>NC_090922.1:874896804-875521804 GCF_040938575.1 Ambystoma mexicanum | reverse complement strand
TGCGCATGCGCGAGCCTCGATCCCGCCCGTGCAAGCGTATATTGGCATATTCACTACGCAACAGTCCCCATTCCAGCAGGTAACTTGGCTACAATCAAACAACACCTGGGGCCAGATTACAGAAACTTAACACTGATGCAAGTGCAAAATTGCACGGTATTAGCACCAAGAGCAAAGTTTGCCCTATTTTTAAAAACAGTGGCACACACTAGAAAACTACTGCACCATGACAAGGGCAGTTTTGCATATTAAAAGCACCTGGGCAAAAATTGCCCTAGTACAAAATAGGTACATTTTTGGTGCATTTTTGCACCAGGGCAAAGTTTTCCCTAGTGTTAATACCATTCCGTATTAGCACTAGGGCAAACTTTGCCCTGGTGCAAAAATGCAGTAGAAATGCATCTTTTTTGTACTAAGGCAATTTTTGCCCTGGTGCTTTTAATATGCAAAACTGCCCTTGTCATGGTGCAGTAGTTTTCTAGTGTGCCACTGTTTTTAAAAATAGGGCAAACTTTGCCCTAGTGCTAATACCGTGCAATTTTGCCCTTGACTTTGCCCAAAGTTTCTGTAATCTGGCCCCTGGAGGGGTTGTCTCCCTGCTCATATCCACCTGCCTTCTATCTATGCTCTCATGTTATATTATGTTATGTTTAGTATGATCTCAAAGCGCTTGTGGGTTGAACGCCCTTGGGAACTGTAGTCCAGATCAGTGGAGAGAGTAGGGTAGTCTATATTGCTTTGGTGCATGCTAGTAACTTCTCCTCAAAAGGTGACAGGTATGAGCCATGACTAAACAAAAATGTACACCTAACACTGCTAGAGACAGGTCGCATGGGCAAACACAAAAGAGAAATGTGATACTGGAAGTGGTGCCACACACAAAACCCCACACAAATTAATATTACTCGTTGGGACAATTGGACTGAGGTTAGTTTCTTATTCAACAGTCAGATCTCGTCGTCCTGTCCACCTCACGCCTTATTCCACACCTCTAGTTTCTTCTAGTGAGTTCGTGTGCATGTTATGCATTCACAACGCTATGTGCCGCGAAACAGAGCGAATGCCAGCGTGCGCTGAAAGGAGGGACATCTAGTGGGGGACTCTGTTAAACGCACGGCTCCTGCATAAGGGGAGTCGCCAAATGACGTCACTCCTGGCTCACAGACTGGAGTTTCCCCGGACCAGCGGCTATAAGTTGTCTTCACTTTCGCTCTGCACAGTATTGGGCGTGCAGGTTTGAGGAATTGATCTCCAGAAGTCTGTAGACAGGCTGGAAATGGCGCCCTGCGGGAGTTTCATGCTTTTTAGCATTGCTGTGCTGCTGGAGCTGCGCCCACACGCGCTGCACGCGTCGCAAGTGCAGCTGAAAGGCAATGGCTATGAAGGTGTCGTTATTGCCATTAATCCTGCAGTGCCAGAAAACGAGGATATCATCGCAAAAATTAAGGTAAGGCAAAATTGCTTTCTAAACATTTATGTACTTTGCAGCTGTAAAACGTTTTGTGAATTTAGAAGAAAACGCACATGGTAGCCCATTAGATGCACTGGGGGGCTTGGGGGGGGCGGTAACTTGAGAAACCTAGCCCCGACAAAGGCAGTAATCCGACGTGCCTCGGAGTCTACAGGGGCGTATTTTGTCCGCTTTCAAGTCGTTCGCGGCACATTCCGTCTAATGATACCGACGCGAAGGGGGAGGGGCCCAGAGAAAGGACAGGGACGAAGTCCGCAATGGTTTATGACTCTTTTTCTCTGTGGTAAGTAAACGTTCGAATATTGCAAGGTGATATGCTCCAGAACAGTTCTGTCAGCCGGTGGTGACGTCTCACTACTTTGCAAGTGATTTCGAACATATATTATACATTTGCACAAGGGAAGTGATTTGCTGTAAATACATGTGTACTTTTCAGGTATTTTAGACGATCCGATACCTTGGTGTATACAGGCAATCACGCCAGAGATTTCAATTTGTTCACTAACGCAATGGTGGAAATGGAAATAATTTAACGGGGGACCCCAAAGGCCAGGTTGGGGGTGGAGTTTGGAGGTATGGGCGGAGTTTCGAGGATGCATGGCCAGCAGTTGGACTCCACTCAAAGGAAATGTTCAAAATAATATTTCAAAAATGGTGCAATTTCTTTCATGCTGCTTTTTTCCAAACTCAACACTGCACATCAATTCCATTTTAAATCACTTCCATGGCAGTGGTGCACCCAAAATACAGGGATCCATAGACATGCACTATAGTAGAAGGCTGCCAGGGTAGCTCAGAAGGTTCAGACCGTTGCTGAGATGTTACATATTCAAAACTGCTTGCTAATCGTATGCCTTTTTGCAATGCATAATAAAAAAAAGACAGTTCTATAAAATGTGTGTTGGCCCGGGGATGGGTTGGGCTGGTCGCTTGAATAGATTCATGGCAGAGGTGGGGGTATTTCTGCTCCTGTAGAGAAAATCAACAATGTTGTCCCACAAACCCACAATTTCATTTCTTGATAACTGCTATCAGGACAACAGAAGCATTTATTTGTGATTTAACCAGTTTGACAAGCATATGGCATCTTTATCGATATAACCTGTGATAAAACACAAAGGCGCACACAAATGACAAAGTATGTGTGAACGTACGACAAAAAATAAATTTCAAAGAAAACGAGTGAATGCAAGCAGCATTTTTCAGTTTGAAAATTCCTTTTGTTTTTCTATGGAAGTGTAAAATGCACATCTGGAAAACAAAAGTGTGGCCAGCATGTAGAAAGCCTACTTTCAACAATGCTGGACCCTCCCAGTTATATGCATGGCCCATTGATTCCCGTGGTGTCCCTTTCTGGCCACAAGAAAGAAAATTGGCTGAGTGCAGGGGTGCTAGGGGGGGGGGGCTAAGGGGGCTATAGCCCCTGATCTTTTGGTTGTAGCCCCTGATAGAATCTCAGGAGCTACAGCCAAAAGACTAGCTAGCCCCCAGTCCCAACAGTCCCAACATCAGCTTAGCCCCAGGTCTTTTCCAGACCTAGCAACTCCCCTGGCTGAGTGGATAGGAACTACAGACACGCCAAGTGGTGGCAGGTTACATCACTGAGTACCAGCTTCCTTCGGCAAAGCTGGGGGTCGGCATAGCCTGGTCAGGGCTGTGGCAGACCAGGTCCCGAGATCCGGCCAGACATCTGATGTCATGTCTCGGATCCCCCAAAGAACCGGCCCATCGACCAGCGCTGCACTAACAGTCAATAAAACTTTATTGGGATATAAATACCCATAAAAGATACAACAATCACAAAATATTAAACACAGATCTAGCACATAAAAACATTAAATCTCAGCCGACCCCCTCAAGTGGGGCCATGACATGAAACTCCCAACCTCCTAGCGGGCAGCCTTAACTTATCTGTAGCAGGCGTCATTTTCCTGTAATAGTGTCTGAGGCATTTGCAGTGCTCTACAGAATGCTATAGTGAATTTTGAAATGGAATGTTTTAATGTTGACAAGTTTCGTTTAGGTGATTTCTCTCTGCTTGGACAAAAAATTCCCCTTCCCACACAAAAAGGAAAGCTCAGCAGTGTGGTTGCTTATGATATGATAGGTTATTTATAACGTACTTAACACCCAGAGGTTTCTAAGCGCGGACCAGGGAATCGAACCTGTGGTACCTCTGTGTCATCTTGCTTCCAAGGTGAGCACATTGCCCCTGAGCTATCCTCCCGAGACTATCCATGTATCATAAGTGGCGCGGGCGTGTGCTGAAGTTAAAGGGTTACAATGTAAAAGCCTTGGAGACCGGGTTGGGGTAAATGAGGAGAAAGACCACCTGACACTGCTGCTCTCAGAATGTGGCTTTCTAGTGACTGGGGGTAAGAGTCTAGCCAGCTGGAGCCGGGCCTGCCCTTTGCACTGCTGAGAGGAGACTCGCACCCCCACGGATTCCCATGTCAATGCATACTTTCCCAGCTCCTAAAGCCCGCCTCTATGCTACCTATGACCAATGGCAGGCAGCCTTTTGAATCTCGCTGTAGGCATGATCCCTTTGTCCCGGGCCACGTGACCCCAGAATCTGTTTGATTAAGATTGCATAAATAAGGCTTTAATCTCAGTAATTAGGTGACTAGCCTCTTCGAGTTTGTTGAACTGCGCTGATCTTTTAACAGACTTTGTAGTTCCTAAAGTTGAGTGGTGGCTTTTCTTTTAGCCATTTTATAGTTCCTTAGTCGTGTAGTGTGCAAACATGTCCACACTATAAAAGCATAAAATATCACACACAATCTTTATAATCAAATCATCTCAAAATATCATAAAGTGGAACCATGTTAATCAAGGGCGCACTATTACTGGATTAAAATATATCAACAGTAGTGTTTTTGCACAGCTACCAGTGCCTGGGTAGTTTTACAATAGACTTCAAGTTAGCCTGTATTTAAATTGCTCTGCCCGCTCGAGAGCGGGGGGGGGGGGGGGCAAACCTTTCAGATCGCTGTAGTGGGCTTCCATATAGCACTCGTGAGGGCAAGATTTGGTTTTTAGTTCGTTGGGCAAAACATTAAGTTAGTAAGCTCTCCTAACCTTATTCTTGAATTCAGAGACACCCCATCGAGTTTCAAGGAGAGTCTATCCGAGGACTGGCCTCAAAACACTGGGTAGTTTGGTATACATGAGCCCCGCCTGGCCCGAACAACCCAAACTGCTGCATCCTTCTGAAAAACCTACAAGATCCTGGGATTGGGGGGCGGGAAGGTCAGGACATTAACAAGGGACATCAGAGACAAGTGATGGTTTCACAAGATACATAGTTGCAATATTTAAAACATTTACAATACCAGAAGTGCAGATCCAGCCTGGGTTGGAGGATCATCACGGGGTGGTATGAATCCACTGGGAATTGTCAGGTGTCCTTCAAGGGCAAGAAGTTGCCTTTTCAGGGTGATTTGAAATCCGTGCATGGAGCTGATATTCTTTGATGGGGATGTGAGGAGGGACACACAGCCTCTAGGTGTGACCCACCCATTGACCTCTCAAGGCCGTGCTAATCCCTACGGCCCTCCCCACCCACTACCTGCCCACCCCCTGCCTTAAAAACACTTCCTCCTGGGATCTCTTTGAGCTAGCTCTGTCAGGCAGTAACATCTAACTTTGTGCTGTACACGAACTGCCAGAGTTAACTCTTCAGTCTTCAGAGAGTGAACGGCTTAATTGGAGCTGTAAATGAGCTTCTGGTGTAACAAACCTGCCTTAACCAAGTGTGCCTTCAGCCGCTTGAGTTATAAGAAATATGTCTGTCTTTGCACCTATTCATTACACTGAAGTAAACAAAGCATTGGCAAAGCCAACAGTTTGGCAAGTGTATAGGTATTGGACATTTAACAGGTGCTGGCATAATCTTCCTAGGTAGTCAAATTATGTTCTAGCTGTTGGCATCTTCTCACCGGGTAGTACCATTGTGGCAGTGCCTGTCAATTAGCAAAACTGTTGGCTTCACCAATGCTTGTTTCGAGGTGTGTGCGCTGTGCGGGTAATCAATTCCCATGGGAAAGTCGAGAAGGCTAAAAGATGAGCAGCGACACAGGGTCGTCAGAGGAGCTGAGGTTGATTGTGTGAGTTTCCAGATCAGACACCTTTCCCCAGGGATTGTATTTTGCATCCCTTTATCATCTATATATTGATTCAAATGGAATGCTCATCAAAAGCAGTGAATCTTGAAATATATATTTTAATGATTCTGATTGGCTGAAGTGCTGCCTGTGGATGGAGATGTGATGAATGAAATGGGATGTTCGAGCATTGATGCGGCTTGGAGAATGTATTTATCCTTCACGGTTGCACTTTACACTGACTGATGGAGCTCTTCCCGGAACCATTACGCAGGCTCACAATGGGCTGATTTCCTGCATACTACATTTTAGAGTGGAGGGTTTACAGGCAAACACACGTATAATTCAGTATTGATTTATGATTTGCTTGTGTTGCTGATCCTGGGAGCTCAGCTACTCTTGATGTGCTGGTCATTCAGGGGTCTTGTTCTCCATCACTTTCAATGGGTACGCGTGGTGGTACTCTGTGGATGGTTGGGACAATCCAGATGTCTTGGAAAATTCCTTGTGGCAGTGGCCCAAGGGGTTAGAAGAGAGGTACCTGTTCTGCAGAAATAGATAGAGGACTGTTGTATTCTTCTGGGCAGGAAGGCTTTAAAAAAAGACCCCGGAAAAAGGTACAGCAAACACGGCGTTAATAATGTAATGCAATACATAAGTAACAACACATCATTGCAGCAAAGAAACTGAGCACGCCTTTAAAGCATGATTCGCTCATCTGTTCTCTACTTGGAGAGCTTCACTGTCTCCTTCAAAGTGTCCACTTATGGAAAAGTGCATTCTCTAGGATGCAGTTCCTATTCCTGAAGGAGCAGCTGACTACCACCAGGGACCTTCTCTAATATGTGCCTTCATTAGCTCTGGTGGAAGCCGGCGTGCATTGCGAAAAGAACATTTGACCTAATCCAGTGTGAAAGGACCGTTCCTAATTCATTTTCTGCAGGGGCCGAGCTGTGCCAGAGGAGCAAGGAAGAGGAGGGAAGTCAGGGGAAAGTGGACAGGGAGAGGGTGAAGCGTTGTTGGATCTGTTCCTGCACCTGGATTATGCGTAGGGTTTCGAGGTTGTCCCCACAGAAGCAGGCACGGCATGTAGGGGCAGAGAGGGAGGGAACAAACACTATGCAAGCAGAAATCCATTTTGCAACTCCCCTTGCTCGGGAGTCGGAGCACAATGGGAGTTGTGAGATTGATTTCACAATAATCACATAGAAACACTCTGGCAGTGAACGAAAGCTCTCTGACCAGACCTAACAAGCATTGGCAAAGCCAATAGTTTTGTCGTTTACTGCTGCGCGTTGCATTTAGCATCTATAGGTACCAGGGTGCAAGGAGGAGAGTGCATAGTTTCAAAAGAGGATGCGATAAGAGGTGTAGTTGTGGGGGTAGGGTGGTCGGGTGGGGGTAGCTGGCATGGGGTTAGGGTGGTTCACTGGTGGTAGGGAGCTTGGGGGTAGGGAGGGTGGCTGGGGGTAGAGTGAGCAAGGGTAGGGTGCGTGCTGCGGGTAGAGAGTGGTGGTAGAGTCGGTAGCTGGTGGACGAGAGAGTGCAGTAGGGTTGGTGGGTGTGGGCAGGTGCTGCCTGATACAAACCTCTCTATTTGGTGTACTTGCTTTGCGCTAAAACATGCACCCATTTTCCAAATCCTCAGAGCTCCACCTGTTTTGGAAAGCAATACAAAGCAGAATGAGTCAACAGCACACGATAACCCTGTTTTAAACCAAGAGATGCGTGTACCCTTGAAACTCTAAAATCCTACAGCAAACCCCATTCTCCATCAGTCAAGGGGTCTTTGGTGAGCTCACATTAACACGCGAAGTGTCTCTGCAGAAAGCAGACAACACACTTTATAAAATGACTACTCTAATACTCCATCACTCACGTATACTCCTATCTCTGTGCAAAATAGGTCACCTTGGACCTAGTATATAATGGTACAATAGGTGTAAATTCCTGGCAACTCAATACATTAAAATACCTCCAGGATCTGGGTGTTGACAGACATAGCCCTACCAGTGGGAGTTGGAATTCAAAAGGAAAATGTTCTATAAAACAAATAGAGATACCATTCACAAATGGAAGGTCTGCAGTTAACAGCCACAGACACATACCCGAAATGTCTGAATCGTAAAATAAACCTGGCATTGATCGATCTCAAACCATAAAAACATAAAGGGTACTAAAAAGAAAAATGTCAGCAGTATAAGCCCACATCATGTAGTGTGTATGGGCATAGACCAGTATAGACAATCTTGTGGTCATACATGAAGATAATGGACTTAAAGGATGCTTCACCTCAGGGCAGTTGAATTAAAGACAACAACCATATGAAACACCACCAGGTCTAGTGTCCTTGCTTTTGTTTGTGATCAAGCCTTCAGCACATAATTGGTCCATTTACAATGTAAACATTAATTCTTATGGGCAAAGGACTTCAGCTTTGATTATGTAAAGTGAATAAGGTTCTAACTTAACTCCTTGCTGGGAACATATCTCAAGCAGTATATTGTGGAGTGGTACAACGGAAAGATATGCTCAGAAACTGTATACATCCTAGGCCAAGATAAAAAATATCTCCATCTTCTGTAGACTCCCATCAGTGGCAGCTAAACCTGAGCTGTGGTATCACAGATAATGTATGTCTTTCCACGCAGCGCTCCACCAAATGGTTTGACTAATCTGCTTGAAGGAAAACTGGTTCTATGTCATATTTTCGAATATTAAAGTCTGCAAACAAATAATACCTATTTATTTGGATCAATTTGGGGTGGCCTTCAATATTCCTCTATATGGGTTTTGCAAATTTGCTTTCAAGACACTATATGGTACGATTGCCTGCTTATAGCCATTGTTGACAGACATTTGATGATCCACCAAAAAATAAACCCTTTTTCTGTTTGTCAAATAAGAACACATAATTAAATTAAGAAACTTTTAACAAGTTGTTTTGTGTTAGTCAGTTCAAAAAGAAGGCACACATTTAGCTAGCCTGAAGTTTCCTCAAGTAGGTGCATCTTTCAAAGTTCTTAGCCCTCAAACAGCTCTGTGTGCAAAGGCTGTGAGGCTCCCAAAGGACATAGATGACCCAGTCCTTGGGCTGGCCCTGTCAAAATCACATAGCAAACTAACTTGCACTCTGGAGAAACAGCTTTCCTATTCAATGCCACAAAGCACTTTGGGGAATGCAGGGACAACGTAAGGGCCTTCAACCCTTTGAAATTAATGAGGCCTCGAGCTTCAGTGGGGCCCCAGCAACTGACCCCATATTGCCAGCCAGCAGTCTAATGACACGGCAATATACTTAGGTTCTGCAGGCTTACAATGTGCACTTTGCAGTACTCGCCTTACATGCTGCATTTGCTGGGGCCCATCCAGCCATCACTTCCATTGAGGAAAACGGAAGTGTTACCACCATGTTGCCTTTCACCACTGGTTCCTCCAAGTGAGCTACTTGCTTACAAAGAAGGATTCATAGATGTCCAGCAGGCATTCAGTGTTTCAGCCCCCTGTTGGCTAGCTGTTGAGATGCTGGAAATGCATTGGAGGGACAGGGCCTCCCTGTCCTTGGCCTGTAGTCCTTTTTCATTTGTGTTCTGTATTTTCTGCCCAGGAGTCCATGTGGGACTCCTGGCAGTGCAGCTCTTCCTGTTTTTGGTTTGGTGTACAGACCCATGGGATACCCTGGTGGCAGCTCCATGCTGAATTTGACAGGTGCTCGGAGTATCCTCCATTCTCCATAGAGCCTAGCCCTGGCTCTGTCCCTTCCCACTGACTGGCTGTTGGGTGGAAGTACACTCCACACTGCATTCATACCAGTTTCCAGAAGGGCTGTCTCAGCCATTGAACACCAAAAACTAGACATCCACAACAAGAAGTGCATATTCGTCACACACTCCATTCACCCAGGTCCCACCGACAGGGTGTACCCATAACATACAGTCACTGGAAAGGCTCCAGCCAGTCTGGCCTAGACATCACAACAACACCATATATAGAACTTCCACCCAACAGCCAGTCAGGGGGAAGGGACAGAGCCAGGGCTTCCCAGGACTTTGGGAAAACAAGGTAACAGGCAATAGAAAGCAAGAGGCCACAGGGGCCAAATTGTTTCTTATCAGGAATCAACTGATTCCAATGCCAGGGCCTGGGTATCCCAAAATGGAGGATACTCAGAGCACCTGTCAAATTCAGCATGGAGTTGCCACCAGCCCATACCCTGCTCTGTGGGCCACACAAAGGTGCTAGGGTCACAGGGATGCACCCCCACCCATGGGTGCCCTAAGGGTATCCCATGGGTCTGTACACCAAACCAGAAACAGGAAGAGCTGCACTGCCAGGAGTCCCACATGGACTCCTGGGCAGAAAACAATACAGAACACAAATGAAAAAGGACTACAGGACAAGGACAGGGAGGCCCTGTCCCTCGAATGCATTTCCAGCATCACAACGGCTAGCCATTTTTCATTCCATCTTTGATTTGTATATGGTATGTGGCAGCTCAGAAGAAGGAGGCAGGCAAGAATTTTCCATTCTTGACATGTTTGTATTTAAATCATAAGGAAAAGGCCTCCCTTTCCTTAAGCTATGGTTTTCCATACCTAACACAACTAACTAGGGTGCTCGTCGTCAGTTGTGAAGTCCAAATTAATAGTCGGTCCTCAATCCAAAATTAAACTGCTCTGACCATATCACTAATGAAAAAAACAAAAGTTCAGGAGAATGGCTTCCTTCTCTTGCACTGCTTTCTCAGCAAATCTCTATCAATATAGATTCTTAAGATAGCTCTTGTCTATGCCCTGTGTTCATGGAGTTCTATTAGGGGACTCTTCCAGCCCCTGGATTCCTCTTCTCTTGGCTTTTCAAGATCCTCTGTATAGACCTTCCCTTGAGGTTTTGTCACAATGTCCTTTACACACATGTTTGAACGTGTCTCTCTATGACACCCAGTGTTTATCTTGAGAGCTATAAATGATCTTCTCCTCAGTAAAGTTCACTCTTTTCACTATGGGTTTTCACTGGGACGAGGATGATTCACTCAGTGATGATTCTCGCTCTTCTCGTTATTTTGTCTCTCACTGGGACGAATATGATGAGCCCAGTAATGATTCTCACTATTCTTGGTACTTTGACTCACTGGGACGGGTATGATGACCCCAGTAATGATTCTGTCTTCTTGTTACTTCGGGTCTTACTGATGACCCTAGTAATAATTCCGTATTCTCATTATTTTGGGTCTTACTGAGACAAATATGAGTATTGTATTTGTTATACTCACTACCCTCTAAGGTCTCCTGCTCTTCTCATTACCTGTGTGGTCTTGGGTCACCGGGTCGGTAGTCCATCTCATAGACTTTTCTCCTCTGGTCAGAGCAGCAACTTTTTTTCTCTCCTCCTCTTTGGTTAACCCCCTTCTGCGGTGTTACTTTTTACTCTGCTTCACTGTCTATGAATCATTTGCCAACATTCTCTCTCGGTTTGTCCAGTCTGGACGCCGCTTCGCCATGAGCTGTACTGGTTCGATTGGCACTCCAGAGCCTTTCTTCTTTGTGGTGCATGTCGGACACCAGTAAGCGTAAGCTTCCCTTGCTCGTCGGAAGCTGTATCACCTTCTCCCCTTCTCCCATGAAGCTGCCAGCACAACTTTGAAATTCCTGAGCTTTTCTCTCCCCGGAGTCTCATACTCCAATATTTAGGACGCTCTGCTGGGGTTTACCCTGCGCAACGTAATAGTTCTTCTGTATCAGACTAGTGATCATTAGTGTTCCGTTGGATTTCTTTGTTAAAGTACCAGATAGGCCCTTTCTTTCACTTGGGACATCAGAGTAACAGATGTATAACGATTCTTCCTGATTCTTTCCCATAGGACCTATCCAGTTAGGTTGTAGGGAGTTCCTCATCGGAATGGGAGTCCTTTTCCCCACGGGGCGAGTCTCTCCCAGTGAGGTCCTGCTTGCCTCTAACCCTAGGGAGGGTATCGCGTAACGGGCTAACCACTCTAGCCTTACAAAGAAAGACTAGAACACAGTCGCCACATTGCAATTGTTTTTCTCAAATGTATTTATAATTTTAACCTAGAGAGTTGTAATAAGAGATTTTGGTGGTAACAACTGCTTAACCAGTCCTTTCAAATGCTCTAATAATATTTGCAATTATGACAGAAAGGGGGTTAATTTGATGTGCGTTTCAAAGCAGAGATGTACGGAACTAGTCAACTAATGTCTACAGCTTGTGTTGGGAAAGCAGGGCTTTCTTAAGCAATGCTGTCATTTCAAACCGTAAAGTGGCCGCCAACTTTTTCTGTTCAGGGGAAGTCGATAACGTTAAAAGTGCAGTGTTTGCTTTGCTTGGTCTCCAGCCAACGTGATTAATGAGTGTTTATTTTTCTGGTAGTTGCAATATTAGTAATGTTGACACATTATTGGCAACAGCTGGAGGATCATTTGTGCCAGCCTAAGCTTAATGTTTGTCAAGTAAGTGAATGCATCGTTGCAGGAAGGGAGAGCTACTTTAATGTCACCCTACAGAATATATACAGCAGCTCCTGTCTATAATAGAGGAACGGGCCACAGTTATCTCGTTCCCAGCCAGTGTTATCACTCAGGCAGCGGAGACTTGTCGATTGGGGTGCCTGGCAGTGGAGACTTGTCTATTGGGGTGCCTGACACGGGACCCTCCATGCCAGCTAAGCCCCCTCCTTATATGTAAACGGGTTCAGGCATAACGTTAATCATTCCGTTTTTGAATCTGTCTATCTGTGAGGTTAAGGAGTGCTTTTCTGAGCTGCCCAAACATGCACATTTGCAAAACATAGCTCACAGATGTTTGATTTGCAGTCTGTACCCTCATTCTCAGACATTGACCATTACCCCGGCTTGCCACCTGTCATTGCCTCTCACAGGCTGCACCAAGGTTGGGAAAGCTGACCTTGCTCCATCCTGTGAGTGGCAATTGTAGGTTGCAATGGAATCTTAGACAATCAGTCAATCGTGATTCATCTCTGTGAAATCCAACATAGCCAGCCCCCGGTCTGTGCCACGCCTTTGGCCCATGACATGCTGTCCTTCTATGCATCTAAGCAAAAGCCAGCACCATGTATGCTCAGCACTAACAGGACTGGCCCAAAGTTAATTTAAAGGCTGGGCCCTGATGACTGCCTACTGTTTAAAAAGGCATGTGGAACCTCGGCAGCCCCCTCAGAAGGATTTCCAGGAAGCAACAGCAGTAGCAGCTGTCCAGCACACATGTGAGTGAAGTGGCGTAGACTGCTTCCTGCAGCAGCAGTGGAGATGGTGCCACCTGGAGGGCTAAAGGGGCGGCACACTGACGGGTATGTCTCAGTGTTTGGTGCTGGGTATTATTAAGAGCTATGGGATCTGCCGTAGCAGGGTCCAGCCTATGCAGTGAGGTTTGCAGTGGTGTGGGTGTCTTGCCTACGGGGGCAGTGCTGCTTGCAGGCTGCTTCTTACTGACTTTAACACAGGTCTGGAGGCTGGGAGAGTCTGCAACTTGAAGGCCATGTGCCTTTGAATGCTTCAGTTTATGCCATGCTTTGCATTTGTACATGCCGCATGAAAGGTTGAATGGGACGCACGGTTTCACCAGGGACTGGAACTGCGACCTGCTGGCTGCACACAGATCCTTAGCCAAAAGTGTTCAATCAAAGAAAGCAATGTGTTGTATCTTGTTGGCTGGCACATGTGGAATGTTGTACCATGTTCATGGATCAAAATTCCTGATGGGCCAGTTAGTTTTTCCTTCACTGCGGCTCGGTGTGGTTGCCTGCTCTGGGTCCAGAATAAAGCTGTTACACTTACCATGCCTCAGATTTCTTCACTGGCGACGGAGGAAATCTGGACCCTGTCCCTATCCATGCATGCAGGGACTGCTGCCACGTCCTGCTGTGCCCTTGTCTGCTGCGGAGGGCAGACTTGGCCCAAGACGGTGTGAGCAGGAGCCGCGGGCCGCATTGGAGCTGGGCCCTCGCAGCAGCCTGCAACGTGGGAGGTGTGGCTGAAGCCAGCTGAGCGTAGAGTGGCGTAGACACGCTCTGCTGGTGTTTCTGTGCCCCACTTGGTCCACGTCAGCTGTGGGGCGGGACACACACTGGAGGAGTGTTCCCAGCCCAGCCCCGCATCACACGAGCCAACTTCGGATTGGATGAGGCTCTACAGTGCTCTGCATCAATTAATTATATTTTTGTTTAGTGAATAGGCACACAATATTGTTCTATTCACCTGGTGCATCCTTGGTGCATTCCCGGCGCTGCTTCCCCACATCCGTGGCCTTTGATCTGCTTCAGCAAGATCTCTCGCATATAAGGTATGGTGACAGTTTGCCCGCAGTTATACTAAGTTGGTCAAGGTCAGCCTGGGGGAGAGTCTATTGGTTCTGGCTAAGTGTTTTTCTTTCACAAAGGCCACGGTGAGGCTAGGGCGTTCCTCCTACATCAACTTCTTGTATCATTTTTGTGTGCCATCATCATGTTTCACACTGCTGCCACACCCCCTCCTGCATTTTTACCAGCTCCTGGTGAACCGGCGTCCCCATGGGACCAATGGATTGAGTCTTTCAAAGTGTACTTGAGGGCAGCTGGGGGAGCAAAATTTAGCGATGATGAAAAGGAAGCAGCACTTTGTATTGGCACGGAGGGTTTGCAAATGTTTCGCCATTTGCCAGGAGAGGAGGCGACGGTTCCTGGTAGTGGTGAAGGCGAAAGGGTGGTGAGCACATATGAGACTGCTTTAAAAAAGCTGGAATGTCGTTTTGGTAGGAGAATCAACATGGTCTTGGAATGCTACAAGTTCTTTTCCAGAGCGCAAGGGTCGGGGGAGTCTATCGATTCATATGTTACGGCTTTGCAGGCATCAATGGCCACTTGTAGATTTTTGGGGATTCTGGAAGAATACCTAAGAGACCAAATTATGATGAACACCAGCAGTCAGAAGATTAGGGAGAGACTGGATCAAAAGCGACCCGCCACTGGACGAAGTCGTGGAGATTACCAGGGCCATAGAGGCATCCAAAGCGAGTGTGCAAATTGTCACTGACAAAGGAAGGTTCCAGGGACACAATTCAGGCCATTTTGCTTCAAAACAGAAGAGGCAGTGTGGTTAATAAAAAGAGATCTGACAAGGGTGACAACCAGAGAGGAAGGTTGTCCAGGGCTAGAGAACCATGCAGGAAATGTGGTTGGTTTAGCCATCAAACTGGTTCAAAGGAATGTCCTGCTATTAATATTGAATGCAGAAGATGCAAATGTAAAGGTCATTATGCATGCATGTGCAAGGTTAATGGGGAGGTGCAACCTAGAGGGGTGATTGGCATGGTGGCATCAGATGGTGACGGAGTGGACCAGTATATTGGGGTCCTGTTAAAGCTGAGCAGGGTGTCATACTTCATGTGGAGGGGGCCTCACGGAAAGGTCCGTGGGTTACAGTTTTGGTTGACGGTTACCCTTTGGAGATGTTAGTAGATTCTGGTTCGCCTTACACTATAGTGTCTCCAGAAATTTACAAGGAGAAGTTGGGGAAGGAGGTTTCAGCCTTGCGTGCCTCTGACATCAGTCCCAGTGCTTATGGTCAGAGTCCTATTAGTGTGCTGGGTTACGAGTAGACTTGCATTCAATTCAAAGGTCAACAAACCATGTGTAAACTGTATGTTGCGCTCAAGGGAACCAGTGTGTTGGGATGGGATGAACAAGCTTCTTTGAGTATTGAAATTCATCCAGGGAAAGATGTACCTGTGTTAAGCATTCAGGAGGAACTTGGTGGTGAGGTGTGTCGGGTGACGTCTGAGTCGCTGAGAGCTAAATACCCGGAAGTGTTTTCTGACAAATTGGGGAAGCTCAAGGAATTTTCTCACTGCATTATTCTAAAAAGGGGTGCAGTACCGAAGGCACATAAGGTGAGAGGGGTTCTAGTGATGGCAAGGCAAGGTTTAAGATCCGAGTTGGATAAGCTGATGGCTGAAGGGGTCATAGAGCAAATAGAGTGTTCGGAGTGGTTGTTTCCGGTTGTACTTGTTAAGAAGGGTGATGGTGGTCTCAGGATGTGCGTGGATCTTCGAGAGTTAAACTCAAGTATTTGGGTGGCTCGCCATCCTTTGCCTAACATTAACAAGCTATTACTTACCCTGGGTAGGGCAACATGTTTTTCGACATTGGACCTTTCTGCTGCATACCACCAGATTGACTAACATTGATTACAGGCCACTTACCTCTTTTGTGACTCCCTTTGGTGCCTATCGCTTTTGCTGCATGCCTTTTGGGCTGGCATCGGCATCTGCGGTTTTTCAACGACTCATGCATGAATTGTTTGGTGGCATGGCTGGGGTGTAATATTTCCAGCATGATATATTGGTGTGGGGCAGTTGTCATGAAGAACATGATGTCAGGCTACATGATGTTATGAAGGTGGTAAGTAAGAAGGGATTGACTGTGAAGTTGTCGACATGTCAAGTGGGTTTTGATAAGGTGACATATTTGGGTCACACCCTCAGTGCTGAAGGTGTCAGTCCTAAGGCAGATGGTACAGGTGATGAAATCGACATCGACACCTACAAATAAGGACCAGTTGAAGTCATTTTTAGGTTTAGCCGAATACTATGTGAAATTTATACCTAACTATGCTGAGAAAACACTATTCATGAGAGCTTTACTGAAGAAATGTGTTAGATTTGAGTGGTCCGGCAAATGTTTGGACGAGTTCAATACTGTGAAGAATGATGTAGATAATGCTCCATGTTTAAAGTCATTTGACCCCAAATGCAAAACAATACTTACTGTGGACTTCAGTGAGGTGGGGCTGGGTGCTGTATTGGAGCAACGGTGTGAGGGTGAATATAGACCTGTAGCGTTCGCATTCACAACTTTGAGAGATTCTGTAAGCTGGTATTCTGTGATTGAGCCTGAGGCTTTGGCGGTGACTTGGGCGTCAAAACACTTTAGAACATTCTTGTGGGGCATTCCATATGTGGTCAGGACAGACCATAGGCCTCTTGTGTTCTCCGCTCGTGGCGCAGTGTCTGTGTCTCCAAGGATAGCCAGGTGGGTGGTGGAATTACAGGAGTATAATTTCACTATGGAGTATTTGCCTGGAAAACAAAACATGGTGGCTGACTGTTTGTCACGGTTACCTGTGATAAAGCCTGTGAGTGCTCAAGGTGAGTTTATTGGGGAAGAGGAGTTACAGATTGCCTGCGTTATTCGAACGATTGAAAAGTCTGATTGGGTGACAGAAAGCAAAAAGGATGTCGAGTTGTGCTGGGTCAAAGAAGGTTTGCGCAAGGGTTGGGAGGCTGTCAAAGGTAGACCAGAAGGTAAAGGATACGCTCAGGTGTTGGATGATTTGGCTGTTGCTCCCTGGAGTGTGTCGGGAGGGGAGAGATTGGTTCCACATGTTAGTTTAAGGGGTAGGCTCCTGGCGTTGGCTCATGAAGGGCATTTAGGATAATCTTTGAAAAAGAGGAGGTTGCGTGAAGAGTATTGGTGGCCATCTATGGATCGTGAGGATGAGATGGTCGTGAAGGATTGTTTTGCGTGTGCCACGAGTGACAAGAGCAAGGTGGTTCATCCTCAGCTGGTTCATGCTGTGAAGTTTCCCAAGGAGGTTTGGTCAAAGGTGGCTCTGGACATTAAGGGTCCATTCGAGTGTTTACAACCCGAATGTAAATTTTTGTTGGTGTTAGTAGACTACACGTCCAGATGGGTGAAAGTGGCGGCGTTTGGCAGAGTGACGACAGAGTGTGTAATAGCCTTTCTAAAAAAAATATTTGATAGGGAAGGAATACCAGCCAGTGTGGTAACGGATAATGGTGTTCAATTTACCTCCAAGCTCATGAGGGATTTTTTGTGGCACTGTGGTATAGAGCATCATCGTACAGCTCTTTACAATCCCAGTGCAAATGGCCTGGTGGAAAGAGTAAATGGGGTGATTAAAAGTGCCATTCAACTGGCCCTTGCCAATGGGCTAGAGTGGCAGGATGTGGTTTCAGAATATTTGTCGGCTTATCGCAGGACCCCGTCTGTAAGCATGGGTAGGACACCTTTTGAATTGATGAGGGGAAGGAAGCCGGGATCTAGATTGAGGTCCTTGGAATTGGGCTGTGGTAGCCCCTGTGATTTGGATTTAAATGGTGTACAACGGAGAGTATTGGCGCACCAGGAGGCTGTGAGGATGAATCAAAAGGATAGAAAGGAGTTACAGGTGATGGTGGGGGATGTAGTCTGTGTAAAGAATCCCAGATTTGTTCCGAAAGGAGGTAGTGCATTTTTACCTTCCATCGGGGTAGTGAAATGTGGAAAGGGGATATGTACAGTTGGATGGCTCAAAGTGGAGAAAAAGGCGTATTGTAGTCCTAGATTGCAGTAAAAGTGGGGTGGATAAGGGGGCCATGTCTGGTTGTGGTGATGATGGCGATCTGTTAGATTTTGCACCCAAATGTCAGGAAGCTCGTGTTTTGGAGGAGAATGGAGTGCGGCTGAGCGAAGTTGCTGCTGCTCATGACATGGAAGGGGAGGTTGTGGGTGTAGATTCGTTTGTGGATGGCGTGCATGTGGGCAAGGGGTGTGACCTGTCTGGGGAGAGTGGTGGGGGCGCGAGGCGTCTGGTTAGGAGCTGTGGGCCTCCTGTTAAACTCAGAGACTATGTGCGTTAGTGAGTGTCAGGGTATGTGATAACTGACACCTTAGTTGTTATCTTTGCATTATATGTTCATTTGTTTTATTGTATTTAGTGCATTGTATTTGCTTTCCTATTGCCCTTGCTGGGTCACTTTAACGTAGTATTGACAGTTTGTTTGCATGGCTAATTTATCTTGCCAAATTGTGTTTCTCCTATCCACTGTTATATGTTTAGACGTATTGTATGTTTTGGGGGTCAAGGGGAGAAGATAAGTTCTATCTTGTTGGCTGGCGCGTGTGGAATGTTGTTCCATGTTCATGGATCAATATTCCAGACGGGCCAGTTAGTTTTTGCTTCAGTGCGGTTGCCTGCTCTGGGTCCAGAAAAAAGCTGTTCCACTTACCGTGCCTCAGATTTCTTCACAATGTTACGAGTATACACAATGTAAAAGTTGTCATCTGGTATAACGAGACTCTGAAATACAAGAAAGGATGAGGGAGAAAGCAGGAGTTGCATTTCCAAAGAGAAATGAATGCACGAAACGGTCTGCAGCAGAAGTGACTGATCTAAAAAGGATTACACAGGTTAGAAAATAATACAGTGACTGTCAAGAGTAAAGCTGGCGATCACTTGGATTCTCTGCATCAGGATCATATGAGAGATGAACAGGTTGGATAGATCTGATACAAGGCTCTGTATTGCTATGCCTCAAAGTTAAGAGCAGCACTTGGGCATGTTCAGAATCTCAGAGGGTGCTAGCAGATACGTGGACTTTTGACCTGTTGCGAAGAGGAGCACTACATAATCTAAAAATAAAAACAATCCTCTGTCATCTTCCCTGAGTCCTATTGCTGCGATGCCATGCTTGACCACACCCCCTTTCCCGCACATCACTCAAGATTAGAACAACCCCCAAACCAAAACCCTGCAATGGAAATGATGGATGGCGCTATTTTCTGGAATGGAATAGTTTATAGCCACTTGTAGGGCATTCCCCTTAGCAGTGTTTCATGATGTTTAGATCTGCTAACAAGGTGAAATGCTGGGTTTCCATTTTCTTCATTTTTATAATGTAACGTCTCCTGTCTCTGCATGACATGATAAATACCCACTCTGGAGCTCCATGCATTCATTCTATTTTTCAATGTATATCAGATCCTCTAAAAATTAATGTGTTTGTTAGGCATATAGGGAAATTGGGGTATTTGCCACCAGACTTGTGTATTTTAAAAAGCAGATTGTAGCTGAGCGTGTCACATAACTGACTCTTCCTCAGCCCTACTAGCCATGCAGATTCACCATACTCTCCCAAAACTCTTGTAGGCCAATCACTATTTATGTAGTTTAGTTGGCAGTTGGTGCCCATCTTAACCACTTCTCTTTTTTTGCTAATCAGAGTCCCCTTTCATAAATTCCTAATGATATGCATGATGTTGCAGTCATGTGCCTTTTGCTGAGATAATCTACAGACACCCCTTGCACAGCATGGGATCATTCCTAAATAATCTTCTGCACCTCTGTTCTCAGACTTTAGTGTCAGCTCAGTAGTAGGACTGATGCATTTTAGTTTCTGATCTATCTCCACTACAGAATGATGACCAGAATGCTGCCCCTTTGATTCTACTGCAGGAAGGGTAACCCATTAATTCAGGGGACAGAAACCTCCTCCAGGAGGTGTCCTGGGAACTTATGCCTCAGAGGTAGCACTGACCTAAAAAAGCCACTCTCATGCCAGGCTGCTGATCACTGGCGTCCCTTTGAAGTCATCAGGCATGGGGGTGATTGTTACAGTAGCCAGAGGAAAGAGTGGGCTGAGAGCAGTCTCCTACATCGTGGTTTCTTTTTGTGATGTTAAGGAGGGTGCAGAGTTTCAATACTCAATAATGGAGTATTCAAATTGCACGGAAAAACCCAGCATTATTCAAAAGACAGAATAAATGGGCCGGACACTATACAAAAAGCTCTTGTTTTTACAATGCGTGTGAGCGGTTTATAAAACGAAAACACATCATCAATGACATCATACTATACAATATTGATTACAAAACATACGAGCATCTCAGACTGGTCAGTATCCCAAGCTATATATACAGTCTAAAGGTGTTTGTACTATGATTGGGTTAGACATATCTGATGGACCCAACCCATTACAGATACTACTGTCATTACATCAGCATTTGATAGCTTACTGGTTGGCGCTGCTCTTTATCGGCAGTATGGCAAGAGAGATTCTAATTAGTTGGCCATTTAATCACCATCCTTCCACACTTTGACAAGACATGCAACATCTTGTGTCTGTGTGCGTGCTAGTGAGTCCTGCAGGTGTCTTATCTGTACCTGGCTCCGAATGAATAGCTGATGTTCTTCATGTCTTGATCACATGTTAGCGGACCATGTTGAATGATGTTCTTCTTATTATTAAGTATTTAGCTGGATGTTGTTTTTCTTGTGACCACTTGGGGCACTTCACCTATTCTCTATGGAGTCTTTTGGCATACTATTCTCGTGCACCTGGACCTAAATGTCTGTCTGTGCTCCGATTAATTCAATTAACTTTGAACGCTACTGATATTTCTCCTGGGAACTGTTATCTTGTCTCTGGGTTCTGCACACCAACGTCTCCCTTCTGCGCATCTGACCCTGGTGCTGGCTGCAAACGGATGCCTGGGCAACTTCAGAACTCCTGGAATAAATGTGTTTTAATGTATTTAGCATCTCATCTGAGGCCTTGCTAACTTCTAGGCCTGCTGCAGCCTTTCTACTGAGAAAATGGCTGTCTCTTGCATTTCTCTCACCTCCACCTATATTGACATGTGTTATGTTTATATTCGTCTTATGCATCTGCCATATATTGGTTTTCCCTGCCTGTTAATTCAGCATGTAAACTTCCTATACTTTCCTCTGCCCTATCATTCCCTCTCTTGGTATCCTGGAAACCTCCTCCATCCTGTGTTTATATATAGCACTACCCATGTGCTTTGTTATTTATTTATGATCCCTACTTAGGTTTGCACAACCTAAACTACTCCTTTATGGCAGAAGGGTATACATCGATTGTTTAGGGCATTGTTTCTTGGAATCTATCTTAGTTTGGCTTGTCTTTCTCCCATAGACTCATGGGGCGGTAAGGCTTTCTCAGCTGGTATTGTTTCTCACCTGGACGGTACTGGTGGGGAGGAGGGGTAGGAAGCTGTACTTGTATACTCATCTGAATAGAGGCAGTAGGTGTTAGTTGCATATTCATCTGCCCCATTACAGGGATCATTTCCTTTTCCTGTCCCCTTCATTTCCCGTGGGCAAGGTACTCTTGGTGTGATGTCAAAAGACAAAGGGCACTTGTTACAATTACACGGATTGGACCACTTACAGCAGGCTTGCTGTGTACCAATCACTTTGGGGCATTTTGCCTTTAAAAGGAGAGGGCTGCCTCTTCTTTCATTCATCTTTGTACTTTTACAAGGATAAGACACATTTTATTTATTTAAATGTATAAAGCGCTCAGCAGCCCTCAGGCATCATGGCGCTGTTACAGAAGATTCACTTGGATACATCGTACATAGAGGAAGACAGACAGAGCAACATTACGGGTTGAGTGGAGAGATACAATAGTTATGTTCCATGGTTACAGAGTAACTCCCTAGGTAACAATCTAGTTGAATAGCTTAGTTTTCAATGCTTTCCTGAACACAGTGAAGGACGTTTCATTTGTGAGGTTTAGTGGTAGTCCTTTCCAGTTTTTTGGTGCTAGCACAGAGAACCTGGTACCAGCGGGTTTGGCTCTTTTGAAGGTTGGAACTGCAAGCTGGTGTGAGTATTGGACCCATTTACGTCTGTTCGCGGGCATCTGGTGAATTCATTCTGAAAGGTACTGGGGTGCCAACTGGAAGATGCATCTGTGGGTGATGGTGAGGGTCTTGAATAGTATGCACTCTTTAACTGGGAGCCAATGGGCATCACGTCTGGCCTGGGAGTTGTGCTCCCTCCTCGGGATGCTTAGTGCCGCTAAGAGAGCGTTGTTTTGTGTAGTTTGCAGTTTTCTCATGTTTTTGGCATAGGTGCTAAGGAGTAGGACATTGCAGTAATCCAGTTTCACACCTATGGTGGCTCTGGCTATGTCAAGGCAGTTTTTGGCCGAGAGGTAAGGTTTTACTGCATTAATGATTTTGGTTGTGAGAGCTGCTGAAGAAGCAATGGCGCTGACTTGACGCTTCATTGATAAGGTGGAATCGATGTACAATCCCAGGGTTTTAACTGCAGCAGAGACCGTGAAAACAGTATTCTCAATGCCAACGGTGCTGTATTGACTGTCTAGTTTGTTCAGAGTTTCCTTGGGGCCTACCAGTAGGGTTTCTGTTTTGTCCCCATTGAGACATAAGACGTTGGCCGCCATACATGCCTGGATGAGTACGTAAGTCTCCTTAAAAATGTTAAGGTCTTGCTCGCAAGATCCGGAGAGAGGGAGGAGACTTAGCGTGCTATAAGCATAGTTTGTAAAAGCAATGCTGTGCTCATCTAAATCCTTAAAGTGCCTGAACACCCCTGCTTATCGTCCCAGAATGCCCTTTTGACAAAAGTCTGCACTATCCGTTTTCCTTTACAGGGGTGTGCTTTGCTGGTGTTTTCTAGTTATTTGATTGCTGCACCACTGTTTGAAGTATGTTATACTTCAAAGTCCTCTGCCATAGAGGTGAACACAGAAGGCACTTGAGAAGAACTTGGTCACCTAACCAACCCTAGGGAACAGTTGGAGTGACTGTTTTTTGACCAAGGCCCCACTATTAGCTGCATTGTAACCAGAACCCTGTTGATCGGAGGTGATGGATCACCTGCAGGTGCCAGCCAAGCTCCCTGGAGTGGAAGTGCAAAACAAAAGGACTCTCCTTTTTCTGGAGCTCCTGGTTGGGACTCCCAGCAACACAGATGCAGCTTGGAATTCGTTTTCCATGACTCAGTCTGCAAGCTGGATGGATCAATTGCGCTTGATGCCTTTGAGTTACCACAGGGCTACAGTGCTGCTTTTGGCACTCTATGCCATCACAAACCGCTCTCTGCATTCTGAGCTATCTGATGCCTGTACGACCCATTAATGAGGGCCGTCTCGAGCAACTCGCCCTTCAATTGAGCAGCGGATTAGACTGCCGACTTAACCCGCATGATGCCATCAAACTTGCCATTGCGGCCACTAACTCCACCCAGCAGAACCCATTGTCTCGTCGCCAACCTGATGATGGTCCAAATGTTGGTGGAAAAGTTTATGAAAAAACAGATCGACTACCCCTCTCTTTAAGTCCTGTATGGGTCACAGGTGAAGATAAAGGTGAACCTGTACACTTTGTTAGTAAGGTTATCGCCTTTTTGGGAAAAATTACAAAAAAATGCTACTAAGTACAAAAAATTCTATCTTTTTAATAGTCATAAAAATACCTAAAAAACATTACAAACAAACGTGGCAAACTTAATACATTTTCAATCAAAAACATTTAGTCATCATTCATCTATTCTAACAGGGGAATACTACAACTTAAACAGCTTTGTGCATAACAGTAAATCAAGATATGCATTAGTGACAGGGGAAAAAACCATTAGATTTTCCCTTTAGCAGTCGACATATGTTTCGGCCCTTTGTAGTGTACCACCTCTGTCAACAGTGATCACTAAGATTAATATTGGGCCATCTTCAGGACAAATAGTTACTTTGTGGTAGATTATTCTTGTTCCCCATTGGGCACACTAGCACATCTAAAAGGATAAATATACATGTATTAATGTATGAAAAAGAAATGGAAAAGAAAGAGTTGCAATTCCCAACTGGATTGGATCAAGGCGATGGCTAGGTTACACTGTTCTAGACACGCACACCAAACCCACCTATGATCCATAGACTGAAGTTAGGACTATTGAGCTTGGTCAGACTCACGGATGTGGCCAGGTATTGCCATCTCTGGTCTTGGTTCCTATAATTAATTAGAAACGACCATTTCTTAGTGTTATGTTCCTGCTACTACAGGCTATTTATTGAGTAAACTAAATTGACTTACAGATTAGCAACTTCTGTGGCTTTGTTTTCGAGGTTGATCTTTGTATTTCTGGATTTCACTCGGTACCATTCATTGGCAGGACATGAACAGTTATTCTGGTGGTTATAGTGCTGCCTAAATCAAAGGAGAAAAGAAACTCGCTGTTGAATGGATATATTACAGCATGTAAGGATAGTTGTCATTCTTTTTTGGCTTTATTGTTACTGTGGTTATTTAAACGTGGACTGTGGGCCACGGGTTATTATCAATTTCTAAAAACCTGTGATTTAATATAATCGGCTTTTAATTTTCTCAAGCGGCAGTCAAAGCGCCTTTTGCATGATGGCTTGTGAAAATCTAAAGTATGTAGCCAAAAAATGCATGACATGGCTGTGGTTGATTGTTCTATTTTCTGTAGTTATTTTAAATGTACTGCTGTCATGAATTACAAAAATAGGCTATGTGCAAGCATTTTGGCACCGTGTTCACCGCCTTGCAACCTGCAGCTTGACTTTTACATGTTTATTTAAAACGCACGTGTTTCTATGACCTGTTGTACTCATTGCCGTTAGTGTCAGATTTTACGAGCAAGCTTATCAGTCATTGTGATCACTGTGCCATGCTGACAGTGCGGTTGAGGCTTGTATAATTTAGACCTCTGAATTGATTGAAGCTGTTCTAACGCTTACCTTGATCTATGTTGTTTGTGTCCGAGTGAAAGCTGGAAGTCTGCGAAACCGGCAAGAGCTCGTTCTGCAGAGTAATGGTGTGTTTTTGAATCGAGTCACGTGATATGAGACCCGTGCTTGCCTAACATTTGTAGCCATTAGGACGTAACTATAGGGCTGCTGGAACTTGTAGTCAAAGGCCAAAAAAGGCCATATTTTGTATTATTGAAAGTGATATCACTTGAGTATATTATATTACCTGGTGTAACATTACAAAAGATGTCACTCATACGGCCGTTTTTCGATTTGCAATAATACAAAATATGGCCTTTTTTGGCCTTTGACTACAAGTTCCAGCAGCCCTATAGTTACGTCCTAATGGCTACAAATGTTAGGCAAGCACGGGTCTCATATCACGTGACTCGATTCAAAAACACACCATTACTCTGCAGAACGAGCTCTTGCCGGTTTCGCAGACTTCCAGCTTTCACTCGGACACAAACAACATAGATCAAGGTAAGCGTTAGAACAGCTTCAATCAATTCAGAGGTCTAAATTATACAAGCCTCAACCGCACTGTCAGCATGGCACAGTGATCACAATGACTGATAAGCTAGCTCGTAAAATCTGACACTAACGGCAATGAGTACAACAGGTCATAGAAACACATGCGTTTTAAATAAACATGTAAAAGTCAAGCTGCAGGTTGCAAGGCGGTGAACACGGTGCCAAAATGCTTGCACATAGCCTATTTTTGTAATTCATGACAGCAGTACATTTAAAATAACTACAGAAAATAGAACAATCAACCACAGCCATGTCATGCATTTTTTGGCTACATACTTTAGATTTTCACAAGCCATCATGCAAAAGGCGCTTTGACTGCCGCTTGAGAAAATTAAAAGCCGATTATATTAAATCACAGGTTTTTAGAAATTGATAATAACCCGTGGCCCACAGTCCACGTTTAAATAACCACAGTAACAATAAAGCCAAAAAAGAATGACAACTATCCTTACATGCTGTAATATATCCATTCAACAGCGAGTTTCTTTTCTCCTTTGATTTAGGCAGCACTATAACCACCAGAATAACTGTTCATGTCCTGCCAATGAATGGTACCGAGTGAAATCCAGAAATACAAAGATCAACCTCGAAAACAAAGCCACAGAAGTTGCTAATCTGTAAGTCAATTTAGTTTACTCAATAAATAGCCTGTAGTAGCAGGAACATAACACTAAGAAATGGTCGTTTCTAATTAATTATAGGAACCAAGACCAGAGATGGCAATACCTGGCCACATCCGAGAGTCTGACCAAGCTCAATAGTCCTAACTTCAGTCTATGGACCATAGGTGGGTTTAGTGTGCGTGTCTAGAACAGTGTAACCTAGCCATCGCCTTGATCCAATCCAGTTGGGAATTGCAACTCTTTCTTTTCCATTTCTTTTTCATACATTAATACATGTATATTTATCCTTTTAGATGTGCTAGTGTGCCCAATGGGGAACAAGAACAATCTACCACAAAGTAACTATTTGTCCTGAAGATGGCCCAATATTCATCTTAGTGATCACTGTTGACAGAGGTGGTACACTACAAAGGGCCGAAACATATGTCGACTGCTAAAGGGAAAATCTAATGGTTTTTTCCCCTGTCACTAATGCATATCTTGATTTACTGTTATGCACAAAGCTGTTTAAGTTGTAGTATTCCCCTGTTAGAATAGATGAATGATGACTAAATGTTTTTGATTGAAAATGTATTAAGTTTGCCACGTTTAGTTAAGTTTGTAATGTTTTTTAGGTATTTTTATGACTATTAAAAAGATAGAATTTTTTGTACTTAGTAGCATTTTTTTGTAATTTTTCCCAAAAAGGCGATAACCTTACTAACAAAGTGTACAGGTTCACCTTTATCTTCACCTGTGACCCATACAGGACTTAAAGAGAGGGGTAGTTGATCTGTTTTTTCATAAACTTTTCCGTCACAGAGAATCCCTTCTTACAGTTTTGACCCCCCGTAAACCAAAAATAGGGATTACCCATTTATACATACCAAATGTTGGTGTCCATCGTTTTGCTGTCCCTAATGTCAACTCCACCCATTCGGGAACCTCTATCATCAAAACGACTTCCTGCCAACTGCCAGTGGGATTGGATTGGCTCAAAACACCTCTACATTGGCACAATCCCAAATAAAGCACCAAAACACATGAATAAAGGTACTTTTAGACTCCCCATAAACCTGGTCAACTTTTGGGACCATAGTTACTTTTAAACCCTACCACTCCCATATCTATCTTTTTTTGCAAGAACGTTGGTTTTGTGTCCCAATCTGACTGCCTGAACACCCCTGCTTAATGTCCCAGAATGCCCTTTTCACAAAAGTCTGCACTTTGCGTTTCTTTTCACAGGGGTGTATTTTGCTGGTGTTTTCTAGTTATTAGCTGTTAGCGTTGCTACTGTTGTCAGCTCACACTCCTCCTAAAGCTATAGCCTGCACTGTCCCTCAAGGAAAATGAGGTATACCTTGTGGGAGGTGCCAGTTTCCCCTATATGATTGAGCTCACTGCTGGTTTAGTAGTAGTATGGGGCTGAGTAGGCAGTTAAGCCACAACTAATTCCTTTAATCCTGCAGAGGAGTTTAACTTCTAAAACGGCAAGAGTGACTGACATGGTAGATTGTCTTAAGCCCATTGCAAGCGCAACACCCATGTTCTTGGACACTTCCCATTTCTTTACAGGTGCACAAATGGAGGATGGATGCCGAAATTAAGGTTGTCACAGTTGGATGGTGTCATAATCTAGCACTGCCGGGGCCTTATGACAAACTGGTGGAGCGTGTGTGGAAAAGTTGAGATTTTGTGCTGAAGTAACGCATGCACCCACCCCATCCTATTGTTTAAAGCCAACTCATCTTTGACACAACTCTGAATTGTCACTCATATCAAGGAAATTTACCCCGCCTACCTCCAATATGTATTATGCATTGGGTAGAAAGGATTGGCATAATGGCTTAACTTGAGGAATTCAGAATATCTGTTTTGTTATCTTTCAGAGAGCCATTCCCCAGAGAATGTCCACACCCACCAAACCGGGTAGTCCTATCCTTTGTTTGACTTCTTAATCAAAGAACTGTGTCCTTTAAAGGAACCTGACAAAATGCAATCAGTTGTTCTAGAAAGGTGTTAGGAAGCATGGCTCACTTTTAGAGGACACATGAGGGAATGCAAAAACCTGCTCCCGGCTTCTGTGGCTGCACACTGCCTCATTCCATTTAATTGTGTGTGAGAATGCCTGGCAGGGGAGCCCAGCCTACAGGAGTTTAAACTGAACAGGTGAATGGGATGGGGTGGCAAATAGATCATATGTTCTGGGGTTCTTCCTTGTACACGGTGGTCAGGACAAGGCTGTCATCTGTAAAAAGAAAAAAATATCAGCTCACGAAAGATAGAGGAGGTGGTGTTTTCACCGCTCTCGGATGCTTGGGCAGCTGCGCAAACTGCACGTGCCTAAGGCTGGCACTGCATCCCACCTAATTGGGGGTTACATATACTTGGCTCAACTTCGCTACAATCTGCCATGGGTGTGTTTGAGCAACCAACTGGCACTTTCTGTACTTCATTTCTAAATTAGCAATCCTAGCTTGGCACAATTCCTCTACAGCATGTTCAAACTTCTGTTCTCTAGAACCATGAAGTGTCTCATGTGCTAGATGGAATTACAAATAAAGATCACAGACCAAATAATAGGACAGACTCGAAGAATATGGTAAAACACTACTTTTTTCAAAGTAGGGAGACCTGACAAACATCAGACTGATGCATGTACACTCACAAAGCAGCTTGATTACACAGAGGTCTTTATACCCTAATATGTGTCCTCTATGACATCATTGTACGTGGCAAAATACAGAACCTATCGAGGGGAAGGATTGGTTAACAGGGAACATATCTAATTATAGAATATATAAGGATTACTGCATCATTGGCTACCCCTTATCTGTTTGGCATGCCTTGAACTACCTATACAAATGTACAGTACTGATTATAATGGACAAACTGTCAGTGGATTGGTCTATGTAACATTGTATGTTAGGTTGTACCTCAAACCCACTGATTGGTTGGCATACTGATCCAACCTTGGACTTTCAACTCTTCTAGCAGCATGTGCGCGAAACAAAGTGTTTTATTCCCATCAAACTACTCCCTGTTTTCCTGATTAGTTCATCACATCTGATCGGTAGGCCATAAGCCAAAGTCTTCCTTTTGAAATTGACCTTGTTGACTGCTCACTGGCCTGGAACATTCAAGGGAGTGTGAGCACACCACTATCTTTGTCTGCGGCCTAGTGACTAGCCCTTGTTCTCTTCTCCGAAATCACATGTTAGCAGACCACGGATTTGTCCATTTCAGCCTTCTATTTTCCGGTATTTGATTTAATTATGCTGGATGCACTTGCTCCTCTTGGCCTCTAGAGACTTGCTCACTCTATCTCATATAAACTTTGTACACTTTTAATGGACCAACAATTGGCTCTTGCAGATGTTTTGTTACTCTTCTACTTATGAGCAATGTCCCACATTCACAGTTTATCCATGTAACTCCCTTTGTGCTCTGTGCTTATCCCTTAAAATAGCAACCTTTATTCTGGGTCAACCTTGGCTCCTCGTCGGTTCTGCACACTGAACTATTCTTCCGCGTGATTTCTATAGGGGAATTAATTGATTTACTTAAATTAAATATGCTAAGGAGCTACACAGACAAACAGGATATTTTGCTATAAGGAAAGAACTAAAACAATACTTGGAAATGCAGGGCCTGCACAAACTATGGCTTTGGGATAGTTTTACCTACAGGAGAGGCTTTGGAATGGGTATCGGGGAACAGCAGGGCACCTCTGGGAAGGGTGTCAGTCAAGCATAGTCCCCTCTAGCTCCTCTAAGGGGTCCCAGTCAGCTTCTATGTCACCTGGTCCCTGTCTCCAATGCAAGATTTAGCGCCTCTCTGTTTGGATGTTTTTCTCAAGAGTTCAGCAGCAGGTTGCCTCCAGGAATAAGTGAAAAGCCCAGTTCTAAGCCAGTCTACTTATAGGGCAAATGACATCAAAACTTGTCATGATTCCCGCAAAGGGGATTGGTTGGCTTTCTCTACCCACCTCCCACATGTGTGTTAATAGGACAAGGACATGAGGGGTGTGAGTTAGGAAAGCTGTGGGAGGAGAAACTTTGCCATCCCAAACTGACATGTGGGCTCGGCCTGTTTCAACTCTAAACATCATCAACATGGTAAGTACCCTAATTTTTCTTATCTTTACTTGTATGGATATATTTTTAAGAACTACATTTTAAGGCATATCAGATCATGCTAGTCTGAAGTCGGCACACCCTTTCTATGCAGAGATATGTTTTTAATTAATTTACTCAGGAGCCGTATCAGTGAAAAATATGCCACTTCATAATTCCCTTGTTAATTTTGTCCTTCAGCTTCGTACCAACTTTCAAATCTCTTGGAGTCAAGGTAAAGCCCAAATCAAATTTTTATTAATAACTTTAGTTATGTTTATCACACTAAAACCTTTTTGCCATGGTTCAAAGGGGGTTACTGTCACCTTTAATACAAGTCTGGAACGACCATTGTGGCATATACGCTGCCATTTGTATGCAATAATATGTATTTTTCTATTAACTAATTTCCAGCCTTTTCCTTTGTTCTCTTAAATTGCATGTGATCAGCCAGAGGCTAGCTCATGTTTATGTTTGCACCTCCCTTCTTGGCCTTGGCCTCTCCATAATGTAGACTGCCACAGAATTACAGCTTGCATACTTGGAGATTTGTTACCACCAGCCTAATTCCATTCTTGGCTGGACTGTAAATGTTGCATTGCATTACGCACTAACATACTAGTCAAAACTCTAACTAATGCCACATCTATAGAGAACGGTCAAGATTAGTCTGCGGCAAACCTAAATAGAGATATGAATGTTAGCGTGTGCCACACTTAGATGGAATTCTTGACCTTAGCTCACGTCATATCTAGATGGAAATGTGAATGTTAGCATGTGCCACACTTAGATGGAATCCTTAACCCTAGCTTGCGTCACATCTAGACGGGATTATGAATGTTAGCATGTGCCACACTTAGATGGGATCCTTAACCCTAGCTTGCGTCACATCTAGACAGGATTATGAATGTTAGCATGTGCCACACTTACACGGCATTCTTAACTTTAGCCTGCGCCAGATCTAGAGAGGATTATGAATGTTAGAACACTCAAATGAAACTGTGAATGATGACAAGTGCAACTCTTAAATGAAATCATGATCACTAGCCTGTCTCACATCTAGACAGAATATTGAAAATTAGCAAGCGCCACACCTAGACATAATTGCAAGGACAGAAATGCCAACTAACCAATCCACTAACAATTCCATCCCTCTGCATACACCTCTCAAACTCTTACCAAACACAACCACAAGCCTAAAATGCAGCAATCCACACAAACTTCACTACACTGCAACAACACAACAAATCGCACATAGACTTGCACAACAGCACACAACGACTACTGACCGTAAAACACCTCAAGCCCAGCCAACGGACCCACCGGGCTGAGGCTGCCAACAACACATCACTGCTATCTTGCACTTTCTCAGCTCATTCCCACTAACCCACACATCCTCCCTTTTTTCAGAGCTGCCAGAGCGCCAGGGGACCACTCCGGTGGTGATAGTGCATGTTACAAATATCCTTTAACATTAACATTAACATTGTAGTGGTCCTGACTGCAACACTAATGGACATTTTATGGGAATGGTGACCTCAAGGTCACTTCTGCTGAAAGAACAGACATGGCCTTATCTGTTTCCACCATGGTTTAAATCTAAGCAGTGCATTTTTTTTGATATTTTTAAGCAATGGCTCTGAGGGATGGTTGACAACTAGACCTCCCTCTCCAAGACTAGCAGAAGAAAGATCTTGGAGGTTAAGTTTCATCGTTAGGAGAAATGACCGGCTGCATGTGAAATTCTGCAAGCAATGGCTTTTAAACTCACACACAATGAAATGTACATGACATTTTAAAAGGCACCTGGGCCTTATATCCACAGTTGCAAAACACATGAATAGCCCTTCTGGATTGTCCATATGTAGCAGGGCAGTTATATGAGAAAACTATGTTCAAACTCTGTGCCTAGTAGTCCCTTCTCTCTGCATTCTGTCATTTGGATGAGGAAAAACAAAAAGGACATTTTTATTTCTTGTAAATGCAAGAAGCTTGGTTTCAATCACGATTTCAGGATCACATTCTCATGTTGCATAAAGATATTGCACACGCTGTTTTATGTCTCTTTAAGTAAAAGTGCAGCTCTCCATGGACTAAGTAAAACAGCATTTTTGGCAACATGCCTTTCTTTTCCTTGCTGAAATGCATTGCACATATCTTCGCACTTTTGAGATTCAAGCCCACTTTCTTTCCTTGGGGATGTAGGCCTGTTTTTGGTTTAATAGGCCTCATGTCTGACATCACCATTTCTGTGCTGGCCTTATACTTCAATGGGACTTTCCAAATAATAATAATAATAATAATAATAATAATAATACAAATGTCTTGCATGAAAGCGTTAAGATCTGTTCTGGTCCTGTGACTTCAACCACTCAATGCTGCCATTTTGCTGATCCAAACAATCAATAAAGATGGCCATTTAGACACCAGCGGTTAGGATTTTCCAAAGATCAATAGATTGTAGAGAGATACATGTACATCCAGTTGTGCGCTCTGGGGTACATTTACTCACTCAGCAGAATTCCCCTCCATCACCAAGCTACACTTCAGCAGTTACCAGCAGAATGGCTGTTCTGGCTCCTTTGAGCACCATTGCCTTACATGAAAATAGTGTTTTGCAGCTACAAAATGATGACTGCACTGCCTTACCAAGCACATATTGGGCAAGATAAAACAGGGAATACACAGAGAAAGGCTGCTAGTGTGTTTCCTTAGGTGCACCAAGAAGAGAATTGAAAAGCAGCGCTGCTTTGCTGCTAGCTAAAAATGTCCCCTTGAAAAAGGAAATACTTTACATTTAAAATGATGGTGCCCTGATGCTCTTTTTCACACGTTAAACTACATTTCTGATCCAGTAAGGCCCAACTATGCCCAGCCATATTCCAGTTTTGCTTTATCAAAAGAAAGCATTTCTCGCTGAATGACACTGTGTCAGGCAAGATCTGGGAAATCACCAGAAACTTTTCTCTCAGCGTAAGGAAAAACACTTGACTTTTATGCTACAAAATGTCAAAATGAATACTTGAAAAGAAACCGTAGCTCTTTGTGCATATGCCAATTTCAGTTGACCAGTGCCTTGGACAGATTGCTGGGTAAGAGAAACTGACTAGGGCTGCAAACAATGTTTGGAATCCAGATGTAAGAGAAAACCGAATTTGAAAGGGACATCCCAGCAGAATTTACCACGTGTTAAAATGTGCTTTTGCAAACAAGAAAAATATCTGTTTTAAAAGGCTAATGTTAAATAAGGCCCTGTCCTTGCCTAGAAGTGTAAGGGGGTTTGGGTAAAATGTAATATAATATATTATTTCAACAGACTTGCTTCTGATTCAGAACAAAGTAAAATAAATAAATAAATGCATTGGCTGTACTGGTGTGCAGGAGGGACCCCAGCCGGCCCATAGGACTGGGGTTTTCCAAAACAGCACTTTATAGCAGCACCCGTGAGATGGATGGGGATGTAGATTAGTACTCAAGCATCAAATCAATAATGACAACTCAATGGTTTGGCAAGGGGAGTCCGTTTAATGACAAGTACAAAAAACTGAGAGTTATGAACATCAGCAGTTGCTCGATCTTCCTTCTCACTTCAACACCGATGAACTTCACAAAAATCACATCCTTTATACTAAAAACTCTTCATCGCTGACTTGAAATGCTAAAAACGTTGCATGCAATTCTATTGGTTATAGGAAGGTAACTTTATTATAGGTACTATATCTGTATATGGTAACGGGGAGAGGGGATTGGATAGACAATGTCAGGTGGGGCAACTAAGCCCTTCCTTCAAAATGGCTACTGTAAACGTCACTAAAAGTACAACGTCTCATTGGTTCTACAGACTATAGGATCCTAGATTACTTGGTACATTGTGATTGGGTTGATACCACGTCACCTTGTACTTTTCCACTTTGCTTAGCAGCATGCAGAATGGTCGGCCAGGTGCAGGGTGCCGTCAGCTCCCCTAGCTTCCCACCAACCAGTACCACCATCCATCAGTGACCCACTGGCCATGTGTCAATTAGTTTCTAATTTGTAGGCCTCAATAATGCCTCTCTGTCTGGGAGAACTCGATATCTGTGTATGGCCCAAGGCTGCGCGTAGGTGTGAAGGCCCCAACTCTTCTTCCTTGGCAGGTCACGTGTTTTAGGCACTGTGAAATCGTCTCCGTCTCCATGTAATTCGTGTATTTGATTTTAGCTTTCTGTCCACCAAATGCCTTCTGCTGCTTATCTCGACTCTTTTGAACAGGATACTCTGCTCTTGGCGTCATAAATTGTATTAGCCTGTGTCAGCTAAGATGACCTTGGTTTCTTTGCACGGGTCTCATGCATCTGAGTTTCATTTCTGTCTTTGGCTTTCGATTCCTGTGTTTGAGGGCCTTCGCTCCTGGGGCCTCTGGTAACATGCAGTTGGTTCTGCCCTTTTGCAAAGTGCACATATACGTCATATAAAGTACTCCTTTTGAGGTAGATATGTGTATGTGGCGCTTGCTGCAATATAAGTTTCTACTAAGCATAGCAAGCTGCTTAATTTCCTCAGCTTTCTTGTGTTTCCAAGCATATGTACACGTGTAAACGGTTGCATATCTTCATCGCTCTTTTGTCATAAGCTTCTTATACTTGACATCGTCCTTTTAACTTCAACTCAGGATGTCGCTTATCCATGGTGTTTTGTCTCTTTTCGTCTTTCACAGGTCGTCGTTTTCTTTATCTGTCAGTCCGAGTTCTTGTGACGTCACCATTCATCTTCTTTTAGGACTTTCTTGGCCTCTTCAGGGACTGTACTCAGACGATCTTCATTCCGTTTTATCTGTTGATATGGTTTTCTCAATTGGTACTTTACTGTCCATGTTTTCTTTGGTGTCGGTACTTCAATAGGTGCTGTCAGTCTGATCGGTACCGGGCAGAGCCCCACTGTGGCTCTCTGCTGGTTTATTTGCTCATTGTACATCATGTATCTTGGTTTGAACGTTCCTGGCACTTCAAAATGGGCACTTTGAGTGTGGGTCGTGCTTTGGACCTCCTCTACACTGGGTAACCAGCCAAACAGGTTTCCTGCTTGGCGTCAAAGGACATTTGTGTGCTGGCAGCCGGAGTGGCCTTCCCCCAAAAGGAGCCACAATGGATTTCTGGGACACCTACATGTTACTTTTTGCCCCTGGAAACCTTGATTGACCAAGAGGAAGAATATAACATGCCCATCAGACTTTGTGGCTGGGCTCCAGCTTGACACAATAGATTCTGGGCCACATTACTTTTGGAAGTGACACCTCCCATCCACTCAAACTGAGAAGCTTCAACGCATGGAAGGATGCCCTTATTTGGTAGACCATGCTGGCCATCTGGCTCAAAAGACTATTTTAATGAATACATTTTAAAGCCTGGTATTTCTACAACCTGACAATGCAGTAATGTAAACATTTTACAGTTTTAATATCATTTTTGTGGCTTTAAAACAAGATATTGTGGCGGTCCGTAGCACTTTGGGGACGGAAACACCAGGAAAAGGTGAATCACGGGAAAAGTACATATAGTGGAATGTTAAAAATTAATGGAAATATGCTCTGTCATAATATGTACGCATGTTATGTTGTTATGTTAAAGGTACTTATATAGCGCACTGTCACTAACGGGATTGGTCTCCAGGCGCTCTGGCGGATCTGTGAACAGGAAGGACGGGTAGGGTTAGTCAAAAGGAGGGGAGCAGGAGAATGGGAGAAGTGATACACCGAGTGCTGGGCTTTGGTGCTAGTATCGGATCGGGCGAGAACTTGAGTGCTGTAGGTGATGTTTATGTGTTGTTGATGCGGTGTTGTAAAGTGCGTGCGGATTGCTGGGAGAGAGATGGTTGTGTTGCTTTGTGTAGTTTAAGTGCAGAAGATTGAGGGTTGGGTTAGTGGAGTCTGTATCCTGATTCAGGTACTTTGCTTCTGCATTCTCTCCCCCTTTCCCTGGCTGAATTCCTGGCTGAATCTGCACAGGTTACCTGGTAACCCGTTCTGATCTCGGGCCCAGGCACACCCACACTGCCTCTCTGGCAAGCCCTGCACTTGAGGACTGTTACACTGTTGCTCTTACCTTGCACTTGCCACCATCTGGCCGTTTTATCTTATTTATTCTACTATCCCTGTACTGCAATTTCCCCTCTCCCTTCCCCCACACACCTTTCCCTTTACCCCTCCCATGCACTTGCGCGATCTGAATGACAACTGGCATAGTAGGATCGTTGTCTGTCTTCCCTCTGTTGCCCCTCCCTTGCCTCGTCGCGCCTTGAAACACTTGTGTATAGGCGCTTTATAAATGCCATATCATATGATATTTGTTTTGTATCACGCTCATACACAAGTCTTTCATAAAGTTCATAAATGGCTGCGAAGGGACTGAGTTGTAGCGCATTCATACGTTAAAAACAAAGTTAAGATTAGAGTAAATAGCGTGGCAGCCAGAGAGTAGCCATTTCATGGAAACCAAAGGGAGTAGATGTAATTGAGCTCCTGGTTGCCTGTTGCAATGTGAACAAATAAAAGAACACTTAAAACCTGCCCTCCCCATTCTCAAAGTACATTTTTATTCAGAACACACTTTTAGAACACTGCTCTTGCAATGAAATTGAACGCAATTTTGTAATTTTAAGATCCTATTGCAGTGCACGATAAATGGCGGTATGAAACAATATTAAATACAAAATCTGAAGGTGAAAAACCTAGCCAGGAATGCTACGAATTCATTTAGGCATACACGAAGGGGTTAGCTGAGGGCGTGGTTGCAATTCCCGTAATGTGAATCCCGGAGATGCCCCAGGCAGCAGCACATGTTGACAGAATATATTAAGCCATTAGCCATTCTGTTTTGCAAGATGCATCTGAGCGTATATAGGCAATGCATTTTGGATTTCATGCTTAATGTGCTTTCATTATTAATACAAATAGAAGGTCAGGCACGCCTGTCACTTGACGCTGGGGAATGTATTCTTTGTATCATAAGCAGCGTCTGATTGAGAAGGGAAATACACATATAATCTGCTTTTTAGCATTGTGACAGATTGGGACCAGTATCATTAGAATTCATTATTGTACACCTATTCAAGAAATCCCCCAAAGGTGATCTTCCCCATCACCAGGCTGTAACAGGTCGCTCCCTTGGCCAGCTTTAGAAATAATGAGGTAATACATGTGCCTGTTCGGGTTGGCTCCTCCTCTTCTAAGATTAAAACAAAGAGGAACACAATGTAAAATGCCTTATTGGTAGCGGCGCACGTGGGGCACATATATTGGATAGCAAGTTCAAAATATTGTGTGCGGCGGTCCTCTTTGATGTACAGCCATTACTGCACATTTTTGGTGGCGTACATATTGCAGCCCACTGGGACAAACCTCAAAGCAATGGAGTTGGGACATGTCCCAGTAGGGTGGCAAATGGCCTTTACCCGTCTATTACTATTGGTATCGACAGCATTAGATGCGTTGCTAGGTGAGGTGTAAGGGGGTTATAGCCCCAGGTCTTTGGGTTGTAGCCCTGGTTAGAAGCCCAGGAGCTACAACCAAAAGGCCAGCTAGCCCCGAGTCCCGAAGGTCTCAACATTAGCGTAGCCCTGGACCTATTCCAGACCTAGCAACACCGCAATGCAGTTTTCCAGGCAAAGGTTTCTTTTAAACAGACTCTAACTTTCGGGTGGGACTCGGAGGGGCTTTTTTGCTGCAACATACTATTTAACCGATCAGAGAGAAAGCTAACATATGGGTATCCAGTGATTGCATCGAATATAAAGCATTGAATGTCAAAGCATCGAAAAAAAGCATCGAAAAAAAGCATTGAATTCATTTTTGTTCCAAGGCAAAAGTTTTATTTTAATTATAATGAGTTACAAAACGGGGGTTGGGGAGGACCACCCCATAAAAAAAAGAAAAAAAATGCATTTGATGCTTTTTTTTCGTTGCTTTTATTTTTAGATGCTATGGCATTCAATGCTTTGGCATTCCATGCAATCACTACAAATCAACACATGGGAGAATGCTTTCACTTAACAATTTACTTTTACATGGCGCCTTGTGTATTCGCATGTTAGACTCATTCTGGTTTAATTAAGTTTGCAATTGAAATACCTACTTCATCTTGTTATTTAAACACTACAAAATAAAAACACATTTAATTTACTGAGTATCTGTTTACTTTACTCACTATTAATGTAACATTCTTAATTCACCTCTAAAACACCAAAATGCTTATTGCTACTACCACTATGTGCTTATAGCCTTATAGACCAGTGGAGGGGTCTTTATCACTTGGGATAGTGACCGTTCCCATCTTATGGCCCTCGGCTTCACCTTGGGCCATAACTTCGTGGTGGGTCATTATCCCATGATGATGCCACTCCCTTGGTCTTTAAAGATATAATAATAACAGCCCAAAGCTATCCACTGACATAAAGCACCATTTTCCTTTTTTCCATTCCTCTTTAACATTAGGGTGGAAGTGTCCCTGTGATTTGAAGACCTCATTGAAAGTTCAGTGACCACTGCGTTCCCAACTGTGAACCAAGTGCCTTTTCATTTACTGACCATGAATAAAGAATTCTGTTTAGTTTTAAAAGATGTTACATACCGCACGCATTGAAATCTAATAAATACAGTGCTTTACTTTTTTGTGGTATTCACTGCCATTTTTGGTTATGACCGTATGGTGGGTAGCACCTTGTAGGCAAAACAATGCTGAAGAAAGGAGATAAGGGAAAGTATGCTGAGAAGCAAGATGGTTAATTGGCATGGAAAATCTATCTGCGTTCTTTGACTGCATCACAAATTGTTACTTTTTTTTGCTGCCACACACCATGTTTGTTCTACAGCATATTTCCATGGAGGCACGAATAAACAACAAATCTGCTGAGCACTGTAATTCATGGAGATTGGGTCACAGTCTTCGTTCCTCGTTTTCCATCTTCTCCTCCTAGCATCCTTCATTTCGCAGTATATGGCACTGGTTTCTCGTCCCACCCTCTCCTCCTTCGTTATGGTCCCAGTCACTCCCCTCCCAGTCCCAGCCCCACCTCTCTCCTCCAGGCCCCATTGACTCCTCTGTCCCAGTCTCCCTCCTCCCTGTTTCCCAGTCTTCCTCCTCCCTGTTTCCCAGTTCCACTCTCCCTCGTCCCTGTTTCCCGGTCCTGCTCTCCCTCCTCCCCGTTTCCCGGTCCCGCTCTCCCTCCTCCCCTTTTCCCGGTCCCAGTCGCCCTCCTCCCTGTTTCCCGGTCCCAGTCGCCCTCTTCCCTGTTTCCCGGTCCCAGTCGCCCTCTTTCCTGGTCCCAGTCGCCCTCCTCCCCTTTTCCTGGTCCCAGTCACCCTCCTCCCTGTTTCCCAGTCCCACGCTACCTCTTCCCTTTTTCCCGGTCCTAGGTCCTCTTCTCACTATCCACTTCCATTGTCCCTCCTCAATCCCCCCACCCCAATCATCTTTCATCCACACTGCCCCCCTTCCTAGTCTCTTTTCAGTTATACTTCTAGTCATACTAAGTCCCAGTATCTATCATGGGTCCTCTCTTGTCTGTACTATGTATCGCTTCATCTATCTTTTACCCTTTTACCCTCCACATGTCCCTCATAATCTTGCTGCTCTTTCTTTCCATACCTCTCACTGGGGAGTGTGGTACCATCTGGGTCAAAATAGATGAAGAAGAAGGCAAAGCATGAATTAAAAGCTGCACAAGGAATTTGAAAGTGGATTGGAAACTGAAAACATAAAAAATGTCTATGAAAATCGAGCTCTTTTTCATAGATTGCAGAAACCACCCTTAAGTCTGCACATGGATGTGGTATTTCTAAATTTTACATTGAGAGCCTTGCTTGATTTAGGGTTTGAGGAATCCATGGAACTTGAGCTCCATTATTAAGCATGGCATTTCCAGGCAAGTACGCCATCAAGCAGCTCCTTCAGTTATCCTGGAGGTAAAAGTTGAATGTTGAATGCTGCGCAAACATTGCACGTCCAGAATTGGGTATGTGCCATTCACTCTGGCACATCTTCCGTACAACAGTTACACCCACCTCTTCAAGGAGTCTCTCCTCCTCAACACCTAGGCCATCACGTCGCCCGCCACACCACCTGACTTTCTAGACGCCATCAGCCCCTCTCCTCCTTGCCAATCTGTGTACCCCTCCTTGTGCGTCTCTGTAGCCTATCCCCCTCTGTATATCTGTTCTGTTGTTACCTCTGTAAAGCGCTTCTTTGTGTCTCCGTATTGTTTATACCTCTGTAAAGCGCTCCGTTGCTTCATGGATGTAGGTCTGCGCTCCATGAATATCATAAGAATAATAATAATAAAAGACCTAGCATGCTTAAATGAATGTTGAGGCCCACTTTGCTTGGCCATGGCTAGTAAACTGGCTCTGCACCTAGGAACATCACAACATACTCCTCGTTCTAAAAGAAGTCAGCTTATGCCCTCCTTCAGGTGGTCTCCTACAGCATATGTGTCTGTATTCTATTTCAAAGTAGTACGGTCACACTGTAGTACGCAGATTGTTATAGGTTACACCATTCTGTGGTACATTCTTTACAGCCCTGTTATAGGTTACACCATTCTGTGGTACATCCTTTACAGCCCTGTTCTAGGTTACACCATTCTGTGGTACATCCTTTACAGCACTGTTATAGGTTACACCATTCTGTGGTACATCCTTTACAGCCCGGAGTAACTGGGGATTGGGGCTATGTTTTAACATTGTTGATGAATGATGCCAGATGGTACATATATCAGAAGCATAGGCCTCCGTAGGCCTCCTTACCACTCAGAACATACTAACCACTAACTTAATAATAGAGTTGACTGGCACTTTAGCTTCCATGTTCTTTAAGCTGGTACCCTTCTATGTGGGGCTAGTACACACGTATACCAATAAATGTAGAATTCAGCAAAACAAAAGCAACAAACCTATTGGATTTACCAATGCGCTCTATTTGTATGGTTCACAATAGTGTAAACGGAATTATTTTCTATTTAAGAGCACAGAGAGTGTGTGACGTAGAGAGAGAGTAGATATATTCTACACAAACACCTCGTGTTAGCATAGAAACCCTCGGTTCCATGAATATATACAATATTGCACTTGGGAGGTTAATCTATATTCTCGTGCGTGTTTGTTGTGTAAATATAATAAACCACAAAGCCGGAAGCTGTCATTGGTAAATGCCAACTGATCTGTGATATGTCCTTAGTGGCTGATTTTGCACATTATGAAGGGTAGCTATCAACTTTGCTTAGTAGATGGACTTCATTTCTGTACAAGAAAAGCAGTTTTGTAGATACTTCTGTCGCTTTGGAAGAGGCACACAAGGGATCCTCAACACATGGGATCTGCCCAAGTGTTCAGCTCCGATGACTGGCTCTGCTTCTACAGAGGAAAACCCAGAACGGATTTGTGGGCCCAGCTGATCCTTCAGCGATCCCTTTTTTTCTGGGTGGACTGCAAGTGTCCTCTTCTGGACGCCATATTAGAGCATCCTCTTACTGTAGCAATCAAACAAAATCACATGATCTATTGCACAGAATGTTTGTGGTTGGAGCCGAAGAATGTGCCACTTATATACTTGATTAATGTAGCTACTTCAGCTCCGATATTTCCAATCCCTTTGACCAGTGCCAGCCATAGAGCAAATACTCTTGTGCTGTGACTGTGTGCGTCCGACATCCTGCCTTCCGTGGTTCAATGCACCTGACCGGAGGATTTAGGTGAGCGCAGTGTTCTCAGTGAGACCTTTCTTAGCAACTGATGATGGCCTAGTGTTTGGCGAGAGGGGTGGGGGGTGGAGGATTCAGATAAAGAGCTTCAGATTGTAAACCCCAGCGTACAGGGATTCCGCTCGAACACGTCTATGTGAATGTATTTATTTATTTGTTAAGCGCACAAAAAAACCAGCCCGGAGGCATCGTGGCGCTAGCTACAGCAATATAGATAACTTAGTTACACAAAAGCACATACATGATTAATGAGAAAACATTGCCATTATGTATTGGACTGGCAGTGACAGGTAGCATGTTAGTTGAAAAGAGAGGTTTTGAGGTTTTTTCTAAAAGCTGTGATTGAGCTTTCCGCTCTTAGCGGAGGGGGGAGTTTATTCCAAAGTGTGGGAGCTATGTAGGGTAATCCTAAGTCTCCTGCCTTGGCCCTGTTGATTCGAGGTACAGTGAGTTGGTTAGAATAGCATAATCTTGTGGGTTTGGTAGAGATGGGTCTGTGAAGAGTGCCAGAGAGAATCTTCTTGCATTGTACGTGTACAACATATGGCGGCAGGTTGCATGCATTTTTACGGTTTATCACTAAGAGTTTTCTTTCAAATATGGGTTCCAGTTTCACAAAAGTGCAATTGCAGTAAATCACCATATTTCGGGGTCTGTGTGTATCAGTATAATGGCTATTAATTTCATAGAGCAGGCACAGCAAGTGTATTGGCCCCAAGGCACTAACAGCGAGTAAGGTGAAGTAAACAACTAATCTCCTATAAGGCTCGGCTGACCCAGCAGCTCTGGCATCTAAATGGTTAGTGTTTTGACACACCAACGTGGAGTGGGGCGGGGGGGAGGTTATATACCTCCTTGTCATTTAAGGGTGGTAAAGCTAGTGATCTATAGCTTCCAATCAAGCCCAGTTGAGTCTTAAATGTCTGAGTCTAGGAGAGGTATGATCAGGTTCGGACTGGGACAAGAAATAGGCCCGGACACTGGAAAAAAAGTGGCCCACCCCTCGCCTCACAAAAGTGGCCCACCCCTCGCCTCAAAAAAAGTGGCCCTCAAACCATCATCTGTGAATCGTGTCAATTCACGACTTTACAGAAAATGCTACTTATGGAGCGTTCATGAGTTTCCCACATTACATCACAGCTCATAAAATATCGTAACTTTGCATACAAGAATGGATCACGATATGTATCATTAATATCTGTGTGTATAGATCCATATTGTCAAATTACTGTGAATGCAAGCAATCGTCCAAGGCCAAATGATAATATGTTATTGTATAGCACTTACGCTTAAACTCTTTTTTATAGAACAAATTTGCATACAATATCACCCAACCTGTGTTGGTACTCATTTATCGACCTAAGAAGGATGAAAGGCTGAGATGGCCTTGCTGGGATTCACACCTGCAGATCACACACACATCGCAGTAGCGAGCGCTCAACCCACTGAGCTATCATATCGGATATAGTAAAATGAGCAATTATTATTTGGTGGATACCATTAAACTGGTAACTGAGATTTAACGGCAGACCAGTTAAGTTCATCTGCAGGTCTGGTGCAAATATGGCTGCATTTCGAGCCTGCGTGCATCTACTTTTCAGGCTTCAGATCAGAGGTTGGCAAAATAGGCAAAGCAGCACACTCACAGGACATCCCATACTCTGATCACTCATTACCTGATACATGCAAACAAACATCCTGAACAGCATGCCAGAGATGGGAAAAATAGACACATTACAACAAAGCATTCATTCATTGTGGACAAATGAAGACTAGTCAATGGCCACTTGATGTGCTATTGTCAAATATTTCTCATGTAGTCCGTACGGTGTATTACTACTGTAAGTCATCAGTTATCATTTACATTCGCTAAAATATTATGGAAAATGCATGTTTTTTGCAAAAATGTGAGCCGTTTTTCGAAGGAATGTTTCTTGCTTGGGCCCATTTATACTGGAGCGTGTTTACTAATCACAAGAGAGAGATACCACATACATGAAGATCTGTTGAATACATGTGCCCTCATTGATGCATTTAGCAACACCTCTCTGCGGCTTGTCGTTTTAGTATTAAGTGGATGTAAAGACCAGGAAACTGGAGCTCGCCTGTGTAAGCAACAGGAAGGAGAAAGGATGAGAACTCAGGAGCCAATAAATCACGCTTTTTATCGGTGACCCACCGACCGACCACCCCGGCGAGCGAACAAACACCGAAGAAGGCAGAGCTGCCAGGGTGTTGCAAAAAATAACAATGTAGGGCACCTTCGAACACATCCAACCCCCAGTGAAGGATGTAAGGAGGAGTGTCTCCTAATGTTACACTTGGACTAGAGCGCAGGTCCCTTCCCTCCACCCAACAGGCTGCCTTTGTGCTGCGGTGCACATCCACCCCGTCGAACAACAAACATGAATGACCGTGGTGACCCTTTCAGTGTTGGCCTTTTATGGGACAGGCCGGACAGCCAATGACCCAAAGCATTTTCTAGAGATCTCCCATTTTCTAGAAATGAGTTCACACTCACAGCCTCTGAAAACATCTTTTTTTGGCAGGCAAATGTTGCTGCGTGCTTTCCAAGTGCGGCAAAATCTTTATCTCAAACCACTTTGACAAATCTAGCCCCAGCTGCATTACATGGACTGGTAACAAATCAAATATCATACTTGAAATGCTTACATTTGGAGCACAACATTTCTGTTAAATATGCATGCATGGCAAGCACTGCACACATCCTCAAACTTAGTCATTGTGAACGGGGAGTACCCTCCTCTGGCAGCACATTGTCATCACACAATCAAGACTGGAATGGTTACTAGCATGATCTCACCTCCTCTCCTGTGGCGCGGGCCTGTGGGGTGGTGGTGTTGGGCTGTGGGTGGTTGATGATGGGTCCCTTACCTCTGTGCCGGCAGGCTGGCCTGGGTGGCTGGTTGCTGCCTGAGTGCTGCTCTGTGCCCTCCTGGGCTGACTGGGGGCGGTGGCCCACCCCAGACCATCCCTGAACACCGTACATGCACCCAAGCCGCCAGAGGAGAGAGCCAGGAGCACCAGGCACACCAGCGGGATCCTGAGAGCTGCCATTCTCGGGCTCCTAGAGAGAAACGTCCATGAACTTCATGAAGGGGTGAGCAGGGAGAGGTGACTGGCGCTGCCTTCTCCGCCCCCACTGCTCCGAGTTCGGGTCGTGCGCTCTGTACCTGGACCATAAAGGCAGCACCGGGGCGGCGAGGTGATGTCACGAGAGGGGAACGCGCGCCTTTTCAATGAAGCCCCCGCTTCCTCCACCACCCCATCTGCCCAGCTAGAAAGGGACTTCCCTCCTCTCAGAGAAGAGTGTCACCAGTCTGTGCCCAGCGTGTCCTGCGGGGCCAGTGCATGGCAGGAGCCCAAGGGTGGGACCTCCCCAAACTCCCTAAGGTGCCGTGCAGGCAATTTTTCAAAAATGATATGCCCCCCACGCAATACGTTGCAGCCTGGCTCCAGTGTAATACAAAACACTGGGAGGGAGCAGGCCGGGCTGAGCCAGCATTGCCGCTCCCTCCCAGTGTTTTGTAACACTGACTGCTGCGGGCGCGGGCTGCAATTGCAAAGGATCTGTAAGTTGCTTACTTACAGATCCTTTGCAACTTGCATCCATCCGTCCGGCGAGGCCGAGGCCCTGGGGGCTGGTTCCTGAAGTGTGAAGGCTTCACAATGAAGCCCATGCCTGGGCCGAAACCGGCCCACATGGTCTTCAGGAACCGGCCCCCAGGTCTCCAGCCATGATTTTGGATCGGCCACGGGCCGATGGGCCGACGACCCAATCCGACCCTGGGTATGATGCTACAGCTTATGGGCTTTGTACAGGAGTGAGTTGGATGTAATTCGTGGGTGGTAAGGACAGCATTATAACAAATGGAAAGTCTCGAGGCATGCTCGTATGTAATTGACGTATTTGGGGATCCGTGATGTGAGTGCCTTCTTTGTGTTTGGGCCTGTAGTGCGAGATAACATGGTAGTTTGCTTCAGATAAGGAGTGGGCAGGGGGATATATTCAAGGATTTTGTTTTGGAGGTACTCGTGGGAGGCGGTGGGCCTTCAAACACGACTATGTCTTTCACCAAGAGTCAGGGGAGAGGGTCTTTCAGATGTTGGTTGGCTTTATGTTCAACAGCTTCATTTTTCATAACTAATTGTGTTGCTTGTAAAAGATTGTACCACTTCAACCTTGAGTTTTCAAGAATATATGTCTTCTGTGCTTTATGTGGGATGATACGATCTCGATAGTGATGCCATTAACCGAACCTATTAGAAATCTCACCACTCTGCATACACCTCTCATACTCAAACACAACCATTCCTCCAAGCACAACAAATTGCATGCACTTCACTACACGGAAGAACAAAACAGATCACACATAGTGTTGCACAACAGCACATGAGGGCAACCGACCGGAAAGCACACTTAAGCTCAATGAACAGTGTTAACCAAACTGATGCTGCCAACAGCACATCACAGCTTTCTTGCTCTTCTCCCACCCAGTCCTACTAACCCACCGCACCCTCTTTCCATTTCAAGGGACCACTCCGGTGGTGATAGTGCACGGTATAAATATCCTTTATCATTAACATCTACGAATTTCAAATCTAGGTGTATTTTTTCACCATACACCATTTTGTGAAACATAGGCCTTTTCTCCCACTATCTAGGAATTCTCAAATCTAGGTGTGCTTTCTGATTCCGTTTTGTGAAACCTAGGCCTTTGTTAGGGAGAATTTTCAGAAATGTTCTAATTCTCTACACCTTCGAGACCCCCAGCAAATTTGCTGGATGCTGAGGACTTGATCTTTTTAACCTGGAGAGAGTGAGACCCTTTTTCCCACTCTCTCATGTATTTTGAATGTGAATTTTACCTTTGTGTTTCTTTTAGTTGTGGAGTCTGACAAACTCCATAGGGATCATCTATTACATTGTGTCACACAGCACCTTCAGTGCAGTGACACAGGGAAGTCTTCCAGATTTCCCAAAAGTTTAAATACCTTCTCCTGGATAAACTACTGTTTCCTAGAGCAGTAAAGTGAAATTGACTTTACTTACTATTGAAACTTGCTACACCCAGCACACCCTATCTTACAATAGAGTGCTGGAGGAGGTACCTATTATCCCCTTTGTCTAGCTTCTCATGTAACATGTTTTATGTTACCCTTTTCTCACTGAATGGCTGGTGGCAGTGGTTTCGTTTGAACTACCATGGGGTGTCTTTACCGCGGGCTGCGTTCACAGCTGCTGGAAAGCATCCGCAGGTGCCATCTTTGTCAAAATGGCTCCCGGTCTTCTTTTTTCACCATTTCTTTGTGGAAAGGTCCTTATTGAGATTTACTCTGTGCGCCAAACCAGGTTTGGTCTCTTTGTTCATTGTTGCCTTTGTTGGGATTCACAAGTGAAGCCCGCCTCTGGCTCCAGAGTGTCTGGGGTAGGCAGGAAGTGAGGGAGGTTCCCGAAACTCCTTGTGCTTAGTCTCCTAGGAGACCCGAATGCACTCTGTGATGATTGGCCGGCTGACTCTCCGGCAAGGACAGCCACCCTGCTGGGTGACTGACAGCTAGGCTGGAATGAATGGGAGAGAACTGAATAAAAGTCTTTTGGCTTGGAAGGCAGTCGACCACTGGACAAAGGAAACAAAGAAGTGTTTTGAAGAGGACGCCTGCTGCAAGTCCTGGACCGTTGGTTCGCCCGGTGAAGCCTGCTGCAGTGCCGTTATGCCAAGTTCGCATCGACAGAGAAGCCCCTGCACGGATGACTTCTCCCCTTGAGTTGGTGGGACTAATCAACTCCAAAATAACCCTCCAGGACATCCACCTCGGAGCTGGTTGAATTTCCACAGAGTTGCTGCTGGAAACCGTATAGCCAGGGAGAGGAACACCAGATTGTGTGTGTTGCTTTTAAGCTGGCCTAGAGCTTTTGGAAGATCCTCCGGTCTCCCAAGAAGCAGGACTGACCGAGCCTGAGCCCCCTCAACAGAGTGTGGAAACCCCAAAGCAAGGACAGTCCATCTCGGCAGAACTTGTGCAAAGACTTTTCCATTTACTTAACAGAAGTGTTTCATCCTATATAAGACTTTTGCCCATTGACATTGGCTTAGTCTATTGAATTGTATGACTCTACTTGAGGGATCCAAAAGTATTTGCCTGCTTAAGAATATTTGTGGTCCCTTGTTGTTCTAATAACCTTTGCCTTTTACCAACTTCTAAGAGTATTCTAAATGTCAACAGTAAGATATTAATGTCCCCAGCACCCTAGTTATTGAAGTCATCTGTGGTTGTAGGTTGTGTCTACAGGCCATCCCAAAATGGTCTTTACTGATTTAGAAACTGAGAGTGTACAGTATTGAAGTGTATTTATGTGTTACTATTATATTGCTTCCTTCTGAAGAAGGCCTATTCTAACTGACTGATAAATAAATTAATAATTGTTTATGCAAGAAACTTTGAGTGTAAGAGTTTATTTGAATACTTGTAACTGTGAACCTCTGTGTAACTCCACTACAGCTCACATCGACCCCCTCTTGAGATAAGCCAGGCTGCTCAATACGCTACCAAAACTGTGTAGTACAAGCTTATACCAAAGGTTGGGTTTGCTATACCTGTAGTCAGAGTTGTGTGTAGTGGTCCCAGAGGGTACTGCATGCAAACTTTGCCTAACAGCCTTTTTCCCACTATCAAAGACAAAGAGGAGAGGAAAACCTGCTAACCCAACTCTAAAACCTCAACTTTCCGCACACACTTCTCATACAGAAACTCACACAACCACCTCTCAGTACAGCAATCTGCACATACTTCACCACATTGCAACAACAGACTAACAAAACATATGCAACAACAGACTAACAACACATAACCCAGCACAACAGCACATGGCAATGCTCACCGACCCGAAAACCACACTTAAGCTCAGCGAACGGTGCAAACCGAACTGAAGCTGTCAACAGGACATCACAACTGTCACTTTCCTATTCCCACTACACTTTACTAACCCCTCCACCCCGCTTTTTTCACATCCTCCTTTTCAGATCAGCCAGAGCTTTACTTTGTAACTTTGTTCCTTGTAGCATAGTCTAATTTTAGAGGAGTTTGAATACCGTGCTATGTGCAGATTTCTTTTAAAGCAAAAAGACAGTATCATCCGAGTTGATACCATTTATTCTTATTTCTGTAAATTATATATACGCTGAAGAGCCTGTTATTTTCGTTTTGAGTGCACTATTTCAACCTAATAGAAAGTTAAGAAGTAAAAGTATTATCTTAAATTAAAAACCAGATTCATTGTAGCCTTCAGAATAAAAAGCAGGGTCAGTTTGATGCAGGGCTGGGGATTTCACTTTGGTAGATCAATGGACGCCCCCCCCCCATCCCATTCCCCTCAATCACACCCCTGAGGAACCTGCATTGGTTGCTGCTGCCCACATCAGTCACTGCCGGTTACGGCCAGAGCAAGCAAAGGAAAGGCGAAGAGGTACCCAGCAGTCCACCTTCTGAAATCCATGGCTGTATGTTGGTTGTTGGGGACGAAGAGGCAAACAACTGCACTACTGACTCCAGGGTCCACAGTAAGTCTGAATTGGGATACAAAACCCAAGCACACTTCATATTTTTACTCACATGATTGCAGTGGAAGTCTGATCATAAGATTACGTTTTGAAGACATTACATTTTGAAGACATTTTATAAAATTAACTTGCTCCTATAAAAACAGAGACATAATTCCCTGTCCATATCAGGAATTGAATTCTTCCCTATGAAAATATCATCCACTACCAGGCTTGCTACAGTGGTCTCTGCCTTCTCAGGGAGGGCTTCTTCTCTTTATGCCCTGCCTCCCGCCTAATACTTACCCCAGAAGTGCCCATTCTAACAGTTTCTGAAAGGCCAATTTTATGTAGTATTCCCCTATGACCTCAAAAGGTATCTTCTGGTGTAAATGATTCTGACTGAAAACAGAAGTTAATTTTGATACAACTACCCCCTCAACTTACCGACAAAGGGTATTCTATCTTCTGATGTTTGGTATCTGGAGTCCTGACTTTTTTGTGTAATTAATAAAACAATGATGCAGATATTTCCATCTCTGAGTTGGTAATCTGCTGATCAGAATCCACTTCTGTAAGCACTGTGCCATAAGTATGGTGTGTACGTGTGCCTTGCTGTATCAGTAGTCTGATATGCAATACCTGCTCTACCAGTAAGATCAGTGTCAAAGGTCACAGGTGCCCATTTGGCTGCTGCAGTGACATCCAAGTCTCTTCAGCACAGGTTCTGCATTTAATACATGCACCCCTGTACCAAAACTATAATGATCATAAGCAGCCCATGTTGGCATGCATGGCACATTCTATATCTAAGCTATGCCTGAGTTAAGGGACAGTGCATGGTAGTACTCGTGATCAGGGCAGCCACATCCAATTTGATGTCACACATGTTGGCTCCTGTGAGCCAGCTTAGATGTGGACGGTGATGTGTGTTCTGGCCAGACAGGCTGGTCCTGCCAAATAACAGGACAGGAACCTCAATGGTTATGCCTCTTCTTTGTTCCGGATAACACCATTTCCAGGAACAACCGCTCCAAGGAAGCTGGCTTGGGTCAAGAATCAAACTGCACACCAATTCGCAAAAGACTTGACCTTGCATATCTAAAGGTCTTGAAACTTATTGAGAAGGGAAGGGACAGAGTCTGTGTAGACAGGAGATCTATGTACACTGAGGGAAGATTTCTGGTTTCTTTTTGCCTCTTTCTTTCCTGTCCCCTCCACTTCCTCTAGCCCAAAGTGCTTTGGGTGGAATTTCAAAAGGGGAAAGATTCACATCTTTTAAGAACCGGGATTGGACTGATAAGGCAGGCTAGCTTTAGTTAAATCACCTGTGGGCTTTTACCTTTTTTAAAAGGAGGGGTCCCACCACACTTGTTGGAATCATCTTTGAGTCATCTTTTGGACTCTAACCCTTGAAGATTTCTTTCTGGAGTCTTCCAGTTGTGAGGTTAAGGCAGGTGTTTCAAGGCAGAGGTGAACTCTGTCCCCTAACCATCCGCAGGGACCATTGTGAGTGAACCTGATGCTTGAATAGGACCTGCCTCTCTACCAGCCACTGCGATACCAAGGACCTCAGTGTTGAAAGACCCCTGCACTTGTGTGGCAGCCTCCTCCATGTTTGAGAGCACGAGAAAAGGACTCAACTTGTCCCTGGATTTGGACTTGCAGCACCCAAACTGCCAAGACAGGCGGGAGCCTAGTGTTTTTTTCGTCATTGAACTGCTTGGAGCCATGTTTCAAGAACTGTTCAACACATTTGAACCAACAGGACCCTGCATTGCTGCCTTTTGCACTCGCCCCTTCTTCAAACTGTACTGCTAACTTCCCTTTCGGTCCATTTGTGGGCCCTAGAGACTGGTTAGGTCACTTTATCCCTTTCTGATAAAAAGGCCTCCTCCTTGAAGCAAGAAGAGTGATCTATTCAAATTTAGGGTCTTCCACTTTCAAGGCATGGAGAGTCTTTATTAATAAATAATCGCAGCTAGCAGGCATGGCCATTTCTAAAACAGAGCAATATTCTGAATTATAATGCTTCTATTGTTTGGCTGGGACTATGTTTTTGTTCCTGAAATAATAATAAAGCAGCAGAGAACTATTTCTGATTGGATACCGCAGAAGTGCAGCACGGCTGCCTTGCTGTATCCCAGTTTTTCATCATTGTTACAATCTTTTTCACACATACAATATTTTCTGTCTAGGGACCGTAAAGGAAAATCTATTTTCTTTATTGTAATGCTGAAAAAAACATGTTTTCAGACCAAGGTTTTGTTCAATAAAAGAAGGCATAGCTATTTTCTTTTGAATTTGGCCTTATTGTAGGTCTGCTTATTGTAGTGAATTTGATTAAAATAAAATACACAACATGTGTCATTTTTTTTTTTAAAACACAATAAAACTTCCAAAGGATTCAGCAGCTTAAAAATAATTATAGAAAAACTACAAATGCATTTGACTTTTTGGAATGAAATCGAGTCTTGAGGTCATTTTCTATTTTTAGAAACAGCAATGTAAACCATAATTTATACCGGTAGGGTATTTTACTTAATATAGCACTTTATTGTGTAGTAAAACTTTGTGAGTCTCTGTGAAAAAACACACATGTGACTGCTCCTGGAATTCTTTTAACGATAAGGGGAACAGAGGTCTCATTGATCCTTCATGAACACATGCATGAGGGGATGTGAGCAGTGTGACGTTATTACAAGGGCCTCCTCCAGGAAGAAGCTCTTAAATGATATGTCCTCGTGGGGAATTAATTCTGAATTGCAATCTATGGTTACTACAGGGGTGAATATATTTTCCTGGTGCTGGGCGCAAATAGCTACTCGGTTAGGGACACATCATATACCATATTTAAAGTATAATTGGTGTGGGCATTAAAAACTAGATCAACTGTTGCTTCTGACAAGTGATATCTAGTTCAGAGTAATGTATTGTGATGGGCATTTACCCTGCACCCTCTACCTCCATAATGGTCTCTCTCCACTGACGCCTGTCCGAATGAATATTCTGTATTATACCCACACATAGGTTTCCAGAATGTGGACTTTGGAAGGAAGATAATGGAATGGGATTGAATGATAGAAACCAGAGAAAAACACTATTTGCTGATTTGTGGTGGTTGGTCTTTGTACAGGAGTTCCATTAGAGAACATTCTGATTCTCATTTGTGTGTGCACATTTATATTTCATAAGAAGAGCTTATCTTGAACATACACAACTGTTTGCAAACCCCTTCTGTGAAATCCCTCTTCAGGCTTCGGTTCTGCTTGTGCTCTTAAGTTACGGGTTGGTAGGGCCTTACACAGTGGCTTATTGTAAATGGGCAGTGCGGCAGCAGCCAGTCATCCGCGGGTGGGGTGCTGGGGAGGGAGTCCCCGCTGCAGTCGGCAGTCACTGATGGAAGCAATCCACCATGGGATGCTTCCACTTTGGCTGATGGCAGGCGGTATAATGTTGCACAGCTGTAACTAAGCTGGTGGACTAGGAATGTCTTCCTGGCTATCCCAGGCCCTTTCATGCACGCCGCTGAGGCTTCCTGACTGCGGACTGCTTGCACTCTGATGCAGCACCTGCTTTGCATGAATGCAAACAATGAGTCACTGATCTGTTAAATACATCTCATGTAACCTCAGTAGTTCAGCTGCAATGGGAGATTCCAAATCGTGTTTTCCTTAAGCTTTAAAATCGAAGTGATGTTTAGTAATGTTCAAACAATTAGTTGCTGTGGCAATTGCTCTGCTTTTAGTAAACTCGGACCCTGTTTGATTAAAAAAAAACATTTTGCTCAGTGCTATTTTGTTAAGGTTGTTTTTGTCTTCCTCACTTATTTTCCTTCTCATCAGATTCAAATGTTTGCAACACCTTTGAATTATCAAATGCTGTTTTTACAGTCTTGATTTCATAAGCTTAACCCATTCACGATCCTTTAGAAGTGTGTATTATAAGTGCGGATTTACATAGGCGAGCATAGAATTTCCAGCAGTGAAAGAGTTAACAAACTAATGAATAAAATCATTTTCAGCCAAGTGTGGTCACTTTGTTTCCTTGTCTTGCCAGGGAATGGTAACTGATGCCTCCTTCTACATGTTCAACGCCACACACAGAAGATTCTTTTTTAAGGATGTCAAGATATTAATACCTAAATCCTGGACACCAAAGAATTACCAGAAGCGAAAACATGAATCCTATGAAAAGGTAAGCTATGTGACGGTGTTTAAACCCACAGCATCTCCAAGTAGTTCCAACAATTGTCACCACTTTTCCCAGACACAATCTTGGTCCACAATCAGGTGGACCATCAGTCTGAGAACAGAGGCCCTCTGCCCCCCCAAAGCTAGCAACTCTTTTATATGTCATCTTCGTTACAGAGTAAAGCTAACCTTCTGTATACGTAAATGAGCAAAGTCCATGCGGACATCATGTTAAAGTAACATCACTATGTCTGCTTGCATTGTTCTTCTGACTAATTCATTGACTGCTTCATTGACATGCTCCCTGGGACTTAGACTTAAGTGAAAGGGAATTTCAGACCTACCATATCCAGCTCCACCCATATTATCAGTGCAGGAGGGAGATGCGCACATGCACTCTTACAGATAGGCAAAGGCCCTCATTACGAGTGACCCGGTTCAGAAAAGGTTCCTGTAACTATGGTTACCTGCACTTTGTCTGGCCCCGGTCACTCTGAGTCTGCCGGTAGGGGCTGTGAACTGCCGGCAGGCCTGACCTGCCAGTAGCTCACACCCCTCGCAGAAGATAATTTATGGAGGCACCCACTGCTTCAGTGTTCCATTCCTGTGGAGTCCTATGCGACTCCACGGGAATGGGAACTTTGCTGCTCCTCCACTGCCTGTAATATCCTGGTATTACTTGGAAATCTGGCACCAGAAACGATAAGCCGAGGTTTCTGTTTGCACTGGCTGCCTACCGGCAACCTTGTTATGAGGTCCATAAGTCTTTCAGGTTAAAATGGAGATATGCATGCATGATTTACTCTCCGTAACCTACCAAAGCTACCCCTAACAATGCTATTAACACTGCCCCTACAGTTTCTTGGGATGTGTAGGAATATCATCAGGCCTTACTGGAGAGGCGACCAATGAAACATTGTTAACTAACTACCATTCTTTTTTTTCCCATGGCCAGAACAGATTTCAGTGTTTTAACTTGGTAAGCACATCTAAATAGTCTCCCCAGATTGACAATTCAGACATATGAAGACTTGTACAGTGATATGTGTGCACCCTTCCCACTAATTTAGGTATAGCCTGATCCCATGTCATCCTACACTACCGTTGTACATCAGGCTTTTCAAAAAAGGTAGCAGGCGCTCCTTTCCAGAAAGAACATGGCATGATAACCTGTTCTGAGATGAGAGTTTGCAGCACACGCTTTTTGCTCCCTGTACCTTTAACAGATCGGAAATACCCATTTGCATATCAGTCTTTGTCCCGCCCACATGGGCAGTCCAGCACCGAAATGCTATGACAATTCCTCTCTGAACAAGAGTACCAACATCAACCCCATCATACTTTTCATCTACTGTCTCTGTGTGTCTTCCTATAGTAGGCAATAGAGCTTGGCTTGACCTCAGGAAGGCAGCAGTTTAGCACTAGGTTAGTTTGCATCCTTGCGACTACTATCAGATTGCAGTTTGGCTTGGTTGAAGGAGATTCAAGTGCTTTCAATCAGCCAGCTAGGGAAGAGAACATTCCTCTGAGCTTCAGTTAATATTTTGAAGTCGCATAATTTCTAGCTTAAGATTTGGATATTCAGTATGTTTTTAAGTCCAAAGTACCTCCATGTTTACATATTGGTGGTAAATGAGTTTGATTACAAAACTACTGGAATCCAAGGCTTTTCCGTAAACTAGGAAAGGTAAGATGGTGAGTAGAATTCTCCTGCTTTCTGTTTTTCCAAGTCTGAGAACAAAATGGAATACAAGGTAGACACTAGATTTGTAAAAGTCCAAATCTGGCTAAAGGGGATTAGAAATTGAAGGCTAAAGAGGATTAGGTAGTAGCTCACAGAAACAGATATTCTATCAACGCTTTTAAAAATACTTCTAAGGCTCCACAACTGGAGGACTCATTTTAAACATGGTGCAATATTTCGAACTCTTTGTCTTTCTGAGTCCTGTTTTTGCTATGTTTTTGGCTTTAACTGAAGCACTGTATAACAACTGCCCACCCACTTCCTGTTGATTTTCCTTATGATTCATCTGTCTCACTGCACCGTAGATGAATATTGTCCTAGTCCCCTTTCTAGGTCTACCAACAAAGCATGATGTGCTTTGTTCAGCTTGGTTCAGAATAGGATAGATGATGCTCACTAAATAGTTGTTGCATTGGTACAGGCTGCACACCCAAGAACCTACCATGGTAGATTGGTATGACATCTCGCAGAAGGTACCCCCTGGAGCTTTGACAGTGCTTAGCCATGATCAGTGCCTGAAGGTGCCTGGCTCCTTCTGAACATGAAGTGACCAGCTGGACCTACTGGTTTGGGCCCCTGGCCTACATGGACAGACTGCCCTTTCCCAGTAAGTGTTCTTCTCCTCTGCCCCCTCTGTCTAGTGTAACCGTGGTGGGGCAGGTTGGAGATTATGTGCAAAAGAGGCCTCGTGCAATTAATCACCCCACTCAACAATGAGCTGCTTCATGATATGATATGATATGGCATTTATAAAGCGCCTATACACAAGCGTTTCAAGGCGCAACGAGACAAGGGAGGGGAAACGGAGGGAAGACAGAGACAACGATCCTACTAGTTTAAGTGACCTTGAGATTGCACAAGTGCAGGGTACACATTATACAGGGGAATCATACATAAGTCGCTCCGGCATTACCCTCCCCCCAGCCTTTTTACTTGACAAAGATTATCATTTTCGGGCTTAATATGCACATGCTATTTGCCAAAGCCATGCCATGCGTTGTTGTGGGAAATGAAGCCAGACACACCACTAGCCTCAGCAGCCTCCTTAACTCTTCTATGTCTCCATTCACCTCATGAGTTGCTCTTCAATGGGTTGATAGCTTAGAATGTGCCTACACTATAGCTGCATTTCTGCAAACTATCAAAGGACCAGTACAGTACCCTGAGGCACATAATACATGATCTGTCCTCGTGCTGTCGTGTTACTGACTGCATTCATGCATGCATGTATCTATGCATGATATAGGTCTAGTGATGTGTACATACTAAGAATGAGAACATAGGGGGGCGTGGCCAGCGAGCAAGCAATTGAGACGTGATTCCCAGTTGCTCCCGTGGACGCCCAGAATATCCTGCTGATATCCTGTGATTTGGGAAGTTGATTCCAGCAAAAAATATATTTTTGTGCAGCGGAACCCAGTGGCTGTACACGACAGAGATGTGGATCGAAACCGCGGCGTGAGGAGAAAGATATCGGTGCTGAAAATAGCAGAGTGGGACCTCCGACGGCAAACAAAATGGCCGCCGCGCATGAAGCTCGCTAAAAAACAGCGAAGGCCGGGAGGAACCCGCCCATGATCCCAACCTGCTGAACCAGCCCTCGCTCTGAAAAACCCCTGGTGATATCGACCGGGGCCACCCACAGACGAGAAGCCTGGACCTGGATGCCCGACGCGCTGACCGAAGCGTAGGATACACCCCGGGGGCCGGCAACCAGAAAACCCCTTGAGGACAGCCTGCGTCCCGGAGAGGACCCCTGCACGATGGCCCGTGACTGGTTGGCCGCTGCGAGGGAAGCCCCCCCGCTTACCAACACGGCGGTTGAAACTTCCATGGAGGAACAACGTAGCGGGACACCCTCCAGCGACAGGACCCCCTAGACTAGCGGCACAGTAAAAGCGGGTGACCTGAGGTGAGATGACCTGAGGTAAATGGCCGGGAAACGACCAACGCTGATAGATCCGAGCCCCCAACACTGAGCAGGCAGCTCTTTCCCCACAGACAATCTTTTATAACAACTGGAACCCCGCGCCGAACTCTGCGCAACAACCACAACTTCTTCCGAGCCCTGGGAGGCTAGAGCTGCAGTCACGCACACTGCAACACGGAAGTAACACAGCAGGGTCAACGCGGCCACAAGTCCACCTTTGGTCCCCTCACTTACCCCCCTGTGGGACTCCATATCATGGGCAAGGAAAGAAACAAGAGAAATACGACGCAATGCACCATGGATCAATATGCCACGAGCACACAGACAGCACCAAACACGGAGGATCCGGGGACGACCCCCCCCTCCAATGTAAGAACCCCTGTCCCTAAAGGACGTGATGACCGCAATCGCCAGTTTGTGCTCCTCAATGGAGCAATAAATTGACACTATTTCCACCAAGGTTTCATTCCTTCGCCACGACCTCCAAAAACTCTCATCCCGAACGGGAGAAGCAGAGCAGCGAATATCTAGCGTGGAGGACGACCTGGGCGGTGTGCACCAGCAGCTCACACAAACACTGAACAGCCTGAAAACCTTCGAAGCCGGAGTGGAGGAGGAAGAGGGCAGGTCCCGACGCAATAAAATTCGCATTTTAGGCCTGCCGGAGCACACAGATGGCCCCAGCATGGAACTCTTCCTGGAGGAATGGCTGACGGATCTCTTTGCGCCAAAAACCTTCTCAAACTTTTTCTCGGTGGAACGTGCACATCGTGTGCCCACGGGTCGTCCAACCGCGGGGGCTCCGCCATAGACAGTCATTGCGAAAATTCTTAATTACCGCGACAGAGACGCCATCCTACAGATGGCCAGAACACAAGGGACGGTGGTGTATAATGGATCCTGGATTGCCTTCTTCCTGGACTACACCCGAGAAGTTCAGAAGGCCAGACAGTCCTTTGAACACTTGAAAAAGAAACCTTACTCTAAGAAGGTGAAATATGGGCTGCTGTTCCCGGCACAGCTGAAGATCCAACATGAGGGCAAAATAGTCCACTTCACTGATCCACAGGAGGGATGGAGATGGGCAGAGACCCACATCGGAAGAGACTGGACCGGGGCCGATCGAGATCGCTGGGGAAGACCGAGACCGAGACCAAGGGAGGAAAGACCCGCCCGACAACTGATACTGGAAAATCAGAATGAACCTAATGGAGGCCCCAAACCCTAGCAACAGAGACATTGGTAAAATGACACAAACGGATGGAAATATCAAAAAGAGCACACTGACCGACCACCTTCCAGGCAGGCACCCGCGACAAACACCTTGTTTGGACTGTTTCCAGAAAGGGGTCACTGCCGCCTACGCACGAAGGACCGAATGCAATATATGTATCCATAAACAACGCACCATGCCATCGGCGAACGCCACCCCCCCGACTCCAGACACTTGACCCAAGGAGGAGTAGTAAGTCGGTGGGGAAGTAATAACAGTTTATAGCAAGTTGATCTGGTGACATAGTTCTTTAGCGCCAGTAGAGTTCGGGTGACAGATACTTCATGTTGGGGAGGAGTATGGGGAGGGGGGATGGGGAGTTTATTATATGTTAGGAATTTTCCGGGAAGGTACACAAACCTAATTTTCATCACAAGACCATGAAACATATCATACCCAACACCCACGATCCCACCAGGCATGACCACGGCACTCTCACAGTCATATATATCACACATACATCTGGCACAACAATTTGAATCCCTAGACAGAAATGGCTACACAACAACATAACAGCTTCACAGGGGGAGACGCGTATGTCCCAATGGTAGAAACGGAACGTCACAGATCCCTAAAGATCCTCACATGGAATGTAAATGGCATGGGCTCAAGTATCAAGCGTCGGCTTATAATGCAATTCCTAAACCGGCGTTCCCGTGACATTGCTCTCCTCACGGAGACACACCTAGTGGGCTCGACCTGCCGATTCTTCTGCAGGACTATCGACTAGCTTATCACGCGGGGTACACGATGGGCTCCCGAGGTGTCCTGATCCTTCTACATAAATGGCCCCCCTTTGCACAGACGGCAGTGGATCTAGACCCCAGCCGCCGCTTCATGCTACTCAGAGGCACACTGTGGGGGGAGGTGGTGGCTATTCTGGCGATATACTCCCCACCGGGGTTGGGGGAGGCTCTCCTGAGGGATAGCACGGCATTGATGGCGCAACAACAGCCTGATCTTTGGATCCTTGTGGGGGACATTAATGATGTTGTGTAATACACGGGACCGGACCCACATACGGAACCAGAACCCAAATAAACCCACACGGCTAGCGACCTTCGCATCAGCTCTAGGCCTAAGTGACCTATGGAGAGACCTCCACCCCACAGAGCAGGGCTTCTCCTTTCACTCGGGAGCCCACACGCTCCTGTCCAGGCTGGATTACTTCTTCCTTCTGACTCCCGAAGCGTATAGGGTAAAAGTGGCAGAATTCCTTCCCCGCGGCATATCTGACCATTCTCCCCTGGGGATACTGCTCCAGACAGACAGACCCCTGCCTCCCAAGACTTGGCGTTTAAATAACTATGATTTAGGCCTTCCAGAATTCGTGGAGCACATTACCGAAAAATCCAACAAATTCTTTGAAATTAACACGGGTTCGGTAGAGGATCCGGTGATATTATGGGAAGCCCATAAAGCGGTTCTTAGAGGGGAAATAACGGCCTGGACGTGTAATAAAAGAAGGGAACACCATAGGAAAGTTGTGGAAGCAGAGGAAGCCGTAAGGGAATGGGAGAACAGATATGTCGCTAACCCCACTCCTGACGCCCACCACTCCCTCGCGAAGGCCAGAGCAACCGTGCACAACACAGCACTAGATAACGCAAATCAAGCGGACAGGGAGTCAAGGACCAGAATCTATGAACACAGCGATAAAGCCGGCAAGCTACTGGCCTGGCTGGAACGTCGGAAGGAGGGGCACAGACATGTCAGGCAGATCATAGTAGACCCCAGTGGACTAGCCTAAACAGACTCGGAAATAGCGGAGGCCTTTGCTAGTTTTTATGCCGCACTCTACGCCTCCCCAACTTCACCGGTAGATCCGTCCCTTCTGGACGAGATTGAGCTCCCGCACTTCTCAGAGCAGCTGACAACATATCTGGACAGGGAACTGGACGAGGCCAAATTCATGGAGGCCATGTCACAGCTACAATCTGGGAAGACACCAGGCCCAAACAGCTTCCCGGCCGAGACCTGGAGGAAGCTGGGCAGCAACCAGATGGCAGCCCCCCTCCGGGACTTGTTCCTGGTGGCCAGAGGACAGGGCACCCTTCCATTGGACCTACGAAAGGCCAACATTGTGGTCATTCCCAAACAAGGAAAGCCCCCTGACCGGTGCACATCATACAGGCCTATATCGCTTATTAACAGCGAAGCAAAGATCTTGGCCAAGGTACTGGCCAACAGATTTCAACAGGTTATACCCTCACTGGTGCATCCGGACCAGTGTGGCTTTATGCCGCAAAGATCGACCAGAATGAACCTACGCAGGTTGCATCTACTCCTGGAAAAAGCCCTGAGCATCGACGCCCCACTTGCTCTCTTAACAATTGACTTTGAGAAAGCGTTTGACTCGGTGGTGTGGGAAAGCCTGTGGGCAACAATGAGGCACATGGGCATTGGCGAGACCTTTCTCAACTGGGTTCAACTGCTGTACATGGCGCCAATGGCTGCGGTAAGGGTAAATGGCTGGGCCTCCAGGACCTTCCCACTGGGCCTTCCCACTGGGCAGAGGCACCCGACAGGGCTGTCCTCTATTCCCCCATTTTATTCGCCCTAGCGATTGAACCACTTGCCCAATGGCTCGGACAGGTCACCACATGGTCGGGCTTTTGCTGGCCAGACGGACGGGAGGACAGGGTATCCCTATATGCAGATGACCTGCTACTCTATCTTAGCAACCCAGACCATGCGTGACTCAGAGTTAACTGGGGGAAATCAGTCTTGTTCCCAGTGAAGGGTGACGACCTGGCAATCCCCCGGGGCATGCCATATCGGGTGGAAAGAGGAGGCTTAAGCTATCTGGGCATATGGGTCTCAGAGACTCTCTCGGAATACGCAGCGCATAACCTGCACCCACTAATCGACCGCTTTGCCGGGGATGTACAGCACTGGATGCTCCTTCCTCTCACTCTCATGGGCAGATCGGCTCTCTTCAAAATGATGGCGCTCCCACGCTTCCTTTATGTACTCCAGAATGCCCTACTAGCCATAACAAACTCTGAATTTAATCGGGTAGAATGCCTAGTCACGAAACTGATATGGAAGGGCGGGTAGCCTCGAATAGCATTGACCATGCTGCAACGATCCATCTGGGAGGGGGGCATAGGATTTCCACACCTCAGGTCCTACTACTGGGCCTGTCAACTAAACAAAGTCAATGACCTCCTGCATGGAGACCCCGAACAACCACACATTAGAGCGGAGGAGCCCATAATCCAAGGCACCCCCCACTGGAAACGCCATACCAGACCCTAACCAGACCCCCCGCACAAACAATGTCTACCCATATAGCGATGATCTGGAGGCAGGCACACACCCACATAGGCTGGGGGAACAGGATCATTATGGCACAACCACTATGGCATAACCATGGATTGAAGGAGGTACGGAAGTTGACTGCACGGACCCGGTGGGTGGAGGCGGGGATAACCACAATAGGAGACATTATTGCGAATGGTTCCATCCTTCCATTCGAAACCCTGCCGCAGAGGTTCGGAATATCTGACACAGAACATTACCACTACCTGCAATTGACTCACGCCATTAATGCACATGGGCAAGAGCTCGACAACATACCAGATTACACACCTCTGGAACGCAACTTACTACCACAACACATCCCCGAAAAAGTCACCACCATTCTATACAAGGCGATTAACGCCTTTGCCACCCCAGATCTGGTCAGTCTTAAAAATAAATGGGAGGGAGACGTGGGGCCCATTGAACCAGAGGACTGGATCCAAATATTGATGCACCCACGCGAAATCGCAATAGACTCTAGAATAAGGCTGGTACAACTTAAGATAGTTCACAGGGTGTACTACCCCCGAGGGGCCCTATTTGGCTGGGGGAGGGCGGACGACCCTAATTGTCTGAAATGTCGGAGGGAGGAGGGCACTTTTATCCACCTCCTCTGGGAATGTCCTAAAATCAAATCCTTCTGGGCGCAATGTTGTCAACTGTTTACGAGAACCCTGGGGCGCACAATAATCCCACAACCTGCTATAATGTTACTAGGGGCCCCAGATGAGGATATTTCGGATAAATGGGAGGGTATGTTTCTCTCCAACGCAATGGGCCTGATAAAACGCAATATAGTACAGAAATGGGGTGCCCCGGAAAGCCCATCAGTGGCCCAATGGTCAAATGAAATGGACACATGTGCAGCGACAGAGCATAGAATCTATACAGCATGGGGATGCCTGGAAAAAGCCAGCAAGATCTGGGGAAAGTGGGAAAACCAAGTGGTATAGACCTCGCCGGTAAAATAGGAAAAGAAACGGATATAACAACTGTACGGGACATGGTGAGGATTTCAGATTCCGAAAGTAAAGTGCAAAGCGGCAAGACAGGTACAGAGTGATGAACCAGCCCAGGAGTTGGGGGAGGTTAGGTGGAGGGGATTTGTTGATGTTCTGTATGTATGTTTAAAAAAACAATAAAATGTGTTATAAAAAAAAAGAATGAGAACCTAAACACATAGAAGAAGTACATTGTTAAATATTGCTTTACCCTTTGACACTGCTCATCTGCTTTACTGGATAAACTGCTGCCCTTGAATCTTAGACCAGGTCTAGTACTTGACTCACCACTCGCCCAATAGATTCTGTGTCCCACAAATAAATTCAACTAATGTGCCTCACATATGAAATGGAGTTTGTTTGTTTATTTTTAATGCGCACCAGACCCAGAGGTAACAGGGTGCAGCAATAAGAAGATGCAAAACGTACATGGTTACAAATAACTAACAAAATGAGCAAGTATATGTACAAGTGGGTGTGCTTCACAACATATCACATTATATACAAATCATATAGACATAGAATGTACAGTATAGTATCAGAAATTGAATTGCAAAAGGGCAGAGATGATGATGATAGGAGGCGGGAGGGTGCCTAGCTTCAGGTCGAGTTGAGAAGGGTGATGTATTTTCTTCTGAATTGTAGGTATGGTGGGGCAGCTCTCAGGTCCTGGGGTAGGGTGTTCCAAAGTTTGGCGGCTTTAACAGGAGAGCTGTTGCCGCCAATCTTAGTCAGCCTAAATCTTGGAACCACAAGGCAGTTAGCATTACTGCTTCTTATAGGCCTGCTTGAGGTTCTTCTTGTTAGTTTATCTATTAGATAACTGGGAGCAACATCGTTTAAGGCTTTGTGGGCCAAGGAGGCCATTTTTAACTGTATTTTGTTATAAGTAGATTGCCCAAACCAGACACCATTACAAGTGGCTATGTGAACTCTTTTATTAATGCCTAGAGCTGCTCGTAAGGCATTATTTTGCAATATTTGTAGTCTCTGGATGATGGCTTTGTTGGCACCACTGTAGAGAGCATTACAGTAATCCAGCCTAGACAGAATTAATGCTCTAGACAGGATAATACAGCTTTCATTTGACAAGAATGGCTTACCAGCTCTAATCAGCTTGCATGTGTAAGCAGTAGTAGAGGCCAAGGATTTCACCTGTTTATCAAATGACATAGTGGAATCAAGATAAAATCCCAGGCTTTTTACCTCTTTAGAAACTTTAGTGACATTTCCATCGATGGTAAAAGAGGAATAATAGGAATAATATTCGCCTGAGTGCCTAGAATTATCAATTCAGTCTTGTCATCATTCAGGCATAGGCCATGTGTGGCCATCCATGCCTGAATGATGAGGTATACCCTATTCACCAATGCCAAGTCCTTGCAGTGATCCCCAGAAAGTGGGGGAGAATCTGTGTAACATCCGCATAGTTAGTGTAGGTGATACCCAGAAGGTCCAAATCATCGAACAAAGGTTTGGTGAATATATTGTATAGGGTGGGTAAAACACAGGAGCCCTGGGGTACGCCACCGAGGATCAGTGAGGGGTCTGCCTCTGCTGAAGGGGAGACACCCCCATAGTTCTCTCACTCAGGAACGACTCTATCCATATTATAGCCTCAGTGGAGAAGTGGGCAGCTGTGTCCAAATGCTTGCAAAGGACCTTATGATCCACCAGATCGAATGCAGCTGAGAGATCAAGTAATAGGAGTAGTGATGTATTCCCTTTATCTCTCAGCTCATCAATCTGTGTCTTTAGATCAATCAAGGCAGTTTCTGTCCCATGTAAAGGACGGAAGCACGATTGTCTAGTCCCCAGTATTTTGTGTAGCTCAAGATAGTTCTGAATGTGTGTATAGGCAATTTTGTCAAGTATCTTCAATAAAAATGGTACCGTTGTGATAGGTTGGTAGTTGGTGGGAATAAGTGGGTCTAAGGTTTGCTTTTTTAGGAGTGTGAGGACCCAGGATTGTTTTAGGTTAGCAGGGATAGTGCCGGAGGAGAATGAGGCATTGACCAGTTTGGATGTAAAAGGGGAGAGCAGCTTTTATGATCTGTATTGGGCAAATATCTCCTTTGCAATTTGATGGTTTAAGGGAAAGGATCATTTTTTCCACCTCTAGGACGGTTGTTTTGGTAAAGTAGAATCTATTAGAAAAATGTGTTGATGTGCCATTAAGCAGGGTGGGAATGTCAGGCTGTGGTAGTTTTAGAGAATCGTTCTTTAGTTTTATTTTATTTTGGAGAGTGTTAATTTTACTAGCTAGTGGCTGTTGAATTTCTGAACAGGTTTTATTTTTGTTGCAGGTGTCAGGAGTTGAGATCGGTGACTCCAATTCTTTAAGTATGGATAATAGTTCTTTCATACTAGAATTAGAATTGGCAATACGTTCATTATAGGAGTTTTGTTTGGCCTGGCAAACTTCTTTTTAATAGAGCGCTGAGGTATCTGTTAGTTTATTTTTATTCTCAGTGGAGGGGCAGAGTCTCCACTTGGTTTCGCACTTTCGCTTTAGAAGTCTGAGGGTCTTTTAGCTGTGGAGTAAACCACTTGTTAAGGTGAGCTTTAGCTTTGCGTGCTCTTAGTTTCAGTGGAGCAATTGTATCCAGTGTGCTGAGCATTATTTTGTTGTATTCCGGCACCGAGGTACTCAGGTCAAGATTGTTGGGTAGGGCATTTAGAGTAGGGAGGATAGCAGGAATCACTTTCTCTACAGTTATATTTTTCTTGTTTCTGGTTAAACAAGGTGGAGCCTTTTGTGGGGTTGTCTGCTGGGGTCTGGTGGTTGATAATGTGAAGGTCACCAGTGAATGGTCAGTCCAGAGTAAGGGCGTGATAGCAGTAATAGTGCTTGTGCAATTATAGTCAGCTATCCAACTAATGTTCTACCCTTTATGTGAGTAGGTTTGTTAACTCTTTGCGATAGGCCCAAGCCATTAATGGTATTAGCTATATCTGAGGCACATTTGTCGGTCGGATCATCAAATCTTAGGTTGAAGTCTCCTAGTAGCAGAAGTTGGGAGGTTGGTTTGAGATTGGTAGCAAGTATATTCTGTATATCTTCCTCAAATGTACCAAGGGGTCCTGGAGGTCTATATATTAGGTGCATAGTTAGTGATTGGAAGTTATTTAGTGTGAGTTTAGTTGTGAGAATTTCACAGGATTGCTGTGCTGGTTGTGGGACTAATCTCAAAGATAGGCTCTCTAGAAATCATAGCAATTCCTCCAACTCGGGTACCATCTCTATCTTGTCTAGAGATAGTATAGCCATTTGGTAAAGCTAGCATTAGGGAAGGTCCTGCAGAGTTATGGAGCCAGGACTCTGTTATGGCCAGGAAATCCAGGTTCTCTTCTGTAATGAGATCAGCTATGTCTGTAGCATGGGCCACAAGGGATCTAGCATTAAGAAGCTCTCCCTTGACGAGTGGTGCCTCTATTTTGTCTGCGATCCGGGTAGGAATGGTGCTGTTGGGGGACTATGCTTAAAGTTAGCTGTCCTAGTTTGATTCGTAGTAGAGTCAATATTGAAAGAAGGAGTAGGCCGGTTGGTAGTAGTGGAATAGGTGCTGGAGTTACAGTTGGTCCTCTTATTTATGGGTGGTTGAGATCTAGTAAGGGATTCATACATTTTAGAAAGTCTGGCACGAAGTTTGATGTTTCTGGTCATAGTAGGATATGGGATAGAAGCATATTTTCCCATGGCCAAATCGTAGGGGTATTTAAGTTGAGCAAGGTTAAGATACATGTCGGACATGTTTTGTTGACTATGTAGTACTCTTCCCGGTTTGGCTGTTAGGATTTCATTCAGGTATTTTACAATGTTAGTTGCCAGGAGTAGTTTCGCCACCATAGTAATAGAGGTTGGCATGCTGGGGAAAGATGGGGTACTCACTGCGCTAACAAGTAGTAATGTACTGGAGCTAGGTTCATAAGTAGTGTGTGAGGCACAGTAAGCTAGAGTGGGTGCTAAGGTGACGGTTACATAGATTAATATACATATGTAGTTCGAACAATAGTACATGGTAGGCTAGATGTACGGCTCAGGTGTAGACTAGGTGAGGGCATAGCACAGGACTCAAAAGAAGCCGATACATAAATCAAATAATCAGGTGCAATAGGCTTGGAAAGACTCAAATGCAGATATACTAGGCTAGGTATACCAGTCAGGAGTCAAGGCAACATAAGCTGAGTCCACAGTTTAAATATTAGAATGCAGTAGGCTAGGTACAGGCTCACATGATACATCATAAGCTAGATACTAAAATCAGATTGTAGGAAGCAATAGGCTAGATGTGAACTTGAGTACAGGTACATTAGGATAGTGCACAATTTAGATATTCAGCCACATTGAGCTAGATGTATCCAATATTAGGCACAATCGGCTATGGGCAATCTAATATACAATCGCATTAGGCTGAGTGCGCAACTCATGTGACAGTAGGTCTCGTATAATAGGCACAAACCGATAGTATAGGGCTATGGTCTCATAGACTGCAATATATTGTCTACCTAAGTCGGTTAATAAAAGGCAAACGGAAATAGCTGGGCAGTTCAGATGAGGCGGCCTAGTAAATGAAATCGTGACATAGGCAGGATGGAGATGGCATATTAAAAACAGTGTACATAAACATTATTGTCTATTTCTATACTTAAAGTTCAGGTTATGGTATGATCATCTGTCAGGCACTAAGACAGACACAGTGGCACGGAATGCATTTAACGTGTTGCTTAAAAGGCAGTAGGCATCAAGTGGAATGCAGATATGCTAAGCATCAGTTATACAGTGTGCAGTTTGGTATTGTCTGTTGTATTTCCTCCCTAGCCCACTCCTTGCTGTACATCTTGGTTTACTTAGTCCACAAACTGTCCCACACCCACACACGTCTATCACACTTTAATGTTCATAGTAAAATAAATGCACTTTGCAAAGCCATCCACGGTTACATCATCTCCTTTCCACTTTAATGATCTTGTTCAATTCTATCCCCGGAGTTTCTAGCTGCTGGCCTTTCTAATGGTTGATCATTCAGTCCTGGTGAAGGTCCTTCCTCCTATATCGTTTCAACGCCGTGCATTGCTGCATTCATTTTTCACTGCACACTGCACTTTTGTGGATGTACACAAATCAAAATCCCAGCCGACGGGGTGATGTTCGGCTCATGTAATTTAATCTGTCTATTGCACATGTTTATTTGTTCTCTTTAACACGGTATACGTTTACAATTGTAGGCAGATGTCATTGTAGCTGATTTCTATGTAAAGTATGGCGATGACCCTTACACGCTGCAGTATGGAGGATGTGGTCAGCCAGGGAAATATATCCATTTGACTCCAAATTTCCTGCTGAACGATGACTTGATTGACGTATATGGTCTACGAGGTACGGCAAATTAATCCTGCTATTTATGTTTTCTTTGTTTGTATTGAGCAACATAGGCAGCAGCAGTTTGCAAACTTTGATTCTTGTGCAGTGGAAATATCTGCCCCCCCCCAAACTGAGGCTATTGAGTGAATCAATGAAACTCATTTGCCTGCTTCTTCTGCCTGCCTCCTGATTTGTGTGGGGCAGGAGTGGCAGGGGTTTAGGTGAATTCACCCACATAAAACACAAAGAAAAGTTTGAAGGGATACATTTTTGTAGCACAGAGCCTACCAAGTGAGCCCGGCCCAGCCTAAGGGAGTTTTATTTCTTGGGTGCGGGGTGTTCAGGGGAGAGTTTTTGAAAACAAATGGAAACAAACATTGCATTGAACAATGCTATTTTCCAAAGAAATTTGCTAATGAGATTTAGGATTTACCAGCAGTTTAATGCTACTGCGACTGTAACTAATAAAGACGACTTACCTTTGATATCCCTGGCTCTGGATTGGTTCCTGAGTATCCTGCATGTGTTATGAACCACCAGAAGTTACTTCAGTATGCAGTTCGACATTGGCCTCCTTTGTTTCAGAAAGCATCAGACATCCCTTTGGCATGACACTTAATACTTTTTCATACTTTACAATCCAAATGTAGTGCCACTTAAATGATATGATTGAAAATCTTCTTGGAAAATATATGATAGTGTGAAAGATCTGATGGTATCCATAAAGGACTGGATGGCCGACGTCTCTGGGACTTCATTGGTGCTGGTGATAAATGTTCTGGTATTGTTTGTACTTTTAGATACCTAGAATACAGTGGTTCAAACAATGAACAGTTTCATGATTCATTCTGGACTTTTATTCTTTGGCTCCCGCATTGTGGTTTTTAAGCAATTCAAGGTTTCTCATGTTGCATGCAATGAATAGGATATCCGTTTACTCTGGGACTTCAGAATTAATCTCTCACTCAGCAGTGAATACTTTTGCCAGTAGGCACCCTTTCTTACCCAGAACTAACTGCTTCAGTATCAGACATTAAGCAGCCTCTCTGCCACATGTTTTGCTTCACAGGTTCTTAATTCGACTTTATTCATTATTAAAGTGTCACTGAAAATACATGTTGTTATTTTGGTTGTCGTTGGAACCATTTTTAACATTAAAAGCTTGAGGCAAGTATTACAAATTACATAGAGTAGTCCGACTACAGACTACAGGAGAGGGCATTTGGGTGGTTAGTGTGAATTATAGGGTAGAGGTACTTGTGGAGGGCTCTCAAGTGGAGTTTGAGCTTCCCTGTGCCAAGATGGTTGGCAGAGGGCTTTGCAGTGGGGTAAGTAAGGAACGGAACAAAAACGAGAGCATCCACAAAGGAATTGGAGTTTTATGGGTTGTCGAGGAGTGAAGAATTTGAGAGGGACAGTACAGTTGGATGCATTCAGTGAGGTAGTGCAGGGTCCAAACCATGGATGGGATTATATAAGACTACCTTGAATTTAAAGCGCTTTTTTTCTTTTTTAAATGGAGACCCATCAAGCATGGCAATGGCAAGTGATGGTTGGCGAGGATCTGGGTAGGTTGAAAGGGGTGCCATTTCACCAAGTTGAGAACTCTGTTGAGGGGAGGAAGTGTAGAGGGGTAGGCCAGAAGTAGGTTCAAACAGTAGTCCAGTTTGCTGAGCACAAGAGTAGAGCAAAGTGTAGGCAGGTTTTTGTAATGTTTAGGAGATTGAATCTGGCAGCAATGGCCATGATGAATTGGTGGAGTTTATGGTTGCTGTCAAAAAGAGCCCAAATGTTGTGAGCCATGGGTGAGGGTGAGGAGGTCATGGGAGAGAGAGATTGGGGAGGAGAGAGTGGGATTAGCATTGGAGTCATGCAAGGGAAGACTTTTGTCTTTGTTGAGTTTCTCATGAGGCAGCGTAGAGCCATCTAGTGGCGGATGGTGATTAGGCAGTGTCCTTAAAGCCAAAAGGTTAAGGAGGGAGTCTGTGTCAGAAGCACTCGAAAGGTCCCTGAGAATGGAAGAGAGGTGAGGGTGCTGAGCAAGGAATTTGGATGAGCACAGTCTTGGTGGAGTGTTCGGATTGGGATCCAGATTGGAAGGGGTCATTACGTGTGTGTACCTGGAGATGGTTACTATGCAGTAAAAGACAATCCTTTCAAGGATTTCAGAACGGTAGGGAAAAAAGATGGATCTTTAGAATGAGGGGGTTCTTGGGGTCAGTAGTTGATTTCTTTAAAAGTATGACTCCTCCAGACCACTTCTCCATCAGACCTCCTAAAAACAATCGCCTCTCTCAAAACCTACAAACACCTACATCATAAAACGCTTGACCTTTCCTGTGTTGCAAATGAGGGGTTGTAGCAAAAGTAGTTTCCCTTGTGCTATTCCTTGCACTATTCCTTACAGTATTTATTCATAAATTTATTTATGTATTTATTAATTAATTTATTCATTCATTATGAATTTTATTTCGGAAATAGTAAAAAGATTTCCATAAAAACCCAAAAGAATACATTTCAGAGACAGTAAAAAGAGGCCTAGCACACAGGTAGAAGACCAATATTAATTAAAATCTCACACACAGTATTCTAAAATTTCAATACACATTTCCTTTATATTCTAAACAATGATAAAAGAGTCACAATGTGACAACGGAATCTAGCTTTTCGTGCTCTAGCTATGCTAGAAGGCAGACTATCTAATGAATACAAATATGAATTTGAATCTATTTCCGCCAGCTTCCATTTTAGATGCACCAACAAAGGAATCCTAAGATTCAGATCTTTAAGAACTGGGTACCTCATGAGCTCATGAATCACTCTGACCCTCATATTGCACCACAATCGAAGCCAATAAAATAAGGGCTTAGCCATGATCGTATCACTGATAAAGTCGCAAGCCAATTGAAGGAGGATGCGAAATTAGGAGCAGCACGAGCAAGTCTCAGCAGTCTTTAAAAAAATGTAATTTTTCACATTCTTGATTGTAATTTTTCCTCTTGTCATGTGGATTTGTCCCGACTGCTGGCAATGGTCTCCAAGCAAATCTATTAACAAGCATTCCTTCATTAGAGATTCGTATTCCCAAAACTTTATCATGATGTCTGCTTATAACTAAGATAATCACTTCAAATGTGTATTATCACACCGATATCGGAGTCTAGTGCTTAATGCCCAGAAGAAGCAGGGTTTAATATTTAGGGGAGCTTAGCTATGTAGCTTCTGCTTGTAGCAGCACCAACAGCTACCTTTGTCTCCCCATGCCAATCGATGCCAAACAAACACACCTATGTGAATTTAACATTTGGGAAAATATACAAATAAGCATCAGGACACATCTATATGACATTTAAAGCATAGTTGGGGTCACCAAAAATAAGCACACAGTTAAATTTGCATCAGAATGTGGGAGTTAGATTTGCAGAACTCTAAGCACTAGCTCCTGGTTCCACAGTAGTAGCTTCTGCTCACTGTATACCCAGGAGCTGCTTTTAGCTCCTGCTTCTCTAATCTTAATTGTGATCCCTGGAAGAAGTGTGCCAATGAATGCAAAACGCTTGTCTTTTATTTTGTAAGATATTTCAATTTGCAGCTTTTCTATCTGTAAGAAGATAGGACAGGTGTCCCACCAACATGTGATCCTGACCTTATTTCTGTGAGTGAGGTGAGGTATTTTTAACCTTCCTCCCTCACCTGCTTAACTCGTTTTGATTTGGAGGCAATTAGGAGTCCTTCCTTAAGGCTACCAGCGCAGAGGGACCAAGTCACCCAATAGTGTCTGTACTCTGTCTTTAATAACTCCCATATGGACTGTAGTGTGGTGGCACCTTGATTTCCCTGTTTTTAATGTTTTTTTGAGTGCACCACTTATTTATTTTGTTACTGTAAGGTAGTCATTTTACCACAACAGTTGTAACAGTTTGTTGAGCAACCACCCTCAACACGGGGAGTTCCTTCCCTCCCCACTCAAGGTGTGACGCAACAAAATGTTTAACATATTATTTCATTCAGCCCTACTTCAGACACATATCATGCCCATTGTATCCTTCCCCCGTGAGCTAACAATGAGCCAAGAACCAGGACGGTGTACAGGAAATATATTTGTATTAAATTAAAAGTAATAGAAATCACACCGAACACAACACCTTCTTTGTGGCTCAGCATTAACTTATTGTTACACAAATCAACTACATGGATTAGTTAAAAAAATTAAACAAATAACAATTCTTTACTTTCTACAAATTTCACTTCAAGTAATAATTAAACTGATTAATGACCAAAACAATTATAAATGTAGTACTGTGCAATTTTGATTTTCCTGCAGGCTTAAAAGGCTCGCAGTAGGGTTTCAAGATTGTTCCAAATGCACATGGCAATTATGATTTTACACACACACATACGTTTGGTTTAAAATAAACACAGCGATTTAGCCATTTGTTTTTCAAACCTCCCTACTTTGGTCTATGTTTGGGAAGCCAGATAGAAACATTTGAATGATTTGGGGAATTTTGAATTTCAGACCCCCTCCACTGAAAGGCCTGTGGTAGGGGAAAGTTGGGACAAAAAGATTGGACTAATTTAAGAACACCCCTCTTTCTTAAATAAGTCACGGTCAATGGGACAAAGAGGGTTACCCAATTAAATTATAAGATATAGTTTTTCAGTGCACACTGGGAAGTGAACTTTTTTAAATCTTAATTTTTTTTAAAAAATCACCTCGTATTGTTCCACCAAATGGGGAATTAATTTAATTAATAATTTTAGTTAAATAGGCTAAGGATCTATACAGTTTTCCCCCCGCCCACTATACAGGGAAAGGATTTAAGGCAATCAGATTCCCCCTCATTTTGGTTTTCCAGGTCTCGAGTCTACTTACATAGAAAGCCTCTGTTTAAAATTCAGGAGAGCCAGCTGCATGCCAAGACCATCTGGAAAGATAGTGCAGGGGTCTGGTCACTCCACTCTCAAGGATGGCATCCTACTCTCCACCATAGGACCCAGTCAGCGTTTTAGGCCTTCCAAGCAATAGACAGCTCCACCCAGATGCACTCTCAGCAATCTCCTCTGGTATTTCTTTGCAGCTGTCAGATGTAAATTGCAGCATCACTCTTTTGATGGTAACATTTTAGAAGCTCTGTCCCTTCTTCCTAGTGCAGTCCCCCTTATATAGCAGCAATGACACCACCAATTTTACAATCTAGAGGGAGTATCCTGCAAGAGGTCACACAAATAGGATTGGACAGGTACCCTTCTCTCCCCTTCACACTCCAGCCCTTCATTACAGATTGGTTTAAGAGTTTGGTGCAGACATGTGGCATCTTAATTTACAAGCCCCATTTGTTCTCATGTAAAGGTTTTGGCGAATACTAGTTATGTGGCAAAATGCATAATGTTACTAATAACTGCCATAATATACATAGTTTCTGATTCAGCTACTCATCGGCAATTAAATAAGATGACAGCCAGGTACACAACCAGTTGTATGGCCATGTGGCAATTTTCTGCCATTTCTGTAAAAAGTATAACAGTTAATGAATAGGTAATTTGCTACCAATATTGTAAATGTTCTCATCTACATGTTCACCAACTCTCACATTCGGAACTTTTTCAGATCAGCTAGAAACCTAGTTTAATTGGCCTTTACAGTTCCCTAACTGGTAGGTGTATGAATTTTATATCTCCAAAATCGCCTGGAAATTAACTAAACAATTATACATAAATGAAGAAAATCGACCTTATGGTTGCTAGGAAAAAGGCCTAAATGTTAATAATCCTTTTAAATTCATAGTAAATTTTCATGTGCGACAAATGGCAATTCTCCTGCCTTCAGACCATATGGTCTCACTGGGTCAGCCTGTAACCAGAGCTTTTTTATTCTCTTGTTGTTTGTAGCTTGCCCATTGAAGTTGGTTGTTTGTTCAAAGTTGTAGCCCCCAATCTTCACACCTTTTCGTCATGTTCCAGCCAAGGCGAACTTGTCCTGCAGTAACTGCCTTCAGAGCCAGCAAGATTGGGGAACACTGGGTTTTCAAAATCTTTAGCAGGACACTTTATTGCACTTTGTAATTAGCTGGGGGATGTAAAATCCAGACTAGTAGTGAAGGATTTCTTTGTGAAGGATCTACCAGCCAGCAAAAGGGTTTACCTCTGTCTTAGCAACACGTTTTAATGAAAACAATGTGGCTTTTCCTTTTAAGTGACTGCTGGTATTTTGCATGTGAAACACAATACACGTTACTTTTTGTCAACATGCACCATGTCTTTTCCTGGCCATTGTTCTGTTAGCAGTGGTACATTTTCACATTTAAACTGCAAAGCCATTTTTGTGTCTGTTGAAAATTCCTGCTTTTCATGTGAAATGGACTACAAGTTTGGGGCCTTTGAAAGCACCCCACGCAGTCGTCAAAATGGTTCTTGTTGTGTAAGCCCCATCTTTCCATCTCACTATTGTTGGCCTTCCTCCTGGCTATGGGCAGAAAATAGATACATTTGGTAACTGGTTTGGGCTGCGCAGAGGGATTGCAGACAACCCCAAAACAAATTCTAAACCTGAGTGATGCCCTGCCTAGAAAGCTAATCTGAGTGGGAAAATGGCTGGTCCCCTGATGAGTGGGCCGGATGCTTCTATGTCCATGTTTCTGTATATCTGAGGCAGATTTGACATCCCCAGAAGTGTGCTGGAAGCTACTTCTAGGACATGCATTGCCCAGGTCAACTATTTCCACAGGACGACTCTTTCGACAGTGCTTCCCACCTTGAGCTGGTGATCCTACCTAATTGGGGGTACTGCATCACTGTGGCCATTTTTCTGGAGCTCAGAATAGTAATGGGCCAGTAGCTGACACACATCAAGGAGGGGCTTATCCTTTGTGTGGCTCACACAAGCTTTGCATCATCTAGTAGTTACTTGATTATAATATATGGACCTTGAAGACCTGCTCTTGTTCGGCAAGAAGAGGTGCCTTGCTGGAGCCTTAGATCTTGTTTCCTTTGTCTTCAGAATGTGTGCTGCATCACAACGACTGCCTCTAATATGCAGCATACTGGCATCCCTCCATCAAAATAGGTGCCTGAAGAAGAGCTTCTTCATCTTCAGTGAAGTTCAGCCTGGTAGTCTTCAGATCCTTGAGGTTGCTGACAGAGACCCGAATAACAAACTGTCTGACCCATTTGTTAAAGCTATCAAAAGAGAGCTCTACATTCACAACTCTTCCTGGGCCCTCAACACCAAAACCAACTGTGCAATCAGCTGTACATAATGGACATAACATATATAGTATAATTTTGGATCGTTTTGTGGGTTTCTTGAGCACACCTGTCTCTGTTCCCCTGGTCCCGTATTTACTTCTATTGATCATAAAGTCCTACACAGAAGCTACACTTGCTTTACCATTCATGGAGTAACATGTATTCTGATGTCCTCCTAGATATCGAGCATTGGCAGATTCCCCTTCCCTACATGGGAAAACTGCTAACTGCCTTACTACGAACACTGTGACTAACAACTACACCTGACTACATATTTAAGCCCGTTGTTTCATATGGGAGAACTTTGACCACACTTTGGAACTCCCAGGAAAATGATATCTAGAATTGGTTGCTTGCCTGAAACTTGGTTGAACCCTTGTTTCTAGTTTAGGGTTGGACGCATTAAGTTTAGTTACATTATGCTGGTGTTGCATTATGATTGTATAAGGCATGCGATAAACTAATCAAGCCACACTCTCCCTCTTTCGGTCTTACAACAGTATCCCGTTAAACTGTATTAATTCTAAAATGTGGCAGGTGTGTCCCATTGGACACCATAACTGGGAGTGTATGTATGTGTATATGGTTTTACTTGTCATATTCCACCTTAATGCCTCTGTGTTGTTGAATAATAGAGTTCTATACTTGCCTGTGTGGATTATTTATTGCTTGACAAATGCTTGCATTTGTTAGCCACAGTTTATACGAAACTCCTGCACTCACTCCAAATGCACCCTCATAATCTGTGTCTGTATCAGGCTAAATGAGCTGAAACTGTTTCTTTGCACATGTCTACTGTTTCTTTTTATGGTGGTACTACCTGCCTAATCCTGACAAGACCACCAAGCCTTTTTTGATCCGCTTTCTGTTATGTTATGTTATTTTGCATGTGTATAGCACCTTATGTACCATTGGTATGATCTCAAGGCGCTGGTAGGTTGAACGCCCTCGGGAACTGCAGTTCAAGTCAGTTGAGAGAGAGAGAGTAGTAGAGTGCGTGGGCGCACCAGGTATGTGTGCAGCCGGTGTGATTGTTGCATGATAGCTGCTTCTTAGCGGTAGGTGTGGTGCTGAGGTGATCAGTTGAATGTGTTCAGTCTGGAGGGTTGACAACCAGACTGAGTTATGGCTGCGTTATGCCTGAGGAGATGCCTAAGCTAGCCGGTTTGTGCTAGCTAGCAGTGTTTTATTAGGATGATGGGTGGTCATGTTAGTATGAGAACAGCTTCACCAAATGTGTCATAGTACTGCTGTGTTCTAGTTGAATGGTGGTGTATAGGAGAGAGTAAGTGTAGTAGTGTGATATTGTGGTAATCAGTGAAGTGTATGCAATCAGGCACAATCTACCTACTAAATTTAACTTTTAACACAGTGACACTAATTACATTCAAAGTTGTTTGTGATACTATCTTAATTCAACTCTAATACAGTGACTCTAATAGGGGATGCTTCTAGGTTGAACTTTAACACAGTGACGTTAATGGCGCACACTCAATGATGTTGGGAATACCGTATAGGTTCAACATTAACACAGAGATGCTACAAGGGTGCGCTTTCTAAGTTCAGCTTTAACACAGTGACGCTAATAGGGCACACTTTCTAATTCAACTAACACAGTGAGCTATTAGGTACACTTTCTAGATGCAACTTTAAGATAATGATGCTATTAGGGCACAGACATTGATGTTGGGAATATCTTCTAGATTTAACATTGACAGTGACGCTAATTAGGGTACGCTTTCTAAGTTGAACTTTAACACAGTGACTCTATTAGGGCGCACTTTCTAAATTCAACTTTAACACAGCGACTCTATTAGGACGCGCTTTCTAAATTCAACTTTAACACAGCAACGCTATTCGGTATGCTTTCTAAGTTCAACTTTAACACAGTGATGCTATTAGGCCACACTTTCTAAGATTAACTTTAAGATAATGACGTTATTAGGGCACAGACATTGATGTTTGGAATATCTTCTAGATTTAACATTGACACAGTGATGCTAATTAGGGTACACTTTCTAAGTTCAACTTTAACACAGCGACGCTATTCGGGCATGCTTTCTAAGTTCAACTTTAACACAACGACTCTACTAGGACGCACTTTCTAAGTTCAACTTTAACACAGTGACGCTATTAGGGCACACTTTCTAAGTTCAATTTTAACACAGTGACACTATTAGGGCACAATTTCTAAGTTCAACTTTAACATAGTGACGCTATTAGGGCAGACTCTCTAGATTCAACATTAACGATCTTAGGGCACACTTATTAGATTCAACCTTAACATGGTGACGCTATTGGGGCACACTTTATAAGTTCAACATTAACACTTATAATAATAATTCTGTCTAGATGAGGTACATGCTATCATTTACAATTCCATCTAAGTGTGGGACATGATATCATTCATGACTCCATCTAAGTGTGGCTCTTGGTAACATTGTGCACCTGTCTTACTGTGAGGATGGTTAATCTTCATCATTGTCTCTGGGAGTGGCACAAGTTAGCATTGGTAAGTATGTTAGTATGTTATGCAGGACAACATTTACAGTCCAGCCTTGAATGGATTTAGCCTGGTGGTCAAATCTCTCTAGGTGTGCATGGTGTGAATCTATGGCAGTTTACGTTAAGGAAAGATAAGGTAGAGTGGCGGGGGCTTTCTGGTGTAGAGTGTCATGACCCTTGCCCCTGGCCCTCACTGGCAAGTTAGCCTTCCAGTTAAGGCCAGGTCAAAGGCCTTAAAACCTCATCCAAGACTCTCTTGGGGTCAGTCCTGGTGCCTTTGGCGCCAGGCTCATAACCATAATGAAGACCAACTTTAGAATGGGACTAATTAATTGGGACTATTTAACTTGGAGGGGTTCAGCCAACATGGAAGCACACACATAGCTCAGTTACAAGGAACTGAGCTATGCAGTCTAGTCTTTTGGGTGTGGCAGGCCTGGGACTACTTTACCTCGACTACATTGGGTGTGACAGGCCTGGGACTATTTTACCTGGACTTATATACCTGAGACTATTCAAACCACATCCAAACAGCAGAACATGCTTTGCGTTATTCTGCTGTGGGCAGCGTAACGCTCACCGTGTCCAGTTCTTGGATGCCAGCTTACCTGAAACCAAGGACCTGCAGAGAGAGAAAGAACACTACGAAACCTACCTGGAACAGTATCCTGTCTTCATTCCATCGCTGACTTCAGTTCCACTCACCTGAAGGTACGAACTCCATCATCCGGCACTGCATGCATCCTGGAATTCAAAAACCTGGAAAGAGGAGAAAGAAAGAGAGCATTAGTAAGCGTTTACTCACGTTTCCTTCCAAATGAAGAAAGCCACGCAATTCTTACCTGGGTAGTCATCTCCTGGTCAGTATCATTGCTGGAACATTACGGCGCTCGGCGAGGAAAATCGCAACCTGCAAGGAGAGAAAAGACACAGGTTAGCAATATAAAAGGCAAAACAGTGCAGGACATCGCACATTCCTCACCGGACAGCATTGCGCACTCCGCGCTTTCGCCTACCGGCCCATGTTCATCTTCAAACTGCATGACAACACCAAAATACCTTTCCATACCTAAAAGGAAAGAAGCAAGACATTATTATTCAAACTAAGAGGAACATAAGAACTGCATATAAAGACTGTAAAGCAGCAAACCTACAGAGTCGCAGCAGGCCTGGATTCCCACAGGGAGGCTTGCACCAGTGAAGTAACTTGGTCGCTGCTTGCCCCCCACATCTACGCACCCCTGCCACAAGGAGCAGGACGGAGAATCCACCTCTTACAATATTAAGGTAAGGAGAAGGCCCAAGGGGGAGGAAGGAGTTGAGGCCAAGGGAGGTGGGAAAACATAAAGACAATCTGGTATTGAGTACAGCTCTCCTAAATTGCAGACCCATCTTTAACCAGAGGCCTTACCAATGGAGGGTTCAAGAGTGCAAATCATCCAACCAGGGCTGGGTGGCGTCCCCGTGGATACCAGGTGAGCGTAACAAGAGTGATTGCTCTACATCCCACCCATGCCACACTTACAGTTTTGTTGGTGTCTGTTGAGTGCTGGCTTCACTGGCTTCCCATGCAGACACCTGCAGAAACCTTCTGGAGCTGCCATTGCGCAAGCCGCCCTTTGCCTTGGGGTCCTTAGCCGCAGGGGCTGCCGGGCAGAGGTCAGTTATGACCAGGTGAATGTATCAATCAGGGTGGGACTGGGAAAAGGCCAGACACAAACAAAGGACTACACCCCACAGACTGCACCCTTTGCATGCAGCTCAGACCAGAAAAACGGCCTCAGAAGCCAAAACAAACACTAGACAGACACCAGATTAGCACACAGTGCTCACCAAAAAATATAAATACATAAATGGTTAAGTAAGTAAAAGGCAATACTGGACATCCTCAAGCAGGAACAGCCAGTTATCTAGTGAATATAATCTAGCATCGTCAAAGGATCCCTGAACCATCTACAGGTCCAGGGAAGCTCAATACACAAACTGCCTCAAATCAGAGGGATCACATCTCAGTACCACAGGCTTTATTCTTTAAAATTGCTGCGGTCATACATGGGGGCTATATATGAGGGAGAAATACAATTCTGCCACTGTGCGCTCCTATGTAGGTAAGTCCCATGTATGTACTGGAGCATCCCTACATGTGAAACTGATAGATAAATAAACAAAAAGACTAAGAACACAGTGTTGGGTAATATTTGTATATTCATGATAAATCCTCGTGACCGGTGTCAACTTCAGAACATGTTGCTTGTACTTGGTAACTATTTTACCATGTCCATAGTTGAAGGGGAATCTTTTTCCCCTCTCACCTAGTCTTTTACTCTTTTTAAGGGTGACCTTTTCATGTCTCTCCATAGTGTATGGTTGAAGTTATAGTTTCCTACAACATTTGGGTTTAGGCTGGGTTGCTCCTTTGGGCTCCTCCTCCATTCCCTTTACATTTTGTATAAGTGAGCCAGCAAACCCCACCTTAAGTGGTTTGCTGGGGGGATACAATGTATCCATTTTCTTAATTTCCTTGTAGCATTGTGTTAGTTTCCTTGAATGGCTGGTGGCAGTGTAACTAGTATTATCACTGTTTAGTCTTCATTACTCGACAGGTGTTTAATTCAGCCTTGGTAATGCAGAGGCGGGCCACCATTTTGCTAAAATGGCTCCTTTTTTTGCCATTTCATGTGTGCTTGCTATTTCTGAGGTCTTCCCCTGCCATGCTAGGCAGGAAGGACCTCAGTGAAGTTTTGTCTTCGGTGGGAATCCTATGGATTCCCTGCCCAGGCTCCAGGGTGTCTGGGAAGGCAGGAAGCGAGGTAGGAGTCCAAAACTCCACAGCCCTTTGTCTTTCACCTTGCCTGAAAGGAACCAACTCCCAGTGGGGGCTGGCTGTCCTGATTGGACAAAGAGAAAAGAAAGGCCAGGCTTACCCACCCTTGCAAGCCTGGTGGGATTCAGCACAGATTTGGTCAGAAACTGAAAGACACTAATCAACAGTATAGATGGTCAGAGTACGTTTAACATTTCATTTAAGAAAACAGATGCATAATTGCAATCTCAAAAGACACATGACAACAATATGCCAAAATGTATTCAAGTACAAAAAAGGCCACTTTCAATGGCTGAATAAAATCCTATTACGAAAGAATCTAGAGCATAATACATATACAGCGTGATGTTGGTAACAGTGTGATCAGCATTTCACTGTGAGGGTCACCACAAAAGTGTTTCTGGCTGTAGAAGGGGAACTGCGTATTGCATCAGTGCATTAGATCATTTTGGACCCTCCAAGCCGTCATCAGGACACCTCAGCTCAAGGCAATATATTAAAATGTGTGTTTTTTTCCTTATGGATAACAGCTCCAGGATGACCCTACAAACAAATCGTGAATAGTAACATTGTGTGAGGTATTTTAAAAACAATGACCAAACATATATCTCTTATACATAGATCTAAGGTACCAGAATCTGTTTTTTTTTAAATAAAATGTTTTTTTTAACGTATTCTGCCCATCTATACTGTTGAGAAATGTCCTTCAGTTTCTGACCAAATCTGTGCTCAACCCCACCACGCTAGCAACGGCGGGGAAGCCTGGACTCTGTTTTCTCTTTATTTACATAGTTTGCTCCCCTCAAGAGACGGGGCCCCCGATAACAAAAAAGAGGGCCCTTACCCATTTTTGTATATAAAATGTCCTCATTGCACAGCCAGACCGCCCTTTGCTGTAAAATGCAAGGAGAGAATGCGGAAGTTGTGTATAGTATAGTTCTTGATAAATGCTCCAAACCTGGAAGCTGCTGACAGGTCAAGAACTGGCGCTGAACCAAAAGAGGAAGATTGAGAAATGACAGCTGTAGCAATTTCCAGTTTACCGAGAGCCTGCTGTGTAACTGCACCCCGCTGTAATCTTTCCTTCCAATCGTCCTGGGGGATCCCGAACGCAATGATACCTTCCCAGAGGCTATTGGGTTCCACTAGACTCAGGAAACCCTGCATTCTGAGCCATCCCACGGGGTCTGCAACCTTGCTGGGCTGCAATATCCCAATACTCTGGGTCCTCAAGCCATTGTGCCATGCATGGTCTTATGAATAATGAATCTTGCTGAAACTTTAGAGACATCCTGCTGGACCTCGAGAGACTTGATTTCTGTCCTTTAAGTCCCCTCACCAGATTCTTGGACACGATAAGTAACGAGAATCCAATAAGCGATATTCAGTCTTCACCTGGCTCCTGAAAAGGATGCCAAAGCCACAGAGCCACTTCCAACCACAAAGAAATTCTTGTCTGGAGCTTCCCCATTGATCACTGCTGCAAATTCCCTTCCTGTGTCCTGTCTTCAGTCTTCAAAACAAGGAATTGATCAACCAGGTTTTTGGCTGCAGGTCCTGAAGACATCCTGCTGCAACTCTTTGCGATGAGGTACTGTGTTGGCTGGGGTATTACTTACCTTAAGCCTTTTTCCATTCCTGTGAAGCTTTGGGGGCGATTCATGTGATTGGGAGTTCTCACATCCAGTTCGCCCAGGCCCAATGCTGGAATCCCACTTGGGTGCCTTCTCTGAAGTCCCTCGCCCTTTTCTAACTTTAAAGTGAACTAATGACTTGTTATGAAGATACTTCCTCAGGAACGCTGACTTTTTCTGCAACTGAAGCCTATCCCACCCTGGCAACAGCTGGCACCTAGACCACTTGCTCACTTTATAATCCCAATTCGGATCCATTGACCTGGTATTGGTTAGAGCCATGCATGCCTATTGGCAGTGAAATTGATCCTTGGCATTTGTCTCCCATAGAAACCTGAAACACAGACCCCACCTTAATCCAGGAGGCACACTGTTACCCATTTGTCGAACAAACATGACTACATTGCTTACAGCTACTCAGAACTCCCTAGGAGATACCATTAATGCATTGGTTGGTGTGTAGATGTAATTATGTTCACTTTGAGGCACTGATCTCCACAATGATTCGCACTACTCCAATGTCATCATTCAAACTGGCCTCTTTATTTTCCCGCAGGAATACACTCAATCTTATCCCACATGGGGTACGAGCAGCACTGTGCTTAGCTCTAACACTGGAACACTTATTGACAGGATGAAACATTCAATCTAAGGTAAACACTGTTCTGCATCCTCCTCCACATCTTAACTACTAATTAGTCACCTGAACCACCTAACACAGCAACTACCACAATCACAATTGCTCATACCATGAACCCCCACTCCCCAAATCCACCACTTTGCTCAGGCGCTCTGTATCAACCATTACTTAATCCACACCATCCACCTGCACACTCGCAATGGCAGCCCTCACTACTGTAGACACACACACCCGTACCAGAGACAACCTTCCCCGCTTCACTATTTATGTGGTGTAACCATGCATGTGAAGCACACCAGCCCCTCCCACTGTGAAATAACTTGTACTACTAAACATAGTGGTGTGCAATATGAATTACTTAATTCTAACCACACCCTCTAATGAAACCATGCTCTTTTTTTCTCATGCTGCACCATTTCCCTTCCCTCTCTCATCCTGACACACCAAATGATCACAGATTGTTCTATAATCTAATTTTCTAATCATTGAATGTACATTTTTCTAATGTATGTTATAACGAAACTGTAATCAAAACAAAATACCACAAATGACTGTCAGGAATTAACCTAGCTCGAGCCAGATATTGTTTAACTAGCCTAGAGGAGACCATTGTTTGGTGAAACAGGAAGCACGTGCACCAAGAGGTTATTGTTGGCTGTTTCTTACTGCATTGTATGCAGTGGCTGAATATGATTGCACAAGTACACACCTGATAATTACGATATAACCTTCCCATAGCAAGTTACTTGATTAAATAAGCACTTCTATTAAAACTAACAAGGAACAGAATCATTTTTTGAATGACTGATCACAGGCATTGAGCGCACAAGTGTGAGGGGTCACCCTTTAATTTCTTGTACACATTTTAAGACTGGCAGGTGTTACGGTCTTCCCCTACCTGATGCTGACAGTGCCTAGTTTCTGGAAGAAAAATATGACTAGTATGGACCAATAAATTGGCACAGTGACACTTGGTAACCAACACCCCCATTTCTTTATCATTATATTAAGAGTGTAGTTTTGTACCTTCTCAGTTGTATGGTTTTACTAAGCCCTTAGTTGGACTTCAGAAAAACTGTCCTAACACACAGCCACTTAAAGTAGTTTACAGAAAAAGCAGACACAACCAAATAGCTCTAAACCTTGTGAGTGGGGTGTAAGGAAAGGATGAGGTTTAAAATAAGTGTTTAGTTTATGCAACCTGAAAAGTACAGGTACAAGGAAGCGAATAAAAAAATTGCCTTACAGAGTTGTTCAAACAAAGAAATGGAAAGACAAATATAGGAAATGGATATCCCTAGAAAATACTCTTTGACTGTAACAAAGAAGGGATTAGATGTCTTTGTGAAGGTCATTTGAGATCAAAATACAAAAAGGAATTGAGTCAACATTTAATGAACAAGGGTAATTCTACATTCCAGTAAATGCAAATGTTTCTTAGTGACCAAGATTTGACATTGGTCTGTTATTAAATGAGACAATATTTGTGTGTGTTTCCCGGTGTGTGTCTGTATGCTCTGTGAAAAGTAAAATGGTTAAATGGATAGTATGGTTGCAGTAAAAAGTCTCGAACAGCATAAAAGTAAGCTATGCAACCACACCTCGTGCCCTCATCATGCACTGCTCCTACCCACACACAATACCACAAAGGACATAATTGAGGACATCACGTATAACATCACAAATGTGTTGAGACCTGACATAGTGCTTACTATGGATTCAGTTTTGGGCATGGTAGACAATGTATTCAGGATAACAGGTAGTCCTTGCGTGAACTAGGCTATGGTTACAGAATGTACTTGCGCAAAGACAAACCATCCACTGCAGACATGTTGTGAAAATAGCAATTTAAAAAGACTTTATCATAGGTACAACATGGAGCTACAGCCCAGGCAATGCCTTGTGTAGTGTACCTAGCTGTCGAATTGTATGTCTAGGTCTTTCAGAGTAAGTGCAAACCTGTAGTTGAGGACTTAATATGAATCAAGCACTAGCACATGTCTGGATATAGAGTAACTTGGAGCATTGGTGCAGCCCAAACTACTGCATCGTCAGGTAACATCTGGTAAGAGGAAAATGTGTATGGTGACTAGAGCATGAGCCATTGTCTTGGCCAAATTTATTGTGTAAACGTTTTGCATCATTTTAAAAAAAATGTTTTACCATGTACATATGAGGTCTTTGATGCATAGTATAAAGGAAGAAATTGATCAGCATGCAGCTATGTCTATGCATGACTACCATGACTACCATTCAATATGTTATCCTTTGTGGAGTCTTCAGTTTACCACAAGGCTCACTCCCCCATTCATTGTAGCTCAATGTTGTTGTCCCTCTCTGGGCACCAAGCTGTACCATTTCAAACATATAGTGATGATTGTATTGGATTCCATTGTCCGTTCATTTTCTTGGTATTTCCACGTTACTGTTAGAATAGGGTTGATTTCCTTTTGGTACTTTTAGGTTTTTAGGTAGGATTAGCATGTCAATAATATTGCATGTTACTGAGAGGCAGAATTAGATTTTTCTAACACTGGAGACTACGTCAAAACATAGATGCTAATAGTGTCAAAGGATGCTGCATCATTTCTTGCAAACCTTCCTATTCTGCCACTTCTTGAAGGAGAATCAATGCTCAAAACTGTTGTTAAATGGGCTAACCCTCTGATCCAAAATGTTGCACCTTCATTATATGCCTACGTTCCACAAATCACAAGGAAAAGCAAGCGTCACATCTGCAGAACAACTCCTGTCCATTTTCAATAGAAGGATTCTGTTCTCGATGTATATTGCAAGTAATTTTGCAATAAATATACATAATAATAATAAGAATTTCAATGGGATGGAGGTTCTGCATCACCTATCTACTAATCCCAAAACATTTCTTCCTAGGTCTGTATCTTATAAGGTGCTCATATTTCTTTGATAATTATGAACTTTACTTGCTTTAATCACAAAGTCGATTTTGCACATTTTGTTCAGCCTGCAAATCTCTTGGCCAAGGTTTTTTATTTTTCCCCATGGATTCCGTTTCTTTTCCCAATTTCCCATGCCTGTTTGACGCAAAGTTGTCATTTTGATCAAAGTCTCCTTAAAACACTATTTCAAATCTATAGCCAGATCTTTATCAGTATCATAGTACCTCTCCCAAAATATGTCTTTCTAAACTTGAAAGTTTATCAATGTTGTCTCTTAAATTCACTTCCATTGAGATCATATTTGCAAATGGTGAAGTGTACCATATTTTTTATTATCGTTGTAAGCCTTGCAAAGTATTTGATTACCGGAAACATGTCTGTTACCATAATGATTCGTCATAATAAATTTGATACAGACAATTATTGTTTTTAATGAAGACAAAAAAGCACCAGTTGCAAGAAAGGAATAGACGGATATCTTGGATAGTATGAATTGTGTGTTATTTTAAAACCTTTCAGTGCTACAAGAGCACCAGGTGGAGGTACTGCTAACACTCATTAAATCCAATCCTGAAAAGGATATTATTTATATAGCCTGTAATTTGAGGAAAGTGCTAAAACCAACACTTTGATTTTTTTATTGATTCTTATTTATATGGAGTACCACTTGTCCTGAAATACATCTTTTCACAGAAGTCCAAGAGAGTCCTGTGTGAAGTCCAGTCTTTGAAAATTGCTTTAATGGTATCCTTCGACACTTTATGAATGAGTCTCTTGTCTACAAGTAATTTTATGGGGGGGGGAAATCCCCAGCAACCTAGTACAAGAAGAATCGTCGTTCAGTGAGTTGTAAAACAGTCAGGGCTGTGTCTGGGTTTACTTTCAAACCTAGAATCGGCTTAAATATTTATTGGGTGTATCCAAAATTGCTGAACCTTTGGGCTGACTTTTGTTTGTTCTTTATACAACATCACCTCCCATTAGTCAGGAGTTTGAATCTGGTGTTCTAAGACCTTCTTATGCTTTGTATGTCTACATATCTGATGTATTTATTGAACAATATCTTGATTGTATTACCAAGTAATTAATGTGTTCTCACTATGCCACTGAAACATGACCAGTTTATAGAAATGTGCACACGGGAAAGACAGATTGACCAATCACAATCTGGCTTTCCCGATGTGATTCTATAATCACGGCCCAAAGCATTCTGTTGACAGTGGCAATTTTTTAACTTGTTTTCTATGGCCACGGTCATCCAAAAAAGGGACCTAATTTTACCATTCGGAGATGCTCTTGCATACTCTGCACTGAGCGCATCTCACGGCAGTGCAAATGGCTTTCACCCCCTTGGCGGGGGATTGACATGGTTGGTAATAGCCCACAGCCCTCGCCGAGGCCCTCCCTTCACTCAGTCCTACCTTGGTGAGGGCTGGCGGGCTGTTACCAGTCATGTCAGCACCCCCACCGCATGGGTGAATGCCTCATTTTGACTCTACTGAATAGTAAATATTAAATGATGCATTGAAATTCATAGGTAAAGTTAAATTGAGTCTCAGTCAGCCATAATTGATCCACATAATTCCCACATAATTCCATTAATGTTGATGATTCTCAAATGTGTGATTCTTGATGTTTTGACTTGCATTCCTTTAGGCAGACTGTTTGTCCATGAGTGGGCCCACCTTCGATGGGGTGTGTTTGACGAGTACAACATCGATAAACCATTTTATATCTCTGGACAGAATAAACTTAAAGCAACAAGGTAATGTTTATGTTTGTATTTTTAAAAAAATATTTGATTCTGATCATTTACTTTGGCCTTCCTTGCCAGTTCATAATGTTGTCATTTAGTTGTATTCCTATAGCAATTTTATTTTAAGCTACATAAACAATGTGAAATGATGTTTTAATAATTGAACATTAATTGAGTCAATAGCGGCATTAAAACATAAGCTGCACTCAGTAAGATCCTTGGCCAAAATCTGTTCTCTAAAGTTAAATATTGGTTGTTACACACATAAATGAATCATCACCTGCAACAAGGTTCTTCCTAATGTTACACGGTGGGGGGGTCCTTCTTGAAATATAAACTAGTGCCTTTGTTTCACATTGCGTCCGAACAATGCTTTCCATTGTCTCTTCACTGCCTTCTAGCTGACTAAATGGATACAAGGTAATGACCATCCCTCTATTTCCATGTGGGAGATCAAAGGGTGCATTTCAAGGTTTTATGCACCATACACTGCATGCATTTGTAAAATCCCATTGTCCTTCAGATTGTGTTTTACTGTACTTTTCTCAGTAGATGCTTTGGATTAAGGCACAATATAACTGCTTCTACAATGGGATACATGAACATTCAGTGTGAACTCTTAGGTAACAGGGATCGATGTTTCGGAAAAACCTGAACATGACATCTCATTTACTCTACCAACATATGTTCAGGAACAACCCAACATCTTCCCACTTCAAGCAAGCGGTTGGGGCTTTCAGTCAGGGGTGGGTGGTGGCCACAATGTAATTGCCAACGTCAACTTTACTTTTTCTATTAGTTTTCAGTAGGATAAGTTATCTGGAATTTACAGATGGGTGTTTGCCAGCAATGCTTGCTGTACAAAAATATTATGTAATGTGCGTGGGGATGTTTGGCATGCATGCATGCATACACACAAACTCACACACTATGTGCATATGACTGAATGCATACTGGATTTGCTGCAATGCCACCCTAGAGAATGATAAGGGGCATTCTAGTTGTGCACCAGCCTGTGCCCCACATTGTTTAATGTGGCGTGACTTAATTACTTCTTACTACTTCCCCTCCTGCCACTGGGACTCTGAGCAGTCAGTAGAAACTGAACTGAAATCCATACAATTAAACTATTTTGGTGACCATACCCTGGCATGAGATACTCAAAGAAAACCCACAGAGCACCATCCGGATTCATGGTAAGGGACCTTAGCTATCACTATGCAGCTGTCAGGCAAACCAAGCCATGTGAAGTGGACTTGAAGAGGTATTTGCACTTTACAAAGCTCCTGCATACACACAGGTTCCAGGTAGATTCCATATGTATTTATTATGTTGAATTATGTCACACCAGATGGCATTACTGTGTTACTCTGGCGAGTCAAAATGAAGGATAGAGCCTTGGCAGTGTCCGCTCTATGCGTACACAGAATGGCACAACTCTGGTTTCTGCCAGACTGTTGGGCACCTGCCACTTTGCTCACCTTTTATAGAATAGGACCTCTTCTCCTCCTCTGCGCGCATTATCCCACATTCCCATTGTTGAAGAGTTGAAGATAAAGTGCTGACTTCCTAAAATTCCAATCAATGATTCTACGTCAATATTTTGGTGAGCCCCGTTATGGCTGTGAACATGAGGGTTAAACCTTCTTAAAGGATTTGGGGATTTTACTAAATTTTAAAACCTAATGATGAAGATGATTCAGGGGATGAATGTGGGTAAGTGCTAAATTCCAAGAGCAGGTTTTCCTCTAAAAAGTGCCACTCCTGAACATCTAAGGATTAGCCATTTTGTACTTGATAGAATCCAAAATTGTTAAGGTGGTCAATCAGCCTCCAAGGGTTTAATTTCACCATAGAACACAGGTCAGGGTTTAATCACCAAAATGCTGATGGTCCGTCCAGAAAGTATGACCACTGGATTAGGAGATTCATCCAGGAGTGGATGAAATCCTCCTGTCCCTTAGCCTGGGGGTGGGGGACGAGTGTTAGGGAGAATTCTAATTTCTGTGCTAATTCCCTTCAACCCTAGCGACCCCAAGCTCTTTTGATGGACGTTATGACTTTTTTTTAATTTTAACCCTGGAGTGAGTGAGCCCTTTTTCTCACTCCATGTGTTTTGATCTGATTTGGATTTTATATTTCCTTTGTTTTGGAGTCTGACAAACTCCATAGCCATCTCATTTTTGTATGGTGACACACAGCACCCTGAGTGCAGTGTCACAGAGAAATCCTTTAGATTTCTCAGAAGATTTAAATACCTTTCTTGGGTGAACTACAGTTCCCAGGAATAGTAAAGTGAAATTAACTTTACTTTTTTTCTTTGTAGGCCCAGCACACCCCATATTATGCGGAGTGCTAGGGGGTTACTTAGTAGCTCCTTTTCCTACTTACTCATGTAACATTTTTTATGTTACCCTCACTACTTTAAATGGCTGGTGGCAGTGGTTTAATTTTCCTACCATTGTGCTTTTCTACCGCAGGCTGAATTCTCAGCTTCAGTATAGGACCCATTGGTGACCATTATTGTCAAAATGACCCCGGTCTTCTGTTTTTGCCATTTTCTGTTTGTGAGGTGTTTCTTGGGTTTTACTCTGCGGGCCAAACCAGTTTTGATCCCTTTGTTCATTATGCCTTTGGTGGGCTTCAATACTGGCTCCAGTGTGTCTGCAAGGGCAGGAAGTGAGGGAGGGGCCAGAAACTCCCCCGACATTTGGCTCCATCGTTACCTGAATACACCTAGTTCTGATTGGCTGGCTGTCCTTGCAGCACAGCCAGCCTGCTGTGTGAGTGACAGCTAGGCTGTGCATGAATGGGAGAGGCCTGCCTTGTAAGAGGATTCAATTCAACACTACAGCTAAGTCAATGCCTAGTCTGGGATACTGAATGGAAACCCTTATTGATATATCTTTATGTCCAGTTCATGCGTTCTGGATGACTACCCCTATATAACACCCCTCTCTTGGAATCCCCCTGACCCCACTGAGCCAAGAAGTAGTTCTGTTTTGCAAGTTAAAAGGTTTATTTGAGAATTTAAACAATATATATATATATATATCACTTTATAATAAATTAATAATTGAATATCACACTTAATCTGATATGATAAAGATTAACAACGGAGAATCTGGCACTAGCCCACTTCTTTATAATCACTAAGGAGTTGACATGAAATGGATAAGGTAGCACACTGGTAAATAGGGACAGAAGAATAATGTGGTAAAGAATGCTTTATAGGGTTCAAGGAAATGCAAGGTTGAATGAATGAAATGCAGTATAGAAGATAAACTGATATGGTTTCACAAAAGACAAGGTAATCACTTTCCCTTTGTGGCAATTCACCCCCCCAATACAATGTAAGGAGATGGAAGGAAGAGCACACGGTTCAGGTATACAATCACAGTGTAATACAGAGTTCCAGTTTCCCAGCAAGCTTAGAGGAGAATAGATATGAGTTTTACACAGGCTCAAAATGCTTTAAAATGTGATAGCAATATATTGGAAAATGTGCTAAAATGATTTTAATTCCCTCTGGAGGTTCAGGTTGAGGATTAGTTAGTTTAAATAAGTTCAGGCTTACTTTAGCAATGTTCTAGGAATGATTGGCAGGTTAAACGAATTTTTGGCAAATGAAAGCAAGGAAGCTGCTGTTTTCACACGTGGAGAAATTTGCAAATCGCGGTAAAATTCGCGAGTGAGTTTTTCGCGATTGCGGCAAAAGTATAGGGAATAGGAATGCGGTTCGTCGGAAAGCCAAGATTCCCAGCTTTCAGTGGAAAGTTACTGCAAGTCTCTAAGACAAACGGTCACGGAGATATGAGCGATATGGTAAAGGTCGTTTTTCAGATTTGAAATTTTAAAAGTTCAAAGTGACAAGTTACAGCTAGCAACTAGAAATGACAGGTGACAGCTTTGCAAGTGACAGTTAGGAGACAGTTCTGGTTAGATTAAAATAGATTGAATTATATTATTTTAACTAAGAGATTGGTTCTGCACAGTTCTGCTAGGTACTCACAATATATTTAGAAATAGAATGGGCCTCGCCACGGATCTGGTCAGGTTTTCTTCACTCGCCACGGACGGTCTCTGCGCACAGCGGTCTGGGTCAGCTCTCTGGTTCTGCGAACAGCGGTCTGGGTCAGCTCTGCTCTGCCTCTGGTTCTGGATACTGCTCTGCTTTCTCTGGGTACAGCACTGCTTCTGGATCTTTCTGCACAGCTTTCTCTGGACCCAGCGCTGATCTGCACGGCTCCTGGATGCTGCTATCGCTGTTAGGTTTGCTGGATGCTGAGGCCCACTGAGAAGAGTTCTCAGTTTGTGGGTTTAGGCCCTTGCTTTGAGTTCTGAATCAAGTTCTTTGGAGTTTTAAAGTCTAAGTGTTGAATCTAGTATCTTCTGGATGTTGTGTGGTCCGGCAGAGCGCGTTGCAGCAAATGGAATTGAATGTCCCTATCTGTCCTGACTGTCTGCTTTTATGTGTTTTGAAAGTGGGTGGAGAGGCTAGCTTTCTAGGCCCAACCCCTTCAGAGTTCTGATAGGTTGGAGAATTCTTTGTGTTCTCACTGGAGAGCAGGATTGTGTGTCAGAATGATGTCATTTAATGGCTTTCAGAAAGGACACTCCCCTGTCAAATTGCACACAATCTATATTTGATCAAAAAGACATATTTGCACAGGTACACATTTGTTTAAAATTACATGCACCCATCACATATCACAGGAGGTATACCCTGTCCAAGTCTGCTCTTCCTGGGGGCTTGCATTCAGAAATGGCAACATTTGCACTTTTTTTAACTGGTTTTGCAATATCGGACATTAACCCAAATTTACACACATGTGCGCAAGGAGTATGGACATTAATTGATGAAGTGTCAGATTTTTAACATGCATACATTTTAAGTAATACCCTCTTAACTGCTAGCTTGCCCCCAGATCATACCACCGGTTCTAAAAACCTCTTAAAATGTGGGCAGAAAAATCACAAGAATTATGGTATCATTTAAATAATTATGACAAGTCCGTACTATGAGTTATTCATCTTTTTCTAAAACCATATTCTAGCTACAGGGGTGTGTCTTTTCAGGTCACATGGTACAGAAACCAGTCTTTCCACTTTCTTCAAGCTCAGCCTCTGTCTCCAGTTTCTCCCCCTCCCAGTTTCTGCCAAAAGGAAGCCATTTTTATGACCCCTGCAATAAACCTCTGCCTGGGTGAAGGGGGTTGCATTGTTCAGAGGAAGCCATTTTTACGACACCCCCAATAAAACATTTGCCTGAGTCAGGACAGGGCTTTGTTCAATTTCCTGCAGAGCCAAGGTAATTCAATCAGAGAAGTGTCATATCCCTTTTGGTGGGAACAGCAAAAGGCAGCTAGGCCTGGGAACACAGCTGTTGTGCAAGTCTCAACTCCTGTCGGGGGTAGCTGGTGGGCAGAATTCAGTTCCTTAAGCCAGGTTTCAGATAAAATGTCACTTTTTGTTCCCCAGTTTAAGTCAAGACAATTTTTACATATGCAGCTAGAATGCTGATTCTAAGTTCAAAACTATGACATTTTAACAGTGACAAACTATGTGGCAGTCACAAGTCTGTCCCTCAGTTTATTTACACATTTCGATTTTTGGTAGTTTTAAATCCAGTTTCAGTTAGGCTGCTGCAGAGCTCAGCCAGTCTTGTGATAAACCTTCAAGTCACTTCAGAATATAACTTTACATTGTATCCACCTCTTAGTAAGTCTTTCTTTGGCCTGCTTTGGGTTCATTTATTCAGTTTTACACAAATGTCTGGTGTTGTTTTAAAACGCCGGCTTTCTGATAGTGGTGAGTACTGGTAATGCACCCATTTTTGGGATTTAAGAAAATGAATTCCCCACAATTCTAGGTTGCTTTTGGCAATCAGCATTGCCATTCCCAATGGTTTCAGGCTACTGTGTGGGTAGTCCAATGGGGTTTTAGGCAGTGCCCTTCTGTGCCCATAACATCGACAAAAATGGGTGGCAGCCTATTCTTCATGCCTTTCCCTGGGCATTTTCTGGGAAGCTCTGGCCATCATGATGTTTTCAATGCCAGTACTGCACAGTTTTTGAGGTAGGGCTCGGATGCATGGGTAAAAACATCCCACAGCCTAAAAGGTGAGGCTTCTTGGACTGAAGACCTGATTGACCACTGGGAAGGACGTCCCGACAAAGAAATCATGAACGAAGCTTGCTGCATCCTCCTTGACCATTTAACTGCCCGGTTAAGCCCGGCTACTGTGCTGAAACTCCTTTTTCTGATCGACAAGAGAAGCTCCAGAAGGGACGACTTCTTCCCTTGGGTTAGTGGGACCAACTAATACCAAGATGAAATTTGCTGGAAGACCTTCCCCAACTGGCTGTACTTCTTCGCTGCTGCAGGAACCAAGTGCCAGGGGTTGAGGAATCTGTAGTCGAGTGCAACATCTGTGAGCCAACCAAAAGCTACAGGAGTCTCCTGAGGACCCTCCTGAAGCAGGATGAGCCACGGTCGAGTCAACTCACCAGAGTGCTGGACTCAAGGAGTGAATGAAGCCCAACCGATGTCCAAGATCCGTGGTGGTGCTATTTACTGAGCGATGAAACCGTGAAGTGCCGCTGATCCGAAAAGAGCCTGTAGCTGCCGCCGACCATCAAATTGCTGCCGCAGGAGTCCCCAGACGTCTTCTCTTGTCTTCACGACTGAGGCTCAGGAACACAGGATCTACATTTCTGCAACGAGACAGAAGCCAGCTGGACCCTCTTCTTCTAACCAAAGGTACTGCTCTGAATTTGGGGTACTTACCTCATTGTCTGTAAATTGCTCTTCTCAGTTGAGACTTGCTTTAGCTGTGCTTTCTAGAGTTGATCTCAACTTTCACAGGTGTAACAACTTGTGACCCTAAAGTGATTTTTCTTCAGCAAACTCTCTAACTTTCTGCAAGGCTCTTTGCTATCTAAGACGTGCCTCAGCCCCATAGACTTTGCTCCAATTGACTGTGGCTGTCCTGGCTCCCTGGAGACTCTTCTATTTCATTGACTTTCATTCGTACTGTCCCTCATAGGTGATACATTGGTTTTAAACTAATATTGCTGGGAAAGGTTTTAACTAGACTTCATTGAAGATATAAAGTGCTCACATGCTCTGAGAAACTATTTAACCTTTTCCCTTCCTCTAGCCTTTCCTTTCTGCCAACCTCAGAATTTACAAAGTGTAAAAGTGATATATAAATGCCATTAATGTCCTAGTTAGTGGAGTCACCTCAAGGTGTAGGAAGTGTGTATGAAGCATCTCTAAAGAGTATATACTTGCTCTGTGTTGATTCTGAGAAAGTATTTTGAAGTGTATTTTGATTGTTGCACATTGCCCTTTTTAAAGAATGCTTATTTAAAAATAACTGTTAAATACATACACAATTATAACTAAAAACCTTGAGTGTAAGTGTTGTTGGATACTTGTATTGTTGGATTTCATTTCTACAGCTCTACAGCTCACATTTACCCCTCTTGAGATAAGTCTGGCTGTTCAGTCACACTAACAACATGTGTAGTACAGACCTATACCAATAGGTAGGTTACCTAATACCAAGAGGACAAGGGTTGTGTAATCTCCCACAGGGTTACTACATCAATCCTTGCCTAACAGTTCCTCGGGGCATCCCTTGGTTCATGGCCCACAGATGGCTCCCCATTAGTGATAATTGCATTTCTGTAATCCATAACTGTCTTTTTCAAAAACTCGTCAGCCATTGGAGGCATGAAAGTTTTACCAATGCACAGATGTCTAGGGAGACAGTATTTAGGGTTAGTAATATTATGTTGGATTGGTATTAAAGGGATTTGAACAACCTCTCCTTCGTTCCGCAACATTAACAAAGGTGGTTGCACTTGCTTTCCATCAGGGATAGGCATGCCAGACACCCGAACCTGCACATTATGTATTACCTTCCTCTGTTTCACACATTTTTTATTCCATGTTTTTATGTTATCCTCCTACTCTAAATTTGTCTAGGAGTTATCCATCCTATTTATACTCTTCCCATATGCTGAGAACTGATTTTTTCCCCAAAGAACCAATACCAGTTTGCGATATCTGGTCTCTCCTATTTCTGGTATGATCTGGTTGACAAGATTTATCCACTTTCAGTTGATGGAGTTGCACTGCCAGCGTATCCATCACATCTATCCAGTAGCAGAAGTTTGTAAAGTATTTACATAGAGTAAGCTCTCCTATTAGCCTGTACCTAATTGGCACCCATTGTGTCGGACTGCTCGGGTCGAATTGACCGGTATAGTCATTGCCACCCTCTAACAACTGTGGGGGGGCTTGCACAGACAATTCTCTAATCGAATTTCCTAATATGGATGTGTTACTAGGTGGATCAATAGTAAATGTCATGGAAGGCTTGATAATATCAGACCCTTGAAGACAGACTTCAAAAGTGTCCTTCCCAGGGAGACCCATCCTCTGCTCCACGTCAGTAGCCACGTTAATACAGGGTTCCCAATGTCAGAAAAAGGGACCTGCAAACATCCAATGTAATCCACATCTGCCAACAAATCTGGGCCTGATCCCTGCAAACTCTGCTTCATTCATGCACTCAATGTCATAACCTCCGCTTGCCGATTATTCCTGAGAGGAGGAGTCTTACATATAGACATTGAAGGAGAGGAATCTTTACACACTTTGCTTGCAATGGCTTTAATAGTGGACACATTAGGTGAACAATCCATACATATGGATACTGGTGAAATGGAGGCTTTGACAGTTTTACTAACTTTTGCTCTTGTATTGAACATTTTCAAGCATATTACAGGAAAAGAGCAGAAATTAAAACTAGCTGAAATGAGGGCATGAACAGCCCTCCAACCCAATAAAATGACTCCTTGGCATAATGGAATTCTCCCCCAACTCACTCAAGAAGTGATGTCACAGGGAAGACCACGCCACTTCTGTTGACCTATCGAAACACTGATGCCCAAACTCAGAAAGAGTCGGCAGGGAGTGGAACACAGTAATTTAAAGCAAGCAGGCAGAACAAGAAGAGCAAGAAATGCTCACTGCGGTAAACTGCCAAGAAGGGCAGTGAGTTTATAGTCCCTAGGATTCAGCCTCACTCACGCCAGCAGGACGCTGCATTTATAAAGCACACTTCCACCTTGGTGAAAGGCCCTTTTTGTGCTGATAACATAGGAGCATGACTTCAGAATCACGGTAAAACCTGATAAATGGCTTGGGGCAACTCAGCAGAGTAGGAATGGGCAGCCAATGAAGAATGGTCGCAAAGTGGGGCCAATAGCAGGAGGTGACCCAGGAATTTCAAAAATGCGAGCAGAGTGAAAACATCAGCAAGCCACTTTCACGACACGAATACTCCACACCTTAGGTGCTTGCACCCAAAGGACTATCCAGGGAGACAGACCACAAACATATCCCACTATTAAAATCAGAAAAGGGGACGCCAGTAAGAAAAGGAAGATCCCAGAAGCTGAATCAACATGGAGCAGGGTGCGAGAATAACAGGATGGGAGTCCTTGCCCAGAAAAGGAGCAGGGTGCAAAGACAAAGTAAACAGAGAAGTAAGTGGGCACCACTGTTTAGTAATATTTTTCGATTCAAGGTCAATATACACTATTGTGCTCATTGAAGTTCAAAAGGAGCTGGCTGCGACAAGTCTGGAGACACCCTGACTACAATACACAACAAAAAGAAAGAGACCGAGTAAAAATACTAGGTCACAGAGCGGCTGTGTGACCTAGTATTTTCACTCGGTCTCTTGCTTTTTGTTGCAAAGACAAAGTAGCCTGGGTCCAGCCTGTAGGGCCACACTAGCATCCTCAGCATCAGTCGTTCAGGAGTTCAGGCATGGATCGGGGGACTGCACAGGGGTTTCCACTGATAATTAATTCACTGGGGGGGGGGCTATGCCAAGCCAGCTCTCCAGTAACACTCCATGTTGGCACACACATGTTTTGGGGGTCAGCCAATCAGGTGGACCAAAAAGGTTGGGGGGCGAGAACCTCAAATGAGATACTACCCTAAGAGTTATTCTATGAGGAAAAATTCTACCCCATTGCATTCACCTGCATGTCCATCTACAATCATAAATAAGATATTAATGGTGCACTGTGAATCTGTGAAATGACATAGTTATTCATGATTTGAAATGTGTTTTTGCAAGACATACATTTTAACATTTTCTGAAGTCCTTTTCCAAGATCTCTTTTAAATGCAAATGTGTTAACAGGTAATGGGTGCTAGAGCAAGAAGCACAGGGTGGTTGTGTGCTTATTCTGCTGATTATTTTCCCAATGGAATTAGTTTTAAACAAATCTATGGTTTCAATTTTCCAAGGTGTTCTACGGATATTCAGGGAATGACTGTCTGCAATGGAGAGCCTTGTGCTGAAAAGGACTGCATAAAAGACCCAAATACTGGTGAGGTGGAAGAAGGATGCCAGTTTATACCAGAAAAAGAACAAAGTGCAAAGACCTCAATAATGTATATGCAAGCTTTACCTTCAGTGAGTATTGTTTTGTTAGTGAAAGCCCACTTTTATATCAATAAAATGTATTGATGACTTGTTATATGACACTGTAAACTGGCCTGATCAGGTTGTTCGTACATTTGAATAAGCTTAAGAAAAAGGACAACAGCAATGTGCCTGATTCGCAAACCAGTTACAAGGAGGAAATCTGACTCGCACATAGAGAGGAACAGCCAAGTCACAAAATAACGTACTCTGAGCAACTTACTAGAAGTAATATGGGAATACGTAAAGGGTAACTCTGTTGTAAGTCAGATTCACTCAATTTAACTTAATTTATTAATCAAACAGCTGTCCTCTTCACTTGTTAGTCAAAGATAAATCAGATTTACTCCTAGTAATTTCTTTGAGATTCTGGTCCAATATCTGTAGTGAAAAGGTTTACATGTCATCATGAATGCTTACTTAAAGGACAATCTGCTAGTTACATCTCATTCTTAAATTGGTTTCTCGTTATAAACCTTCCTCTCATATTATTCTCTTACTTGAATTCTGCTGAATGAAGATGACCTCTTTTAGCTCTCTATCCTCTGCAAGAATATGTGCTGCCTCTTTGAAACCATTAACCAATGCCCAAAAACCTTTTTGGGTTTCTTTATTAATTCCCAGTTTCTAGAATTAAATGTATGTGTTCATTACATGCCCCTTTCTCTCGGATTTGTAGCTTCAAGAAGCAAAACATTTGGAAGCAGCTGACAACAAGCTTACAGAGTCTAAATAAACCCCTTATCAAATATTGATTTTTTTAAGTTAAAATAACTTGAATTATTGGTTGTAACTTCAATACAGAGAACATTACAATGGTGATGAAGATTGCAAATAAAACTAAACACAATTGGAAAGTCAGGAGAGAAATTAATCAATGAATATTTAAAAGGACAGAACTTAAGGAGATTTTCAAATAATCGAGACAAAACAAGGGGTGACGAATAAGGAATAAACTATCATATTAATCGAGAGAATAATCAAGTATAACTGATCAGCATGGGTTGTTATTTTGATATTCTTCGATGGGGAGTAGTATGTGTGGGTTAGTCTCCAACTCTTATAGGAATTCCTCCAACCACACCATAGAAGGAATGAATAGGTGTGTTTAGCTACTGTTGCTTATCAGGCATTCAGTTGTAGAAACCTTGTGATGGAGGGCATCTTGCTTTTGAACCTCTTCCGCCACAGATGATTCATGAAGTTTAAAGTAGGGCATGCTTCCGTGTCTTAAGACCCACAACTAACCCCTACACGCCATTTATATGTGGGGGGGGTTCTGTGATGAATCTAGGGAATATGTCCTGTCTCCTCAAGGAGGAGCCACCCTCTTTGGGACTAGGCCGGTGAGCCTGCTAAGCTTAACAGTAGTAGGTTCAGTACTCAGGTCAGATTAGGCTTTTGGGGCAGAGGACTGTTAGGTTTGTAAGGCTTACTGACGAGCACCTGTTATTCTTTTCTTTTGGTAGCTAGGGCCAAGCCACACGATCGATAGAGCAGTGGTATTTAAACTGTTTCATACTGAGCCTCCACTGAATACAAATATTGTTTCTGGGGGCCCCTTACGTATAGGTTGCACCCCCACAGGAGGGGTCCCAACATATGTCCAGGGGGAGTGCAGGCTCATTTTAAATATAAGCAGATTTTCTGCTGCTTACATTTTCTATTAAAAGCAGTCACCTTAATCCTTTTTCATATTAAAAACCATCATCAAAATCAATTTTCAAAGAGTCTTGAGCCCCGACTGGACATCCTTCTGCCCCCCAGTTTGAAGACCACTGCCTTAGAGGTATGGAAAGAGTAGTCTCTATTTTTGACTAAAATAAAAGTCACGTTTGAAGAATGCTCTCTTGTCCGCCTCCTGAATATGACAAAAACCCCAAAATGTGAATGTGCAATGGCTCTTCGAGCCCACTAAGGGTGGTGGGCTGGAGGCCACATCCTACCCATGCAATATCAGGGAGTGCATTGGAAGTGATGGACCTTACATAGCCCGCCTCTCCAAGTGCATGTTTCTTTTTATATTTCCACTTTCATTGGGTAGGTGAACAACAAAATATCCTTTAACATAACATTTTAAAAATATATAAATCAATCAATTCTTTTGTTCCTTGTCTGACTGTGGATGCAGGCACTGATAGCTGTGTGCAGGGAATGGTGCAGTTGCAAGTACATTCCCTTGTGAAATAGTATGAAACGGTGGCAACCTTTCCACCAGTACATTCCCATCCGTGGTCCGATCCCAAGATTTGCATAATCTGATTAATGCATGATTAATGCAGTGTTAACATTGTATCTCCATGCTATTAAGACCAGGCAAAGGAAGGCTATTTTGTCTGATGGCCAAATGCATTTGTCATGCTGCATAATGCAGCTTGTTTTGTATTTGCTTGATCTATTGTGATAGTCAGGGCTGGGTCCCCGGAGATCCTGGGGCAGAGAACTACCAGCACACTGTGATTATGGCAGCAGTGGTGGTATACAAAGGCTGGGCCTCCACCCAATCCCCTGCCTCGTGGGCTGTACCTCACGTAGTGGCCAAGAACCTTCCATGTGGGTACCAAGCACAAGCTGTTGTATGCATTTAACTGGCAGAGAAACATCTAGCCTGAGAACATTGTTCCGTGAGGCCCTGCTCGTGGGAATCTGCGAGCCTCCTGTTATGTTCCTTAGATACCCACTTCATGAGATGCAAAGTGTGCAAGCAAGGTTTATGTAGCATGACACGAAGCTTCCCCGCTATTAAAGAAGGAAGCTTGTGGTTCATGCTACAGTTCAGGGGAGTGTGCAAAATGAGAAGCACAACAGCAATATAGACCTGGGGTCTGGTGACCAAAGAGACCGGACAACTTTACCACTTCAGCCCACGGAGCTCCAGGCCACTTGGGAGTAATTGAAATTTCGGTGGAGCACATGGAGAGAAGGCGGGACAAACAATGCAAAGCTAATCCAATAGACTAGATAATCACTGGGCTTGCTGTACCCACTCAACCCTTTTATACTCACAATGAGGAGGGTAGCATATAAAATGAAACCCCATTAAATGCATATTGGAGAAGTAAGTTGGATGGTGAACTCGAAGTGAGGAGAGAGGTCAGAGTGGGGATATGCAGAGGGAGAGAGGATGAGGAGAAACATCAAGGGACAGAGAAGGGACAGGAGGAGGGTACATCTAAAGGGAGTAATAGATTAAGGGTTAGGAGAAACCTTTTAAGAGAACACGAGTTGGAAGGGTTACATCTAAGAGGAAAGAGGGGGAGACCAGGAGAAACATGAAAGAAGTTGCAGAGAGTAAGAAACTCCTCAGAGGGGAAACGGAGTGGAAGAAAAGTTCAGAGCATGGGAAGTAAAAGATGGAGAAGAGGAGGAAAGGAAATAAACAAGAGAGTCATAAGGGAAGTGACCACCAGAATGAAGGAAGGTGGTAGGGTCCTGGGGAACAACTCGGACAGATCAGGAGGCAGTCTAGTGTCGAGGTACAAGTGATATAAAGAGTGTAGCAAAGAGAGCTCGAAGAGTAGAAGAAAAACCTGAAAAGCGTCCCTGAAAAGAGAGCATAAAAGTACCCTCTGGTCAAACTATTTCTGAACAGTCCAACACCTGGCCAGAGTCAGGTGACCTAAGAGTGACTGGGTGGTGGTGCCCGGTAGCAGTATGTACTTAATCCTGTGCCAGCCAAGAAAGACGCAGACCAAGAGGTGCTCGGGAGCCCTGTGAAATGCCATGTGCTATGAGTGACCGCTTGCTCTCTGTAGGGCGACACCCATGAACCAAGAAAGGGATGCCACAGGACCACAGACCCAAGAGAAGTAGAGTCCCATCACTAGTCCGCTGTGCCCATACATAACTTTTCTTCTTCATTCAAAACGCGTGATAGTCCTTAATCTACACCCTTAAGCTTTGTAATGAGAGGAATATAGGAACAGGAACTTGGAGACCTCAGAACTGGTTTCGAGTCCCCTGTTGAAATTCGGCCATCAAACCATATAGTCCTTTTAGAAGCATTATTTTTGCGGCCAGTAAATCTCATAGCCTATGCATGACCTCTCTTAAAATAGCTTTATTGTTTAAACTGCATATATAATCGCACTAAGGATGACATTATTCACTAGGACTACAGGATATATTATTGATGTTTTTACACTTTATGCTGAAATGTTATAGTGTGTAGCCTGTCGATGAGAGCTATACCATACCTCAATGCTCTCCCCAATTAGTATAAGGCTGAGCTGCAAGCGAGAGTCTATGATGGGGAGGGCATTAATGGTCGGTATAAACCAAAGCTCCAGGGCTATAATGCCATTAGAACTGTCCACTCATTGGGGGTAGAATTACATACATGTCATATGTAATAGCATTGTTCGGTATCTGGATGTGACTAAAGCTTAATCCGTACAAATGTGCAGTATACTGTTACCCTTTCCAGGTGGTTGATTTCTGCGATGAAAACTCTCATGACACTGAAGTCCCACACCTGCAAAACAAAATGTGCAACTACCAAAGCACGTGGGCAGTGATCAAGGCTTCTGCTGACTTCAAGGCTACTTCTCCCATGGGCGGCACCGATCTCCCCGCCCCACCGTCGTTCTCACTGTTGCAGATCAAGGAGAGAGTGGTCTGTTTGGTTCTCGACGTTTCCGGAAGCATGTCACTGGTAATGAAACACAAATGCATGCGTGCAAAGTGATTTTTTTTTCTTCATTTAATTAATGGGATAGTATGCCGACTGAAAGATTTATTGCAAGCACAGATATCCAACATATGTCACTTTCTTGATTATTGCAGCAGATCTAGCTATTGTATTGTTGCTACACCTGCCATGTGAAAGTGCTTAATAAACCATAGACTTTCAGGGCAAATCATAATACGTTGTTTGTATTCGCAGTACAAATAATTATAATTCGAGTGTAACGTGTTGCAGTTCTGTAGTTAAAACGAACCTATAATAAAATGGAACATGGATCAGCAAACATACATTTTAAATTAAACTGAATGCTGTTGGCTGGAAGATTCTGAACGAATCATAATCTCTGCTACAGCTCAAGGCAACCCTAGGGATCATCATGTTTGTCTTTATCTTGCCATTTAATTCCAGAAAGGGAAAGAGCATATATCAATCCGGTTTGGTACCACGCTGACAGAGGCGGACCAGCCCAAACTGACAGTTCAAATCTATTCTGCAGAAGCCTATTTGCAACCCTGGACATGTTTCCACCCAGAAACCTGCTAGGCAAGATTGTATGCAGTACCCTTAGGGTGCACTACAACAACCCTGACCTCCTGGTAGTAGTAACCCAACCTTTGGTATAAGTCTGTACTACACTGGTTGGTAGTGTGGTCGAGTAGCCAGGCTTATCTCAAAAGGGGTCAATGTGAGCTGTTGGGTAGTTATACAGAGGTTCACAGGGACAAGTGTTCAAGCAAACACTTACACACAGGGTTTCTTGATAAAACAATTATTCATTTATTCACCAGTCAGTTAATGTAAGCCTTCTTCAGAAGGGAGCACTGTGAAACACCACACAAATATACGTCAAAACTATACAATCTCTTAGTTCAGAATCAGTGAATACCCCTTTGGGTTGGCATACAGCAGAGACGTACACCATCAGGGGACTTCAATTGCTAGGGTGCTGTTGACATTAATGTATTACTGTTGGTATTCAGAATTAGTTAAGAGCAAGTCAAAGGGAAAGATTAGTGCAAACAAGATACCACAAATATTTCTTAAGCAGGCAAATACTTTCAGATCCCCCAATAAGAGTCATTCAGTTAAAACAGGCTAAGCCAAAGTCAATAGGCAAGAGTCTATATGGACTGAAACACTTCATTGAAGGTGGGTAGAAAAGTCTTTGCACAATGTTTCAGAAGTCTTTGAAGAAAAAAATGAATCAATGTAGGGCCACAAGCCGTTAGACTTGTGGGTGCTAGAAGATGCAAGCAACTCTACAGCAAGAGGTGGGTTCTCTTAGACTTTGTACAGTAACTTTAAAGTGAAGAAAAGATGCAGCAGATGACTCCTGTTCCTGTGCAGCCTTGTAGATCTCTCTGTTCCTGGGCCTCAGTCGTGGGGACAAGAGGGAGGACGTCGGGGGGGCTCCTGCACTGCACTTGGATGGTCAAAACTCGCAACCAGCAAACTGCACTTTCAGTGGCTGTTCAGTGTTTCAGCTCATCACGTCTCCCGCAAATAGCAACACCGCGGTTTCTGGCTGGCAAGATGAATGTTCCTTGCTTCTGGGGTCCCGCACTCTGTTGAGGGGGCTCAGGCTCGGTCAGTCCTTCTTCCTGGGAGTCCATAGGATCTTCCTGGGGCTCTTGGCCAACTTAAAAGCAACACAAACTGGTGTTACTCTCCCTGGCTCTATGGTTTCCAGCAGCAACTCTGTGGAAATTCAACCAGCTACAAGATGAATGTCCAGGTGGCTTACTTTGGAGTTGATTGGTCCCACCAACTCAAGGGGAGAAGTCAGTCTTGCAGGGGCTTCTCTGTCGATGCGAACCTGGCATTTTGGCACTGTAGCAGGGCTTCACCGGGCAAACCAATGGTCCAGGAGTTGCAGCAGGCGTCCTCTTCAAGTTCTTCTTTGGTTCCTTCGTACAGTGGTCGACTCTGCCTTCCAAGCCAAAAGACTCGCCTTTTATACAGTTCTCTCCCTTTCATTCCAGCCTAGCTGTCACTCACCCAGCAGGGTGACTGTCCTTGCCGGACAGTCAGCCAGCCAATCATCACAGGGTGCATTTGGGTCTCCTAGGAGACTAAGCACAGGAGTTTCGGGTACCTTCCTCACTTCCTGCCTACCACAGACACCCACGAACAAAGGGACCAAACCTGGTTTGGCACTCAGAGTAAATCTCAAGAAGGACCTTTCCACAAAGAAATTGGTGAAAAAAGAAGACTCAGGCCATTTTTCCACAACTGGCACCCTTGGGTGCTTTACTGCAGCTGCGTACGCCACACGCTGTAAATGCACACCACTGTAGTAAAAACGAAACCACTGCCACCAGCCATTCAGTGAGGAAATGGTAACATAAAAATGTTACCTGAGAAGCTAGACAAAGGGGATACTAGGTAACCCCTCCAGCACCCTATTGTAAGATAGTGGGGGTCATTACGAGGTTGGAGGTAGCCATGGTTACCCCCTTACCACAGGTAAGGTTACCTGAATGGGGAATTACCAGGCCAGTCCAACCTTGGAGGACTCGGTATTTCCCCATTCAGAGAACCCATCCCCATTCCCAAAAAGTCCTCAAAATCCAGCAAAGTTGCTGCGGGTCTCTAAGGTAGAGGGAATTGGCAAATTTCTTAAAATTCTCCCTAACAAAACCCAAGCTACACCTCATTGATGATGCCGGATGTGCTCTGGGCGATTGCTCAGAGTAATTATAGTAGTTATGATCCATTCAAAGCCTTCCAGCCATCTACTTTCATTTTTATACATTTTAACCATACACGAAACATGCGGGGTGTAACCTAGCTGCTAAAGAAAGAAGATGACTGCCTGAGTATGAGACACTACAACCCTCCTTCTAAAGGCGTGCTACAATAAAGAACTAGGGATGTGGGATGGCATGATATTATAAGACCGGGGTATGTTTATTGCTGCAGTTCATATCGAGGGAACATGAAGTGAAACCCGGCTACCAGCGTACATCCAACATGGAAAAAGATGCAGATCCTTTCAAAGCATCTACCAAAGTCTTAAGTAAGCAGTTTAAAAAGATACTATTTTATTTCATTACAACAACATTAAAATTGTTCAAATGTCCACTATTACAACCTTGTTCAAAATACGCTATCTTGCAAAGTGCAAATGGTGAAAACGGGGTTAGTATTAGGTGAGAAATCTAGTGCATTCATTATTTATTTTTCTTCGTATGATTCACAATCAATTTCAACAACAAAAAGAGAGACAGTCTGTCCCAGCTTCTATTTCCAGTTCTTCACTCGATTGGCTCTAAGAAATGGCCATGGTGCTAATAAATCAAAACTTAGAAACCAGATTATCCAATGTGGGACAGCCTATTATTCTTTCTCACAATTTCTTCAATTTTACATGGGGGATGTAGACCACGGGATTTAGGTAAAAAAAGAGAGATGGTCGACACGCTGTGTTTCGGCCCTTCAATCTAGACATCCGCCACTTTGCTTCAATGGATTTAATGGGCCTTCATCAGGACAAAAAAAAGTTCATACAGCAATTTCATCCACACGTTACCCCTTATATGTTCATGGATTCATATTAAAAAGCAGACAATGGAATTATGATAAGAGTTTAGGACATCTTATAGTGAACTATTAGTATTTACATGTTTCAACTAACCTTGAGTTGGTGATTTTTAGGTGCAAGTGGGAGAATGTTGTGGGCACTCAATATTACTGCGGCCCATATTAGCTGTTCATGCCTGATTTCTTCTTTAGTTTAGTCAAACACCTGAAAAGGGAATAAAGAAGACAAAATATGTGCATGCTTCAGTAGAGTGCTCCAAGGACAGTATTTTTTCAGACTGTTATGTACAATGATGTTTTACTGACATTCACTCCATATACTATGAATTCTGCATTTTAAAAGGGTGGAAGAGCATGAAATTTCTTCAGTGCCCATTTCTGAAAAAAACACATTAGAGTCAATTATTTAAACATATTCCTTCTCTTGTTATAATACACTCACAACTCGTGCTACTTCAATAAAGTGCCTGAAGACCTGATCGTTACAACCGCAAATGTCATCTTGGTCCCGGTGCAGCCGTGCAACATGACAACAGAGTGACTGTTACGGGGTGGTGGATGAGAGGCCGCATGGACGAGCATGCTTCGGCTTACCAATGAATGAACAATGCAACAGCATGGGGATACTCCGTCTGGGAAGCGCAGCGGTACCAAAACCATCAGAATGGCCTGCAAATGCATAGGTTACAGCCTAGCGTAATGCACGTGGACAAGTGATGTCTCGCACGCAGGCTCAGGAGCAGTGAGATGGACCGCAGCCATCTTGTAGAGGACCTCAATGCCTTCATTGCCATTAATGACTGGGCAATAGCACTTGTTGTATCACGAGGATGCTGTATAGCATGACTCCAACTCTGCAAATATAAGCTGAAACTACCGATGACTTTGTGAAAAGGTAAGTGTGTGAGCTGGTCTATTTTGCGTGACATATTGAGACTTTGAGACAAGTTTTATTACAGCCATCTTGGAACGATGTGCTGCAGAGCTAAAACATTACATGGATGACATGGAGACGACTCAACCATCTGTTCAAGTGCCCTAATAATAGGGTGGTAATCACACTGGTGGTGTGATGGAACAACGTTGTTTATTGGTGTACAACCCTTTATATCGAGGTGCATGCCATTTACTATGTGCCAGTGGTCATACCTCATGGACTGTCTATGGCAGTTTATATGGGGCAGTCTTCAATCCGTCTTGCAACCGAAACTCTGTCCCCTCCTAATGTTCCCCAAATGTTAATTTGTACATTTATCTGTTTGTTGAAAAGGAATGTGTTCCCAAAATCTCTATTAAAGAGATTTAACACTGACACCAGGACTTGCCACTCTTCTTTGTCACAGGAGGAACAGCATGACCAATGTTCACCCCCTCGTCTGAACATGAGTCATACAATCATAGATCTTGAGTTCTGCAAGAAGTCATTATATTTTATTTGTTTGTTCTGTTGGAATTCTAATATTACCTTTTTGTTCTTTCCATAGGAGAATCGAATAAATCGAATGCGCCAGGCTGCTGAACTTTTCATACTGCAGATCGTTGAAGTAGCATCTCATGTTGGCATTGTCACATTCAACAGTGGTGCCACAATCAAAGCTCATCTGACTAAAATAACTGATGATAATTCTAGGAAACAGTTAATCGCAAACCTACCGACAATTGCAGCAGGAGGAACCAATATCTGCAGTGGAGTCAGGACCGGATTTGAGGTGAATTACTTTTTAATTGCGCATGTGTACATGTTCACTGTCCAGCATTGGTTCTCATTTCTTTTATTTAACTGCCAGAACTATTAATTAGATCATCATTTTGTGCCGTTCCACAAATATTTTTCCACGTGTAAACCTGGCGTCCTTCACGACAAACATGCACTTAAGCATATTATAGTACGCGCAAGTTACGAGTAAGCGCTTAATGCATAAATATGGTCCTAAAGTGGCTATTGTGTGTTTTGTATTAATTTAAACATGAAAATAATATGCACACATTATAACAATGGGAATGGGGGCACTGGGCATCAAGAGGCTTTGGAAATCATTTTCAAAGTGTCCCCATATTACACATGTTCAGCAAGCCCAACCCTTTTCCTTTGTGAAAATGTGGAAATAAAAGAGCTTAACACACAAAAGAGTTCCAGGGTGCAGAGGCCTACCGGGAAATCTCCAGAGTTCCTGTTAGGACAGTTTTTCTGAAGTCCAGCTAAGGGCCTAGTAAAACCATTTAACTGAGGCAGTACAAGACTCCACTCTTAATATAAGGCTGTACCACCCAAGTTCATGGTAGCATAGACAGAGCAGCCAGGCTTATCTTAGGAGGGAGAGAGGGCTGTAGAATCAGTACAAGTGAAATTGTAATGCAAATGATCCAAAGAAACACTGAAACACTATGTATGTAAAAATAAAGGATTTATTTAAATACAAGTAGGCCCAGGTAAATCCAGGGGCAAGTTAGCACTAAAACATTACATGATATCACAGTATAAAAACACAACACTATACTTGAAAGTACACAAACCCAAGTATAGCCCTTATTTGTAGTACCTAACAGTAGTTCTAGGGAAGTCAAAACCTTTTCATACACATTCAGTATAGGTCAAGCCTATTCCTGGGGAATAAAACCCAATGGTTAGTTATTACAATTACATTCAGTAATGCAAGGGCAGTAGACCCTTCCAGTTGTATGATTCTCAGTACAAATCAGGTAATCCGTCAACTGGACAATATACTTTTGGTGAAAAGTGGAACACTTATTGTAGGTGCAGTAAAAACCTATAACTACTTTTGTGATAACACACAGTTATACTAGGTGAGTAAAACCTAAGGATGTAATATACCCTTACAGGTGCTTTTGAAATCCGGGTATCTCACATTGAGGTAAGCAGTAACTCTTGTAACTTATTTTGGATGGCACACAGCTAACACAAGGTAAGTAAAACCCACATACTTGTTTAACCTCACAATGAAGGGGAAAGTAAAACCCAATGTTACACTAATGACTCAAAGTTATTCTAGGTAGGCAACAACCTAATGCAGACTTATTCCGGACAGGCTAGCAGCAAGGTCAGGGGAAGCAAGACCCAGTTGGGGCACACTAAATTATCCTAAAAGGACTAATCTGGTGAAACCAACACTTTACTTTTTGGAAGAGGCACAACCTAACCACAGGACAGTAAAATACCTTCACATCTACTTTCTATTAGACTGGCAAAACAGTTGCTAAGGAAGAAAAGATGTTAACCATACTTTTAAGAGTAGTGGATCACACATTCAACATGAGTAAGAACTTGTGTAACTGTTCACTCTTAGAATTACAGTTACCAACCAACTCTTTACAAGTAAGTAACTTTCAAACACTTCTTTTCTTTTCCAGGCAGAAGTCCCAATCCCTTGAAAGTCTTTCCCTTATGCTTGGAGAATGAGTGTACTCAGTGGCAGAAAGAGGGTCACTAGGACCAGGCAGTGTCAGAATAGGTTCTTTAGTAGCAAAAGTCAGAGTTCCTTAGGAAAACTGGGCAAACAGGTGAGTACTTTACTTTAGAGTTAGAAGAGGGTCCAGGGGCTTCGCAGAAGACATCCTAGCATGATTCTAGCAGTGGGACTGGGTGCACTGGATGAGAGGGCTCCCCATCACAGAAAACATCCCACAGCTACACAGAAATCCTAACAAGCCACCACAGTACCTCAGCATTGAAGAAGATTTTGCAGCAGGAGAACCTCAGGGTCTGCAGCCAAATACCCGATCAGTGGATTCCTTGTCGTGGTGACTGAAAACAAGACCTCAGAAAGAAATTTGCAGCATGGATCGATGAAAAAGGCTCTAGGCAAGGTTTCCCTCGTGGCTGAATGCGGTTCTGTGGGTCTGGCGCCTTTTCAAGGAGCACAGAAGAAGACAGAAAATCGCGGTTGAATTCTCACCATTACAAAGGTCCAGCACTCTGGTGAGGGGACTTTTCGGACTAGATTCGTGTCTTTGGAGATCCACCAGGATGCCCACGAAGTTGAGCGAATATCGGATTTTGGAAGACAGCTTGAGGTGCCAGGTTATTGGGGTATTGCAACAACACAAGGTCACAGCAATGCGTGGGATGGCTCAAAATGAGTGAGTCTAGGTGAGTCTAACGGGTTTCACCAGGCTCTGGGTCGGGGTCATCGTTTTCAGGGTCCTCAGGCCGATTGGAAGGAACGGCTACAGCAGGCTTCAGTTACACAGCAGGCTCTCCGGTCGCTGAAAATCGTCTGAGACGCTTTTCCTTCATCTTCCTCTTTGGTTGCAGTGGTAGACTTTTCTTCAGCTTCCAGGTTTGCAGTATTTATCAGGAATTGCAGCACAACCTCTGCATTCTCTCCCCGCATTTTACAAGAAGGGGCAGTATGGTTGTCCAATCAGGACAGCCAGCCCTCCACTGGGATTTGTCCCCATTCAAGCAAGGCGTAAGACACAGGGCTGGGGAGTTTTTGACTCCCCCCTCACTGCCTGCTCTCACAGACAGACTGGAGCCTGAGCGGGGAGACCAGGGGACTCCCGCAGAAGATAAAATCACACAAAGGAATTTCCCACCCTGGATGTCAGGGGAAGGAACAAAAAATGATGAACACTAAAATGGCAAAAAAAGAAGACAGGGGCCATTTTGGTAAAAATTGACACCTTTAGGTCCCATTACTGCAGCTGTGAACACAGTCCGCAGTAAATATGCTCCAAATTAATGCAATGTATCACTGTCACCATCCAATGAATGTAAGCTTGCCACTGTAATAATAATTTGGCATTTAAATAGCGCTACAAACCCTGAGGTATCTGAGCGCTGCTTATTATTACCCACGGTGTGTGGTGCTCATTTATCAACCTCGGAAGGATGAAAGGCTGAGTTTGGCCCTGCCGGGATTCGAACCTGGATGTCAAAGCGAGCGCTCTACTCGCTGTGCCACTTGACCGGCATAACAGAATTGTTACAGTTTTAGTGTGAAAGGGGATACATGGTACCTCCCAAGCACTCCACATAAGGTGGGTGTGCTGGTTTCACAGAATACAATGTAAAAGGGATCCAAAGACCCTTTCTACCCTTGGGAACTGTAGTTCACCCAAGGTTAGCAAAAGAAAGTTAAAAGGGGCGCCCCTAGGGCAACACACCAACAGCCGGTACTTATTGCCAATACGTTGTTAAAGAGGATAACTTTAAAAAGACACTATGAAAAGTCTTAAAAATGACACCCATAAAAAGCGTTAAAGATAATGCGAGTGTGGGAAAAGGTTCCTACTCACTGAGGTGTTATGGAAAAATATCCCACTAGTAAAGCAAAAAAGTTCTTGGGTTGACCCAGGTCAGGAAGATTTACCAGTTCTGTGCAAATCTTACCTAACAGTGACAGTTTGACATAGGGAGGGCGTAGGGAGTTGTTCCAGCACAGGGGGGCAGGGACTAGCAGTGGGGTGTAGCTCTGCTACTATTTGGCTTTTTTTGTACACTTCGACTCCTACCTCCAAATGTTTAGATGTGCCCCTACCTAATTCTAACGGCAGGTCATTTAACCTTATTTTAAACCTCGCAGCAAAGCAGTGAAAACCATGTGCAGGTGTTAGCTGAATTAAAAACCTGTATAATACGATATTGTGATGGTTCTTGGCATTGTTTTCATTTTGCTTTGGTGTAAATGGTGCTGGTCGTGCATACAACCATGCCTGAATAGATCACAGGAAACAATGCAGCATGTCTCCTTTCACAACTATTATTTCTGCATGGTGTGGTTCCATTTGCATTCGGCCAGTCATGAATCCATGCATATGACAAGTATTCTATTCAAATAAGACCCAGATTGATTTAGCCCAGCCTTGTTTGCCTCCATCTGTGACAATCCTATGCTTCTGAATAAAGCCAAGGTGATGCTGCTGAATCGGTGCTGTCATAATATGTCCCGGAACAATGTTTTGACTGGTGCAAGGCATCTGTCAAAAACCTATTGGTGGGGATCATGGCGGACCTCTGGGTATTAAGTGTGTTATAAATAACCTATCATATCATACCTGAAAATAATCCAAGTAATTAATGGTGAACAAAGACTTACCTGCCAAACAGGGATTTCAGCCAATGGGCCCCAAAATACACTGTACTGATGTCTGCATAAAGGGTGGATCATTTTAAATATTAGTATAGCTGATAAGGTGCATCAGCCCATGCTGAAGCTCCTGGTGCCAGGCCCATCCATCAGTTATTTAGAGAGGACAGTACTTGACTGCTGGCGGAGTAAGTGTATTGCTGGTGGGAGCAAGAGGATGCACACTAAAGTAAGTGTGTAAAAATGTTACAGTTTTACGATTGTCCAATATCCATTTTAGTCAATGTTCATTTTACCTGTGTTTATGAAATTTGCATCTAGCTACTCTTGACCCGGCTTGCCTAAATCTAATCTGCGCTATACTGCCAGTCTCTTGTACCCAGTTGTGAAATCCATATAATGGCACTGTCTGTATTCACTGCTTTGTCAATTGCTATACCTTTTTACCTCCACCTAACTGTCATTTCTGGGTCGCTCTCTACTGTTTGTGCCTCTTGACCTGTGAAATGTTTGCTTTCCTTGCTGCCTTGTGTAACCTAGGCCCTCGCCCCCATTACCCTTGTGTCATCTGTTGCACCTTGCTACTAGGCCATCTGGTGGGTTCCTTGTGCATCGTACAGTCCCTATTCTGCTCTAACCTCCCTCCCTCTTCAATTATGGTTCTCTCTATCTCCCCTATCTGTTCGAACTACTACTCTATCACCTATCCTACTTCTTTCAAAGCCGGGACGTAAAACATTTAAGAAAGCACTCTCCGTCTTCAACCCAGGATTCCCCATTGCTGACACCTACGTCAATGCCTCCTTCAGGCAGACTATCTCCAACATCCTCTTTACCGTCCCCCCTGCTGCCTATGAACCCCCCATATGGTCTCTATCCTCTCATACTATTCCTCCTCCCCCATTAATGTTGGAACCAGATGGGAAGTCCTCTTAGCACACTTCTCGTCCTCCAGGTGTGTCATCAATGCCTACCAGAATGGCACTATCATGGCCGAGGGCTCTCAGCCTGATCTCCTCTGTCTTTTTACAGATGCCCCCCGTCTCTCATTAACTTCCTCCCTTCTCTGGTCTCTCCAACCTCTGACACCCCTCTGGCCTCTCCACCATCTGCCAACCCTCGGGTCACTCCACCTCCACTGCTGGATGTACCTCGTCCCTGCAACCTGCCTCGGAAGATATTTAATATTGGCAACCAGCTTCACTTAGCTACCCTGAGCTCTGGCTTTGCTGTCAAACACTCCACTGACATCTGTCACCTCCTTGAAGAATTTGACCTGGATGTACTCGCTCTCACAGAGACTTGGTTCAATGCCTGCTTTGACACTCTCCTTCCTGACGGTTACAAAATCCTCTCCAACCCAGGCCAATTCGGTCTGGAGGTGGAGTGGCACTTGTCTTCCCGTATTCGATCCCTGCCTCTGTTATACTCATTCAGTCCTACCCTTTCTTGGAATGCCTTGTCTGCAAGCTTGGCATCTCTCCTACCCTCTCACTCGCTACCATCTAAAGGCCCCCTGGGCCTATCTCCCTCTTCCTTTCTGAGTGAGCCGACCTCGCCTTTTCTCTTCAGGCCTCTACCTCTAAACTTCTCCTCAGAGATTTCAACATTCATCTTGACTCTCCTGATACAGCCTCTTTAACCTTCTGCAACCTCTGTGACTCTCTTTCCCTCACCATTCTTCCTTCTGGTCCAACTCTTTCAGCCGGGTATACTTTAGATGCGCTCATCTCAGCTGATATCTCCTTCTCTACCCCTCTCATTACACCTCTCTCCTGGTCTGACTATCCTCTCTTCCCATCTGGACCTCCCGGCCCCCTGACTAAACTTCTGCCTGCACTGCCAATCTCCTTCTCTGTTATTTGAAAGATGAAGCAAGCGTCAGTAGCTGTTTTTGCTTCTTCCTTCACTCCACCTCACTCCTGCTACTAACCCTGACACTGACTCAGCTCTTGCTAACCTCCACCTCTCCATCTCTAACACCCCTGACATCCTTGCCCCTGCCATGATGTTCTGCCTGAAGCCTGCCTCTCTAAAATACAAGTAAAAGGCTGCGGAACGTAAATGGCTGGCTTCTAGCACATCCTCTGACAAACTGGCCTGTCGCCTGCTCCAAAGGCAGATTCTCCATCCGCTCCAAGAAACGGGCCCATGTCCAAGCATGCATCTCTGGGGCCACAAACACAGCTGACATTTTCAAAATCTGCAAGGAACCTATCCTATCACAGTCTCCACCTCTCCTCTTCCTTCTCAAGCATTCTGCTCGGCAATGACCTCCCATTCCACTCCTAAAACTCATGATATCCTGTCCTCTCTTTCCTTTATCCCCCTCCTCTTCCTGCACCCAGGCCTCCCTTAGCTCCCTTCCCTCCTCCCCCCCTACGCTCCTCCTTCTCACCCATAGCACTGAATGAGGTCACCAAGATGGTCTGTTGTAAGAAAGTCTCCTCCAAGTAGGTCCTCCCCTGCTCCTCTAGAACTATCAAGGACAACATTGGCTCCCTCGCTCCCTCCTTGGCTGAGTTCTGTAAAAACTCTGTTGCCACCAGCTCCATCCCATCATCCTTCAAGCACTCCCTTGTGCACCCCCTCCTAAAAAAGCCATCTGCTGACCCTTCCTGCATGGATAACTACCTCCCTATCTGCACTACCCCCTTCTTGGACAAACCCCTGGAGAAGTTGGTAATCTCCTAACTAATCCACCATACCGAATCTGTTGTTTGTCTCCACAACCACCAGTCTGGCTTCAGAGCAGCCAGAGGCATGGAAACTGCTCTCCTGAACACCCATGAGGACTTGCTCTCTAACCTTGACTCTAACTCTCCTTCCGTTCTCATCCACCTCGACATGTCCTCTGCCTTTGACATGGTCAGTCACTCCATCCTCATAAATCGTCTCTGTGATAACCTCTGCATTATGGAGTGGGCAATTAATTGGTTGTCCTCTTTTCTTTCAAATACAAATTGCCCCTTTTTTCTCCTCCTCTTCACTCTCTACTTGCAGCGTCCCTTAGGGCTCTATCCTCTCGCTGTGGCTTTTCAACATTTACCTTCCCCTCTTGCCCACCTGATCTCTACCTTCTCTCTTTATTTCCAGTGCTATGCTGACAACATTCAGCTCTCCTTTTAATCGTCCCTCCTCCTCCTCTTCCACTCTCATTCCCAATTGTCTAACTGCCATTCAGGCATGGTGTGCCTCTAATTATCTCCGCCTTAATGCCAGTAAGACCGAGATCCTTCTCATTGGGCCCCTGTCGCCTCCTTCCCTTCTACTCTATGGCTGCCCTCCTTGGGCCCTCTCCCCTGACCTTCATGTAAGGCCAAAAACCCGGGTGTCATTTTCAATTCCTCTCTCTTTCATATCTCATATCTCTGACCTTGCCAAGAAGTCCCACTACCAGCTTCACCTTTTCATTCTCCCTTTCCTCACCTTCTCCCACAAGCTCAACATTTCCAGAGCTCTGGTCCTCTCCACGGTGGATTACTGCAAGAGCCTCTTCGTTAATCTTCCTGTCGCCTCTCTCTGCCCTCTTCCGCTAATCCATAATAGGGCTGCAAGACATATCCTTGGCCTCAAGCCGAGAGACCACATCTCTCCAGCCCTTAAATCTCTCCACTGGCTCCCGGCAGTAGCAAGGATCAAATTCAAGATCCTCTGCATCACCCATAAGGCTTTCTGGGGCCTGGGAACCCGCTATATGAAACTCTCTCTCCCTAAATACCTCACTGCTAGAGTATGCCGGTCCTCTAGCTCCAGCTCTCTGCAGGTCAGACACTTCTCCAAGCAGAGAGTGGCGGGTAGATCTCTTTCTTTGGCAAGAGCCACCCTCTGGAGTGGCCTCCCTACCCATCTCCTACTTGAGCCGGATCTCCTTAAGTTCCAGAAGCTCCTCTCCCCCTTCCTTGTTTCCCTCCACCTGATGCTGAGACTGCTTACATGTGTCCCTTATGAACCATACCATGGCCAAGCCCTCCCTCAACCAGTGTCCCCCGCCCTCTTATCAGCACTTGCCTATGGGCCCCCTTCCCCTGACTTGCCTTGAGGCCACTCCGCCCCCTTCCCCACCTTGCCCCCTTCCCTGTCATTTCCGAAGGCCCTTTCCCCCATGGCCTTCCTTAGCACTTGCCCAGCCCCTAGGCCCTCTCCCTCCTGCGATCTCCCTCTCCCCTTCCTTATTCCTTCCGTCACCCTGACCAGCTCCCACCCTGCACTTTTTGTTGCTGCACTTGCACGATCCGAATGTCACAAGGCCTAGTTGGACCATTAGTTATATCCCCCCCTTCCTTTGTCGTGTTTGTAATTGTTTATTATACACAAGTGTAGTGCTTCAAAGCGCTTCAAGGTGGGAAGGGAACAAGTGAATACAGTCGTCATTCTTAGGCCTTGAAGATTCTGAATGTTCTAACAACAATAGCTAGCATACTAGGCCAGAGGCATATCTACGAGTGACGTGCTTGAAAAAGAGTGAGGGGAGAAAGAGGGGGAGGGAGAGGAACATACTGATCAATAAACTAAAGTACTGGCCTGGTGACATTTCAGATTGCTTGGTGGTTGGTCATCCAATGCGCCCATTCATGAGTATTTCAAGCACGACCAGGCTAGGGACAGGAGACAGAAGTGGGGACGGGACAGACAGACTTGCATGGCCTAGAACATTCAAGGTTGTGTAAGTGCCCAGAACGGGAAGTGCGAGGGAGGGGGAGGGAGACAAGTGTGCCCAGTCCAGCAGGGGCCTGGGTTAAGGGCAGAGTGGTAGCCCCTCTCATGGAGCATATTGGAGTAGTGCTACGGCACAGTGCAGAGCCCCAGAGGCAAGTGCAGGACTAGCAGGGGAACCTGGGACCTTTTGAGGCTCTTGAGGTGCACCAGACGACCAGTCAGCTAACTGAGCAGGTTGAGAAACAGAAGGAGGGAAAGAAGAGAAGATAAAGGAGGTTAGTAGGGAAGAGGGAGAGAGAAAGATGAATGGAAGAGGTAGGTCTTGAGAAGTTTCTGGAACTTAAGGAGGTCCGGCTCAAGACAGAGAGAAGTAGGTAGGCTGTTCCAGAGGGAGGTACCTGCAGAGCATAAGGATCAACCCCCAAATCTCTGTTTGGAGAAGCGGCTCACCCGCAGAGAGTTAGAGGAGGCCAAGCGTAGGGCTCTAGAACGAGAGTATTTGGGAAGAGAGCGTTGTAGATAGTAAGGGCCGTGGCCCCAGAAAGCTTTGTGGACTACGCAAAGGGACTTGAACTTGATTCTTGCAGCCATGGGGAGCCAGTGGATAGACTTCAGCACCAGAGAGATGTGGTCCCTGGGCTTGAGGCCAAGGATAAGTCTTGTGGTTCTGTTTTGCATAAGTTGAAGAGGTCGGAGACTATAAGTAGGAATATTGAGAAAGAGACTGTTGCAGTAGTCCAATCTGAAGAGAACCAGGGCTCTGGAGGCAGTGAGCTTCTGGGGGAAGGTGAGAAAAGGTACAATACCTCTGAGGAGGTGCAGCTGGTAGTGACTTTTTGGGCATGTCCGAGATGTGAGAAGAGAAGGAGTGAGTAGGGTCGAAGATAACCCCAGATTTGTTGCCTCACTTGTGGGTGTGGGCGCAGGACCAAGGGAGGCTGGCTAGAGTGAGAGTGGGAAAGTGGCAGCAGGGGTCCCAATGAAAATGATCTCTGTCTTGCTGGCATTAAGGCAGAGATCGTTAGCAGCACACCAGGACTTAATTGCGGACTGACAGTCAGGAATGAGCGAGGAAGAGGCCGAGGGTAGCCTGACAAAGAACTGTCATCCGCATACCACTGAAAGTTGGAGGTGAAGGCAGAGATCTTGTGGGCCAAAGGGGCCATGTAGACATTGAAAAACCAGGGGGATAGATTAGATCCCTGTGATACACCACAAGTAGAGAGAGTAACAGCAGAGAGAAAGGACACAAGATCCATCTGGGAAGGACGGTAAGAGAGAAAGGACTCCAGCCACGCTAGGGCCTGATCTGTGATGCCCAGGGCATCACAGATGGGATTTACTGTATCAAAGGAGAGGCGAGGTCAAGGAGAATGAGGACAGAGGGAGAGTTAGAGTCAAGGTTCGAGTGCAGGTCTTTAGAGGTGTTCAGAAGAGCAGTTTCCATGCCTCTGGATGCTCTAAAGCCAGACTGATGGTCATGGGGAAAACCAACGTATTCAGTGTGGAGGGTAATCTGAGCGACAACCAACACCTCTAGGAGTTTGCTCAGGAAAGGAGTGATGTAAATTGGGCAATAGTTAGCCGGAATTGAAGAGTCGGCAGAGGGTTTTTTGAGCAGAGGGTCCACAAGAGAATGCTTGAGGGAAGTGGGAAAAACTCCAGTGGCGAAGGAGAGGTTGCAGAGGTCTGCCCAGGCTGGAGCTAGAGAGCCAATGTTGTTCTTGATGATTTTGGAGGGGAAAGAGTCCACCTCTCTGGAAGAGGCATTCAGACTGGACTTGTCTAGAAACCTCCTCAGGTGTGACAGTGGAGAGGGGGGAATAGAAGAGGAGGCGTGATGGGAGTAGCAGAGGGGGGCCGAGGAGATGATGGTGCATGAGTGGGTGCGGAGGAGAAAGGACAGGATGCCCTGTGTTTTGGCATTGGCTTGTGCAGCCAGGGCCATGCAAAGGGCCTGGGTGGGTGCTAGGGGTGTCATGGTATTAGTTTTATGACGGTACGATAACCTTCTTGCCAAATGACGGTATATCATGGTTATCGCGGTATAGCAGGTGGAGTTAACTAATCTCAACAAATATTTTTAAAAGGTCATAAACTGTCAGATTTATCATCACAAACAAAACCAGGCACCCAGGACCAGAATTGGGCTTTTCAAACATACTTTCCACTGAAATGTCACCCCTTGCTTCCACCAAACACACACGTGTGGAGAGGAGGAGGGGAGAGCCCTGCTGCGACTGGCAAAGCAAACTTAATAGCTTTTCTTACGTGGTCATTTAGGCTTCTGGCTCCCCCACTGGCTACTGGTGAAGATGAACATGTTGCCATCTTGATAACCTGCACGCCACAGATCAATCGAGGCTGATGGTAGTATACGCGTGTGCGCATGAACACACACACACACACTCTCTCTTTATGTGACAGCCTTTAGTTTACTTGCGGGCCAAAAGGTGTTCAGTAAACACGGACATGTCACCTTTGGTATGGCAGCAGTGAATACCCACAGAGATGAGTACATTTTGCAGTGTGACTTATTATATGTAAATTCAATGATAGAACCAGGGAAATCCCCCATTGTCATATGTTTAGCAAACATTATCCATTATAAATATATAAACCCCAAAGCCGCCATCCCAAAGTAAACCCTTTTCCTTCTTGGCACTGTATTTATTCTTCCTATTGCTAACATATTGATTGTGTCAGGCACGTGTGGTTTATGGAATGGCATTAAAAACTACTCCAACTGAAACTACTTGGCAGATGGCACATCCAACAGTGCAAGACCAATACTGCGCAGCACTTGCTTTCTACAGCCTTTCCAAATCAGACTGAAAAGCACACTTAGCGGTATAAACGGTATACCGGTATAAACAATGTGACGGTTATTATTGGTCAATTAAGTGGTTCACGGTATCTTTAACGGTATACCGTTATACCGTTACATCCCTAGTGGGTGCAATGGATGATGATAAGGTTGCAGTAAGGTTGGCCAGCTTCTTACAGATTTTGAAAAGTTTGCCCGTGTTTTTGGATGCCGCAGAGATGCAGGCTTGAATATGGACTCTTTTCTTGAGCCGGATGCAGTGTCTATATTGCCTTTGCAGAAGGAGGCAGGCCAGCTTATCAGAGGGTGCACCTGAGGATCCCCATTTCCATTCTTCTGCCATGCACTTGCGTTTTAGGTCAGCCAGATCATAGCCGTACCAAGAGTTGCACTTTTTGGGAGGCTTCAGTCGGACCCTCATGACAGGGGCAAGAATGTCGAGGGTATTGGAGATGGAAAGGTGAAAGGTAGAGAGGGCTGTGTCAGGGTGGGAGTCAGCTGCAAGAGTTTGAGGAGGGGGAGAAGGCATAGGAAAAGGCAGCCATGGACACTTTTCTCATGGGTCGGAATACCTTGTAGGTGGGAGGCGGTGCAGGGTGTGCCAGTGCTAAAGGAGAAGAGAGCTTCAAGTGAGAGGAGAGGAGAGAGTGATCAGTAGACAGAGGGATGTCTGGAGATGAGGGCATACAAGGCGTGGTCAGCAGTGTGTGTTGGACCAGAGGGTATAATGGAGAGAGAGAGAGAGCGAGTTGCGTAGGTTGCAGAAAGCTCTGGAAGAGTCAGGAGAGTCAAGATGGATGTTGAGATCCCCAGCAGGAGGAGTTAGGAGGTGGAGGAAAGGAGAGAAGATGCCAGGCCAGCCCATTCTTGGAGAAAGATGGTGGACTGGCCCGGCGGCCAATAGAAGGTGGCCAGAGTAATAGAGGAGATGGGAGAGAGAGCGGGAGCTTGCAGACCAGGCATTCGAAAGAGGAATAGGCCTGAATGGGAGAAAGAGGGATCCACTCTGGAAAGATCAGGGCAACTCCCCCTTCTGGCCTGTTCAGCCAGGGCTCAGAGAGGATCTTTTAGCCTTCAGGGAGAAGTGTGTCAAAACTTGTGACAGAGAAGCAAGAACATCAAGGTCCAGGTGTTCAAGGAGGTGGCAGATGTCAGAGGAGCACTTGACTGTGGAGGGAGAGTTCAGTGTGGCAACTTGCAGTGGATTGCCATTTTTGAAGGCCTTAAGGGGTGGAGAGGTGTAGAAGTCCCAACCGTAGGTTATGTTATGTTACTTGGCATTTATATAGCGCCTTATGTATCATTGGTATGACCTCAAAGTGCTGGTAGGTTGAACGCCCTCGGGAACTGTAGTTTATGTCAGTAGAGAGAGAGAGTGTCGTAAAGTGCGTGGGTGCACTGGATATGTGTGCAGCTGGTGTGGTTGATTGATGATAGCTGCTTCTTAGCGGTAGGTGTGGTGCTGAGGAAATCAGTTGGATATGTTCAGCCTGGAGGGTGGACACCCAGACGGGTTCTGGCTGTGTTAGGCCTGAGGAACGCCTAAGCTTGCCGGAATGTGCTCAGCTGGCTGTGTTTTATTAGGGTGATGAGGTGTTTGTGGGGTCATGTTCGTATGGGAACAGCTAGGCTGAATTGTCAGGGGTATAGCTGTGTTGTAGCTGAATGATGGTTTATAGAAGAGAGTAAGCGTGGTAGTGTGATATGGTGGTTAACAGTAAAGCACCTGGGACCAGGCACGTGATCAGGACAGTGGGGATGTACATAGCGACATACATATATAAAGTGACACGATGGATAGGAGTATATATGGGATACAGGTAAATATGGGGATACAGGTACAGGTACATAGCATATATAGAAGATACAGATAATTGGTAATGTCATGGTGAACAGGTGTTGCTTATATCCGCACCATCTGCACCATCCGTGACATCTGCACCATCCGCAACACACAGTGGAGCGTGTGCCAAAGAGATGGGGGCAAGAGACAGCAGAGGGGTCAAAAGGAGTGCAGGCAAGGGAGCCTGGACAGTAGTAGATGGCTGGGACAGTAGTAGATGGCAATGGAGCTAGTGAAGGAGGGGCAGCAGAGGGCAAGGGATCCCCAGATGCATTGGCAGTGGGTGGCAAGGGCACCAGCGTGGGAGAGGCTGATGAATGTGTGAGCTCGGATAGTAGAAGACTTCAAAGGAGCCATAGTAAGAGAGGTGGCATGGCCAGGTGGAGCCAAGGAAGCCAAGGTGTGCCTAGCAGGCGAGGGAGCCAGGGAAGCTGTAGGTGCAGTTGGCAAGGGATGAGGAAGGTGGAAAGTTGATAAGGCGAGGGAGGAGCCTATCAAAAAGGAGGTTGAGTTGCGAACCTTGTACCAAGACGGTACCATTTCGATAGACATTAATGATGACCCTGGATGTCGAGGAGGGGACTGATGCAAAATCCAATCTCTTGTGAAAGTCAATTGATATATATCACGTGATAAATTGTTTGCCACTCCTGTAAGCACATAGGGCTTGAGCTTCACCCATATTGTCATAATCGTGATGCAACCGGCAGGGACGCACATTGATTCAGATGTACACTGTCAAAGTGATGAAATGGACTAATGTAAGATCCTTCCTGTTTGCTGTGTTCCGCGCCAAACTCAGAATGTTAGGAGTGGTAGGGAGTAACATTGCTGAAAATGTCAGGGGGGGGGCACGACATCCATAGTAAAGGGACCCCTGCCAAATGAGGGGGACACAATGGTGTGCCACAAAAGTCGGGTGGGGCGACAAACACCCCTGAGCCCCCCTAAAATGACACCCATGAGTTGTCATTGATCACCGTCAGCCTCAGATATTTCATCTGTAACTGGGCACTAGAAAAACTGCTCTGCCTACCTCACCAACAGGGGTTCCTTTGCTCGTCTCCACATACAACCAGTAAACTTCACAGAAATTAGACCAATGTCATATATTTACTGCATATAGTCACACACATTAAAATGACAGGATTCTTAAATTTCAATGTTTTTGACCAGTCCTTTTATAATATCTTTCTTTTAAATGACAGGTTGTCAGAAAGTTGGACGGCAATACGAATGGGGCCGAAATTGTGCTGTTGACTGATGGCGAAGACAGTGGCATGAACAGTTGCTTCGCAGACGTAGCGTCCAGTGGGGCAACGATTCACACAATTGCACTGGGACCAAAGGCAGCCGCCGAGCTGGAAAAACTAGCAGACATGACAGGTATCCACGACGGGCTTAGCAGGAGATTACGTTGGGCACATGTAGTACATCTGGGCTTACTTAAACAAAACTGGTTTCAAGAAATCTAAAATGTATGTTCTTGGACAGTCACACTGTGGTCATAGGAGTGTTCTACATAGAGAGTTATAATTAAAATCACATACGATGACTTCATACAAGTGATGGTTTCGCATTAAACACAGAGTATGTACTTGACCAGTATATTTTCTTGTTTGTGTCAGTCGTTACTAATGAAATCCATGGTATATGCATGTATAAAGTTCATGTCTTATTCCCATGGGGAGTCTACATAGGTCTCTGAACCCCTAAATAGAGCAGCTTGCCACTCAGTGAGATTCTTGAGCCCATTTTGCCCTGTTCAGGAGCAGTGTTTACTAATGAGCAGGTAAGAATGTATATAGTGCTAAATGGATGTACGTTAAAATATCGTATGCCAAAAGATCGAATCACAAAATCACAGACCCCACTAGCCCGCATTTTGTGATGCATTCTTTTGGGATTGTGGCTGTTTGTCCCCTGCACTGCCTAATGTATGCGGGGACACCCCCCGCAACCCCTGCAGCCCATTATACTGAACCAGAGTTGCGGGGGACACCCCTGCAACTCTTGCTCACCTGTTCGGTATTATGGGCTTAGATCTTATCTACTATGCCGAGTGCGCAATAAACCTGCATTCGGCATTTTAGATACGATTTTTTCGTCCGATACTGTGCTTAAACTCAGGGGCGTTGCTAGGTGGGGGCTAAGGGAGCTATAGCCCCTGATCGTTTGGTTGTAGCCCCGGATAGAATCTCAGAAGCTACATCCAAAAGACTAGCTAGCCCCCAGTCCCAACAGTTCTGACATCAGCTTAGCCCCGGGTCTTTTCTAGACCTAGCAACTCCCCTGCTTAAACTCGTCAGGGTTTAGAAGCTCAATCCTTCTTTGTTCATGTGGGCACAAATGTATGCATGTGGACATAAATGTACGATACACTCTCGAGGTTCATTTAGATGATTATGAAGGCCTAATGTTTATGTCTCATCAATAATGCCTGTATTTCAGAGGGTTTCAAGTTTTCGGCGAAAGACACTCTGGATTCGAATGGCTTAATTGATGCTTTCAGTGGGATCGCCGATGGAAGTGGACTGATTGCCTTGCAGTCTATTCAGGTTTGTATTTCACAGCACTCTCCTTGTGCAAATGCTATTAGTTGTATATCACTGCATCCCGTTGGAAAGCAAACACGTGTCCCGAACAGTGAACCTTCTATTGCATGTCAAATGCAATTTCTCTGCATGGCACTAAAGCACACCCCACGACCCAAATCTGAAAATGCACTTAAAAAAAAGCTATTGTTCCCAAAAAGCGTGCGTGGCATTGACTGATGGACATAGAGCAGTAGAATGGCTTTTCTTAATATCATTGTGCTCAGCTTCTTGTAGTAGTCTACTTCGAAATTGAAAGATTTGACACCTCGAAGATCCCAGTACAGAGTCCAACATGGGGCCCTTTTTTCCTGCTGTAGTAGGAGACCACCTGTATATGCTTGTGCATCACATATGGCAGTGTTGCCATAATTTTTAAAGTGAAAAATGCTAGAATGATGTAGCCCTTTGCTTAAGAGCATTACCGGATCTACGAGGATCTCTCAACTTTTTGGGGGGCAAATACATTTTTGCAGAATTTATTTTGCCTTTCTTCCCCACTTTTTTTACTGCAAAATGCAGGGAAGACACCCCACCCCTACCTTCCAACTCACACCCCTTCCTTCTAAATACCTACCCCTACTAAATACCTCTTGTTCAGGGAACCTAATCCCCCCGAGGATAATACTGGACAATAAGGACATCTTTACTCCAGTATTAACTAAAATAGCAAATGCTTCATTTATAGAAGGCATTGTGCCTAAGAGCATTAAAGCAGTCACCATCACGCCCCTCATAAAGAAGCCTGGGTTAGACCCCAAGGATCCAGGGAATTTGCATCCAATTACTAACTGCAACTTCCTGCTGAAGTTATAGACAAAATAGCAATGGCACAACTGCAGAATCATGTGGAGGCAAACCTCATACTGCATGACCAACAATCTGGCTTTCGTACTGCACATAGTACGGAGACAGCTATGCTCGACCTGCAGAGCCCTGCATTTGATCTAGTAGACCACCAATTGCTCCAACTGGTCCTGGGAAACGTGTCTGGCTGCTCCAATGAAGCATCTGCATGGCTGGCATCCTTCCTAGCCGATAGAGAGGCAAAACTTCACTGGGGTGGAAAATTCTCTAAGGCGGCATCTATAAGGTATGGGGTCGCGCAAGGGGCTAGCTTATCCCCTCTCCTTTTTAACCTGTTCATCAGATGTCTTTGTGAGGTTCTGGAAGGGGTCTGGGCGTTTTTTTACTAACAACGCTGACAATACCCAGCTGGTAGTCTCTACACTTTACAATATCATCGAGAACTGGATGGAGGGCAATTGGATGTGCCTTGATGGAAAAAAGACGGAGTTGATTTTCGTCACTCGTCAAGCATGAGCCTAATTGGGGCCTGACTATGAAGCCTTCTACATCAAGGACACGTGCATTCAGGTGTTAGAGCAGGTAAAAACTCTCTGGCTTGTCATGGAAGTCTCCTTGGGAGCAGAGGCACAGGTGCATTACATGCATAAGAACAACGCTTACCACCTCCGCAGATCCATTCGACCGTTTGTGAGCGAGAAGAACAGAGGCACGATCGCAAGGGCGACCATACTGTCCGGCTTAGATTACGGAAACTCACTCATGCTCGGGGCTAGCAAGAACTGCCTGGAGAAATGCCACGTCATGGAGAACAATGCAGTTAGAGCCATTAAAGGAAAGAGGAAAAGTGAACACATCTCCGTGGATAGGAAAGTATTGCACTGGCTGAGGATTGAAGACCGGATGCAATTTAAATCCTTGACGCTGGTGCATAGGTGCCTGTATGGTACTGCACTGAATACCTTAAGAAAACGATCTTAAAATGCATCCCCAATCGATCCCTGAGATAAGAGGCACAAGGCAGGATCAAAGTGTCCCCTTACAGATGAGCAACTGGCACGGGCAGGGCTTTCCCCATACTAGCAGCAAAGGACTGGAACAACCTACCCCTAGCCCTTCGACTCGAACCAAGCCACCTAGCATTCAGAAAGAGTCTAAAAACATACATTTTTAAATAAGGATCTTCCATCCTAGGAAGATTAGCCAGATGAGGTCAGGTTGTTAAGTCATTTTATGTAGTAACCATGTTTTATGTTACATGCTCCAATGCCAGCGGGCTTTCAGCGCTTTACAAACAAGAAACTAACCATCTGCATTTATGTTGAAAAAAGGGGTAAAAAATGCTGCAACATTTTTTGGGCTAAAGTCTATTTCGAATAAAGCGCAGAGTACTGCATTATCCAATGCTTTAGAGTAACTTCTACGTAAAGTTTATAGATGTCCCCTGATGCCGGAATTCCCTTTTGTAATGCAGATTTGGGCTTCTTACGATCATTTCCTTGTTAGGTTACTCCTAAACACTGGCCTTCTTTTTTTTGCTCTCATTGGGGACACAACATATAGAATGTCCTAACTGTTTCCAGGGACCAAAAAGAATCAAAAGTGCATTTTGTAATGTGTACATAGTGTATATAACCTACAATATTGCTCGATTTATACTTTCATCGTTAACTGATGCTTCACTATTATTTAGTTGTTAATGATGACATCAAGCAATAGAGTGTTAGCTTATTCACTGTATACTTTGAGCAACTCACGTAGCATTAGAATCAAATCACTGCACCAATGTGATGATATTAAACCTCTCCATATCAGTTACATTTGACAATGTTTTGCTTTGCAGAAATTGTGAGAGAAAAAAAATCATATCAATCTCCCATCGGGGCACTTAACTGTCTCTCTGCATGCTCTGGCTTAACCAAAAGTGAACTAGCACAGTCTGGCCAGATAAATCATACTGTCTTCGATTTGCAAGTCTCCAGCAGCCAAGGATCCTTAACTGCCATGGGTCCCCACCCCCAATGCCAAGGTTTTCTATGGTGATTTTGGTATTTCGCCATTCAATGCCTTCTAACGTTTTCTCTTTCATTAACCCCTTAAGTGCCAAGGACAAGGTATCTCGTACTTGGCAACAGGGAGGTAGTCCCAAGGAAGAGATACCCCGCCCGTGGCACTTAATTAATGAATCCACTGCACATTAATGTTTAAGGAGATGTACATGTTGTGATATTTTTTCATTTGGTTTTATCCCTTACGGCCTAATGTACATCTTCGCGGTCTTGCAGCTTTTTAGTTCTGCGGATCCTCTTGTGCACTTAGCAGAATTTTTTTAATGTTGCAGTTTATGTATTTTTCATCCGTTACCTTGTGCCTAAAGAGCATGCACAGAAATACTGCTCCATTTTGTGTGCATTAAAAGATAATTCTGTCTGTTTGGTTGGTTTGGATTTTAAAACATGTTTCGATGTGCTGATGTAGTGGATAAGCACCCTGCATATGCCAGAAATCTCACAGATCGAAGCAGACCATTCCAAGCTACTATGCCAGCGTTATGACCTAGCATGCAGTGTGATTTGTCTGCCTCCGGAATTCTCAATGCAAAACCATTTTGACTCATTCTGGCATGAGAACTTTGATGAAATGTGGCCACATTTGATATGATTGTTCCGATTTGGCTTGATCCATTGCAGATCCAATTTGGTTTGCTTTTATGAGAAAAAACATCATAGAAGAAAATATATTTTGGGTATTTACATTGAAACAACATTTTTTGAGATGTGCAATTTAACCAATACTCAGGAAAACTTTCCCAAAAAATAGAGAGGTGACTGAATTTTTCTGAAATTTCAGGAGGTTGCATCAAGGGGTAGGGAAGTTCAAGGTGGCAGGGGTTCCAAAAACATGCATTTCTTAATCACATCTAATGGGATAATTTTTACTTCCTCCTGCAGACCATATCACTGGGCACATTTATACCAAACGTTTCCACAATCCTCGCATCTGCTCTAATTCAGCCTTTGTGTCTGTGGTTTCGGCCAAAAACACATCTGTTTGTTACAAATATGGTCAAATGTTGCCGGAAACCATTCACCAAGCATATGAAAAATCCCTCAAACTCTATGCAAATGAAATGAAAGGCCTGACCCTTATGAAGGTCTGGTGTGGCCTGGCTTTTCATCCCTTCCTCCTGCGGCCAGTGCTTCCTTTTGAATTCGAGTGAATCTGGCTACTTGTATACATGGAACTGCGTTCTCCCTCCCACAGACGAAGACTCTGAAGCCCTAGAAGATGGTGAGGTGCATGTGCTTCCTTCTCAAAACTACATCCCAAATTAGTTTCATGCATTCAGGGAATGGAGAACCAGTCCTAAATAAAATCACAGTAAGGTCAGATCCTCCTAGAATGGGACCAAGCCAGAAGTGGGAAACCTGGTGTCAGACTCCTCGCAATCCTCATATGCTCAGGCAGACCTTTGCAAAGGTTTTATGTTCAAAGAGGAGAGACATTGACTGGAATAACTGAAGGAAAGGCGTTCTGCACAATCCCATATGCCAGTGGAAGAGCTGAATTGCCCGGTGTAGTGAGGAATATGAATATTGATATAAACCTGTGAATTCCGTATAGCAGCAGGGATCCCTACACCCTACTATTTGATGCATAAAAGTGACTGCTCAGGGTACACCTTATTGGAGAAGGCAGCTTTACAGGATCTACTGAAGAACAGCGCGAGAGCAAATGTAAGTTAGGAGGAGGGGTCGGTTTTCTGTGGGATTCAAGCAGATCGCCACACCTTATCTAGGCTTGGGAAGCTACTAACTCACAGGTGCTAAGACAAATCATCTAGTAGGACAAATTAACCTGGTTAAAGTCTTCCTGCAACTCGCAAATAAGGCTAGGAAATAGTTAATGGGATGATGCTAACAGCTTATGAAAGCTAAAGGCCTTCATAAGGATGTAACTCGACAGGCAGGTGGCACAGTTTTCCAATTGCCAGTGAGCCCCAAGGGTGCTGAGTGAGGAATCCAGATTCCAGGAACACAGTGCAGTAGCACGAATCCTGAGCACCTTAGGTGCTGGGCAAGCTTGCAAGTCCGGCCAAGCTGTTGATCCTTAAAGAGGTGTAATTCCTAAAAGGACCGAAAGGCTTAAGACTCCAGGAAAGACTGATACTGCTTACAGCTGATCTGGACACTGTATCTTTATTGGTGCATGGTTGACTCTTTCCCTCATAAGTGAGTTGTGCACTATAACCCTGGAGCAAGAAATTAGGTATCGGCTACTTTCCTGGGTAGGATACAAATACTGGGATGGCTGCTATATCTCTGTGACTCTGTATCAGGCAAAGATTTTTGAAGCTTTATTCTTGGGACTGCGTTTGCAAGCCAAGAGTCAGCATTGCACCATATCCCTTTCACTTTGGTTCTGGAAAGGAAGCGTGCTGGGTGTTGTATCCCTGGGACGGTGTTGACAGCAGAGATCCTGAGGTAGACCAGTAACCCTATTAAGGCAGGAACCTTGAACAGAAGTGATGATGGTGCTATCTTGCTGTGAATGTGGCTGAGGAGGAAGAGTGTTGGTCGCGATCACCCTGAGACAGTGGGGAAGGGAGAAGACTGGAGGGAAGTAGAAACATTGCTGTGGATTTGAGCAGTGATCAAAGTGTACAAAAAGAAGTAGTGGAACTATATACCCTGCTGGACTGTCCCTGCTCCCCACAAGCCCCATCGGTACGCTCCTGCAAAGCGCAATCCAAATCCCCAAACAAAGGCACCTGCTGTTAAGGGAATGTCCAGTGCAGTGCATTGAAGTGCAGGTTTCAACTTCTTCCTACACTTTTATTTTAAAACTAAACCATTTCGGTATGGTTTCTTTTTTAACATAAAAGTATATTTGCACCCGAGGAAGGGCGCTCAGCCAATCAGGTGGCTGGGACAGGGGGCTAGAATACACAATCCCCACCCGCTGTCCCAGCCACCCGAGGCCCTCCCCCAGGGAACAAGCTCAGTTTTTTAAATCATTACATCGAGTTCATGTGAATTTATTCAGTTCAGAAAGAATCGTATCACGGTATGATAAGCAGGCCATTTAAAAGGGTCAAAGAATGTGAGCAACCATTATCATGTGCCCATAAGCAATTAGAAAAAGAGAAGCTAAGAGCATTTCCTGTTTTTTGCTATGAAATTGTGCTCCCTAACTGACTTCTTATCAATCTTTCTTTGACAATAGCTTGAAAGTGCTGCGGATGAAGTTGAGCCTGGAATGCTGTTAAGTGGCATTGTAGCTATAGACCAGACTGTGGGGAATGATACCTTCTTTACAATATCGTGGCACCCTAATGTGCGCCCGCCAGGGATCAAAGTCACGGATCCCAACAACAAAGTGTATACTCTTGCTGACTTTGTCCAGGATCCAGTTCTACATGCAGCACGTCTCCAAATCCCAGGCACCGCACAGGTAAGGCTTATGGTCTACTCTGTTGTGTTGGCCACTTGTTTGTAAATGTTTCAAGTAATGTGCATGCAATAGCAATGATGTAGGATGCTGTAATAGACACACCCCTCTATTTCCTCTATTTTCTGCACTCCTACTTTCATTCGAGGGAATAGTACTAGGCTCCTGAGCAAGTCCACTAATATTTAAAAGAAGACTGCGAGCAAAACAGATGACACCAAAACATAACATCTGTTCTCTATCTACTGATGATGCACTTCTCTCTTTGGAAACCCTAAGTGTTGGTCCAATTAAGCATGACCAGCATTCAAACAGTTATGTGCTAACTACTACCTATGCTAGGTAAAAGACGATATTGCCGATTAATAATAAGATACATATGTGGTTTGTCATCATTTAAATAACTCTACACTATACAATCTATCATCTTGTCATGGGATGTGTTGAATAACACTCCTGATGGAAAGCAACATATTACACAGCATCCAGTGCCCTTCCTCTGCTCCATTCAAAACCACCAAACACAAGCTTCTGACACCCCCCACACCTCTGGCCCCTGATCTTGGAACGCATGGTGGACGATCTTAGAGCACCACTTCTATGAACCCCTCAGACCTACTTACCCTGCCCCCCAGTTATGTTGGGATGGAGTCTGAGGGCCCAGCGTGGAGAACTGATGCATGGGTATATCACATTATTCCCTTGAAGGACTTCTCCTGACAAGGCACATGCAGAAAAACTGGGGATTTCCCTAGTACTTTTTTAATGCAATATAAACTGTTCCAATTAGCAATTGTTGTGGACTCTCCCTCTGCTGCTGTTCCCCTTCGATTGCTATCCTCACCTTGGCATCCTCTAAACTCATGTTTGTTTTGTTTATTAAAGTGCTTGCTTCCTCTATTGTTTATAATAATCTAAACCCACCATTTTTTTCAGATTGAAAAGTATGTAGGATTTTTACCATCATGCTTTGTTCTATGCATGAAGGATTTTCCCAAAACACCCCTGCAGTTACCAATAAATACAGATACTACAGTATACGGCCCCTCTTAGTGATTCAGCAGCTGTTTCTGTAAGTGGATTGGCTGGTTTCCCACTTTTGGAGCTCTATTAAATTGTATGGGTCAGTCCATTTGTCTGGTTGGCACGTGGAGCGCTACCACAGAGACTGGCAGGATTACTTTAGTGGCATTAGTTGTTTCTAATGATGCACTAGCAGTTACTGTGGTATTCCGATTGGCCTCATTTCCACAAAATTTCCACAGGGCGTCCAAGAGCAGGTCGAGGACAATTCAGTACATGTCAGACAATCAGAAATGTACACTGAATTGCTTTTGAAGGCATCATCATTCTATTCACACATGTCATTAGGTAGTTTAGAAAACTAGCAGCTGACGTCTCCCTGTCTGATTTAGGACTGGGTAAACTTCATGTTTGTTGACTATGCTTTATAGTACCACTGCATGTTAACATATTTTGTCTAAATAGTTGCCTGTCTACATATTTTGATTCCTTTATTACATAGGAATCACTTATTATATGTAATGCAAAAACAAAGACTGGTGGCTGGAAGGTTTTAAATGAATCTTAGTCATGCCATTAGAGAACATGAGGGAAAGGTCAATGCAAATCAGGTCTGATCCCACCCCTTAAGTGGCCGTCCAGCCCAAACGGCTCACATGCGGTTCCTCGCACAGAAGAAAACCAGCACTCCTACAGACACCTTCTACAATTAGACTCCACTCGCTCTGTCACTAAAGTCATAAATCCTCTGAAAGGATTTGTTGTTCAACACTAGTTTTCATGCTCGCACTAGTTAAAAAGCTTCAACCCTCTCCCCCCACAAACATGTTTAGGTAAAATAGAAATACGGAACTTCACTCAAAACCCCATTTCCCACAAGCTGGCTGACTCTCCACTGCATAAAGGCCCTTGACCCCTTTCCCAAAGAGTAGTCGATACCCAGTGAGACAAAACCTATTCTAAAGAAGCAGATTGAATCTCCTACCTCCAGTTCAGGCTGTGGTGAGACCCACTGACAGAACCCTAAACCTCTTGCCCTTTGTTTGGGTGAGACAATCCTTGTAAATCCGACCACTGCAAGGTGGCTTTATCAGGTTAGTCATTGACTGATACTCAGACTGCTTTTGAATGTCTATTTATATCTATGGTGCTATGGTAAACTGAGTGGCCCCTTTCTACTTGCCATGATAGCTTATAAATGCTTCAAGGTGCTAGCATTCTAGCTGTGGGGTTCTGGACTGCACCCTATGATGGCAGCTCCTTATTCCTAAAGAACCTACTAGGTCTGAACCTCTACCTATGCAATGTTTTACTGCCCAAAGACCATGTTTGTGTGCCCCAATTAGTTCCCTGGCTGTGGTCTTGATCTGGTCCCTTCCTAGTGCTCTGCCATCAGAGACCCTCCGTATGAGTTAGCTTCCAAACTGATAAAAGGAGCGAATCTCCAACGCATCCATCTTTTGCTGAGAGTTTACATGGGGTTATGTGACCAGAACACCTGGTGATGTTGTGGGAGGGATCTCTTCAGATGGGCAGTAGGAGAACTGTGAACGGTCTTTCAGGTGAGAGCTTTAAGGTCCTTTTTGAGATGCACTACCATCTATGCTCTTCCCCTTCCAGAGATCCATCAGACAGACACATTCAGTCATGTAAACTGTAGACTTTAATACATCATTCTAGTGTAAGGCAAGACCTCCAGACAACAATACTATAAAAACACTCATCTTGGGGGGAAAAGGCTCGGTGTACCGCTTTGCAAGAAAAACAAGATCTATTTTGTATACAAAAGGAAAAGGGTATCCGAAGGTCCCGTAGATCCAAACTGATAGCTCTTAGTCAGTTCAAAGCAGGTGCACGGCTTTTAAGGAAAGGTCTTGTCACTCATGATGTGAACAATATAAACAGTTATCCCCCCACCCTCATTGGCTACCACCTATATACATACTACCAGTCCCATATAGTCCCTTGACTGATTGGCTACATCCTAATCTAGCCCTACCTTCTAACACGCGGTCCCCCTATTCTGCCACCTTGGTTTCCAGCTACTGGATTGGCGAGTTACCTGGGATTTTACCTGCCCCATTAAAAAAAGTTGAAACTGGCCCTTTGAAATAATAGTCCACTCCTCTTTATAACAGACATGAAGGCGCCCCAGCAATGTATCCCAGCTCTGGACTAGATTTACTGGCATCACCTCTTGCTCTTTGTATCACAGATCACAGGATGTTCTTCTCCTCGCTCCCCATGTACAAGTTGCCCACCCGTGGTACTCCTCCTTGCTATCTCGAGGACCACATTAATAAGCCCAGTTCTGACAAATGTATGTTCTATTTTACAGCTGCCTGGTAGTTCAAATAGGACGGCCATTGTCTCAGGGTGCGCTAGTGCCCTAAATCCAAAGTGAGCATATTGGCAGCTCGAGACCTCTAAGCTGACTCCAATTGATGTATCCTGCAGGAAGGCTGCAGCCCTACCCTCGCTCTGTCATTCACATTCCAATCTTGTCCCACAGGCCTACAGCTGGATACAATTAAGCCATTATCTATTCGGCATGAATCCCACTATTCTCAGCTTCACTCCTAGGCCTTGGGAAAGGGAAAATATGTTGAACTCTTCATTATGCCATGCTACTACACATCCAACTGGGGAATACAAAATACAAGGCCTCACTTCCAATATGGCGATGCTTCAGTATTTACCACACACCAGTCCTGTGTCTGTAACATTGTCGTTACACATTATATTTCACCACTACTACACAATAGCAGCTGTGTCCTATACCGGGGCCTACCTAAGTTTCTTTAACTACCTTAAGGATACGTTTGTTACTCCATATTTTCATATGCAAACTTATTATATAACCAGCTCCCAACTGCGCTCCCCACGCCTCGGCTTCCGTACCCCTTCACGTTCTCGCACGCTAATATAGTTTCCTTGGTCTGAATCATTTGGCTATGCATGATAGCTGCACGAGCATCCCAACACTAGTTACCCATTCTCTGAAACAATTCTGAAAGTGCCACACCTCTGCAAATGGGCAATGCAAGCCTCTGTTTGGATTAAATGTCCTTTGCCCTTGTTGCACTCTGTGGGCCATAGTCATTAGTCATGGGACACCTTCCCTCACATCATCTGTACACTCTTATCAGTGATATTGCCCTTCCGCACCAAATGTTACAGCCACACATATTTCTGTACTTTTTCTCAGGCACGTACGAGCACCACAGTGATTATTGATATCTTCCACAGTCAAGCCTCTGGAGACATGAGGAAAGTACCCAACTACCATCAACAAATTACAAAACATTAATGCACAGTGTGGAAACGTATGATAAATGGAATCTATTCCTTCTACTACTGGAGCCTCTGTTGCCAACAACCAATGCCAGGATAACACCTCTAGACATCTGAGTAATAATTATGCACACTATTGTTCAACTCTTACAGGCTCCCCCAATTGTTTCAACTGGTCCACAGGACAACCTTATGACCTTACAAAAAATGACTGTTACTAGGGCTATATTTTCTCTTTTTGTGTACTTGAGTGTGCCATGTTTGTTTTCCCCTCTTACATGGTTCAGCCCGTTTTCATAAATCCATCTTTTGGATAGGTCTCTGCTGATCTCATCATCATTGGGTCTGAATTGCTCATGCAGTGGGAAAATACTGTGCTGATGATGTCCCTGATACCGACTTTCATCAAGTCATTCTTCAGATGCTGGTATATAGAACAGGGTTATGAAATGCCTTAAGTCTTCTGTAGTTTGGTTACAGCTCTGGAAAATGTTGTTGGTCGCTTTTTCCATCACATCTGATACATTATTGTCCATTTGCCCTTGCAAGAGCACCTTGTGGTACTGATAGCCACACAATATGTGGCTGCCCTCGGAGTTTTTTAGATAGTTTCTACATAATTTTGTCAGTTGTCCTTCTTTTTCTAAAGCAGTTGACTTTCACAGCCCACAGTTTTATCTTCGGGTAGATTCTTTCTAAGCCAGCTCATAACAGTCCATGGGTTACATTAAAAAAATGTTACTAATGCAATGGTCAATGAGCACACTTCTGTACCTGTACTTTATATGTTTACGTTATCATTTTTTTTAAAATCCTGATACCTGTAAATGTGTTTTTAGAATATCTCTTTGCTTGGACATTGACCGACATCTCATAAGTATGATTATTCTGTGTTTTCCAGCCTGGTGAATGGACCTACACATTCAACAACACACTTGACAGCAGTCAAGTGTTCAGTTTGGTGGTGACCTCCCGAGCAGCCAATGCCAATGTGCCTCCTGTGATAGTCAATGCCCAATTGAGTCAAGACACTGTCAATTTCCCAAATCCAATGGTTGTATATGCAGATGTCAGACAGGGTTTTTCGCCTGTCTTGGGTGCAAATGTGACCGCCGTTATTGAGCTAGAATTTGGAAATCCGGTTACGTTGCATCTTGTTGATGATGGCGCAGGTAAAGAAACTGTATGTTTAGATACTCTGCATTAAGTGTGAAGCATTGTTCAATCCCTAGTTTTGAAAATGCAACATTTATAGTGGCCTACAACCATCAAGACTAGCTAGAAGGTGTTCCATCAAATAACCCACCCACACAAGTACATATACACAACTAACATATGATGTATACATAGAAGAAAGGCAATACAATGGTTAGGCAGCTTTAAGTTGCAAAGCAACACCATACACCCCAACGTGAACAAAGAATATTTAAATCTGGAAGGTTAACATTAGTTAACATGAAATGTACGAGCCTTTACATATTTCCCAAGAAATCATAGATGGGTTCCATATCCATAATTTGTGATTTCTGGTGGTGAGAGCCATTAGGAAAACCTTGGTGAAGGATTTGTTTAACCCAAAATGTGCATAGGAGAAGATTCCTACATAGGTCTTGATCATATTGCAACGGCTTTACTACATACCTTGACTGAGTTTAAGATGGGTTTAAATAGAGATTCTGAGTATGAAGTGAAGAAAATCTAACCCGGCCAGTCCAGCAGTAAAGAAAGGTCCAACTTCTAAGGAAAAATACCCATTGTGGCTTCTGTAGAATTTTGATGTGTTGATTTATTTCTGACAGTTCTTGAGGTTGAGTGATATGTACAAGTAAGAAAGAGCAAACGCATGCCATGTTACCAACTACAAACCTTCTGCAGTGCTTCAAAAGTCAGCCCTAATCCCCAGATACCTAAAATTAACGACTCTTGTCTAGAAAATAGGAACACTTTCTTTAAAACAGTCTCATATACATGCAAACCATCACACACACTTATTTATGCATACAAATCACACATACAAATGAGCACAAATGCTGTCACACAAACACGTTGTCGAGCAGTTACAAGCTCTAAGATGGTTATTGTTGCACAGTCCAGGTCTTCCATTGCCAGGAAGATAGCTCAGTGGTAACATGCTCGCCTTGGAAGCAAGACGACACCGAGCAACACAGGTTCGATCCCCGGGTCCGCGCTTAGAAACCTCTGGGTATTAAGTGCGTTATAAATAACCTATCATATCATATTACATACATAGTCACTAGGACACTGCCAAATATTGCTACATTGATACACCGTAACACACAGGCAAAGCAGTCAAACCAAGACCTTCTTATAAAAATACTGTCTCAAACATACTGCAACGCAATCTCATACACAGTCACACAGATCTCAATATATATTGTCACACATGCACATTTTCCAAGGCCTGCTCATATGTCAACTTACAGAACCAACTGTAAAATCCTGCCATGCCTGCTGCTTTGCCACATAATTCCATGTAATGCCTTTTACCTGACGAAGCTCTGTCCGGGAATACATTACAATTACACACAGATGCATATTGAACATTGCCGCAAGTTTTGAATCCTTTGAGCTTCTGTGCACTAAAACTGTGACCTCCAAATGTTGGACCAACATTATTGCAAAGATGCATCTGTAGAATGTTTACCAATTATCTTGCACAAACCTGGATTACAAACAAAATTGAACCAGAAGCACATTTATCTAACCCTGAGCCCCTGTCTTGCAAAGTATGTATCAAATTAGGGTGTCATGTATTGCTCACATTCTTGTCTTATGTTGCTAGAAAACAGCATGGGCTTCTTCATTCCACCCCCCCACAGGTAGTGTTCCACTCTAGCTCTTTCACACCATGGGTGGCAATGGTAGGCCCTGGACTGCGTGTCCACTCTTTACAATGCAGTTCCATATTCCTTTCTGGAATGGCAAACCAGCACATAATCTATTTTGCAAGCTGTCCCTCACCCATGATCTGTTAATTTCACATACAATTCTACAATTTTTCTCCTTTGTGCAATCCTTTTATTCCAATATTGAACATTTGTTGAGGTTGAGATACTATTCTAAAGAAACAATTGCATGTGGGCCCAGTTCTGTAAAATGTACATATTGCTATGTGGTGCACAAATCCTAACAAATTGCCTTCCTAGTTGCAGAAAATGGAGGGGCACTCCTCCAACTCCCATGCATTCTCGCTGGCTGACAGAATATGTTAATGTTAATGGGTCTTGTACCGCGCACTTGCATGATCTTTTGGTGCTCCGTCAGATCTGCAATGGAAGGAGGGTTGGGTGTGTTAGTGGGATTGAGAGGGTGAAGAGCAAGAGAGCTTTGATGTGCTGTTGGCAGCTTCAGTTTGGAGAAATCGATCACTGAGCATTGTTGTGTTTAGGTTGGTAGCCATCAGGTGGTGTCGAGGTATGATTGTGCATGGTTTGGTTTCATCTTGGGTATTGTGAAGTGTGTGCGGTAGCGGTACGGCTGTGTTTATTTCAGAGTTTGAGGGTGATGTGAGGGGTCAGAAATGAGAGGCAGACACAAAGTTGTAGTGTTTTCAACATCAGACATCTTTATTAAAAGAAAAGGTTTTGGGTGAAGGCCTATCTGTCCCTATACTAAAGAGTTTCCCTGCCTAGGAAACTAAAACTAAAAATCAGTCTGTGTCTTGTCGTCAAAATTATGCTAACTGTCCTCGTGTCCAAAACATATCTGACCATCACACCAGAAATGGCCAACTAAGAAGTGCAAGGAAAATGTCTATGATCTAGATTTAGCAAAAGGTGCACAAATCCTAACAAATTGCCTTCCTAGTTGCAGAAAATGGAGGGGCACTCCTCCAACTCCCATGCATTCTCGCTGGCTGACAGAATATGTTAATGTTAATGGGTCTTGTACCGCGCACTTGCATGATCTTTTGGTGCTCCGGCAGATCTGCAATGGAAGGAGGGTTGGGTGTGTTAGTGGGATTGAGAGGGTGAAGAGCAAGAGAGCTTTGATGTGCTGCTGGCAGCTTCAGTTTGGAGAAATCGATCACTGAGCATTGTTGTGTTTAGGTTGGTAGCCATCAGGTGGTGTCGAGGTATGATTGTGCATGGTTTGGTTTCATCTTGGGTATTGTGAAGTGTGTGCGGTAGCGGTACGGCTGTGTTTATTTCAGAGTTTGAGGGTGATGTGAGGGGTCAGAAATGAGAGGCAGACACAAAGTTGTAGTGTTTTCAACATCAGACATCTTTATTAAAAGAAAAGGTTTTGGGTGAAGGCCTATCTGTCCCTATACTAAAGAGTTTCCCTGCCTAGGAAACTAAAACTAAAAATCAGTCTGTGTCTTGTCGTCAAAATTATGCTAACTGTCCTCGTGTCCAAAACATATCTGACCATCACACAAGAAATGGCCAACTAAGAAGTGCAAGGAAAATGTCTATGATCTAGATTTAGCAAAAGGTGCACAAATCCTAACAAATTGCCTTCCTAGTTGCAGAAAATGGAGGGGCACTCCTCCAACTCCCATGCATTCTCGCTGGCTGACAGAATATGTTAATGTTAATGGGTCTTGTACCGCGCACTTGCATGATCTTTTGGTGCTCCGGCAGATCTGCAATGGAAGGAGGGTTGGGTGTGTTAGTGGGATTGAGAGGGTGAAGAGCAAGAGAGCTTTGATGTGCTGCTGGCAGCTTCAGTTTGGAGAAATCGATCACTGAGCATTGTTGTGTTTAGGTTGGTAGCCATCAGGTGGTGTCGAGGTATGATTGTGCATGGTTTGGTTTCATCTTGGGTATTGTGAAGTGTGTGCGGTAGCGGTACGGCTGTGTTTATTTCAGAGTTTGAGGGTGATGTGAGGGGTCAGAAATGAGAGGCAGACACAAAGTTGTAGTGTTTTCAACATCAGACATCTTTATTAAAAGAAAAGGTTTTGGGTGAAGGCCTATCTGTCCCTATACTAAAGAGTTTCCCTGCCTAGGAAACTAAAACTAAAAATCAGTCTGTGTCTTGTCGTCAAAATTATGCTAACTGTCCTCGTGTCCAAAACATATCTGACCATCACACCAGAAATGGCCAACTAAGAAGTGCAAGGAAAATGTCTATGATCTAGATTTAGCAAAAGGTGTTCACATGTAAAGCAAATAGATAAATCCAACAAAAATGGTTTCTTCCAAGTATCCAGAGTGTAATTCCCTTCCTATGGATTATTTCAGAAAGGATGGTGAAAGTGACGTTTTTCAAACAATGTTTCCTTAAAGATGGCAGGGACGTCTCTTCCATACAACAACTTCTCAAGGCTGGCAAAAAGGTCTCTTTTATACAACAACTGCTCCAAAGTTGGGAAAAATATCTCTTCCACACAATACCTTTCTAAGGATGGCAAAAGTGTATATTTTATACAATAGCTGCTTAAGCATGGCTTTCTGGTATACTACCCTGCCAGGAATCCTTCAGTAGAGTCTTTAGATTCCTCAATATACGCTCATGCCAGATATCTTTCCAAAATGTATTTTTCTTGTATACACTTTTTATTTTATTTAAGTGCATTTGAATAATCATATCCTTAGGCACAACATTAGAAAACAGTTCATAAAATGCATACATCATCATAATTATACAATGTCTTTAAAATAATATAAAAACCTTGAATAAGCATGATAATATAAATCCAATAAAAAAACACGTATAAACAAAAAAACACAAACAAATTTCATAGTAACGCCATTAATACACCACAGATAAAACTAGAAATTCATTCCATATATAAAATATGTGATGACCAAGGATGTGGCCGAATAGATAGAACGCCAAAATTGATCTGACGTAATAAAATCAGTATTGGTTAAAAAGTCCTGATGTCGGTTCACATAAAAGGTTTGTAAACTAGGGCACTCGGTGAGAATGTGGCGAGCATTTTCAACTGAGCGATTACAGAGTCTACAGCTTCTCTCTTCCATGGGAACTTTTAACCAACTACCTGTATGTTCGCTGGTATGTAAGATATTAAATCGAAGGAAAGTTATAAATCTTCTCAACTTTCCATTGCAAATCTTGATATGATATGAAAATGGAATTCCGGGCTGGAAGCTATGTAGTCTATATTCACTATGCAGCTTTTTCCCCTGGACTTTGGATGCGTTCACAACAGCGTCCCAATGTAACATTTCTTTCTTCAAAACAAGCTAAGCTTTGGGAATAGTCAACATTTGGTCGCTAGGGAAAGCGATATTCTCAATATGAGACATGGCAGATTCCCTCAATCGTTTGAGGAATCCGTTCACATAAGGCTTCCCAAAACACCTGGCCAAGAGTCACATTAGGGTTCGGTCCCCATGTGGAGAGTCAGCAAGTTGGCTAAAGACTTGGCAATGCTGCATTAGCCAGCAATATCGAATTGATAAAATACCAAGTTCACTTCCAGCTGCCTCTACCGGGACTGTTTTAGGTATTTCTAAAATAGAGCGCAAAATGTTCCCCTCTATCAATTTGAACCATTGAACATATCTCTACATCAAAATCTCAAGGCCATATAAAAGGCCTGGCACTATGCTACTGCCATAAATGGACAGCAAACCCCCTATAATGTTACCACCTTTATGTGTGATACATTTTTTAATTACTGCCCACCTCTTCCATATTTTTGTAACAATGTAAAGACCATAAAAATATTTAGCTGGGTAAAATTTTATAGAAAAACCTAGGTTAATGTAATTTTCAAGCACCTCCAATGAATTCTGGTGCATTTTCCACGCAAACCTGCTGTTTTGTTCCCAATTATCAATACTTTAGTCTTGGCTTCATTAATAGTTAGGAATAGGAAGCAAGAGCCATGATAGATCATTGTAGGCCAATAAGAGTGCAATTGATAAGTACAGTATCGTCTGTATATAGCAGCCCCGGCACTGCTTCGTTACCTGTGTGATGGGGGAAGTTATGAACTGAGCCAAGGGTGCTGTCCATATCACATATGTATAGATTGAATAGCAGGGGTGCCAAGAAACACCCCTACTTCAATCCCTGATTTGTACTTGTCTGCTTCGAGAGGACCTCTGCTTGGCTCACACAGACAGACCCCATGGTGTCACTATATAGAGACCAAATGAGATACAAAAGTATTGGATCCAGGCCCCAGTTTTTAATTTTTTGCCACAGTAGAGGACGGGCCACTTAGTCGAAAGCCTTTGAATAATCTGTGAAACTTAGACAAGTTCCCATCGGTCTGCCTATAGGTTTCTTCAAACAAATAGTGAATGGCACATAGGTTGTTAATCGTGCTGTGGCCCTTACTGAAACCAGTCTGATACTTAGTGAGGAGGTGATTTTTATCTACCCAATGTGTTAATTGTTTTAATAGCAACGATGTGAAAAGCTTGGAACTGGAATCAAGCATAGTGAGGAGTCTATAGTTGGAGAGACCTTCCCTATCACCCTTCATGTGAACCGGGACAAGTATAGATTCCCTCCAACTATCCGGAATGGTACCACTCACAATGACTCGTTAGAATAGCTGAGTGAACTAACAAGCCCACAATTCAGGGTTTGCCTTGAGAACCACGTTGAAAATAGGTCCCGGACCTGGAGCCCTAGATGACTTCAATTTATGGATTAGCGTTAGAATGTCATCCACATCCAAGCTTGGAATGGGCTCCACATAAAACTTGTCTTGTGGCGTTTTGGCTGTAAGTAGAGTATAATCCCAATAAAGACAGGACAAGTTCTCCAGCCACACCTCCTCTGAGACCACATTGATTTACAGGGCATTTATATTCAAAAGGTATTGTCTATAATATTCCCAGAAATGTTTATTATCGTTGGTTTTCAAAGGAGAGAACATGAGTACCAGTTACTGTTATATTTGTCATGCTTTCACCATTTAAGCTAGTTTTTATACTTAGTGGCTAGGGCAGTGAACAATTTGCTTTTCATAGTCCTGTCTATGCTATTATCTTTCTTAATCTTTATGCGCTCTTAATGATACAGGCTTTTCCACTGTCAATGGCTGTATCAAATACACCTTCTCTATAATGGTGGAGGTTCCATCCAGGGGATTTCAGATTCAGATGTCGGACAAGATGGGTAATAAAAGTTCCCAAATCCCAATTGTTGGATTCAAGCCAAAATTCCAGAACATGGGGATATAGATGGATTACTGCAGAAATTTTTTTGACATTACCGTGCAACCAAGTTATACGATTCCCCTACAGGGAAATCCCACAATTAGGATCAGCCAACTTGAAAGTACGCTTAGTGCAGACAGATTGGCCCTGAGTCATCGAATTATTTGCATGTAAAACTGGGATTCGAGTGCCTTTCTGCCTGCAAATCCCTGTTTGACGAATAGCAATTTGCGGGCAAAATGGCAAACAAATACCCATTTTACATGCAAATAATTCCATGAATCAGGGCCATTGAGTCCAAGAGGTCAGAAAGTGATCACTAATGTCTAGTTCCGTGACAGCAACATCAGTCATCTAGTGAAAGTATCCGTTCCAAAAAAACATAATCAACCACCGAAGAGTGTTTACCGTTGGACCATGTACAATTCAGTGGCTGTCCTTACAATAATTTCTTATTTATACAAATAAACTCAAGAGAGTTGCACAATGCTCCACCATCCATCGTCAACCTCATTTTCCTTTAGCGTCATATAAAACAAGGAGTCCGGAGCTGCTTCAGGATCGCTGAGATTCTGAGTTTCAAAAGAAAGGTGCGCATTAAAATTGCCATCAATAATTGCATTACCACCTGGTAACCAAACATACCATGCTGCTACCAATGTATCTACCTTTTCCGGGAGAGTTTTAGAGTATAGCTCACCTGGGGGGTCATACACATTTAGTATCAACAAGCCGCTTTTAGAACGATTCCAACTGGTCCGGTACATGGGAAGGATATAAGGTGACGGTGAGTCACAAATGAACAACTTAATGTTAGAGTGGGTTTTGGCTCCAAAAGCAAGGCCACCTGAGGAGTGACCTGTGCAATTAGGAATGATGGCACAAGTGATAACCTTGTATCCATCAATACAGAACGAATCAGTCAACCAGGTCTTGTGAAGGAGTAAAATGTCACTTGATAATATAATAGAAGTACCCAACGGATTAGTTAATAAAGAATTAAAGCCACCACTGTTCCAAGTTAGCCAATTGCAATTATTCGGAGTCGAACACCTTCAGTATTCTTCACACTCGCATGTGAAGGGAAACTGGCCACTTCTTTGGTATCCAACTTGGGGTGATGCATGGAGGCAAAAGATATTCTTTTCAGGTTGATCAACAGGTTTAAGTGAGCTAAAAGGCTTCTCAGCCTTGTGCTTGTTATTACTGGGAATGCATGTCATATTTATAACAGACTGTTAGTTGAAAACCTAAATTGGAAATATCTGAGCAAGAAGTTCTCAATAGCGGCACCACCATGGCTGAAGTAAATTCAATTACAGCACAGTTGGTAGGGCTGTCCATCTTGGGCAGCTCTATATTTTTTACGTTGTCCATAGAGATGTTCTTCAAGACCTCAATTTTGTCAAATAGAGCAAATAAAAACTGTGATTAAAAAAGGGCTTCTGTTAGTGTGGTCGAATTCTTCTAGCTTAACCCACTTTCCCAGAGGCCTAGTGTCACCTCTAGAGCCGACGTTTGTTTCATTACTTTGAGAATGTTGCAGATTAACCATTGCATCTTGCAAATTACTGTGGCCCATTGACAGAGCAGCACTAGGCCTCACATGTGGGGCAATATTTGCCTCTATGGCATTACATTGTAATTTGTTCTGGGCAAGTTGTGGGGCGGACTGCACCCACTTATCCATTAGGCTCTTTGGGATCTTTTGCCTAGAGATAGCCTCTTCAATTGTGTTTACAGTGAGAGCGCTCTCAGGTGTCCCTTGACGAATGCAGGAGGGGCCGGATGTAGCTGCTGCTGGTTCCAATCAGTCAGCGCTGACTGACAAAGTTCCTGACTTGGTGCTGTTCAATTTATAGTGCCTCTGTTGTTTTTTTTCTACGAGCAATAAACTTGCCCGAGGTCACTGTTGGACCAACGGGTGGAACTATGTCCACCTCCACTGTCAGCGGTCGTGTAGTGGATACTTTGCCCATGGTGGAAGGGCCACGCTTGCCCCTTATTCTGTAATGCTCTCCCAAATATAGTTACTTCCTGTAGCAGTGCCATTTGAGGAGGCTTGTTAATACCCAACATATCGGTGTTAGATGGGTCAGTATTAATAATCAGTTGGGAGCCTTGATTTGCCAGAATAATATCAACAACCCAAGAGAGAACCAGTTTCAGATTGCGCTGTTCATCTGCAATCCTAGAACATAGAGAGTATAAGGAATCAACGGATGCAGCCACCACATTCAGGGTGGCAGACGCACCCAAAACATCCTTGAGAATAGGGCCTGAGGATCAAGGCTTGGCAGAGTACAAAGAGTCGCAATCACTTTCGTTTGAGGAGAAACAACAAGAACTTGAAAACAAACATTCCAAATCTGGCGTTGCTGAGAGTTGGGAGCCAATCGCGTTGCTATATTGGACTTCAGGGTTGATTGTTTGCCCAGTCCCGCTGGCTGACTCTGTCTGAAGCCCCATACAAAGATAGAGGGGGAACCGATAGAGCCGATATCAGATTCACCACCTGTATCATGCAGGGGTCTTGCTGACGATTCCAACTTGGCTGCTGTTTTGTTTTTATGACTGTCGGGTAAACTGCCAGGGATACTCATTTTATAAAATCAGTGATCTTTGTATTTTCACCTGCAATGTTGGTATTCTCTGTCACCTTTTTGTTTGCCAAAGTACTTCCCACAAATTCACGTACGTTGTTGACTGCATTCACTTTCCCAGTTGGCAAGTTAGTGTTAGAAGGTGGTAGCCAAGTCACCAGAGTATTTGCTCCTTTTGCCCCCTGAGATGTTATTGTGCAGGCTGTATTTTTACCCTTCTTGTCTTTTCATAACCAATGAAAGTCAATTGAATACAGTAGGCAGTTTCTACTTACTAGAAAGGGCGAAGCTATGCTCCCCGCCGGTGTCTCAGGTGACAATGAGAAGGGGCTTGCTTGGTTCAGCTTCAAACCACCGTAAAAAAAAGGGGAATCCTGTCCAGCTGCTCCACTGCCCCACTGAGTTCTTAAGCTCTACCTCCCGGCACGGTTATTAGAAACCAAATAAAGGCTACAACCCAACCTCAATAGTTTTAGAAGTACAGCAAGGCCCCCAGCAGGTCGGCAATCTCTAAAAAAACACAGCAAATCGATTCCAAATCAGCCTTGATCGTTTTCCATCTCAAGGCGAACAATATCTGTGCCACAGTAACTTTAGTAATGTGGCTAATTCTCCGTTAACATGCGTCTTCTTTTCGCAAAGCCGCCTGTGATGTCAATTTCACTGGGCTGCAATGGAACGTGGGTGCTGACGCTGTGTAACAAACACGTAGCTAAACCTGCATGAGTCTTCTTTTCACAGAGGCATGATGTAATGTCAATTTCAGTTTTCGGACTTTGAGCCTTGCACTCCGACTTGGTGTGATGTCAGTTTCAGCTTTCAGAGTTTCAGCTTCACACTGCAAAAAAAGCACGCCTGCTGTCACATTCCACATTTCATCCACGAGTTTAGCTGAAGATTTTCAGGCGACTCTCGATGGGTAATATTAATATGCTAAGTCCAGGAGGAGCCTAACACAATTTACAGTTTTCCGCAAGCCTCTGCAGACACTGATGTTTCCCGCTTACAGGCAACCCGCCGATGAGCAGACGGCTAGAGGTCTCAGTGGGAGGTCTCTCACCACAGGGGAACTGCAGTGAAACTGGCTGCAACACTGTTGCTACTGTCAATTTACTGTAATATTTGAGCAATAGTGTTCAGCCGAATCCAAAGGATCGGAATTTCTAATTATAGGACGGGGACCATGAGATGTGACTTCCCCTGTTTCACATTTGATGAGATTGAAAGGTGATGCCTAGTGGTCAGAAGTAGCACCATTTAATGTTGCCCATCATAGAGTATGGGCAGAAAGAAAAGGGCTTTATCCTTGGTAGTTCCCTTCCTACATATTGGGACCTTTGATTGAACTAGTTTTGCTGTGACCGTGCAAGAGACAAGATCAGAAGTGTGTCAGACAGTCTTCAAAACATCAAAAATTCTTGTTCATGAACAATGGGTCAGCTGTTGAACCTACACAGTTGTAAGTGAGTGCGGTCCTTTGTCCTTTATACACTTATAGATGGGGGATATACTTTAAATGGGTTACCTGGTGTAGTCCCCTGTCAGGAATCGCCTTCTGTGTTTTGGAGATCCCCTGGTATACTCTATTGCCAGGTATCTTTACCCCAAAGGCTCACTGCTTGATGTACTTCATTTATGATATGATATGGCATTTTCAACGCACCTATACACAAGTGTTTCAAGGCGCGATGTGGTAAGGGTGGGAACAAAAGGGAGAACGGACAACGATCCAGTTAGGCCAGGTGCCATTCAGATCACGCAAGTGCATGGGAAGGGGGCAGGGACAGTGCAGTACATGGGGAAAAGATGATAACAATAAATAAGTAAACAGCCAGCATGTGGCAAGAGCATGGTTAAGTGCGGGCATCAGGAGTCAAGGGCTGGTAAGGAGAAGGAAGATATTCAGGAAGAGAGAGTGAGTTGAATGTATTGAGGCCCCACGCCCCAGAAGGCCTTGTGAACGATGCAGAGGGTTTTGAACTTAATCCTCGCAGCCACTGGGAGCCAGTGCAGAGATTTCAGTCTTGGAGAGATACGATCCCTGGGCTTGAAGCCAAGGACAAGTCTTGCAGTCTTGTTCTGGATAAGTTGCAGAGGGCGGAGAGTAGAGGCAGGCAGATTTAGATATAGGCTGTTACAATAGTCCAGCTTAGAGAGAACCAGGGCTCTGGAGACAGTGAGCTTCTGGGGGAAGGAGAGGAAACGAAGAATACCTCTGAAGAGGTGCAGCTGGTAGTGTGACTTCTTAAAGATATCAGAGATGTGAGGAGAGAAGGAGAGTGTGGAGTCGAAGATGACCCAGAGGTTTTTAGCCTTGCAGGTGGGATCAGGAAGAGGGCCAGGAATTCTTTCAATGTTCTCTGTCCTTCAGTATGTCCATGTTGTATTCCTGCACTGTCTATACTTTATTGGCTTTAGATACTACTTGTTCCACTTTCCTTATATTGACATTTCATATATGGAGATTTGTTCAAGTTCTGTCTTTTAACCTCTTCACCGGTATTCATTTGCTTGTGGCAACACTTGCCCCAACTTTTCCCGAAATTGGCATCTCAGATATGGAGACTTGTGCAAATGCTGTCTTCCAACTTCTTTATTAATATTCATCTGCTTCTGATAACAATTTCTCCACCTTTTCTCATATTGACATCTCGGGCATGAGGATTTGTGCAAATTCTGTCTTTCTATTTTACTTGGTCGGTATTCAAAATGGATCCATGCCTGTTGGTACGCTCTGCGGTTCCCACCATCACTTGGCAGACTCACTTGTGGCTGGTAGCATTTCCATCCCGTGGCACGTTGCTGCAGAGAATCTTCACTCAGGGATGGCATCTCCTGCTTTGCAGGCCCTCTTTCAGCTCTCCCGCCAGCTCTGCATTCACTTGCCAGTGAAGCTGCTGCTGTTTGGCACAACCGCATCATTGACAGCTCCGCTGCTCCTGCTGGTTTCTCAGCAGCTCACCACCAGTGCCTGCTACGCTTCTCTGGGTGTTTAGCCACTCGCGTAGGTAATTCTTACAAGTAGCAGCTTGAAAGCAACTGCCTCCTTCAGCACGGTCCATTCCTGTGCATCTGCTTTCACCTGCGGTTCTGCGTCCCACTTCGCTTGCTCTACTTCTCTCTTCTCCGACTTCCATTTGAAAGCGTAAGCCATTTTTATATGTCCTGCATATCTGATCTTCACATATCTGATCTTCACTATAACAACTAGTCTGTGTGTTTAGCTTAGGGTTTCTTTCAATTTATATACACTACTTCTTCCCTTTCCTTGTCGCTGTACTTGAGGCATTATGGAAGTTGGAGTCCATCGAATTTATAGGACCTCTAAGATGATTTTGTTTAGGATTTTTGTTTAAAGCAAAAGCATCAGCGATAGGAGATATTAAATGTGTTTATGGGTATATGAGGAATGGATAGTATTCTGCTCAGAGTGTTTTGTTAGAAAGGGGTCTTTGGATTTTGTAACTGGAGGGATTTGTCAGTCAGTCATCAATGCTTTATTTGGCATAAAAAAACGAAAGTACATATAAAAGCAGCATACAATACATGTAAAACATTTTTCACATATACAGCATTTTCATTAAAAATGTCCTTAAAAATGTGAGAAAAATAAATATTTCTTTTCCCTTCCAAACTCCACAATCTGAGCCAATAGTATAATGGTTTTACGGCAAGTAGATCACCTAACGGACTGATGTCCAATTCCAAGTGTAATAGGGCAGACGGCGAACTCTGCAGCAATAATAACAATTGAAAAAAAAATGTATTTTCCATTGTCTCGCATCGTACCGTAACGCCAAATATCTGCACCAAAAGGTTGGGGCTGGAATTGCCTGCTTTCGATATAACTCTAGCCTGCTTTCGATATAACTCTAAAGCAGGTGAAATTGCCCCTCTCCCATGCTTAACACAAAGGAGTGTGTAGCCCTTCTATACTTTCCCAGGTTAGAGCAGGCTTTGGCAAGTTGTAAAGACCATTCACATTTCTCATGGAATCTAATTCCCAAGTAATCATAGAACATTGTCTGTTCTAATTTACATTCTCTTACGTAGATATCCAATTTGTTAGGCTTTGAGAACTGTGGCTTAAACACCATTATCTTTGTTTTATTTGTATTCAATTGTAATCCGAGAGTCTCACATTTATCTAAAAATATGTTCAATGTCATCCTTAGTCCCTGTGGAGAGGTAGACAGTATCACTGCATCATCGGTGTAAAATGGAGCCGAATAACATTCCTGGCCCATCGTAGGGCAGTCCATGCAACCCTGGGTTAGTGCCTTGCTTACTTCAATATATATATATTAAAATGTAGGGGAGCAAGGACACAGCCTTGTCTCACTCCCTTCCCCACATCAAATGGTTTGGTTAGTTCTCTAGTTAGTCTGAAACGTATGGCTGCCTTGTTGTCCATATACAGCATTTGAATAGTAGAGATCAATTCAGAAGGGGCCCCTTTCCGTCATGATCCGCCACAGGGTTTCCCTCGATACTGTTGAACACTGTCCTGAGATGCACAAATAGAGAGTACAGTTTCCTTTTCAACAATACGGTGAACTTCTGGTTTAACAGGAACAGCCAAAAGCTTTGGTCAACATTACTCTTATGTTTTTGGAACCCTGCCTGTAGGTCACATATAATCAGTGGTCGAAGTGAGCGGGAGCGGTTGAAAGCAGTGCTCCTCTACTTTTTAAAATTAAGTTTGACTGTTCCTATATTTTTATATTAAAATGAAACCATTAAAATAAAAGTTTAGGCAGTAGTTGAAAGTTGAAACTTGCACTTTCAGTGCACTGCACTGAATGTTCTCACAAACTGCAGGGACATTTGTCTGGGGGGTTGTATTGTGCATGGGAGAGGCGTGGTGATAAAGTTTGTGGTGAGTGGGAGGAGGCCAGCAGGGAACATAATTCCACTACTTCTTTTTGTATACTTCGACCAATGCATATAATGTCATTATATTTGGCCTAAAATTGAAGTTGAGACAAAACAGCATTGGCATATATTTTCCCTACACTATCCAAAAGGGAAATAGGTTGGTAGTTGACTGATGAGTCCCTCCCACCATATATTGCAGAACTACAGCATTTCTCCAGGAGTCCAAATGTTTACACAATATTCAACCCCATACCATTCTTCTCTTTCCTATAAATGTCAAATGGTATCCCATACAGGCCAGAAGCGTTCCCACTTTTTTGGCTTACAATATCCCTCCGGACATCTCCTATATCAAATGAAAGAATCTCGTCTCTAGGATTAAGGTTCATACTTAAGATCAATGTATCATTTTGAGCCTCAATCGCTCTGGGATCACCATATATATTTGAAAAATGCTCTTGCCATGCTTCATTCATGATACAACATTGCAAACTGGATTACCCATTCACCTTTTTTCCCCACAATCAATTTCCAATAGGAAATGTAATCCCCTTCTAAATAATGCTGTAACAATGTCTCCCATCTTTGGGTAACAAAGTCTTTCTTTTTCTTTGCTACTTTAGTTCTATAATCACATCTATAATGAAAGAGTTGTGGATTATAAACAACGCTTGGGGCCTTTAGACATTCAATCATCTTACATCTCTACATGCTCTATCATACCAACCTGATGTCATTGTTGCAATTGTTTTCACTCTAGGGTGTGCACGGGCCAAAAAACGAGCCAAATTCTCTACTGTTTTTTTTTCAAATTAATTTTATATTTCCCAATCTGAAATACTATGTACACATATTTTTGCAAGATTTTCCACAATTGCATTATATGGGGTGATTTTAAATCTTGCTTAATTACACTAGTTAATTTCAGATTTCTGTGCATGACCAGTAAGGGCTAAGGCTTCTACCTCCCTAGGTTTTCCTCATGATATATTGATAGCCGTATCAAATTGAATTAAAGTGATCAAAGTTTTGTGGTCGATTTCAGCTCTTTCATGTATTCTAAACTTACTAACCCTTGCCAAAATCAGGATGTAATCTATTGTAGAAACACTGTTGTGTTCAACAAAATTTGGTTTTGCAGGTTGGTCTTCCTAGAACCGACCATTGCAGGTCCAACGCTCTATATTATTAAAGGAACAAGCTGTGTCCACAGCGAGTTAAGGCATCAGCTTTGGATGATCAGCTATCAATGTGGTAATTTCCCAGGCAATATCGTTCTCTTCCCACAGCCCCTCCAGTTCCTTTATAGGTTCCATTTGCATATTCAAGTCTCCTGCAACAATAATTTAGGTTTTCAGATGTTTCAACCCCTTCCAAGAGTTAATCGATTCTTGAATCCTTTCTACCACCTCCAGCCCTCGTCTGTAATAAAAGTTAAATAGGAGGATCCAATTATCGTCCCCAGTGCAAATAGTCAAATATTTAAGTTCCCCTATACATGTTGTACAAATCATCAATTCCCAGTTTAACATACTCTCTATCCAATATGGACCCCCCCCACCCGGTCTACCTTTATGTCCTTTTCTGGCAGGGACATGAAAGGTATGATACCCCTGCAGGTCTACCCAATTTATGGTCCATGATTCTTGTAGGAGGATCACTTGAAATGCCCTCAGGAATTCAGTCCAACATTTATCCTCAAGATTCTTCATTATTGCATGAGAGAAAGTGACAACCCATATCTGGATCAGTAGAAATGCAGCACTGACCCAGTCAGTCTACCACTTCTAGGTCTCCATCCGTCTCCTTCAATGGGTCCTCATGTCTCTGCAATGTGGCTGGAACAGAGGCCCCCTAAACCCTGATAGGACCGGCTATCTATGGCCTTCTTTCTTTGATTGTTGTACACAGGGGCAGATCAAAATTGAAGTCCCTTCTGGTGGGAATGTCCGGAAATCTATTGCCAGATTACCATCAGCAAGGTTCAAAGACTGAAAAAACACCTGGATTTAATCAGCAAGCTGATAAGGCATTAGAACCCAGCAACACCTTACTATGTCTGATCTTATGATAGACAGACATCCCTTAACATGTCGTATCGAAAAAATGAACTTATTTTTCAGAGCCTCTGCATCCTCATATTTATTCTGTGAGTTTTGGCACATTAATCAATCACAAAAGGTGGTTTCTCAGTGGGATCCCTATGCTATTCTCTATAGCAGTTGCTGTTAGTAATAGGGGGTTCCCAACTCTACATAGCGCATATGCAACTCCTACAGGCCCTAAATAGGCGAAGGGTTGCTGAAGATTGTTTTTGTACTGAACTGTTCTTGGCACAACTGATCTCAGTTATGATTACCCCTAGAGTTTTCCCCATTGTATTCTGGGGTAGCAAGGGTAGTCAATTTTGGATTATCTTTTTCTTGTGGGGGTTTAGACTGAGCCCTGCCACAATCAGGGCCCAATACGCCTTTGAGTTCTTTATCTTCGATCCTGGATGCCAGTGTGGCAATATTTTCTTTTAATGCCTTAATTTCACCAACCAAGTCTCTCAGCAGCTACCCAATTTGACAGCTACCAATGACTAGCAAACCCCTAATTTCCAACGCTGAGAAATTCACTTTATCAGGCAGCACAGTCCCACCAGTAACTTTCTTGTCCATTGGGGCCTCAGTTTCAAGTAAGTGTAACCTTCCTAGGGAATTGTAAAGTGACAACATGCCATCAGGAATTTAGGAATCATAGGGTCTTCTTCATTTGGAAGGGAAGAACACTGTCTCTCCTGATGGGGTCACTGCATGTCCCTGACACTCATCTCCTCTCATGTGATACTCCCTCATAATAGCACCCCCAGGGGCAGGATCAATTAGCGACCGCCTCCCCCTGGCCACATGGAAGGAGATCCCTAGTCAGGGATCAGTGATGACTCCACTGCATTCATCACAGTCAATATGCAGAATGCTGAGTGTTTAGTATGATTGGTTAGGAGCAACACATTGCCCCCAAACCCCCAACAATCCACCTAAGTGTTATACATTTCCTACACCCAGTCCACTATGTGTCATACATTTTCCACCCCCACAATTCACCTAAGTATGATATATTTCAGGCTTGATGCAAAATGCAAAATATGGCTAACTCACACAATTAGGCTAGATGCATGTGGTATAAGGTATTGGGTAATAAGAGTGGTGGGTATTACTGGAGTACAGTAATGGCTGTAATATACAACACACGCTAGACCATGCTGGAGTTGAAGTGGATGTGGAGCTTCTTTTTTTCCTTCCACCCCAGCTGAGCAGCTCTGTTTTTCATAAGGTTAAACCTTAGCCATAGCCTCCCTCCCGTGGAAACCGAAAAAAGGGCAGGAAAATATCCCAGCAGCTCTATTATGTCTTTATGGTAGCCCCCTGTGTTTAAATAAATTGATATCCGTTCACTTACCGACTCTCCGAGCATGCCTTGTAATACTTCATGGGATTGGAGGGTGATCCTGGCCCCCGATTCAGGCATTATTTGGATTTCCCTCCCGTTAATTCTCACATCTCCATGGGACTCATCTTCCAACTATCCAATCCCATAAATTTGCAAAACATCTGCTTTTGTGTAGTGTTTATATTCCACTTTGCTGAGGATGCCACAGAGTCCCCACACTCTTTTACAACTCTCCCACACTTGTTTACATTAGGCCTGGAAACATTTTACACTGGTTATCGTGATATCTCCATCTTTTGTATCTCTTACATGTCACTTTCCTTCCTGAGCATGGGCAAACATGAGCCAAGTGTGTTTTGCTTCGACAGCGGAAATATGTTTTGTCCCCTGTGTTGTGTAAAATGAGACCCCCATAAATTGTTCTTTGTCTTGTGACCTATCCAGATATGCTACACAGGCCATTGAATGTTAAACCAATTTGCCAATCCTCATTTGTTCGAAGCCTGGATCATCTTTTAAACAGAATTCCTTGTGGATCATTTTATTATAACACCACAACATGAATTGGTCTCGGATATGTTTGTCCCCAAAATATCATGATGTATCTAGGTTCCTTACCTGATGGCAACAATGTATATTTCCAGTATCATGCTTGTCCTAGGGTTAAAACGTAAGTCTAGTTTCTTAAATGCATTTTCCAGTTAATTTAGGGATTCTGTGCCCATTTCCTCTCTCGATTGCTCTCGTAGGGTCTCAAACATGCGCTGCCTTTCATAACCTAAACAGTGCATTAATATGGCAACTTTCCTGTTGATTCCATATATCCTACCACATGACGCCCTCACATAGTGCAGGAACCCCTTTTTCCCATTGGGCCTGCCTCAATGTGGGTGTAGCTGATGAGGGTAAGAAAACAGTGGGCCCTGATACATTTGCATGTGCCTTATGGAATGCATAAAGTTAGAACAAAGTGTTAGGAAACAGAGCGCAATTGGTTAATTTATATCACCAAAGTCATGAAGCCCTCAGAACATTTCAACATAATGGCATTGTTACTGTTCCATTGGTCAAAGTGAGCAGGAATCCTAGTTAGCTGTCTTCCACCATGTGGGGTTGAACAACTGTAGCATGCCTTCTTCCTCTGTGTGGTACTGCTCATTAGCCGGTAGCCTGCTTTTCCTTGTCAACACATTGTGTAAAGCCACGTTATAAATGCCATATCATATCATCATGCCATTTGTGTTAATCCTTTCTCACCATTTGTGGTACATGATTGTTGGGTGATTTGCTTTACTTGAGGTCCCCCACATTGTAGGGTGCTTTACTCGAGCCCCGAACAGTTTGTGTTTGTGGCGTAGTGTGCAATGAGGTACAGTGCATCATTCGAACATGCAAAGCAGTTGCTCCGCTTGCTCTCTGATAGGCAAGATTGTATGCAGTACCCTTAGGGTGCATTACAACAACCATGACCTCTTGGCAGTAGTAACCCAACCTGTGGTATAAATCTGTACTACACAGGTTGGTAGTGTGGACGAGTAGCCAGGCTTATCTCAATAGAGGTCCATGTGAGCTGTACGGGAGTTACACAGAGTATCACAGCGACAAGTATCCAAGCAAACACTTACACACAGGGTTTCTTATTAAAACAATTATTAATTTATTTACCAGTCAGGTAATATAAGCCTTCTTCAGAAGGCAGCGCTGTAAAACACCACACAAATATACTTCAAAATTATACAATCTCTTAAATTCAGAATCAGTAAATACCCATTTGGGATGGCATACAGCAGAGACCTACACTCACATGTGACTTCAATTGCTAGGGTGCTGTTGACATTAATGTATTACTGTTGGCATTCAGATTTAGTTAAGAGCAAGAAAAAAAAGGAAAAGACTATTAGAGCAAACCAGATACCACACATTTCTTAAGCAGGCAAATACTTTCAGATCCCCAATAAGAGTAATTGGGCCTCATTACGAGGTGGAGGTAGCCATGCCATTAATAAGGGCATGGCTACCCCCAAACTCGGGTCCGGGACCTGCAAAATGGGAAATACCTGGCCATTCCGACCTTGGAGGGCCCGGTAATTCCCATTTGCAGGACCCGGACCCGGTACGTCCAACATTCCCGTTTGAGCCCCCATAGGGCTCATTGGGAATGGGGAGGATGCTAACAACTGTCCCGTTAATAATGGGCCGCTATTAGCATCCTGTTCAGCTAGCGGGTGACGCTCTGCACGTCTGGTCTGACCAGACGTGCAGATCGGCCCCGCGAGCAGAACTCTGAATGTTGCAGCGAGGAAACAAGGTTGCCGGTAGCACTACCGGCGCCGTTGTTGCCTTACCGCAACACTCCTAATGAGGCCCATCAGGCTAAGCCAAAGTCAATAGGCTGCAGTCTATATGGGCTGAAGCACTTCATTCAAGGTACGTAAGAAAGTCTTTGCACAACGTTTCAAAAGTCTTTGAAGAAAAAGATGAATCAATGTAGGGCCACAAGCTGTTAGACTTGTGGGTGCTAGAAGATGCAAGCAACTCTACGGTAAGAGGTAAGTTCTCTTAAACTTTGTACAGTACCTTTAAAATGAAGAAAAGATGCAGCAGATGACTCCTGTTCCTGTGCAGCTCTGCAGATCTCTCTGTTCCTGGGCCTCAGTTGTGAGGACAAGAGGGGGGACGTCGGGGGACTCCTGCACTGGAATGGGATGGTCAAAACGTTCAACCGTCTAACATCACTTTCAGTGGCTGTTCAGTGTTTCAGCTCATTGCGTCTACCGCAACTAGCAAAACTGCGATTCCTGGATGTCAAGATGGACTTTCCTTGCTTCTGGGGTCCAGAACTCTGTTAATGGGGCTCAGGATCGGTCAGTCCTGCCTCCTGGCAGTCCGGAGAATCTTACTGGAGCTCTTGACCAACTTAAAAGTAATTTACACAGGTGTTCCTCTCCCTGGCTCTATGGTTTCCAGCAGTAACTCTGTGGAAATTCAACCAGTTCTGAGATGGATGTCCAGGTGGCTTACTTTGGAGTAGATTGGTCCCACCAACTCAAGTCGAGAAGTCGCCCTGGCAGGGGCTTCTCTGTCGATGCAAACTTGGTGTTTCAGCACTGAAGCAGGGCTTCACCAGGCAAACCAACGGTCCAGGAGTTGCAGCAGGCATCCTCTTCATGTTCTTCTTCGGTTCATTCATCCAGTGGTCGACTCTGCCTTCCAAGCCAGAGCAGTCTGTCTGCTGGCCAATCTTCATAGAGTGCATTTGTGTCTCCTAAGAGACTAAGCACAGGGAGATTTGGGTACCTCCCTCACTTTATGCCTACCCCAGACACCCTGAAGCCAGAGGCGGGCTTCACTTGTGAATCCCGCCAAAGGCAAAACGGGCAAAGGGACCAAACCCGGTTTGGCGTGCAGAGTAAATCCCAAGAAGGACCTTTCCACAAAGAATGGCAAAAAAAGAAGACCGGCACCATTTTGAAAAAAATTGCACCCTTGGGTGCTTTACTGCAGCTGCGAACGCAGCCCGCAGTAAATGCACACCACGGTAGTAAAAACAAAATCACTGCCACCAGCCATTCAGTGAGGAAACAGTAACATAAAAATGTTACGTGAGAAGTTGGACAAAAGGGGATACTAGGTAACCCCTCATTGTAATATAGTGTGTGCTGGGTCTAGAAAGTTACAAATGTAAGTAAAGTCAGTTTCAATTTACTGCTGCAGGAAACAGTAGTTTATCCGGTTGTATACGAATTGATCGTTTTACAACTGCTCGAATGACAATTGACCTTTTCACAATTGACCGAATTGTGAAGGTCGATTGTACCATATATGTGGGGGGAAACCCCCCACCCAACGCCAAACCCCAAAACCTATATATATATATATATATATATATATATATATATATATATATTCGGTCAATTGTGAAAAGGTCAATTGTGACCCTTTAAATTCGGTCAATTGTTCATTCGAACAATTGTAAACGACCAATTTGGGTAATACCGTTTATCCCAGAGAAGGTATTTAAACCTTAGGGGAATCTAAGAGACTTCCCTGTGTCACTGTGGTGCTTTGTGCCACAATGTAAAAGATGCTGCCAATGGAGTTTGCCAGACTCCACAACCAAAAGAAACAGTGTACAAAAATCACATTAGAATAGATGAGAAAGTTTGAAAAAGGGTCTCACACTCTCTGGGTTTAAAAAAAATCAAGTCCTCAAAATCCAGCAAAGTTGCTGGGGGTCTCTAAGGTAGAGGGAATTGGCACATTTCTGCAAATTCTCCCCAACACTCTTCACCCCCCCTCCCCCAGACTAAGGGACAGGAGGATTTAATCCAAACCTGGATGAATCTCCTTAATCCAGTCGGTCATACTTTCTGGAGAGACCATCAGCATTTTGGGGATTACAGGCTGATATGTGTTCCATGGTAAAATTAAACCCCTGTAGGCTGATTGACCATCTTAACAATTTAGGATTCTCCCCCTTTATCTGCATTAACCATCTCAAGGGTTGGTGGTCTGTTTGAATTACAAAAATAGATCCATACAAGTATGGTCTAAACATCTTCAATGACCACACAATGGCAAAACACTCACGTTCTATGGTTGCCCACCTTGTATCAGGGTCCTTCAGTTTCCTACTGATGAAGCAGATTGGGTGTTCCCTGCCTTTCTCATCCATTTGACTCAGACCTGCACCTATACCTGTATTGGAAGCATCTGTTTGAACAATAAATGATTGGTTGTAGTCAGGAGCTCTTAAGACTGGAGCTTGACAAAGGGCTTTCTTAAATCCTTCAAATGCCTTGGTGCACTCCTCATTCCACCTGACCTTCTTGGGGAATTTGGGTGAGGGGATCACATTCAAGGGAGAAGCTATGGTCCCATAGTTCTCTATGAAGTTCCTATACTACCCTGTGAGACCTAAAAAGGCTCTCACTTGGTGTAGGGGTGGCCCAGTCTTGTACAGCTTGTACCTTGCTAGGCAATGGCCTTATTTCATATCCTCCTACCTCATGTCCAAGGTAGACCACTTTACTCTGACCAATTTGACATTTACTTGCCTTTATGGTCAGATTGGCCTGCTCAAGAGCCGTAACATGTATCCTAGGTGATCAATATGTTCTTTCCAAGCAGGGCTGAACACTGCAATGTCATCCAAGTATGTCATGCAGAAGTCGTCCATCCCATTCAGAACATGATTGACCATCCTTTGGAACGTGGCAGGCGCATTCTTTAGTCCAAAGGGCATCACCTTAAACTGGTAGAGGCCTCCTGGGGTTGAAAATGCAGTTTTTTTCCTTGGCATGGTCTATTAGAGCTATTTGTCAATAGCCTGAGGTTAGGTCAAATGTACTGAGATACTTGTCTGAACTAAGTTTGTCCACTAGCTCACCTGTCCTTGGTAAAGGATGGGCATCAGTCGTGGTGACTGCATTAAGAGCTCTATAGTCCACACAGAATCTCAACTTGTTGGTTCCTGCCTTTGGTACTAGTATAACTGGACTAGCCCATGGACTGGTAGAGGGTTCTATTACCCCAAGATCAAGCATCTTCTTGACCTCTTCCTTTATGTGGGTTATTACATGGTCTGACATCCTTTAACCTCTGCTTTTAACAGGTAAACAGTCACCAGTGAGAATCTCATGCTGGCCCCAAGCGGTTAAGCCTGGTGTCAGTGAAAACAGGAGGCAAACTGATTTAACAGAGATTTGCACTCTACCTGCTGTTCCAGTGTCATATCAGAATAGAGATTGACTCCTTCTGTCTTCCCATCTAAAGGTTGTCCCCTGAGGAGATCAGGCAGATGCTAAGTGCAAAGCTCCCAGTTCTGGTCTAAAGCCATAGGCCTTTAGGCGGTTGGTGTGAAAGACCCTGGGGTCCTCCTTAGGATTGCCGAGGTCCACCAAGTAATTGACCTCTCAAAGTTTTCCCACGACCTTGAAGGGTCCAATCCGTTTGTCCTGCAAGGCCCTTTGCCTTGTAGGCACCATAACAAGAACTAGCTGGTTTTGAGTAAACTCAACCATGTTGGCCTTCTGGTCATGCCAATGCGTCACCAGAGCCTGACCTGCTTTCAAGTTATCAGAAGCTTCTGTCATCATGTGTGTCATTCTCCTTTGGAGACCTAACACATAGTTAGTGACTTTCACTGGCTTGTGAGAAGGAGCACTCTCCAACCCCTCCTTGGTTAGGGCCAATGGCTAACCGGATGACCATAGAGAAGCTCAAAGGGGCTGACGCCAACCCCTTCTTGAGGGACTTCTCTATAAGCAAAGAGAAGTCATGGCAGTAGAAGGTCCCACTTTCTTCTAAGTGGTTCTTCTAAAGCACCTATCATGCTCTTCATAGTTCTGTTAAACTTCTCTACCAATCCTTTGGTTTGGGGATGGTAGGCTGTTGAGAACTTGTAAGTTACTCCACAGTTTTTCCACATGGCTTCATGAAGTGAGACATACAATTGGTCCCCCTGTCAGAGATCACCTCCTTAGGAAAACCTACTCTGGTAAAAATACCAAGTAGGGCCTTAGCCACTGCCTGAGCTGTGACAGTACTCATGGGTATGGCTTCAGGGTATCTGGTAGCATGGTCTACCACAACCAATATAAATCAATTGCCTGAAGATGTGGGAGGGTCCAAGTGTCCAGCAATGTTGATTCCCACCCTATCTAAAGGGACTTCCACCACTGGTAGAGGCACTAAAGACGCCACATTCTTGGCTTCACTCTTGCCAGATGTCTGACAGGTGTGACAGCTCCTACAGACTTTATCTACCTTAGACCCCTTCCTGGGCCAACAGAAATAAAGATACAACCTTTCTTTGGTCTTCTTAAAGCTTAAGTAACTAGCTAAAAGTATCTCCTGGGCTAACTGTAGGAACTGAGGTCTTACTTCTTGAGGCAAGTCTTCTGTAGTCCCTTGGAGTAGACTCAGTAGGTTCACTGTAGAGGTGGCCACCCTCCCAGTATAACCTGTGCTTCCTTGGCTCTTGCCCTTCCAGCTGGGAAGCTGCCTGTTGGTGACAACCTTCAAGATTAGGACACTCTTTGACCTCTGCTGAAGTCTGCCCTACAGGGGCCACCTTCTGCAAGTAAAGACTGCAGCTCAGGATGGTCTTTAGGATCCAATCTCCAATAGGAGGAATGTCTTCTTACAGCTCTGTATCATCAGTAGCTGACTCACCATCCTCTGGTGGTTTCTCACATTCAGTCTCAGCTGGTGTAGGAGTCACATGTGACTTGGGACTGTCCTCTTGGGGATGTCCTAGTTTTGTGCTACTCTTCTTATTTCCTGAGGCTTTAGGTTTCACCTTTTCTCTTTCTTCCTGGAAGTAGACGTATGTCCTTCCTGTAGACTGGGTGTTATAGGTTCTTCTGTAACAACCCACTGAGAGTCATCCAAGGTGAGCTCTCTGGCTTTCTTAGTTTGGTCCTGCTTCCTCTTACAGGGAGGCCTGGGGGTGCCCTTTGTCTCTTTCTTCCTGGAATCAGAAGGTTGTACTTCCTGTGGACTATGTGTTATAGGTGCCTCTGTAACTTCCCATTGAGAGTCATTCAATGTTTGCTCTCTGGCCAGTCTAGTCTGCTCCTGCTTCCTTTTAATGGGAGGCCTGGCGGTGCTTGATACAACTCAAAGAGTCTTTAAGTCATTCCCCAACAGTACTCTCCCAGGTACCTCACTCTGAACACTGACAGGTATTCTTACAGTCATATCGTTGCACTGGGTGAGAGCTGGTAGTATTGGAACCATCTGGAGGGGGCCTCCATGAAGCTTAGTGGGGCCTTTGGGTGCCTTAGCAACATCCTCAGGTTTGAAAAAGGTTTCATCCACCACTGTGATCAGGCCCCAGTGTCCCTAATGCCAGGGGTCTCCTGACCATTTACAAGTACACTGTCCTTGTAGTATTCTTTTGTGTTATCTGGTATAGAGTTATACACATCCAAATTCTGTTGTTCCCACAGACCCAGCTACCCTAAAGAAACACTGGCTGAGATCCCAACAGGGTCTTCTGCCAATAGAGGAAAGTTTCCACTTGCCATATGTACTTCTCTCTCAGGGATGAAGGCTAAGGAGGCAGTGTGGACCCCTGAAGCCCCTTTAACATGGTCAGTAGACCCACAAGCATAACATTTACCAAACGTTTTCTGGAATGGTGGTTTCTGCTGACCTCCCTCTGGTTTGGCACCAGAGGTTTCACTAGACTGTCCTGGTTTCCCATGTGGCCTACCCTTCTTATGGTTGTGGCCCTCTTTTGGATGGGAAGCTTTAGAATCCTCTGTCATCTTTCTTGTGCTCTTTCCTCTCATCTTTTTTATGAGTGGCCCCAGAATCCTTGTGAGAAGCACTGTTGGCAACCCACAAGTCAGCAGAATCAAAAATAGATTCCAACAAAAATAGTTCTTCAAACATTCACACACCCAGGTAGCCCAAGGGGTACCATCAGTCTTTTTGATGGTCCTAAACCTCTTAAGGTACTGGGAATGAGTTTTCCCAAATCTAGCTATTAAAGCTAGCATCACAGTTTCATACTCTTTTCTTTCAAGTTCCCCCACCCCCATTACAGCTTCAGTTGCAACCTGGGGGATCCTAGACAGAAGCCAAGGAATCAGCTGATACTCTGTGTAACCCTGAATCCCATAGTTATACTCAAATGCACCCAACCAATCCAAAATATCAGGTTTTGCATCATACATACTCAATGCTTCTTAGGCATGCAAGGTTTTGGACTGGAAGACCTAGAAGACTCTGGGATAGAAACATTTTCAACAGACAATTTCTTCATCTCAAGAGCATGCTGCATTTCCGATTCCCTTAACTTGATGTCTTGATATTTGGCTGCAGCTTGGATTTGTAATCTTCTGAACTCTACCTCAACTCTCATTCGCTTAAGAGATGCAAACTCGGGACTCATTACTGGACCTGGTAGGGTCCCAGTGGCTAAAGGTTGAGGTGGAAGGGCAGGTTGAGGACAAGAGGGGCTCTCCTTATGAGACCCCTCTTCCTCTTCTGACTCTTCTAAGACATTAGAGTTAGACTCTGAATTATCATCCTCAATGTTATTATCCACATTTCCTAGATTAGTAGGTGTAACAGGCCTACTACCCAGACTTTGATGATTCAACAATCTTGCAATAAATTAATTTTTCTTTCCTTTAACAGGGAGTCTCCTGGCCTTACACATTTCTTTCAGTTGTTCTACTGTTAAAATGACCAGGGCTTCCTGACTGAAGTTATCCATATTTGGCATGTTTATACAATTGCTATTCTAGTGGAGCTTAACCTTGTGAAGGTTTAGTTGAACAAAAGCAAAGCAAATCTTATTGTAACAACTCTATAATATATCCTCACCGGCTGCCACCAGTGTTAGGCAAGATTGTATGCAGTACCGTTAGGGTGCACTACAATAACCCTGATCTCCTGGCAATAGTAACCCAACCTTTCATATAGGTCTGTACTGCACAGGTTGGTAGTGTGGACAAGTAGCCAGGCTTATCTCAAGAGGGGTCAATGTGAGCTGTAGGGGAGTTACACAGAGTTTCACAGTGACAAGTATCCAAGCAAACACTTACACACACGGTTTCTTAGTAAAGCAATTATTAATTTATTTGCCAGTCAGTTAATATAAGCCTTCTTCAGAAGGGAGCACTGTAAAACACCACACACATATACTTCAAAATTATACACTCTATTAAGTTCAGAATCAGTAAATACCCATTTGGGATGGCATACAGCAGAGACCTACACCCACAGGTGACTTCAATTAATAGGGTGCTGTTGGCATTAATGTATTACTGTTGGCATTCAGATTTAGTTAAGAGCAAGCAAAAAAGGAAAAGATTATTAGAACAAACAAGATACCACAAATATTTCTTAAGCAGGCAAAAACTTTCAAATCCCCCAATAAGAGTAATTCAGTCAAAACAGGCTAAGCCAAAGTCAATAGGTAAGAGTCTATATCAGCTGAAGCACTTCCTTGAAGGTAAGTAGGAAAGTCTTTGCACAACGTTTCAGAAGTCTTTGAAGACAGCGATGAATCAATGTAGGGCCACAAGCTGTTAGACTTGTGGGTGCTAGAAGATGCAAGCAACTCTACAGCAAGAGGTAAGTTCTCTTAGACTTTGTACAGTACCTTTAAAATGAAGAAAAGATGCAACAGATGACTCCTGTTCCTGTGCAGATCTCTCTGTTCTTGGGCCTCAGTCGTGGGGGCAAGAGGGAAGATGTCGCAGACTCCTGCACTGGGATGGTCAAAACTTGCAACCGACAAACTTCACTTTCAGTGGCTGTTCAGTGTTTCAGCTCCTTGCATCTACCACAAATAGCAACACCGCGGTTCCTGGCTGTCGAGATTGACTTTCCTTGCTTCTGGGGTCCAGCACTCTGTCGAGGGGGCTCAGGCTTGGTCAGTCCTGCTTCCTGGGAGTCCGGAGGATCTTCCTGGATCTCTTGGCCAACTTAAAAGCAAATGCAACATAAACAAGTCCCAGTTTCACTGCGTCAAGTATAGCAAAATAAAAATCGGGAGTCCAAGTGATTTGGACTCCCGATTTGGACTCGGCTGTTTAGACAGACTGAAAAATCAAGGCGCTGGTTTTGCAGTCTGTCTAAACAGCCGACCAGCTTTAACTGCAATTGCGAAGCCTTCAGAGTACTTTTTGGGCATTGTCCCTTCAGCTTAAATTTCAGGCTCTATCCCTATCAAGCCTCAGATGAAGAGCCGTGGAAGGCTCGAAACACGTGTTAGGCTTTAGATTGTACTAAACCTTGGACTTTAAAGGCTGTTCTTTCATACAAATCACTTGGACTCCCGATTTTTATTTTGCTATACTTGGTGCAGTTAAACTGGGACTTGTTTGTGTTGCATTTGTACTTACCTCAGTGGAATCATACTGGCAGTATATCCACACTACCCAGATACCTGCAGCCGTGACGCTCTTTGTCCAATTTATACTTACAAGCGCTGTGGATCGTGACTTTTTCTTCCAATTTGTTCTTTCCCAACTTAAAAGCAATGCACAGCAAACTGGTGTTCCTCTCCCTGGCTCTACGGTTTCCAGCAGCAACTCTGTAGAAATGCAACCAGCTCTGAGATGGATGTCCAGGTGGCTTACTTTGGAGTTGATTGGTCCCACCAACTCTAGGGGAGAAGTTATCCTTGCAGGGGCTTCTCTGTCGATTCTAACTTGGCATTTCGGCACTGGGCTTCACCGTTCAAACCAACGGTCCAGGAGTTGCAGCTGGCGTCCTATTCAAGTTCTTCTTCTGTTCCTTCGTCCAGTGGTCGACTCTGCCTTCCAAGCCAAAAGACTTGGCTTTTATACAGTTCTCTCCCGTTCATTCCAGCCTAGCTGTCAGTCACCCAGCAGGGTGGCTGTCCTTGCCGGACAGTCAGCAGGCCAATCATCACCGAGTGGATTTGGGTCTAGTAGGAGACTAAGCACAGGGAGTTCCGGGCACCTGCCTCACTTCCTGTCTACCACAGACACCCTGGAGCAAGAGGCAGACTTCACTCGTGAATCCCGCCAAAGGCAAAATGAACAAAGGGACCAAACCTGGTTTGGCACGCAGAGTAAATCTCAAGAAGGATCTTTCCACAAGGAAATGGTGAAAAAAGAAGACTGGGGCCATTTTGACAAAAATGGCACCCTTGGGTGCTTTACTGCAGCTGCGGACGCAGCCCCTGGTAAATGCACACCACAGTAGTAAAAACGAAACCACTGCCACCAGCCATTCAGTGAGGAAAGGGTAACATAAAAATTTTACATGAGGAGTTAGACAAAATGGGATGCTAGGTAACCCCTCCAGCACCCTCTTTTAAGATAGTGTGTGCTGGGTCTAGAAAGTTACAAATGTAAGTAAAGTCAATTTCACTTTACTGCTCTGGGAAACAGTAGTTTATCCCAGAGAAGGTATTTAAACCTCGGGGAAATCTAAGCAACTTCCCTGTGTCACTGCACGAAAGGTGCTGTGTGCCACAATGTAAAAGATGCTGCCTATGGAGTTTGTCAGACTCCACAATCAAAAGAAACACAGTGTACAAAAATCACATTAAAATACATGAGAGAGTGGGAAAAGGGATCTCACTCTCTCCAAGTTTAAAAAAAATCAAGTCCTCAAAATCCAGCAAAGTTGCTGGGGGTTTCTAAGGTAGAGGGAATTGGCACATTTCTGGGAATTTTCCCAAACACTCTCTAATTACGTGGTTTTATGCAGAGCACCCATCATTGTTCACATGCGATTGCTCTCCGAGGCGCAATTGTTATTCACTTCAATTTTGTTCACATCATTCAGTGTGCTTTGGAGGAGGCCGTTGTTTGGAGGTTTTGAGTATCTCCTTCCTCCAGGTGCAGATGCGCTGCAAGTAGGTGGTTTCCCCTCACTCAAAGGCTGCATCTGGTGGGCTATCTAATTGCCAATGTTCTAAATTTGAATGGGTGCCCTTTGATTTCAGTTCCCAGGCAGATTCCTGGGAGTGCCTGTCTCTCTAAGGAGGGTGGTACCTGCCCTCACAAAGGAATAAATAGTCAGTTGCTACAAATCTAGTCCTGCCAGCAGTGGCGACATCCAGCCTGTCTCGGGAGAGTACACATCATTTGACAGCTAAGCTAAGCTGGGCTGACGGGACTATCACGTGTGACAACAGATTGATGTGGCTTTGATAACTATGAGAGTTGCTGCCACTAAGCCCTAAACTCGGGTATGGCTTATATTTACAGTTTTGTGTGCCACCAGCACAGCAATATCAGTTATGTAGTGTTTCTAAAGGGAAGATCTAACGGTGGTTCATTTCTGATGGAAATACTTTATTACTATAATTGACTTCCAAATGGAAAACCCCTCCTTTGACATCCTTCACGTCCAGTCCCCAACTGCTTCTCTCAGAATGTCTCCCACTCCACATTCTAGGTGTCCTCAAGCCCAGAGCTTGCTGAGATGCAGGGCCCTCTGAAGAAACACAGAAGACCTAGTTCAACTAGGAAATGCCAAATACACCAGATGCCAATAACTAGTTCAGGTCAAAATCCACATTATCAACTAAAACAAATGGCAAAACAACATCTTTTTACTTTACAGCACAATACACTAATGACAAAAACAACCTCACATTTCCCAGTTGAGGTATCATATAAACAAACCCTAATGTGAAATAAACCCGGTGATAATTGTTAGGTCATTTTTATTTGTGCATAGTATGTGCTCTCTCCAATCTCCTTTCATATAACCATTTCGATTTTAGTTGTAACTCTTTTTTAATCTAAGCAAATATGACAATATATGTTTGCACGATTTTGTACTTGGACGTTTTTAGTATGGATTTGTTTTGCTCTTTTTGTTATATTGTGAGCTAAATTAAGTCTTCCTTTTTACCCGCCTGTGCTTTCGATGGGGTGTTTTTTCATTGGTGAATCTGCTACTGAATTGCCAGTAACTTCTGCAGCCACTAACATTAACGTTTTTGTAACCAGGAGCTGACATTGCCAAGAATGATGGCATATACTCTAAGTTCTTTCACTCCTACAATGGCAACGGCAGATATAACTTGAAGGTGCGCGTCAGTGGGAAAAACAATGTTGCATCGCTGAGCACAAACCTGGCTGGAAGTCGTGCCCTATACATACCTGGTTACATAGTGAATGGTAAGTCGGTACTTGATCTTCTAAAATACATATGATGTGTCTGGAGATGCTCTCAGCTTGGGGTGAATTATACTTTATGTTTTGATGTGGGCCTAATCTAATTAAATGTCTTGTACAGCCACCACTCAGCAAGCTTTTCTGAAGACTTCCATTTTTATAACTAAATGCTTGTAGCTACCATACTTTTGGCATCACACACTTTAGCATCAATGCCCTCGGCAAGGGATCTAATGGGCTTTATTGCCTGTGACCCCTCTTTACTGTCCTGAGCAATGGCACCTGATGACGGCTAAAGCAATTAAGTCTTGTTACTGGCCACAGGCAAGTAACAAATTTAGCACCATCAATTTCAGTAATATGCTTGAAATCGTTCCCGTTTAGTGCTGGGAATTGATTATGCAGGGAAGAAATCACTATGAAATGGCTGTTGGGTGGAACACTGCGAAGCAACAGGGCAAAGAGGGGGAGAGGTCCCCTTATAAATGTTGAGCCAGGTGCAGCAGATGTGGGAGCGGAGGAGGAGCGGACCACAAACCGAAGAGGAGACCAAAAATAAAGTGAGAGGCTGGGTTCACCAAGTGGGAGATATGCTATAGTGGAAGCCCAGGAGGTAAGAACACCATAATCTCTAAGAGCAGAAGATCGGCCAGACAGTTGGAACAGGTCCCGGGCATAATATGAGTAACAGAACATCTCTCTGCACAACATCAGTTATGATTGGCATGGCATAAAAGCTCTATGACATAACTACTTACTTCATCGACTGTGGATGCAATTCTTCTGTTCTTGCATGACAGAGTTAGCCCCATGCAAATAATTGTAAGCTTACTAGTACCATTGAACATTGACAACACAGCAGTGCTCCTCCTTAAGGGTGTGTGATTTGTATGGGTTATCTAAAAAGAGCACCCCTTCCAAAGGGCTTTAGTAGTTGGCCTGAGTAGCCCATTGGATGCTCATGGTGCTCCCTACATGAAGGCACATGAAGACTGCAACCCGCCTATGAGGTCCTAAAACCAAAGGGAGCCCCGGGGGTGCTCCATGCACACACAATATTAGCACCCATGGGAGTGGCACCAGTCAATTGGGAGGATAGGAATGTGGGCTTTCACCTCTCCCCACCCCACCTGCAAGCCCCTTCCCTATTTACCACATGCCAACTGCTCTATTCCCTCGCTTCCCTGACGAGATGGCACCAGAAACATAGAAAAAAGTCTTGCATCCCTTTCTACGTCTTGTATTTTTTAAGAGAATAGAGCTTGCACAGTCGTTGCACCCCCAATTCCCTCCAAAAAAACACTTTTAGTACCCTAGTAGGAGCCCCACGGTGCTAATAGCATTACACACCTAGTGGCAGAGTGTCAGGATGGGCCGGTAATGGCCTGACGTCCTCAAAGGGGCCCTCGATTCACTCAGGAACACTGTTACAGGCGAATCCCACTCCCCTTACTCGTTGCTTAACGCAATAATCAGCAACCAAATATCATGTTATTTGTTTGTGCGACAACATCCACCCCATGTCTTTTTAAGAGTGTTTATGGAAAATGGGATGACAAGTAATGTCTCCAATTGCAAACCCTTTACTGAAAGTCTTGGCTGCTAGGGCAGATTTTGCACTACCATCTGATAATACAACTACCCAACCATAAGGGGAAGGCTAAATTACCTGACAAGAAAGGGAATCCAAACCTCTCTTAAATGTTGGTAGCGTGATCAGATCGACAAGGCTTAACTCTCAGGATAGGGCAGTTGGTCGTCATAGAGGTACAATTAGTAGTTGGTCGTCACAGAGGTACAATTAGTACACACACATAAAGCTATACAAAATACATCACAGTGATATGCTAAAAAATATATACTTTATTAAAGTCACACATACAAAACTATCAAGATAAAAAATAAGGACCCTCCTAATCCCAATGTCTACATGTGGGTCGTTTGCCAAGTGACAGCACCCAGCATAAAATAACACAGGGTGGGGAGAACCAGGAAGCTATATAACCCAACAAATACGTAAGTACCTAGCAGCCTCCACAACTAAGTTCAGTGTCCTGAAGACACATCCCAACCCTAGTTGATGTGAAAGGTCCTAGATCTGGTGGCCAACACCTATCACAAATGGCAGGGTATGGGATTAAAAGGCAAGCGCAATGTTTCACTGAGGGAAACATTGATTTACAATATCTAGACCTAAAACACAAATTACCATGAATTTAGACCTCCTAGGGCCTTTACAAGGGTATTAATGCCTAGTTGCTCAGAACAATATATGATGGCTTCAGAGAGGATCGAACTACAGTAAACTAAGCCAACACTTCTGGGGCTCAATGAACATTTCTGCAATAGTTACCTTCCTGATACTTTATATGGGAAAATATACACTGTCACCAGTTGCAGATAATGTTTCATTTACATTTTACCAGTGCATAAATGAAAAGGGTGAAATTAAAACATAGATAGTAACTCCTAGTTAAGTACAGAAATGGAGAATCGTAGTCGGAGCTCACTGAACCCATAGGTGATCAAGTAAGTATTTCCAAGGGCAGGTAAGTACTCAAGAGTCAGGAGAGTTGTCAGTTCACAGTTCCATAGGATGTGAAAGTTAAAGACAATAGAGGTGTCTGACCCTAATACCCATTTTCACAGCGGAGCTGACTCTCCATGCACTATGCCTAAACTCAGGGTTAGCCTAGTCTTAGCGATTGTCCTGCTGCCAGCATAGAGTACTCATGATCATTGTAGTTTGTGTACAGGGGGGCATATGATGAATATCACTCCTGTGCTGCAGTGACTTTGCTGTCACTGTTGTGGTCGAATGGGCACCTTGTGATCTTTGGACCCGCTCTGTGCCACAAGACGAGGGGGTGCTACGGATCAGGCTACTGATGCATCAGGGCACAAGTGCATTATGCTTTTGACATGGAGTTTCAACAAAGGGGATCTGGTTAGTAGATTACGCCTTTGGAGAAGAAATCGCCTACATCATTTTAGGTACTAAAAATAAAAAAAGCCAGGGCTTTGCACCCTTGCCAGATGGCAATTCCTCACAAGGATACACAGGCAAGTCAGTTTCATGCAGTGCCTTGAAGGACACAGTTTGCGAAAAACATCAGGATCAATTCAATCGTCAATGAAGAAGATGGATGTCCAAACACTGGTTTGAGCAGTGCTGATGCAGCGCTACTTCATTCGAGCTGAGGCAACAAGGCCCTTTCAGATGGTTTGTTGTAACACAAACAGGTTTGAAATTCGGTGAGTGCCAAATGCAGCTCCTTATGGTCAGAACGGTTTGATCAGTGTTGAGCATGCTCAAATCACGATTGCAGTGGTTCAACAGGAAATGGCAGGAATGCTGGCTGCCCAGACTCTCAGGGACAAGATGAGTCAATTTCTCTGGTTCCCATCACGGGGGAGACTGGCACACACCTTCCATGCATCCTTCAACACAGTGAGCTTTTGGACATAGTGTGGGTGGAAGAGATGTAGGTCTTGTTCCAGCAGCAGTTCACCCCCAATATTCCCAGGGGATGGTTAGGGGACAGAGCTTGCCGCCACCATGGAGCACTTGACTTTGGAAAGGACTTTTCACCCTACAGGGTCCAACAATCTCATTGAAGGTTTTTAATCCAGAGATGATTCACATAAGTTGTGGGAGACAGCCTCTTTTAAACTCAAAAGCCCCCAAGTGATTGGACTAAAGCGAGTGGACTTTGCCTTCTGACATCACATCTAAAGTGCATTGTGCTACAGGAAGTGCAAGGGACATGAAGGAGGGATGGAGGCAGAGGGAAAAAAGATGTTGGAATGTTCCTCCAGCTGTAAAGATCTCTCAACATCTACATAGTCCACTGCCCCATCCCTTATTAATAGAATCAAAGGCCTTTGAGTAAGTAGTGCACTGGTGTGAGGCTACTGCTGGTGTGAATGGGTGTGACCTTTGATTCTTTTTCCCAGGATATCTTTCTGAGAAATGCCTGTCTCTAAGGGGAGGGTGTTTCCTGCCCTCACAAGGAATAAAGAGAGGCAGTCCCGCCAGCAGTGGTGAGGTCCAACCTGTCTGGGGATGATACACATCATTTGACAGCTGAGCTGTGCTCACAGGGCTGGCACTTGTGTGATATCAACTTGATGTGGCTTGGATAACTATGAGAGATGCTTTCCACTAAACCCTAAACTTGGGTATGGCTTATATTTGAGGTTGTGTGTGTGCAACCCAGACAGCAATATCACAGTTAAGTAGTGTCTGGAACAGAGGTGCATATCTTAAATGCAGCCACTGGGCTGTCACCGCAGCTGTCAAATGGACGCCTGTGACCTCTGAATGTGCACTGTACCACTGGAGAGCAGGCGCTGCATATCAGGTTACTTATGCAGCAGGGCACAAGTGTACACTATGCTTTTGGCATCAAGCTTTATGACAGGAGCATCTGATCAGCAGTTTCCCTTTCCTGATATGGAATTACAACATCCTTTCATTAACTAATACAAATCAAAAAAGCCACTGCTTCTACACCCTTGCCATGGCATTTCCTCACACCAGTAAAGGGATGGGGTGCATTTTCAGCAACTCTGTAGACTCCTGCAGCAACCCACAGCCAAGAAGAAGATCCTGAGAGTAAACTGCAGGATGTAGTGGTGAAATGGCTCAGAAAGGGTCCCAAAGTGGAGGGCCAGATAAAGTAGATGTGGGGTGTATCCTGGAGTTGCCAAAAAATCTGGACTGGACATCTGACAGCAAAAACTCATGCCGGGATAAGGCTAAGCAGTTGCACTTAGCACATATTGCCAAGTATGGGCTTTAACAATGGTCACAAGGATGGGAATCCGACGGGAGGAATCTGGGAAGCAAGAGTTATTTAGGACAGGGCAGAACGTAAATACTCCTGTGAAAGGGGCTTGACCAAGATCCATCTGATTACAAAAAGGGGCAGGGGGCAGAGGATCAGAAGACCAATGATAGTGCTTAGTCACTCCGACTGCCACTCTGACATAGACAGCCCACAGGAAGTAAGAGGGCTATTCCAGATATCTCTACTAACCTAAACCAGCTATTTTACTATTTAATCCTTGTATGGTTATTTCCATATACCTTATCTCCAGTTACCTTATTTTTTTAATTCTATACATGATATTCAATCTTAGGTTATTCAAAGAAACACAAAAACCGATCAAAAAGATTTTAATTAATGTTTACCAATTGATTGATGGTCCATAATTTGTGTGCCAACACGTGTTTCACACTCTTAGGACATCCTCAAGGCTAAAACCATAATTGACAAGTTGTGACGAAAAGAATATGAGATAAAATTAAATAAAATATTTTGTTAGAGACTAAATAGTAAAGAAAGATCAGAAGAGATTCATTATTGTCCAGGATAAAATGATCTCCACTTAAAATGTAATATCATATTGTTCATGATCAGTGTTAGGTTGATTTTCATATTTTGTGAAATCCACTTCACATGAGTCCCTCATCACTTTTTGCTGAACTACAGAAAGTGTTGTCAGTTCTCTTGAGTGAGTGGGAACCTTTTTCCACACACATTCATTCTTTTGCCCTATCTATGGGATCCTTTCTTTATTTATGTGTATGCCTTTTTCTTAGGGTCATGCTTTCCATCAAGTTTTGTGGCATCTGTCATTGATCTGTGCTTTGTTCCTCAGACCCCATTGGGCTTGCCTTTTTATTTTATTTTATTTCCCTCATGGGAACACATGTTCTCAAGGGCAACAGGGGTATTTGGTATCCTGGCTATCTTTTCTATTATGAGATCAGCACACACCACTTTATGTGGAGTGCGAAGGAGTTACACTGTATCCCCTTTCTCACTGCTCCTGTAACTTTTGGTTTACAGTGACAAGCTCATCAGGAGGCTGGTGGCAATGGTTTTATCCTACCTATGTGTGTGCTGGACTCATAGCCATGGTGGCTCACAGAAGCATTGCCATTTACCCAAAATGGTGACAGTGTTCTTTTTTCGTAAATTCAAGATGGTTTGTTCCTTCTTGTTCCATGCAGTGTGGGGGAGGTCCTGTTTTGACTTTTACCATTGGCAGGATCCCTTGGTGAATCCCACCAAGGTGCCAGTGTGTCTCTGGGGACAGGACACGGGGAGGATTCTGAAACTCTACTGTTCTTTATCTTCTGCTGTGCCTGCCTGGAACCAGGTCCAACTAGAGGGTGTGGGTGGCTGTCCTGGATGCACAGCCACCACCCACAGTTTGAATGATGCATAGATACTGGTTGGCTGCATTCATTCATAAGAGGTTTGGATCCTGAGGCTGAAGACAAGCTGACCACTGGAACTGAAGAATCGATAAGGAGGAAGAGGAGAGACGCCTGCAGCCACTTCCAGACGACTGGAGATGCCTTCTGAGTTACCATTGCTGTCCAACCCCTACTTCCAAATGTCAGGAGAGCCCCCAAAAGGATGACTCTCTACCTTAGACTTATGGGTCCAATCAGTCTGAAGACGACCTGCATTGCGAGCCATCCCACAACGAGCTGTGACCTTCAATGGCTACAAACCTCCAATACCCTGGTACCTGTGGCCCTTGTGCATTGCCTTCTGAAGATCGAATGCTCCAAACACTTTTGTGTACCACTCCTGGATCTCCAGAGGCATGATTCCACTCCTTGAAGACCCCTAACCAGAGTGCTGAACTGAGAAAGCAAGACTAATCTACCGGGCGGTAAACCATCTTCACGGGTGCTTTACAAAGGCGCCAAAGTCACAGAACCCCAGAGAATACTTTGCCTATAGCCTCTTCACTCAACTGCTTCTTTGAGATGCATTCCAGTGTCCCTTCTTTTGTCTGCCTCACTAGAAATCGGATGACTGATCTACTGCTGCTGTATCCCAGAGGCATCTTGATGCATCCTCTTCTTCATGTCTAAGGTACTGGTAGAACATACCTAGAGTTGCTTTGCTGCTCCTGTGTTGCTGGAGTGCTGATTCATGAGTTTGGTAGTTCAACCATTCACGTTCGACCAGACCTAACACCTGTGAGCCTGCAGGGAGTCTTCCCTGAGGTCCCTGAACCTTTTTCCCAACAAAGAGTGTTACTTACTTGCTACCGAAGACTCTGGAACCTTGTGACTTTCTACAGCATGTGCCTTGCTTGTTTAACCCTCCAATCTGACCTTGAGATGCTCATAACAAGATAGGGATAGACGACTAAAGCCTAAGAACCTCTGTGAAATTATTACAAGTATTTATCTGCTTTAGGTTCGCCTTGTTTAATTAATTCTTACTTAAAACAGATATTCTGAAAGTTATTACAACTGTTTTGAATTGCCTTTGAAATGCTCACTGCCATTCTACAAGTATTACAAAAGGGACTTAACTTACTGTAAAGATTGCATTAGTTGTTCTAAGTAACTCATTGTGTGTAATATACTTACCTTTCTGAAGAATCACATTTACCTTAGTGTATTAAAAAAATAAACCATTATTTTTATATAACTTTTAGTGTGTCAGTGTTTATTTGGCCTATATGTAGACTCTAAGTTCTTTGAACCTCACTACTGCCCTTCCTGCCTCATATGATAAACCTGGCTGCTCAGCTATTGCAACCAACACAACGTATGTGGTTCAGGCCTATACTAAGAGTTGGAGCCCTGTGTCGCTAAGTCTTCTAAAGTCCTACCTAAGGTGGACTTTTGTAAAACTCCCTAGCAATCAGTAGTATCGCAATCCACAATTTAGATTATGACATTATCCTTCATAAATAGTAAATTGAGGAATGTATTGGCTGAGGCATTTCTTGGAAAGACTTATTCAAAATCTGTACGCATATCAACGTTTTTAGCACTTACCTTGAGCAGATTGGAATGATTGTGCAATTGAGATGCATCTAATGTATTTCTGTTGGATCTCTATTATTATCCTCATTGTGAATCGTACAAAAGGAATTCTATTTACCTGTAGTTCCATGTAATTCATGAATCACGTATTAGCTTTTAGCTCTGATTGGCAATATCCCATAATAATAGAGGTCCAATAGACATACCTTAGATGAATCATAAATCAAAAAGACCGGTACTGGACCTCCAGCCAGCAAACAAATCTGTAAAGCCACAAGCGTTCAGAATGACAACTCCCCCAAGTAGTCATTCAATTGCCAAACAAGGACCTTACAAGGCAATGTTGGATATGAAAGATGAAAACGTTGAGATTTCAGTGTCCACAGGGCATTTGCACTTTAAATTTGACAATTGTCATTTCCAGTTCAAGGTGCTTCTTGTTGGGATTGCGTCTGCACCTCATGTGCTTAGAAAGGTGCTAGCGGTTATGGCCACTTGGATGTCCTGAGGTTATCCTTATATAGATGACTGGAAGGTTCATAATAGGGGAGGGTGCACATAAAAGACTCTAAACCTGCTACACCAGCTTGTTTTCCCAGTCCCTGAGCAGCAAACAAGCCATGTTCCAAGTTAAGCCAAACTATTTCTAGGAGTCATCCTAAACACAAGCAAAGTAATATATTATCTTCTCAATAAAGAGTACAATCATTAGTATCCCAGCTCATGCCAGATAACAGTGTGAAAGGTTATGAATCTACTGGGCATGATGGCGTCACACATTTATCATTTCTCGTGCATGCAACAACATGCACTCACTACAGCAATGGACCCTAACTAAGTCAATTGTCACAAAGGTCTGGCAGCAGGTGCTGTTGAAAAAGGTGTTAAGAGCTACATTAGAGTACAGAAAACAATATGGAAAAAAGGTGCACTTTTTTTTCAATCTGCCAGTGCAGATTACTTTTACAACCAAAGCATCTCAAGCTGTTTAGGGGCATATTGTCATGACATCACAGCACATGGCAAATGGACAGAACAGCAAACTTCCAAACACATGCATGTGATGGAAATTCTAGCAAACAAAGTGCCTGTACACAGTCCTAGCACTTCTTCCAAATAAAACATATCTGCTCAAAATAGACCATGCCCCAGCCATGTTTTACATAAACACATAAGGCAGCACACATTCAAAAGCACTCTCTTCTCGCATAGATATACGGCACTCCTATAATCCTAGAATGTGCCAGGAGTGCACAATTGTCTGGCATAATACAAGAACTCTGCATGGGAATTTGGCATAAGCATACTCAAACAGACTTTGACAAACTGGGGTCATCCATCAGTGGATCATTTTGCAACAACACAGAATGCAAAATATCTAGCCTTTACATCCAGGTACCAAAACAGGGGTCACTAGTAATGTGCTGGTCAGGGATATTTGCAAGTGCTTATCCCCTGAAATCATTACTTCACAAAGGGCCTCATCAGGAGTTGGGCGGTATTCCGATGGTAAATCTGACGGAATACCGCCCAGTGCAATGACAGTTACCACCACTTGGTCTGGCGGTATTACCGCTGGATCACAAGTGCAGTGGCAGTGTAAATCCCCATTTTATTTGAGTCCATTGGACTCAATAGGGAATTTTCGGTTCAATTACCACCCTTACTCTGATTTTCCGAAAGGTCTTGGCAGGCCAGATTGGAGCCGCTGGATGTAGGTCTTCCTGCCGTTGTATCCAGTAGAAGATGCCCAGTAGCTGCGGATGCACAGAAGATTCTGGTCGGGTCCTGGAGTTGAGTGCAATCCTTTCTGAAGAAGAAATGTGGCAGGCACAGATGCAAGATATTAGGCAAGATTTGGAGCAGTTCCCTTTGGGTGCACTACAACAACCTTGACCTCCTGGCAATAGGAACCCAACCTTTTGTATACGTCTGTACTACACAGATTGGTAGCGTGATTGAGCAGCCAAGCTTATCTCAAAAGGGGTCAATTTGAGCATTAGGGGAGTTGCACAGAGATTCACAGTGACAAGAATTCAAATACTCAAGGTTTCTTGATTAAACAATTATTAATTTAACAGTCAGTTTGAATACGCCTTCTTCCGAATTGAGCAATATAATAGCAACTCACACATACCGCCAAAACACACACTCTTAGTTTCTCTAAATCACCAAACACCCATTTGGGACAGCACACAGACACTTCCTACACCTTCAAGTGACTTAAATAGCTAGGACACTGTGGACCTTAATATATCACTGTTACATTTAGAGCAATACTGAGATAAGTGTCAAAGAAAAGGGTTATTAGAATAAAACAAGAGATCACAAAATGATTCTGAAGCAGGTGAGTACTTTTAGAAACCCCCAATGCAAAGTATGTTAATCCCTTCCTGGAAGGAAGACCAAACACAAAATGAGAGGGAAGAAGAGTCATTCAGGGAGACAGGCCAGGCCAATGTTATTTGGGCAACAGTCTAGTCGGACTGAAGCACTTCTCAGAGGTAGGTAAAAGTCTTACACAATGTTTTAGAAGTCTTTGTAGAAAATATGAAATCAAAGTAGGGCCACAAGCTGTTTAGGCTTGTGAGGTAAAGAAGCTTTTAGCAACTCTACAGAAGCACCCAGGACAGGTCTGAACTGAGAACAAGTGAGGCTACACAACAAGAGATAAGTTCTCTTAGACTGTACAGTACCTTTGGTTAGAAGAAATGGTTCCAGCTGGCTTCTGTTCTTGGGCAGCTCTGCAGATCCTATGTTCCTGGGTCTCAGTCTTGGGGACAAGAGGGAGGACATATGGAGGACTCCTGCACTGCAATGGGACAGTCAGCAGCAGCAAAGGACAAACTTCAATTCAGTGGCACTTTGCCGTTTCAGCTCCTAGCATCTGTAGCAAATAGCACCATTGCAGTTCTTGGCTGTTTATATGGGCTTTCCTTGCATTTGAGGTCCAGCACTCTGGAGCTCTTGGCCAACATAAAAGTAATTCACTTCAATCTGGTGTTACTCTCCCTGGCACTTTGTTTCCCGCAGCAGCAAGGAAGTACAGCCAGCTCTGAGAGGATGTCCAGACAAGTTCACTTTGGAGTTGATTGGTCCTACCAACTCAAGGGGAGAAGTCGTCCTTGCAGGGCTTCTCTAGTCAAGGTGAATTCAGAGCTTCAGCACAGTAGCAGGGCTTCACTGGGCAAACCATCGGTCCAGGAGTTGCAGCAGGCGTCTCTTCCAAGTTCTTCTTTGGATTCCTTCATCCAGTGGTCAACTCTGCCTTCCAAGCCAAAAAGCCTCGCCTTTTATGCAGGTTTCTCCCATTCATTCCAGCCTAGCTGCCAGTCAAACAGCAGGGTGGCTGTCCTTCCCAGACCGCCAGCCGGCCAATCACCTGTTGGTCCATTCCTGTAACGAAGGGGATTAAACACAGGGAGTTTTGGGCACCTCCCTCATTTCCTGCCCCTGCCAGACATGCTGGAGCCAGAGACGTGCCTCACTCTTGAATTCCACCAAAGACAAAAACTAAAAAGGGACCAAACCTGGTTTGGCACACAGAGTAAATGTCAAGAAGGACCTTTCCACAAAGAAATGGTGAAAAAAGACCAGGGCCATTTTGACAAAAATGGCACCCAAGGTACTTTACTGCAGCTGTGAACGCAGCACTGAGTAAAGACACACCACAGTAGTTAAAAGTAAACCATTGCCCCTAGCCATTCATCGAGGAAAGGGTAACATTAAAATGATACTTGAGAAACTAGACAAAGGGGATACTAAGTAGCCCCTCCAGCACCCTATTGTAAGTGTGTGCTGGGTCTAGAAAGTTACAATTGGAAGTAAAGTCAATTTTACTTTACTGCTCTTGGATACAGTAGTTATCCAAGAGAAAGGTATTTAAACCTTTGGGAAATCTGAAAGACTTCCCTGTGCCACTGCACTGAAAGTGCTGTGTGGAACAATGTAAAAAATGATGCCAATGGAGTTTGTCAGACTCCACAACCAAAAGAAACACAGAAAACACATAGAATTAAAAGTACAAAGTCCCAGATTTCAGCAAAAGAGCTGGGGGTCCCTAAGGTAGAAGGGAATTAGCACATTTCTGAGAATAACACAAGACTCTTCAGGACACCCTACCAGATGGTGGGATGGTCAGTTCCAGTGACCGCTCACAGACTACAGCAGGTGTCTCTCCAGCAGCGAAAAAAGACAGGATTCAGGACAAGATCCCTTGATGCTGGGAAGCTGAAACTTGGCAGGAAGGCGACTTGCTGGACTAGCTGGCGAACATCGAAGTTCCAGATAAAAATGCAGATCATCGACCCTTCTGGCATGGTAGCCCAATTAAGAGCTGTTCAGTCCAATGGGTGGTCTATGCACACTTCCAAAGGGTCCATGCTACAGGATCGTAAGAAGGAGTTGAGACTGGTTGGTCCCAGCAATCCTAGCAGTCCAAGGAACAAAGCACCAACTGGGGCCTTCTGAGATCAGATAGTCCAGCAGGGCTTGACAGTGACAGTTGCAGGAAAGAAATCGCATGGCACGGCATGGGACACTAGCAACCTTTAATAGCCAAACGTGGTAAATGTGAATATGCGTACTAAAATATAGCAACAAAATTTAAAAAGGTATCTGCTGTCACCAGCTTTTCTTTGGGCACATTAAAAAGTAACCAAACAGCCCTTTGTTAAAAGTCTACAGTGACACAAAGGTTTCTCCATTGCACTGCATTGAAAGATGCTGTGTGCAACCCAAACAGCTAACAAGTAAAAGACAAAAGGGAAACATTATTTCCCAGTACTCACCGTCTGAAGGACTAGTCATCTTCCCCATAACAAATTAGCAAAAAGGCCAGGGAAGTGAAGCTGAAGGCTTAATTTCTCAGGACAGGGACAAAAACATCAGCGAAAAGTGTGGGGGTCCATAGAATATGGAGGAAAGTTGCCTAAAAGATAAGTATTTCATAACAGTCCATGTATGAATCACCTTCAGGTCCAGCAACCTTGTCCTACGCTCGTTTAACTCTTATCTCGCGAACCGCTAGCAGTTTGTTCAGATGGACTCCTCTAGATCGCCAATGCTACCCATCACCTGTGGAGTCCCGCAGAGTCCAATCCTCTCCCCAGTGATCGTCAATCTATTCATGGAGCTGCTGGGAACCCTCCTACCTGCACACAACATCCACTACAGCAAATACGCTAATGACACACAGCTATATCTCACGATCGATTCCATCAAGGACATCAAGAGGCTCAAAACATGCGTCTCGCTGATCCACTCTTGGATGTCCAGTGCATACTTGAAGCTCAACACCTCCAAGATTGAATTCCTACTCCTCACCAACAACACTAAACACCCAGGCATATAGACCTGGCTATCAACCATGAACCCTGAGGGCTTCAAACCCGAGCTCACCTCATGCACCAAATACCTTGCGTTCCAGATCAGCAAACACCTCTCCTTCAAGACACACATAGCTCAGATAACTCAGCTTGGTATCCGCTCTCCCTTCTGCGGAAAGTCAAGCCCTTCCTCCCCCTAGACAGCTTTAGATCCACGATTCAAGCAGTGTTCCTATCCCACCTGGATGGTGACAATGCTCTCCTTGAAGGCCCTGTCGTCCTCACTTGTGCTCCAGAGAAGTATCCTACACACAGCTGCAAGCCTCATCAAGGGTCTACAAAGATACGAACAGATACAAGCACATCACTCCGGCCCTCATCGACCTTCACCGGCTCCCACTGCACGAATCACCTTCAAGTCTAGCCGAATCATCTATAATGCAGTCGGCCTCAAATCACCCAGTTAGCTCGTGGAGAAACTCCAGTGGAGACTGCACCACCAGAAGCCAGGACAAGTGATGATTTTAAATCCACCCTGCAAAAAAGAAAGAACCAGAAAGCAAGGCTTCTTGGCCTACGCCCCAAGACTATGGAACTCCCTCCCTGTTAGCATCACACCCGCTCCTCAAGCCCCACCTCTTCAAGGAGTCTCTCCTCCATAACACCTAGGCCATCATGTCACCCCCTGCGCTACCTCACTAGATGCCATCCGTCCTTCTCCTCCCCACCACCCTTTACAGCTGTACATCTCCTCTGAGCCCCTCTGTATCCTACTCTCCGCTGTATATCTGTACTGTTGTTACCTCACAAGCTTTCCGTTGTGTATCTGTATTGTTGTATATCTCTGTAAAGAGCTCAGTTAATTCTCGAAGCTAGGTCTGTGCTCAATAGATACCATAATAATAATGATGCATAGCATGTGAATCTAAGCAGATTCACAAGGCTCAGAAGGCGGACATTAATTACCCAGTAATAGCCTTTCTGTGGCTTGTATCTGCTTAGCATCATATGCAACCACCTCAATTGGAAGCTGAAACACAGTGAAAACACTGTACTCCCATGTGACACTTCCTATATCATGTTGGAAAAACAAAGATATTTGAAGACTATGATCATGGGTGTCTGCACTTGCATGGTAGGGATAGTGTGACTGGAAAACACCTGTAGAATACCCCTTTCAATTCTGAAAAGAATGTGTTATCCTATGAGCCAACCACTGATGGTGGCCTATACAAATTACTGGTTAAGTTATGTTTGCCATATATGTATTGATCTTACTCCTGCATATCTACTGCTTATAATCCCTGTATCAACATGTGTTACTAGCCCCAACTCGATAATACACACAATATCACAATTTAAAGGTTTAAGGGTTGTGTTAGCCCTGCCGGACTTTGAACCTTTGATGGTATGTTGTAAATAGATTGCTGCTGTGAAAATGTACGTCTACATGATGCAATTAATAATGTTCTACTGTGCATGAAGAAACAACCTCATTGTATTTTAATGACTGTTGCTTAGCCGCTTTTTTTTTTTCAGTGGTAGATTTGTATGTTGTAGTCAACTAAGTTCGATTTCTGCTGTGCACAGTACAATAGAAATTTGATTGTATGATATGCCAGACAAGAAAAGCTAAATACATATTCTGTGTGTGTGGCATTTGCGTGTAAAACATTGGCATTTGTGTGTAAAACATAGTTTTAACAGTAAACGGGAAGTGCTGTGATGTATTGTCCCCTCTTTGTAAGTGTCTTCCGCCCAGCTAATGTTTATTGACAGGGCACCTATATATAATCTGCAGGTTTTACTTGTAGCAAGAGCTACACACATATAGCAATGCTGATGGATCTTTTCTGATGTTCACCTTGTGCAGGCACAATAAAGATGAATCCACCAAGACCTACCTATACTGATAATTCCACCATGCCCAACTTGGGAACATTCACCAGGATAGCCTCGGGGGGCACTTTCTTTGTGTCCTCTGTCCCATCAGGACCCCTGCCAGATGTCTTCCCACCTTGTAAAATTGTTGACCTTGAAGCCCGAGCCGAAGAGTTTATCATTTACCTGACGTGGACAGCTCCTGGGGGTGACTTTGATGAGGGTCAAGGTGAGTTTGCCACATACTTTGGCTATCTCTCTGTGGTACTGAGAACAAGAACTATCTGCCTAGGGTAACCATGCAGAGGTGCAAGTGTATAATGTTGTGTAGTTCTCTTCCTGTCTGCTCTGGGTGCTGAAAAGGAATACTCAAGCATAATATATTTCAGCCCACCATACATGAAGGCCGACATTTACAATATTTTCTCTATTTGTGCAACAACAAAAAAATACATTTACATTACTCGGCATTGTAACATGCAGTATCAACATTAGGGCCTCATTACGAGTTTGGAGGCAGCCATGCCCTCAATAAGGGCATGGCTGCCTCCAAACCTGGGTCCGGGTTCACTGAATGGGGGAATACCGGGCCATTCCGACCTTGGAGGGCCCAGTATTTCCCCATTCAGGGAACCCGGACCATCCCCATTCCCATTTGAGCCCCCATAGGGCTCAATGGGAATGGGGAGCATGCTAACAACTCATGCTGGCCCGCTCGCGGGACCCGTAAAGGATGCCTGGTAAAACCAGGCGTCCAGAGCGGGTCCCACGAGCGGACCTCGTAATAGGGCGGTAAGGGGTTAACGGCACTGGCACCTTTACCGGCGGCGTTAACCCCTTACCGCCAACCTTGTAATGAGGCCATGAATCTGTTTGGCTGTTTTTAGGGCCAGTCTGATTGGCTGACTGCCCAAACCTTTATGTGCTGCCTTGCTTTATATTTGCAGGGCTGGAGTAGGCAGCTCTGCAGTCTGCATCCAGCTAGCACGGCCTGCCTGACCGTGTCCGTTCACTTTGCCTGACCTTCGCATGCCGGGCGTATCGCGGCTTGTAAACGAGGCTTGTGTCCTCGCAACTAGAAATTTGAAAACATCCGCTGGCAGGCGGGTTCGCCGGCTGTCGGCTACCAAGGCCATACAAAGGCCCTGTTAGCACCTGAGACCACCATCCCATCTCCTACACTGAGGGAAGAGGGCAGGAGCCCTTCCTCCCCCCCGAAGTCGCACCAAGCATGTGGTGTGCTCTGAGAAGAACATCAGAGCCACATCAGCAACCAGCGCTTTCCACGATCCTGCAGCACAATAAGGATCACTGGAGGCAAAATCCAATGCGCAGATTTTCCCCACAGCCCCCACTTTGGGCTACAGCTGATAGCAGCTCTGCAGTCTGCATCCAGCTAGCACAGCCTGCCTGACCGTGTCCGTTCACTTTGCCTGACCTTTGCATGCTGGGCGCATCGCGGCATGGAAACAAGGCTCGTGTCCTTGCAACTAGAAATTTGAAAACCTCCGCCGGCAGTTGGATTCGCCAGCGGCCAGCTACCAAGGCCATACTAAGGCCCTGTTAGCGCCTGTTGGCACATGGAAGGCGCGGCCCTGTCCCTTGGTCCTGCTTTCGAAAAGGTACGACATTGCTGTACCCTAATCAGCTAATTGTGAGTACTGCTCACTGTTTCTAATTAGTGAATATTATATCGACTTTTTCAGTTGTGATACACTGCTGATCCCTTGCACTTCTGGCATCCTAATCAGCTAATTGCTAGTACTGCCAGAGCTAAGTCTTGTGAGCCACTGACATTATTGGATCCTGAACACACTGAACAGTATTTTCCTAACTGCTAATTCATAACTCTGCACAGCTATGCTTGTCTATTTGTTGTCTACTATGTGGGAGTATAATTGCCACCTCTCTATCCATTTTATAGGTGCTTATACGCCTCAACCATGCTTATGATTATAACTTCTTCACATGCCAGTATAACATAACCCTTATGCTCCTTCTACTCACCTAGTCTTGCTTAACAATGTCTACTACATATTGGTCAATGTTATCTATCATAGGCTGATGCCCTAGCTTCAGCACTATATTGAACGAATATTGTCCGACTACCTTAATCATTGCTTGGTCGTGTTGTTAGACCACCTACTTAGACTATATTTGTATTTATAGCTTGCACAGCTCCTCCTCTGATAGCCAACTCCTTTATCAGAGCACAGCGCACTAGGCCCCCACATAATGTCCAGCCCCTACCACTAACTAGTTTATACTGTGTTTGTGCACCAACTCCTACGATGCCTAACTATGTATGTATGAAAACAAGCTGCCACTTGACTAAACTATTAATTCAAGCTAGCATGCAACTGCTATTGAATCATTTGTAACTGTTATTCAGCTACACTTGTCTTCCCTGAATTTACTGTCTGAATCATATGCATTAGTTACTCTTTTGAAACAGCCTATCCCGCATTATGCAGGTATTGCTATCTATAATTAAGTTCCCTTTCTGCATAATATCCCACTTCACCCCATGCACTAAAGGGCACTTCATGATGAAGGATTAGGTAGATTGGGATGTCAGCACTACTTCCCTATCCCTTGCCCCACCCCATTCCTCCCCTCAGTACCCCCATTACCCGTAAAAATTGCACCTTCATTATATCCAGTCTCCACATTTAGCATTAAACAGGATACTCCTTCTTTGGATGGCACATCCTTATCACCCTTTGTCGCCAAGACGACCTCTCTGCCATCCGCTACACCTACCACCTTCCCTGACATAACCAAGCATAATGATAGACTAGGTAGCAGACTATCACCCATCAGTCACTCACTAGCTAAATACAGCCACAAGACCATCTGCACAGACGGCACTGAATCCACTAATAACAAACCTAGGCAAAAAAACAAAACACTTACCTTCAGAACCAAAAACCCAGTTGACACTAGTCCTAGCCCATCCTTGAAGGGTACACATACGCAGCCCATTAAAGCAGCTTTACTGAATGTCAGGTCCCTTGTTGCTCACGCAGCAGAGATTTCAGACATCATTTTGAATAACAACCTCGATGTCCTTGTGGTGAAAGAAACCTGGCTGCACGACGCAGCAGGCCCTTCTATTACCCTAGCTGTCCCTGACAACTACTCCATCCTCAGAGTGGACAGGCCCAATGCTCGAGGAGGAGGAATAACCATCATATTCAGACCTACCCTTAATATAAGACTAACCACCCCCTCCTCACTGGCATCGTGTGAACTTCTCTCAGTCAAGTTAGAGACTTCGCCCAACAATACTATCACAATCCACATTATCTACAGGCCTCCAGGACCTCCTGGGTCATTCGAAGAAGACATTACATCCCTAGTAGCTGACACTACTAAACCTCTGGCGCAAAACATTATTCTAGGTGATCTCAACCTTGGTTACAATGACACCAGCGACCCACACGCCATCTCTCTTGCTACTGCATTAACAGAACAAGGCTTTACCCAAATTAGCACCAAACCCACCCATGAGAAAGGCAGGATACTTGACTGGGTAACGGATCTTAATTGTAACATCACTCTAATAGACTCCACACCACTAGTGTGGTCAGACCACCACCTCATCACCCTAGGAATGAACGTTAATAACTTGGAAAAGAAATAGCCTACTATTGCACCTCTTTGTCTCACGAGGAACAAACAGAATATTACAGCGGAGACCTTAGTACCTCTGGTAGTCCCTATACTAAATGCCCTACCGGATACTAATGATCCTAACTCACTGATCGCCATTTACAATGAGACCATGACCAAAGCCATTGACGCTATTGCCCCATTAAAATTGCGTAAAAGCAAACCCAAAGCCCATCTTAACTCGTGGTTTACTCTAGAACTAAAAGTACTACGTGCAGAAAAGAGAAAATTGGAAAGACTCTGGAAATCTACCCCCACCCCCGAAAATAAAACTAACCTTGCCACTATCACTGCCACCTACAAAAATAAGATAATCCTGACTAAAAAAGAAAGCTTCGATGTCAGAATAAGCCAAGCAGGCTCTAGCACTAAAGAATTATTTAACATCCTAAGAGAACTAGAGAATGCCAACCACCCAGCAGATACGTGCACTAAGGATAAACCCTGGTGCACCAGCATTAAAAACGCCCTATCCAATTAAATGAAAGGGCTCCAGACCAAAATAGCTGACAAAAGGACATAACTCACAACTAATACTCCAACATTAGCATCTACCTTACACATCAATGCAGGCTTCAAATTTAATATGGTCTCAATACCTGAAGTTCAAAAAATCATTGCCTCTCTTAAACAGTCTAATTGCAAAGGTGATAGCTGCCCTGCTCAAATTATAAAAGACTCAGCTAGAGATCTAGCCCCATTTATCACAAAACTCATAAACTCCTCCTTCTCCAGCAATTCCGTGCCAAGCAATCTGAAACAGTCCTGGGTTCTCCCACTACTTAAGAAACAGACTCTAGACCCGGCTATACCCACCAATTATAGACCGATCACGATAGTCCCCTTCCTATTGAAGATCTTGGATAGAATTGCTTACCTGCAAATTCAAGACTATCTAGAATCCAACAAATTACTTGGAGCCCGCCAATCTGGCTTCAGACCTCAGCACGGAACAGAAACTGCCCTTGTTGATCTCAAACACCAGATTGACGAATTGAAAGACAAAGGCAAAGTGGCCATCTTATTCCTCCTAGACCTCTCGGCTGCTTTTGATCTGGTAGACCATAAAATACTTTGTGATCACCTATCATCAGCAGCTCACTTCTCTAGCTCGGCAGTCACTTGGATCCAAACTTTCTTTGCAAATAGAGCCAGGCGAGTGTTCTCACCTTCGGCGGCTGCTGATCCCATCCCCATCACCTGTGGAGTCCCACAAGGATCCTGCGTCTCACACACTGTGTACAACATTTTTACAAAGCCACTATTCGACAAACTGGACCGTCTGGTTTTCACCTACTCAAATTATGCGGGTGACACCCAGATACTTCTACCTCTATCAGGAACCTATGATAAAGATGTCGCTCAGATTAACAAGGTCTACACCATCATTCAGGCATGGATGGCCATACACGGTCTCTGATAAGACTGTACATCTAGTCGGCTCACCTAATATCCTTCTTAAACTGAGTCCTAACTACACAAGTATCATCATTGATGGGAATAATATACCCGTAGCCAAAAATGTAAAAACATAAGGTTTTTACCTTGATGCCCAGTCTAACCTAATCAAACAGGTAAACATGACCTCCTCAGCCACTGCCTATACCGGCAAGTTGATCAGGGCCTGTGGACCCTTATTATCATCCACTAGTTGTCTCACACTGGCTAGAGCACTCATACAATCCAAATTGGATTATTGCAACAGCCTTTACATAGGCGCCAATAAATCCATTACAAAGAAACTGCAGATTATGCAAAATAATGCACTCAGAGCGGCATTAAACATCCCCAGGAGAGAGCACATTTGAGTAACTAGAAAACAACACAAGTGGCTCTCTATACAAGAAAAAAATCAACCTAAAAACTATCTGCCTCACTCACAAGGTGCTTAATGGTCAAGCCCCTCCTTATCTCAGACAAATTCACCTGGAAAGTGCCCAATAGATTCACTAGATCTTCCAACACACCATGTCTGGTGGTGCCTAGATTTAACTTAAAATTAGCTGTTGGTGCCAGCTTCCCGGTACTAGACGCTCAGCTATGGAACACTCCCCCACATAACATTCAAATTAGTCAAGCATTTGACAAATTCAGAAATCATGTTATCACGTGGGTACTCAACAAAACTTAAACACTACTCTCCACTCTTACCACTGCTATGACCTAATGTTATGACATATCTTCCATGTATACTGACCAATCTAAATACTTATGCATGTAATTATATCCAGATTATAGAAACTGCATCACTCCTGTACAAAATGTATATACTATGCCACGCAATTTTATCCTGACTGCACAAATCGCATTTCCTTTGTGTAACTATGTATAAAATATATATACTGTGCCATGTAACCATTACCTTTCACACAAGCGCCTAGTTACCCTTGGGTCAGGTGCACGTTACAAATAAAACAAACAAGCAAGCCCCTGGAGGAATGTTACCAGTGTGATACCCTGTTTAGATTCCCACATGATTTTCAGGAAGACATTTGTTGAAGAGTGTTTCATGCTGTAGTGGACCTTGTTTAGCCATACTGGCTGGTCACTGACTCCTTTATCCATGATCCATGTTTACTTCTGGGCAGCTGGAATCCTTTCTGGGCTCTTTCTCATCTGCTCCCCTTGCTGGGTGGACTGTTTGTTCTATCTTTGAAACCATTCATGGCCTTTGCTGTGCAGTCTGTCGCCGTGAGGTAGAATGTTTTCCTGGCTTGAGCATTGGTGGCTTGCTGCTACTTAACTTTAGCTCCCATTTAGGCTGTACTGGGCCGTTTCCTGCTGTTTCCCCCATCGCGGGACCATTCCCTTGATGACTGGCTGCCCTCTCCTGGCCCCTGACCTGCATTGGAATTTGGGTCTAGATCTTCCATCTTGGTGCCATCCTCGTCACTGATGTAACTTTTGCTCTACTGCACTGAGAGTACTTGTCCCGGGGTGAGATAGTCTTCAGCTTGTTCATTATGCGTCACCTGGGTTTGGGGTAGTGTTTTGAGGTCCCTCCAAACCACCACCGCAAATTGCAGCGACTGGAATTGGCCGCTTGTCTTGTCTTCTCTGCAACTAGTGCTTCCTATTCTGCTAGGTCTTAACCCCTAAACTGGACCTCTTCTTAGGGGTCCCTTTGGGTGTCTCCTTTGGCTGTTTGCTCTTTCTGTTTCTCTTGTGGGGAAGACGAGGACTTACTTGATGTTTCCCCATAACTGCAGCAAATAACTATGGCATTTAGCCCCCATTGCATCCGATGGTAGAACGTGTGGGAACTCTACATACTCTTCCTAGGTGGCATCTGAGGTAACATAGCTGAAATATGGCATTTGTCTGGGTCCCGCCAATGGCCCTAGAGTTTCTAGAGCAACGAGTTGCATTTTAAAAAGTACTAGTGATTTATGATCTTGTTTTGTTCATTTAGAATTTCTGGTGTTGCAGTATCCATGTGTCGATAATGTGTCTATTCCTAATTCTATCATTGAGCTCGGAACGCATCAGGCCCAGTAAAGTAATTCTGATGTCCAATGGCCTGTGGGCCTGCTTTCTAATTGCAATAATCACTTTCTTCCCCCTTTCTAGGATTTTGTTGCATCTGGTGGGTTAGATTGCTACATTTCATGTCCTGCGGTTTTGCGGGTTCAACGCATTGTTCCCTCCAATGGCCGTTTTTCTATATGCATTGTGGTGTATGTTCCCACATACTTATTTAACATTGTTTTTATTCATGCAGCAATACTAATACATTTATTTTTACAATATACTACATGTGGGGTAGGTGAAGTCATTTATTGTCCTTGCGAATCGGATTAACTGTACTGTGCAGCCAGCCCATTCCCCTTCTACAGTACAGTTACATTGTTCTGCCACTCTCCCCAATGAAAGTGTTTTGGTCTGGAGTGATGGACTCCCTGGTCTCCACTTAGGCTAAGCATGCCTAACCAGCTGACGCAAGGTTTGAGAAAAAGCATTCCTGATGGAGACCTGCACTGCACTCCCTTCCAGCCACCTGTGCAGCAACATAAACAGCGTACAAACGTCGGTGGCATCTTCACACACTATGTGGGGGTGTCCCGGCTCCACCCTCACTGCTGATTTGAATGGGAGTTTGAAGACTGATAGAGAGATACCCGTGCGAGGGGATCTCCAAGGTCTGTCAGACAGACCGTCCTTCACCACCTCATCCTTCTTTAAGGCCTTTTCATCCCTCTGTGGTCCTTTTGTGCAGCAGGACACAGAGATCACTTGGAAAGGGGCTACATGGAGATGGTGACATGGCGAAGCCTTCGGAGGCATGTGTACAACATAGGTCTTGGCACAGCAAACTCTGCCCCACACAAAACACATAATTTAGCCCTCCACGAAAGCTTCATCAGCATTGCACACAATTTCGCAAGTACTGCTCATGCAGCATAACATCTGTCACTGCATACGTGAACCCTCCACTACAGACAGCCTTCAAAACTGTACACAGCCCCAACTGTGGAAACACCTTTTTGCACCGCACAGACAGGCTCTAATACTTCGTTGTTATCTGAAAATGCACACACATCGTAACACTTCACAAATACACACTCGCATACCTCCACACACAGGCCTCCCACCCCTGGGAATTTCAAGTTTTCTTCAAGAGAATATAGCAGCAAGCTAGAACATATTAACGATGAAGTGGAAACTGAAATAAATCTGACTAGGATGGGTTTGCAATACCTGATGAAGTAACCGTGTTTTGGTTGCTTCCTTATCTATGGGCATCACACCCTTGTCTCCGATGCTAAAGCATACAATCATAAGTCAATGTGGGCAGAGTGATGCTCATTACTGTGCTTAGAGCAGTCGTTTTTTCATCAGAATGCCTACATTCTCCCAAATGCGTTTCGGTAAATTGCCACTTTGACCCTGCCAGACACTTTTAATTAATTTAAGACAGTCTGTTAGATTAAGTGAACCCTGTGCCCCTAGACTCCTTTAGAGTGCCTGAGATACTTTCCCCTGCAGCATAGCAGAATCTCCCCCAACCTTTTTGCTCTTCCGTTGAATGCCCTGTCCGCGGAGCCTTCCTTCCAGCAACCTTTTCGTTCCCCTAAAGGGATTGCATGCACTGCACTAACTGTGCTTAAAGGGCTTATAGAGCGTGCACTTTTAATTTTTGGGCTCCATTTATGCTCTACAGTCCTTTCCTCCTGGTCTAATGCAGCTCCTGCAGTGCACCGATTCCAGTAAGTAACCCCCACAGGTGATGCATATGAGCAGGCCTCCCTGTACTTGCAATCTCTGAGCCTCCCTTTCTGGTATTGAGATAAAAATCTGCTTGCACCTTGATTTAGTTGTTAGGAAGCAAGGCTAATTTGATACCTTTTTAGGGTTCAACATTGCTGGGAGCTATTTAGCTCTGGCATATAGCCCAAGGGAACCTGGTTGGCTTGTCACCAAAAACTGCTAGGAGCGCTTTTTGACTCCCAAGTCACCTGGTTTCATACACGCACACATCCTATATGACAATTGCTGTGTGTTTTGAAATGTGCCTAATGGAATACATTCAGAACACATTTGCAGCATAGTTGGTTATATATAATGGTCATAAAGTTATGCTTTCATCTCTTGAGGTTTGTGGCATACCAGGTATTAGTGACTTTCTCCTCCGGGGGGTTCCTCCAGCTCAATCTGAGGCTCGATAACCAGGAACTGCTGTTATTTCCTGCTCATCAAATTCCTATTTCAATCCAGCTTTTTTTCTATGGCTTCTGGTTCTTCCAATGTGCCCTTTCAAACAGGTTGGCCATATGTTTCGTAAGGGGTTCTCAAAGTTCTATCACCACAACCTTCTTAGAGCTGTTCCACAGTTAATGAGCTGTATGCATTCATACAGCGAGTGGTGGGATCTCCAGTCACCCTTTGTTAGGCAGAATTTCATGCAGTACCCTCTGGGGCCACCACATACAATTAGGACTACAGTTGTAAGCAAAACCAACCTTTGGTATAAGTCTGTACTACATAGTTTTTGGTAGCAAGCTGAGCAGCCAGGCTTATCTCAAGAGGGAATGTGAGCGGTAAAAGGATGTTACACAGAGGTCTAATAATCACAGTGGTTCAAGTAGACATGTACACTCAAGGTTTCTTGGTAAAACACATTAATTTATTACACAGTCATTTAGAAAACATTCACTAGAAGGAGGCAACTTAATATCATACACAAATATACTTCAATAACAAACCAATACGTTTCTGAGTAAATTAGGCTCCCCTGAAATAGGAGCAAATTGGCTTTTCAGTTACTTTAAATAGGAGGAAAAAGGCACAAGTTAATAAAATAGATCACAAATACGTTCTTAGGCAGTGCAAATAGTTTCCGTTCACTAGAGGACTCGATTCAGTTCAATAGGTCCAGGCCAAAGTCAATGGACTAGTGTCTTGGATAGGAAAGAGCAGTTCTTGAAGTAAACAGTGAAGTCTTTGCCAAAGTTCTCAGAAGTAGTTTGTACGAAAAAGAATCATAATTGGGTCACAAACTGATTAGGTCTGCGGGTTGGGAAAGTTCCACGAACTTTCACCATGAGAGGTAAGTTCTCTCAGTTGAGTTGGCACAGTACCTTAATATGAAGAAAAGATGCAGCTGCAGACGTTTGGTTCCTGGCAGTTCCTGCAGGTCTCGCTCTTCCTGAGCCTCAGTCATGGGGACAAGAGGGAGGACATCGGGGGACTCCTGCACTGCACAAGGACTGGTCAAACATGCTGGCAAAATGAAAGATCTTCGGTTTGAGTCGCTGTCGTCAAGCACCCAAGCTGGTGTCCATCCTTCTGGTTAATCCTAACCAGCTCTGAAAATGGTATCCAGGTGGCTTACGAGTTGATTGGTCCCACCAACTCAAAGGAAGAAGTCGTCCTTGAAGGGGCTTCTCTGTCGAGATGTACTTGGCAATTCGGACCTGCAGCAGGGCTTTCCCCAGACAAACCAGCGGTCAAGGAGTTGCAGCAGCCTTCCTCTTCCAGCTCATCTTCGTTCTTTCATTCCAGTGATCGACTCTGCTTTCCAGTCCAAGAGACTTGCCTTTTAAACAGTTTTCTCCCTTTCATTCAGCCCAGCTGTCAGTCACCCAGCAGGGTGGCTGTCCTTGCCGGACAGTCAGCCAGCCAATCATGCAAGAGTGTACTTGGGTCTCCGAGGAGACTAAGCACAGGGAGTTTCGGGCACCTCCCTCACTCCCTGCCCACCCCAGACACTCGGGCGCCAGAGGCTGTCTTCAGTCCTGAAGCTTGTCAAAGGCGTACGAACAAAGGGACCAAACCTGATTTGGCGTGCAGAGACAAACTCTAGAAGGACCTTTCTAAAAAGAAATGGCGAAAAAAGAAGACCGGGACCTGTTTAAACAAAGGGGCTTAAGGCACCATCTTGAAAAACATGGCTCCAGTGATATTTAGCTACCGGTGTTCGCGGTCGGGAAAAATCATGGTAGATTGTTGTAAAACCACTGCCACCAGCCATTTTGATAGCATGTGACTGTTACATGAGTTTCCAGACACAGGGGATGCCTAGGTAACCCCTACAGCACACTACAGGAAGATAGTGTGTGCTGGGTCTAGGAATTTAATATGACTAGTAAAGTCAATTATAATTTTATGTTTTCTGGGAAACAGTAGTTTATTCCAGAGAAGGTATTTAAACCTTTTGGAAGTCTAAAAAGATATCCCTGTGTCACTGCACTGAGGTTGCTGTGTAACACACATGAAAACATGATGCCTATGGAGTTATCTAAAACTCCATAATCAAAGAACACAAGAGTAAAACACACATCAAAATACACAAGAGTGGGAAAAAACGTTCACACTCTTTCCAGGTAAAAAAAATCAAGTCCTCAAAATCCAGCAAAGTTGCTGGGGGTCTCTAAGGTGAAGGCAATTAGCACATGTATGAGAATTCTCCCTAACACCCATGTATACATTCCTGTTACGCTTGAACAGTCTTTGTGCAGACATGTATTTATTTCTGGAAAATCTGAGCTTTCCCTTTTCTGGTGACTGCTGGAGGTTTACTACATAGCTGTGTACTATTGGCTCCCATCTTGGAACCGTGCAGTATGTAGGTGCGGATGTACCAGTATACAGTCCTCCCATTTGTTTTAGACTTTGCTCAGGTAAAAGTTCACCAAAGTGATGGTTTCTGTAGCTCCTTTTCTCAGGTGCCAAGTTGTGCACCTCTAACTAGATGATTGTATAGTGGTTTCTATTCTCCACTAGGTCTTCTATGCTCCTGCGCTGGTGCTGCATTTTCTTTTCAGTCTATGCTTTTTGGTCAACAGCTCAGGTTCCTTTGTGTTGCTCTGTCTAGCCCGTGTTAAATACCTGGGAGTCCTCTAGTTTGTGAAGGCTTTGAATCAGTCGTCCTCTACTCCTGTTGCTAGACCCAAGGCACATGTTTTCAGCAAACATCAGAGTAAGAGAACTTTCCTGGTTAGGGCATCCTGCTGTCACAACGCCCTCTAGTGCTATTCTTTCCAGTATAATATACTTTCCAGCCCCTTGGTCTGCACAAAATGCGTTCAGGCCCAATCAGGCCTTAGATATTGAATTGCTGGTGCTATTCCAGCATTCTTCCTGAAACAAAAAATGGTTTAGGGGTTGCCTGGAAAGTGCTGCAAAGATAAACATGTATAGGACACAAGAAGATTGCCACTCCAGTACTGGTAGGCCTATGGGCTAATCCGAGTACTCAAAACAATATCCAAATGGGAAGCCTGAGGGTCCCTAGAAGCACAGTATGTAAGGTAGTGGGTGCTGCCATACGAAAAGCATTCTTCCTGAAGCAAAGATTGTCTGGGGTGGCAAGGATGACAAAAAGTATTCAATTGGAAACACATTAAAGATGTCATTAGATACCTGCTTTTGCCTTCCTGCAATCGACTTGAGCAACCATCTGAGAAGATCAACTCAGTGCCCAAAATAAAACCAACCAGAAGTAATTTTCTTGTTGGAGTAATGGGCAATGTGTGATAAAGTGGTCACCAGATAAAGCCCTCACGACTGCATGAGGGGATGGGAACATATTGAATGCCATTGAAATGGATCGGACATTTCATGGGCAAAGCAAACATGTCAGATTCCGTACAGCAGCACATCTGTAAAAGATGACATGCGGCTTGCACCATGGATCTCCACTCGCCACTGTTATATTTAAGGTGCACAAGCTAGCCTTGGTTTAAAACATTGAACACCATGTTCAGAATCTGGCACTATGATACATCTGCAGTTTAATAGGGAATTGAAGAATCAAGCAATAATCTTGCACTGCTAGTAAACACATTTTTATTGAAGGGAACAGCTACCTTTTGTGTAGACCTTTCTAAGGGTTGCGCTTAGTTGCAGGAAGAATTGATGTCCCTCTCCATTTAACCTAGCCCTCTTAGCTGATACAATCATGGTCCCCTTACACCATCTCAACCAGTGTAAAAGTACCAACCTAAAATGCTCTGTGAAATCCTTTTACACCTCCACTCTGACCCCACATCAAATTAGTCATAACAGTAATCCTCCACACCGCAACTGAACTAGTTGTGCTTCTTAGCCAATGAGGAGACTCAGAACACGGACATTACCAGTGGTAATCCCCTTGCTCCGAGCAGCCACACGGCTGAAGGATGCCATCTTCCCCCTGGAGAGGAATGAGGTAAGTGGTGTCCCGCTTCCCCTCCCTCATCCACCCCATCCACAGAATTCCCTCCCCACGCCCCATCCTTACTTACCTTCGTTGAAGTCTATTATGGGAATGGACGTGCTGGGAACACTTCTTTCCCCAGCGCGTCCGCTCCCGATCTGCGACAGGCCATCATCGAAAGGAGAGAAGGGACTACAAGTAGTCCCTTCTCTCCTTTCCATTGCACCCATTTTTTTGTTTACTTTTTTCAATGGCCGCCATGGAAATGGAAAACGGACTTCGTTTTCCCTTCCCCGGTGAGCATTTTATTAAAAAGAGAGTGCTTTCAGAACAGAAAAAAATGCTTTTAGTACCCTGGTCTTATGGGCCAGGTACTAATAGCAATAGGGCTTCGCTCTGGCCGGTAACTATGGGTCCCGGGGCATTACCTGCTCAGGGCCTATTGCTTAAATAGAAAATGCCCTTTTATTAGTCTTTCCAATAATGTTCTGGTTTACTGTATTGCGGACGGAACCCAAGAGGGAATTGCAGAAGCTAAGAGAGCTCATATCACTATTTTTGTTCCGGCATTTTGGAACAGTGTAGAACATATATTTCATCTGCTATCCATACCTTTCCAGTTTTCCTGTTGCTGAATGTATGCACAAACAATAGGTACAATGTCTATTGTATTTTGAAATTACAGTTGTGGCTTTTTTTACATATATGATATCGTTTTTCAAACGTGTGTGTAATATTGCTTGGCAAAAGGAACGTTGTTTGATTTAAACATTGGCTTAAACATGTGGATATGTGAGATATGCATATAGAGGTGAAAAAGCAATTAAAAACGCATCATCATTATTGAACGAATGCTTCAGTTAAATTAAATAACCTGATGGATCCAAAGATGAGATTGTAATGCTGGCTCCTAATGCCTTTAACTCGATAGTTCATGTATCAGTTAATAGTGGTGCACAAGAACTTGTGGTGCAATAAATAGGAGCATTGGGACCATTATCTGAATATAACATACATCTGATTTTATCCTGATCATCAGCAGGTGTGGATATTTCTAATTCAGAGATTGATATCAAAAAGGAAGTTTTAGATTTGAGGGGCTCAGTACTTGCTGGGGGTCAAATAGTTACTGAGTATGTAGTATATTGTACCAAGCACAATTACTTCTCCCAAAATGTGTGTTTAATTGTATGTGTGATAATAGGCTAACATATGTGCTAAAATAGTGTAACACAGTGAGGAATTGCCATCTAGCATGGGTGTAGGAGCCCTAGCTTTTTAAATGTTCAGTAAATAAAATGATGCAGGTAATTCCATCTCTGAAGGGAAGTCTTCTGATCAGATTCTCCTTTCATAAGCTCCATTCTCCAAATGCATACAGTGTGCTTGTGCTCTGCTACATCAGTATCCTGATTTGCAGAACCTGCTCTACCAGTGGCACACAGCAGGTTCAGAGGTCACAGATGCCCTCTTAACAGTTACAGTGACAGCCACATAAAATTGATATCTCACATGCGCCAGACCTGTGGGCCCAGTTCAGCTATGTAAGGGTTGTGTATTCGCTCCAGGCAAGCCTCCTGCTCCCCACCGGCAAGACTATAGTCTTGGGGGTTGCCTCTTAGTTCATTTGGAAGGGCAGCTATGGCCCTTTCCCCAGAGGCTGCCACTCCGCAGGATGTTGGCCTGGGAACAGCAGGAATCAAAGGGCACACCCATTCACCAGGGGCCAGGACTCACACCAGGGTTCTTTTTTTCTAAAGGTCTTTAATTTTATTGAGAAGGGAAAGAGGTGGGGTTGTTGTGGGAGGGAGATCTGTACACATTTGTCAAACTTCTGCAATCTTGTCTCTCTTTTCCTCCTTCTCTTTCCTGTCCCCTACGCTTCCTGTAGCAAAAAGCACTTTGGGTGTGACCCATGAGTCCACTCATTTCAAGAGCAGGGATTTGACCTTGTAAGCAGGCTAGCTTTAGTCCAATCACCTGTGGACTTTTACCTTTCAAAGAAGGGTTCTTGCACCACTTCTTTGAATCATTCCTTGGACTCCAATCCTGAAAGACGATCTCAGTAGACCCTGCTTGGAGAGCGGTCCTTTCTAGAGTCCTCCAGTGTGAGGTGAAGGCAGATGTACCAAGGCAGAGGTGAGCTCTATCCCCTAACCATCCCCAGCGACCATTGGGTGTGATCTGTGCTGCTGGACCAAAACTGCATCTCTGCCAGCCACTCTATTACCCAGGACATCCACATGTTACAGGATCCCTGAAGGTATGTGCCAGCCTCCTCCATGTTGGGGAGCCTGAGAAGGGGCAAACCTTGGCATTTGAGACCCTGGAGTCAGACTCCCAGCACCCCAAAGCCAGAACAGCTGAGATTCCTGTTTTCAATGTTGATCCACTGTGAGCCACGACTGGACTGTGTTCAACATCAAGTGATCTATCGGGACCATTTGCTACTTAGGTGTTCATTTTCCTTTGAACGACCACTTTCCTGTTCAACATGTTTGCTATCTCACCACACCAACTAAAGCACATCATTACCTCAGCTCAAACCAACAAACCTCTGGTGTCTTGCATTGCTTGAGGCCCCGTCCGAAGTACCAGTCTCATCATCACCGCTCCCGCAAGTCGATCGACCTGACCATGGTGTTTTCTTAACTATGGCATCCAATCCTCTGCATAGAACTGACTCACCTGCGCGCCCTGGAATCAGCTCACTGTCGTTGACTACTGACTGAATCTGGTGACCGCCCTATCCATGCAGCATGAGTAGACTATTCGAGATCTCAGCCACCGCCGTTCGAACACGGCTTGACGCTAGCGTGCCACTGTACCACCATGCTTGCCACATCTTAAAACTGAAAGAAACCACGATCAACGCTGGGAAGCCCGGTTCGATGCTGTCGAACCACCAACACTTTGGCAAAGGTATTATTAAGTAATATATGCCCATCTGCTCCATTTTTGGGCCCTCGAGACCAGATAGGTCATTTTAATCCCTCTTGCAACCTCAGGAAAATATCCTTTGAACATTGTAAAAATGTAGCAAAAATAAAATGGTGGTTTTTCATTGCCTTTTCTCCCCCTGTCAAATTACCCAGAGTGCTGAATCTGTTGTATCTCTGCATATTATGCGCTCTTTATACAGGGGTGGATTTTTACTGTTTTCTAGTTGGAAAATACTGTGCATGGTAAGTTTAATTAAAGTATATATTTTTTTAGAACCTTGATTGGACATTACTTTATTTTGTGATGTTATCCTTCGCTGTTTGGGTAACTACTGAACCATATGCACACGCTTCTTGAGAGCATAGGCTTCCCTCCGCCCACATTACCATAAAAGTTGTAGGAGCAATATCTCTTGACCGTGCCTGTTTTAGCTTTGATTGTGGTGCCGCTTGGTTTGTATAAGTGTGATGGCTGAATGGGTGCTTCAGCCTAAACTCATCATACTGCAGAACAGAGGTGAATTCGTCACAAACACTGGTACTGTTATGTCATTTGTAGGGCTCATTAAAACATGAATGATTAAACATGTTGATCAGGGTCACTACTCTATTTGAGCAAGATATGTTATGTTATGTTTCTAAAATGTAAATTCTCATTTTCATTATTTATCTGTTTCTGCAGCCTCCAGCTATAGCATCAAAATGAGCGACAGCCCAGCAGAGCTCAGAGATAATTTCGATAATGCCACATCTCTTAATATCTCTTTCATGATACCCAAGCCTGCTGGCTCCAGGGAAACATTTGTATATGTGCCGGAGCTTGAAGACAAAGCCAACAACACCATTCTCTACTTTGCAATGCGAGCAACAGACAATTCCTCACTCGTTTCACAATTGTCCAATGTCGCACAGGTAGTAATTGTTGTTCCGAGAACCGATTTAGGCAGGAATGATGCAAAGAATAGATTTTCCTGTGTATTTTGGATTTTCCTTGGCTCCGCAGTAGCACTTTTTTTTGTTGTGCCATAGTGTCAGTCTTTTATTTCAAGTGGAAGAACCACCAAAAAGGATGAACATAGAACAATATTTTTCCTAGTTTCTGATTGCTGAGCAATTGATGCTAACCTCGGCCCTCTATTCATGTACATGAAATTATTTACTACTTGCAAAATATGTCATTTTATTGGTGAACACTGGAGCGCTTGGGTCCCTTTACATAAACTTTGCATCATCACACTTTTGCATGGTAGTAGTTTTACAGTGCAGCTTTAGGGCAATGCTTATCCTAGTGCTAGTAGTGTTCTCTATTATAACTAAGGCAACCATTGACCTGGTTCAAAAATCAATTGAAAGAATGTTTTGGAAACATGTTAATACTAAGTAAAATTGCACTTCGACTTGTCCAAAGCAGTCCATAGTGTGCTGAACATGCAACTTTTCGTTTATAAATATCATCTATTGTGATCACTTAAACAATTGTATGCTGTTTAATGATCATGTATGTACATACTTTTTCAAAATAAGCATTTTAGTCAATGTTATTTTAGTTTGTTAATAAATACTGCTTAGTAAAATGATTTCTTAAGATTGCAAAATGTCTATTTGACCTCAGGAATACAAACTATGCAAATCGTATGTATGTGTGCTAATGCGATTTATCTTTAGAAAGAAGTGTTGTAAAAAAGTGAAAATAATAGATGTTTGTTCATTGGATAATGCAGGACCTATTGGTGATTTCAAATGTGTTATACAACAACAATACTCTACCCATTTGACTATACAAGACAAATGATAATTTTACTTGAATTCCCAAAATGGGGAATAATGTGAACATGGTGTGTACAAATTGTAGATAAACTGCTGTAAATAAATGCTTGTGTATTCATGGTTTTCACAATGTACAGTATGTTGAAATAACTGTTCATGTTTTTGAAAGTGTTTGCAATACAGAAAATGTGAAAATGAGCATGTAACCTTATTGTTTCAATGTCATCATAAAATTGAACACATGTAACAACTTTGCATGTTTTCTTTCTCCTCTACTTATCTATTTCCAACCACCTACCCTTCAAACAACCAAACCACAGTTTTGAAACATACTTAATTAATATTTTATTATGCGCTTAACACCAGAGACCAGTCCCAAGCGTGGGACTGGATTTGGACGTGTGTTGCTCTGCATTGTCTTGCTTCCAAGACAAACGCGTTGCCCCAGAGCTATCCTCCCGGCCATACCTCTTTATAACTAAAACAAGTGACTTTAAATCTTGATCCAGGCATTACTCTTCAGACTAATTGGTCTTTGAATTATAAATAATTTTAAGGTCTGTTTAGCTAATAGTTTATGGAACAGTTATAGAGGTCCAGTGACATGGAATGCTGAGATTGCATGCTTCCTGAGATAGGGTAGTATGGGAGCCATGACCATCTCTTAATAAATTAAGTAGGTGAGGAGTCTGGCTTCCCTGCTAGACCACAATGGTGGGATCAGGCTGGCTACAAAAAGATCATACGAGCATGTATTAACAACATCTAATATTCCACTGCCCTTGGTCTAAAGCTGGTGCTGCTAAAGGACTAAACCTGAAAATGCCTAAACAAAAGACACATCCACTGGCTATGCCCTGCTTGTTTGAAAAACGTGTTAGTGATTCTTTTGAGGCATGCTCATTATTCATGCATAACTAGCTCCTTTGCTGTGTACAGGTATAAGGAAGGCATGTTTGACTGAGTGCTGATTATGTGTTGGGAGACTGGTCAAAGGAAATTCTACTTTTTCACTGAGTTGTGCAATGATAATCAATAATGTCTTTCTCCAGAACGGGTTATAAGTAAGTATGGTAGGGACTGCTTCAGCAAAACCTGAACCTGTTGAATATTCAGGGGGTTTGACCTGGTCAAAATCTACTGGGGGTTTCCGAGGTTCATACTCCTTCCTATACACATATAGGTTAATAGAAACTCAGGACAGTTGATGGTTGGCATGTGAAGACACAGGAGCAGCTCTGGCCTTTTACAGAAGAAAACCATTTACAACCCACATGCATTCTGTAGAAAAAGGCCAAAACACTGTGACGCCTACATGGATTTGCTAGGCATAGGAGAATGCTATAGCACTGAGAATCCCATGCGCGCTCTCTAGGAGAAGGCCAGTGTTTATTCAATGGAAATGCTGGATTAAATTAACATATCTGATTCTCTTTTAATATCAAATCCTGGTAGGGTATGGAGTGTTTCATGAGAAATGTACCTGTTAGATGTGTTTTACTGCCTATTGAAGCAGTTGTTTATGGTGGGGAAGCCAAGCCAGTATGTGAAGTTCTGCACCAACCAGACCTGTCAGTCAGTAGCCCCAGCTCTATTCCTTTTCAGAGCACAAGGGAATTTGTCTGAAACGTATTGCTAGGTAAAAATTGATGCAGTCACACTGTGTGAGACTACACAACACTTATCTGCTTGGTATTAGGTAACCCACCTTTTGGTATAGGTTTGTACTACACAAGCTGGTAGTGTGACTGAGCAGCCAGGCCTATCTCAAGACAGGTAAATGTGAGCTGTAGAGCTGTAGAAATGAAATCTGTAAATACATGTAGCCAAGTACAGTCAAGGTTTCTGTTATAAATAATTCTTCATTTAATTAACATACATTTTTAAAAGGCTATTTATGTAACAATGTAAATATACTTTAAATTGACTTCTTAGCATCAGAACAAGTTAGTGGATACTCTTTGGTTATGCTTCTTACACAATTCCTACACCCTGAGGTGACTTCATTCACAAGGACAGTAATGGCATTTATATATCACACTAGTTACTTTGCAGATTCTGAGGTTGCAGAAAGGAAAGGTTTAAGCAAGGAAAAGGTTAAACAGGTTCTCAAGTAAATGTGAGGACAACTAAATCTTCCAATGAAATCTAGACAAGCCTTTCCCAGCAGTAACAGTTCACAAAAAACTACCACATATGAGGGTCAAACAATGGACTAGGCGAGTCTTCAGGGAGCCAGGACAGCCAAAGTCAATTGGAGCACAGTCTATGGAGCTGAGGCACTTCTTAGATCAAAAGCAGTCTTGCAGAAAGTTAGAGTGTTTGTACAAAATCACTTGTAGGGTCACAAGCTGTTTCAAATGGAGTCGGAATCAACTCTGAAGGTAAGCCAATGCAATTCCCAACTGAGAAAAGCAAGGCTAACACAATGTGGTAAGTACCCCATGTTAGGCAAGAATTGATGTAGTAACACTGTATGATACCAAACACGTGTCCTCTTGGTATTAGGTAACCCACCTTTTGATATAGGCCTGTACTACACAAGTTGATAGTGTGACTGGGCAGGCAGGCTTACCTCAAGAGGGGTAAATGTGAGCTGTAGAGCTGTAGCAATTACATTTGCAAATACAAGTAGCCAAGTAACACATATACTCAAGGTTTCAGTTATAAATAATTATTTATTTAACAATAATTTTTAAGTTAGCATTTTTTAAAAAGGGCACTATATGTAACAATCAAACATACTTTAAAATACTTTTCCAGAATCCGCTTAAGTTTAGTGGTACTCTTTATAGATGCTTTCTACACATTTCCTGCAGCCGGAGGTAACTTCATTCACAAGGACAGTACTGGCATTTATATATCACTAGTACACTTTGCAGATTCTGAGGGTGTGGAAAGCAAAGGTTAAAGGAAGGAAAAAGGTTAAACAGGTCCTCAGGGCATGTGAGTAAAATCTTCCAATGAAGTCTAGACAAAACCTTTCCCAGCAATAACAGTCTAAAACCAAATGATCACCCCTGAGGGACAGAAAATATAAATGTCAATGGACTAGAAGAGTCTGCAGGGAGCCAGGACAGCCAAAGTCACTTGGAGCACAGTCTATGGAGCTGAAGCACTTTGCAGTTAATAAAAGTCTTGCACAAAGCTAGAGAGTTTTGTAGAAAATCACTGTAGGGTCACAAGCTGTTACACTTGTGGAGGGTAGAGCTGGAATAAACGCTAACAAAAGTAGATGCTGCAAGTCTGAACTGAGAGGAGTAAAGCTAAAGACACTGAGGTAAGCACCCCAAGTTGGAACAATACCTCTGGTTTGAATATGAGTGGTCCAGCTGGCTTCTGTCCTGTTGCAGCGATGCAGATTCTGGGTTCCTGGGCCTCAGTCATGCGGAACAGAGGGAGGACATCTGGAGGACTCCTTTGGCATTAATTTGGAGGTCGGCGGCAGCTACGTGCTCTTTTCAGATCACCAGCACTTCGCTGTTTCAGTACGCGGTAAGCAGCACCACTGCGGATCTTAGATACCGGTTGGGCTTTCTTCACTCCTTGAGTCCTGCAATCCGGTGAGGGGACTGGAGCTCTGGTCGTCTTCCTTCTGGAGGGTCTTTAGGAGACTCCTGGAGCTTCTGGCCGGATTGCAGATATTGCACTCGACTATGGATTTGTTGACTCCTGGCCCTTGGTTACTGCAGCAGCAAAGAAGTACAACCAGTTGGGGAAGATGGTCCAGTGGAGTTTGTCTCGGGGTTAGTTGGTCCCACTAACCCGAGCGAAGAAGTCGTCCCTTCCGGAGCTTCTCTTGTCAATCAGAAAAAGGAGTTTAAGCACAGCAGCCGGACTTCAACTAGGCAATTCAAAGGTCCAGGAGGATGCAGCAAGCTTTGTTCACGATTTCTTTGTTGGGTGTTCTTCCCAATGGTCGACACTGCCTCTAGTCCCGAAACCCTAGCCTTTTAAGCAGGTTTCTCCCATTCATGCACAGCCTAGGCTGTCACTCAAACAGCAGGGTAGCAGCCAGCCAGCCAATCAGGACTGGGTGCATTCAGGCATTCCTAGAGACAAAGGATAGGGGAGTTTCAGGAACCTCCCTCACTTCCTGCCCTTCCAGACACACTGGAGCCAGAGGTGGGTTTCAGGACTGAAGCCTACCAAAGGAAAAAGAAACAAAGGGCTCAAACCTGGCTTGGCACGCAGAGTAAACCCAAGAAAACAGAAAATGGAGAAAAAAGAAGATCGGGCCATTTTGACAAAATGGTCACCCATGGGTGCTATACTGCAGCTGAGGATTCAGCCTGCGGTAGAAAAGCACAATGGCAGGAAAATTAAACCAGTACCACCAGCCATTTAAAGTACTTAGGGTAACATAAAACATGTTACATGAGTATGTAGGATAAGGGGCTACTAGGTAACCCCCCAGCACTCCACATACAATGGTGTTTGCTTGACCTACAAAGAGAAAAGGTAAGTAAAGTGAATTTCTCTTCACTGTTCTTGGGAACAATAATTCACGCAAGAAAATGTATTTAAACTTTATGAGAAATCTAAAGGATTTCCCAGTGACACTGCACTGAAGGTGATGTGTGTCACCAATCAAAAAGTAGATGCCTATGGAGTTTGTCAGACTCTAAAAACAGTAAAACCACAAAATCCAAATCAGGTCAAAACACATGAGAGAGTCAGAAAAAGGTCTACTCACTCCAGGGATCAAATTAAAAAGTCCTAATGTCCAGCAAGAGAGCTGGGGGTCTCTAAGGTTGAAGGGAATTAGCACAGAAATTAGAATTTTCCCTGACCAGTATCTTGGGCATTGTGCATGCAACATCGTTCCACATGAATCACGTGTCACAGAATGGAGTTTAGGAGGCAGAGGAGTTGAGCTGGCAACCACCATGGCTCAAGAGGGTGAACATACAACATCAGCGCAGCAACACAGATGACCATGAAGAGCATGACAAAGATGAGGGTCCATTCTCTGATTCAAGATTGAGGCTTGGACGCCTCTTTGTGACCACAAATAGCAATGGGGGCCAAGCATGTCAATTGCAAGCAGTGCACATATGCAGCAAGCTTCCGATGAGCTCCATTCACTAGTGTATAGTCCTTTCTAAAAACTGTCTGGAAAAGCACTTGCGGGTGGCAGTACAACGTTTTAATGACTGCTGTGTGTGTGCTGCTGAATGAGCGCCTGGTGCTGTTGATGCTATTGTCAGCAAAGTACTCCAAACAGACTTGTGTGTTCATTGGAATTTGCACTATCCAGTGCAAAATATGAACAAGAACTGGCAGGCATCGCAGGAGCGGGACAACTGGCTATGAATCTGCTCTCAGGCTTCTGACAGGATCAGTGGTTTAAAGTGGAAATGGAAACCTTTAATCTGCGTGTGTTTGACGATGACAACAATGCAGTGGGTTGTCATTTTCAAGAGGACATGTTCTCCAAGTGACGGAATGCACTAAAGCGATATTTAAAAGCCGAGCTGTTCCAAGAAGAGCACCAAATGTCTGGGATCAACAAACCAGTCATTCGTCACATTCAAAGATGTTCATATGACAATAGTTCAGGCTGTACCAAGGCAAACATAAGAGGCTATTGGACGGACTCCTCTCCCAGCCTGTAGTGGATATACCTCAGGCTCCCCATGAGAATACAGTGGGCCCACTGTAGTTGATGATGCCTCGGTTTTTGACCCAATCCAACTGGGTAGTGATGATGATCTGCGTCAATTTTGTTTTTGCAAGTGGTGAGTGTGGGGAGCACGTGGTTTGTAAGTGGTGAGTGTGGTAACCTGTACTTGTTCAATTACCTGCTGAAAGGCCACGTTTCTCCCCACAAGTGGCGCAGTGTGAACATTTGAAAGTGCTACTGTTGCTATTGTCTCAGGCCATAGGAGATTCCACTATGACATACGTATTAGAGAGCTCACTTTAATAAAAAAATAAAAAAAATTAACATATTTTCTCTGAAGACGACAATGGGAGAAATCACCAGTCCTATCAATTGAAAGATCAAACCGATTCCTCAAGTGATGATGTTTGAGTCGGCCACAATCATGTAGAGTGGCATGTGGAAATGTTGTGGAGACCTCTACTCTGACAGTAGTAGCTGAGTCTTTAGTTTCCCCATCATCCTGAAGTTGTCTGACTCCACCACCCAGTGCCCTAGCACCACACTTGCAAATTGGAAATTCTGCCTCAATTTATTTGGGGCTACCAACCAGCGTAGCCAATGAGGTATTTTCTTAGCACTCTCCCAGTGCATCATGTCTCCACTTTTACTATTCTGATTCCCAATCATCTAGAATAGTGTAGGGTGGACATGTGCTTCTCCTTGGCACCCACCGCAATCTCATCATTCAGCTGCCACTGAAGGACAGGGCACAGTATGTGCCTTCATTCCTCCTCTCTGTCACTACTTTTCTGCTGAAATGCCACCACACCCTGAATTCTACCGCCACCAACCGAAGTTTTGACTGCTAGCGATTGTAAAGTGGGCCTTCTAGATCCTCTCCCTCCTCTATTACCTGCCTCCTGTCTCTCTGTATCTGTGTCTTCCTCGCTATGCTGCCCCCCACCATTATAGGTTCAAGGTACTTGCCCACCTCTACAGGTTCTCCTCAATTGAATTGGACTGTACTACTGGACTGTACTACAAGTGGTAGCCATTTCCTCCTACTGCTCTGTCTCCTCAGGCTTCCATTTCTCAATCACTGTCTTCCTTTCTCAGGCACTGTCTGTCTCTTCTACCTCAACCACAGTCTTCCCCTTTTTCAAACACTGTCTCATCCACCTCACATTTTGTTTCAACCTCTGTCCCTACTCTTTAGGCTCTCTCACCCCCTGCTGTCTGCCCCTCTGACATAGAGAGTGATCCAGTTCCTCATCTTTCCCACATGACACTCTGCAAATGAAAGGACACGTGGCCTAAGGTCCCAAATGGAAAACATGATTGCACCTAATGGTGCACAAAGTGTCAATGGAAAAACACAAATGCAGGGACAGAAAAACAAAGGGATTACCACAAGACTCACAAAATAGGATAGGGTTCTCGAAAAACAAAAGGGAATGTGACTAAGTACAGCAGTGGAAAGGAGCTCAGGTTCACACACAAAGGTTTCTCTAGGAAGGCAGGAAGGAAAGGTGTTTGGAAACTTCTTTTTTTTAACACTGATAAGTGAAAAAGAGACATTAGAGAGGATGCCTAAAGAACACTGCAACCAAAAACACACCAAATTGCCTTAAAAAATGTTTTGTGAGCGTTTCATTGCCAATCCCATGTCAACAGCCCACAAAGGAAGTGGAAAGCAAAGTAGGAATTTTAAATGCCCTCAAACACATTTTTTAATAATGAATCCAGGCCTCCCATTAGCCAGTCAAACTCCCTACTCGTGTCTCAAGCCTTGCAGTTGGACATCAGGTCTGCAAATCCGCTGTAACGCTCGCAACCTGGTCTGACTCGTCAAACAGAATGGGTTATCCCACCCAGAAAAGCTCGACTTTTGGCACATGTTTAGATGTTTGGGCATCCCTAGTTATTAGTTGTATAGGATAGAAAATAGGCTGTGGTCTTTTGTCACCTCTGCTGTCTCGTTAAGACAAAGTGCACAGAAGGGTTTCCAATTACCCTTCTGAGCATGTGTAACTTTACGCACAGAGGGTGTGTTAATGTGGGAATCAGTGCTGACGTTTCCACCCTCCCCCACCTCCTGTCTCCATCTTTCTTAGTCACAAGTGATGCACATCCCTTCAGGTTTTTCCAAGAGAGTTGTTGAAGGAAAGTAATGTTGCCTCCACATCTTTGGTGGGATGGTTGACATTGAGGAAAGACCTCTGATGTGACTTTTTTTTGTGATCAGGTTATTACATTTTCAAGAACTCTTCTTAGTTCATACACCATATTTAGGGTTTCTGGTTTTCAGTGTTTGTTTTGTCAATTTCAGAGGTGTTTTTCCAGTGTTTTAACAACACTTTAAAAATTGTGTATTTCAGTGTTTGTAGATGAAAATAATGGAGCAACAGTGTTTGTACACTGAAGGCGACAAACATGTTTATTAACATACATACTTTTTGGAGTAGAAATATGATGGGATATACAAGGTTCTCAATGGACCGGTTGTTGCGGGAACAGTCTATCAAAATGGGTAGCCAACACGCTTCTGTTGAGAAAGCCGGCAACAGATGTCAGTAAGATGCTGCCCCAGGAAAGGATTTAGGCAATTCTGTGCACAACATGATGCCCTTTATCAATATCCAGGGATGGTTGTAAGATTTCTGAGGGCCTGTGTGACAAAAGACTTGCAGGGGGCCCCAATGTACATATGCATTGACATGAGCGTGAAATCACGAAAAATTATGTTACAGGAATTGACATGAGGCTTTGATACTTGATGGTACTATGGATAGCAACATTACAAGAAATTGTCACGAGAAAGCCAAAAAGCAAACACAATCTGTGATGTGAAATAAATATTATGTTGATTTATACAGAATACCACTGCCATTTTTATGGTCTCCGGGAACTCTCTGAATGCTCACTAATATTATTTATGGAACAATAAAATGAGAGGGACATTTTATGTGGACAGAGTCAGTTCTAAGGACTTCTACTTTTCATGGATATGTCACAGTGAGATAAAATCATTTGCCTAAGATCACACTTAAGTTAAGTGGTAATGCAGGGATTTCAGCGCAGTCTGAAACTTTGAATTTTGACCTCATAGATCTTCCGAGCTGTAGCTGGTAGAAAGAACTGTTTTTGTCTTCCAAAAATACACAAATCATAATAAACTACTCCGGCAAACATACATCCCTGCAGACATATGTCAAGCGAAGAGACAATCATTGTAGCTTTGTTTTACGCATCTTGAATAGAAATCTGAATTGATCAGAATGCAAAGCAGCGTAAAAGCTAAATTATGACTTTTTCATTTTTTAATTGTACTTTCAAGACTTGAGTGCAACAAAATATGTTGATGAGGTCTCCTGGTTTAGTCATACTTTTACATAGGCATTCAAGTGGAGACTAGGGAGGGTTGGCAGAGCCTCAATGCACTGGAGTCGGAAGGGCCTTAACAGTGTGACAATACTGTGCAATTATGTACTTTGTTGCTGAATCCTTAGACACCGCCTCACTCTGACCCATTGCTTGCCTTACATGTGCAGAAACATAAGCAAAGGACCTGGGTGCATGGTTGCGTATACTGCAAATAGAATGTTACATTTGTTGTTCATTTATAAGCGTTTAGTTTATTACCACTATTTATTTAGTACTATACAGTCATTTTGGTGACTTTTAATACTATCCACAGTCACACACCCAAATTCCATCGGTTACAGTAAAACATCTATCATTATAGTCACCTATCCATATTTATTATTTCATTAATTAAAATAATTTCATTAATTTAACACCATAACAATGCACAATAGATCATACATCGCTCATGATTGCCACTTAGGAAAAATGTCCATAGATCAAGAGCATCAATTGATGTAGTAAGCCCCATGGGCTCAAGGCTTTTGATATTTAACAAGATCATAGCCTCACATTCAGTGAGTAAATGGCGAAGGGATTCCAATTCCGGATCTCCACAGAGACTACATAGCCGTTTAGCATTCTGACTATTAGCCCAACGACCTGTGATTTCCAAGGATTTTACTGTGTTATATTTGATTCTCAGATTGTCCCACACCAAATGATTGCTAAGAAAGTTTGTAATATACTGAGGAATTGACAGTCTTTCAAGGATGTGTGGACAATCGTCAAAGGCATTAGATTTAGTGGCCAAATTGACTATCAAATACTCCGAATTGTGGACCTTGAGTGCCGCCCTCATAATCTGCTTATATAGTAAGAGATTAATTTCAGTTGAAATGTTCATGGATCGAAGGCTCTATGCATCATATAGATGGGATATATGTCCTAATGTAGATGTTTCTATATAAAGTAAAGTAGTAGAAAAGACCTTATATACAATTCTCATCAATGAGTTTGGATCAGTGTTAGCCAACTTCTAATATAAGGTAAGAGATAACAGCACTATTCGACTAGTAATCGGTAGGATGTCAAATTCCAAATACAGCATTTCAGGTGAAACAAATGCTGGCAGTCTGAGCAGCCTTTGTAAAGATGATACTTCAATTTGTTGTACAGCTTCCATCACACAGTGAGCCCAAACCTCTGCACCATAGGTGATCATGGAGGTCATTGTCATACAGTAGAACTTTAAGAGGGTGTCAACTGAGAATCCACCTCTTTTTACCGCAAATAAGCAGGGAGCACCAGAAGCTTGGGCACAACGCAGCTTTAATTTAGAGACATGGTCTTCACTCTTCATGTTAGAATTGAAGACCTCTCCAAGATAGGTATACTGATTGACTACCTCGATATTAACTTTGTTTGGGTTCCAACTAACAGATTTCCCTTGTTTGCCGGACGGCTTGAACACCATCATTTTCATCTTATCAGTGTTCATTTTCAAGGGGTTATTCGTAGAGAAGACATGGAGTGCCTCTACAGCAAGCTGTGGACTACGAACTATTAGCAGAACATATGTGATACAGGAAAAAAAACTTTTTTAAATAGAAAAAACTATTACGTTTAAGTAAAAGGAGTGAGAAACAACACGAAAAAAGAAAGAGAAAGGAAAAGGAAGAGCAATGACAAAAGAAAAAAAAAGAGAAAAAGAAAGAATACAAAACCTAATAATACCATGCTCAACGCATTAAAATACCTTGAAGGTAAAGCTAAAAAATAATGTTCACATTTCAATGTACATCATGTATAACCTTTTAACAATTCATATAAAACCAGCTTAAAATTCCTCTCTGCTTAAGGTCTTAATAATTTAAAACAATGTAAACATTTCATTTATACATTTAGTTAATGCAAAGATCAATTTGAAATATTCCCCCAACACAAATGATTCTACCAGTCTAATCCACTTCTGGAAGGTAGTTCTTGTATGAACTCCCCCCAAAAATACATTCTCAAAATCGACATATTACAAAATTCATAACCTTTAACATAACATAACAAAATCAATCACATTGCACAGCATTAAATGCAATCATCAATTTGCTAGCTATTTAGAATAACTATTAAAATGTCAAACCACACAATTAAGTTTTCCACCACATTTCAATATAATAGATCAGAGCTAGTCCTGTTTTCTTCCTTCACAATGTGTCCCAAGATGGTATTTCACAAATAAATATTCATACATTTAAAATAATGATCTAATATCACTATCCGTTCACGGTAAAACCACTCTCTTCCAAATATAGTAAGCTTCCCCAGTTATAGCCAGGGATCTTGCAGAGTATATTGCACCCCAAAATTGGGCATGAGAGATAGAACAGATGTCACAGATCAAGTTTGCATATCCTTTAAAATAATATTGAATCAGGGAAGGTTTCAAAGTGACCATTTTCTATCCTCAGGAGGGATGCCTACTCAGGCTCCAGTATACACCTAACATGGTAGAATATTAAACCTTAAATGCATAATAAAACTTTTAAAATTGTAGCTACGATCTTTCATGAAGTAGTCGTGAGGGCACCCCAGACTTAATCCCTGAGTGCTATATTGTTTGAAGAACTTTTTAAGACCAAACTGGATGATGTTCAGTGAGCTGTCTCATTTTTTCGCTTTAATTTTAACTTTTTAAACAGAAACTTGTCACCAAATCGGAGTACCCATACTTAGGTGTTAAACAAAGATTCTGTAGAAAGGCTTCAGAGGTTAATTTAATTCTCTGTCCATCAATCTCATAAGAGAATCTTCAGTTGAACTCAAAGACTCAAGTTTGACATACAGCTTGCACAGCTGGATTTTCCATAATGTATTAAGGGGTTGAAAGACCTAATTCTCTTCAAATTGCTGCAATAGGAACTGATCTCAGGAGTTTCAATACCGGTCTCTGTAATTTCCAGGGTAGTCTCTCAAACCATTGCATATATTTCTCTTGGAGTACACGGAGGCCGTACAGTATGCTTGGGATGATACTCATCTGATACATTTGCAAAACGCCTTAACTGAATGCCCCCCCTTCTCTCAAGGAACACTTTAACTATGTTCCCTTTACTTATTACTCTCTTGGTCAGTGTTTTCCCGTATAGTATATTAGATATTGTGGATTAGCAGGCAAAAAATGGCTCAACCTTTCCTCAAAATAGCCCATGACCACTGCCAAATATATATATATATATATGTTCTTTTACAAAGAAAACAATGTAACATCGAATGGGCAGTGTTTTAATAAAGCCAGGGGACAGAAGAGGAACCAGTGGGGGAAAGCATACATGCATACTGGGGGAGTAACGCCCTTCTCCTATAGTATGCCAAGCCTCCTCTCTAGCCACCTGTTCACCACCTCCAAACTTTGCTCACACCAAGGCACTACAGGGAGGTTAAAACGGAGTGTGCCATTTCTCTCCCTGTGGTGTTTTTATGGGTTTTATTGGATTTTACTGAAAACCAGAAAGCCTAATCATATTACAACATACCACAATAGCAGATCTCCTGTCCTCCTCCCACCTCCCACCACTCTTTCCCCAGGTAACTCAGTTCCTCGACTCCAATTCTGTCCCTCTCCTTCTTGGTGTACAGTCACTAGGGCATCTGGGCACTTTTCTTACTGTTAAACAAGGTCACAGAGTTCCAAAGATATTCTTAAACAATAGACATTACATGAGTTCTTTTGCAGTTGCATAGATATGTAATGACATATAAAACAAGGTATAGACATATGTACAAAGGGAACTACTGCGACAGGTTAGTGTTCGTTCGTGATAAGCCAGGATTTGGCAAGCTTTCGGAATTTGTGGTGAGAAGGTTCTAGTCTAAGGATAGGGGGTAAGGCATTCCAGGTTTGTCTGCTCGAACCAGGAAGCTTCTGATTCCTGCCTTTTGGAGCTTGAACCTTGGTATGATAAGGCAGTTAGAATCGGATGATCTGGTCATTCGGTCCGTTGTGTAGTGTTTGAATTTGTTGCATAGGTACATAGGTGCTTGATTCTTCACGCATTTGTTTGTGAGTGAGAGTGTCTTAAATTTCATTCTTTGGTTGATTGAAAGCCAATGAACACTGTGCCTGAGCTCTGAGATGTGGTGTTTTTCTCAGTTTTTTTTAGGTTATGTTGGTTGATCCCTAAATATAAGGCATTGCAGTAGTCTGGTCTGGTTAATACTAAGGCCCTGGCTAATGTGATAAAATTGTCAGTGGTCAGAAACGGTCTACAAGTGTTAATGAAATTGCATGTGTATGCAGTGGTGGAGGCAGTAGAGTTCATTTGTCTTGCTAGAGCGAGGGTCGAGTCAATATAAATGCCTAAGGTTTTGACATCCTTCGAGACCTTAATGATGTTGTCGTCGATGTTGAAGGTGGTAAACTGATTGTCAAGTCTGTTGAGTCTAGCTTGCGTTCCTACAAGGAGTAACTCTGTCTTGTCATTTAGGCAGAGTCCATGTTTCGCCATCTGAGCTTGGATGATGAGGTATATGTCATTAAGTCTTTTCGAGTCTGTTATGTAGTTCCCTGTGATGGGGATAAGAATTTGGGTGTTGTCAGCGTAGTTCGTATATGAGATACCCATATGATCTAAGTAATTGAATAGAGGCTTTGTAAATGTATTATAAAGCATGGGGGCGAAACAAGAGCCTTGTGGGACCCCGCATGGGACAATAACAGGTATGGCAGATGTCGTTGGGGCAAACACTCTGGTAGTTCTATTGCTGAGGAACAATTGGATCCAGGTGGTAGAATTGTTGGAGAAGTGGGCCGCAGAGGAGAGATGGCTGCAGAGAGTTTCAAAACGTGTGTATAACACAGTACATGAGCATGTTCAATTGCATGATGACCTTTCAATTCATTATTCTGTGTCATTTATCATAACTCTCAGGTGACCATGTCAGTGTGCCCCTGTATGCTCTGTTGTTTGGCTATGTGACCATTAGAAGATTTTAAACTCTTTTAGTGCAGCTTTGCACATGCACAATTTCAAAATATCAAATCAAGTAAATGCCACCAATTTCGTAGTGAGTGTAGTTGGTAAAATAAGCTGTATTTATCACACCTCAACTACCTTATATATATTTTTAAAACTCGAATTGTCCTTGAAATTTGTATTACAAGAAATAATCTTTGATGTTGCTTTTAAAAGGTAAAACATGCCTTTGTTATGTTCTCTGCTTTTTCATTCTTGAAGAATAATATGGAAACTGCAAAACCACAATGAAAATATATAGTGATTTGTGAATTATTCTGTCACTATGTTCCTCCTTTAGACTTTGATTTCTTCTAATGCTCGGATTTTCATTTAAAAGACACCTTTCTTTAGCAAATTCTCTATATTGATAATCAGCCCCGAAGTGTATTAGTTTACCAGACCGTACACCATGTTGATGGGACTTTATGATGGAACCCTCTAACAGTATCCGTATTTGTCTCGGGAGGATAGCTCGGGGGCAACGTGCTTGCCCCTGGAAGCAAGACGACACGTAGCAACACATCGCGTTATAAATAACCAATCATATATCATTCATTGACGTTCTTAGATTTTCATGACATTCAAGTTGGACATAGAGGGCACGCTGAGACGTAGGTGGCCTTTTTTGGCATTAAACCCATGCTTTCTTTTCATGAGTACCTTTTCCATGTGATTATTTGCAGAAATCAGAAACCTTTTAAAATTCATGCGTGTCTTATAACAGACACAAAAGGCTGAGTGTAGTTAAATGTGCTCACTGCTGCTATGTCAATTTACCTTCTAACTATCACTTGAAATACGTGCCTTAAGCGCGTAGCCTATTCTATTTGTGTGTACACTTACCGAACTATGCCTCATGCTGCAATGTGCAGATTTACCTCCCACATTCGTTTGTTCTTGCTAATCAATTTTCAGTGACCCATTGCACTGTCTGGTGTCCGTGCCGACAGCGGCCGGTTGCCATCTCAGCATCATTTCACTTGTACCCTGCTTACGATACTCATAACGTATTGCTGTGTCTATACCGTGTCTCATGCTATGATGCTTCGTTTTCCGTTGGCATGTAGCCTACAAGTGGGTTCTCCTTGCCCTTAGCGGCGGGTCACCACGCTAGCCTGATTTACATTTACCCTGCTAGCACAGGCCTCTGTATTTATTGTGCATGTTCAATTGGATGAAACACCAGCCTTTGCTTTGTGTATTTTAACACATTGAGTTAGTTACATTGTGTGTATCTCAACATAACCGACAGATCCAGGTCACCGTGCCCCTACGGCCAGTCGAGTCATTTGCTCTTGATGCATATGTACTTTGCGAAATTCTATCCACTTTCTGTGCTTCCCACACGCCCTGCCCAGTGTTTCAATCCGGCCAGTTACCCTGACATTGGCCATCCCTGACAATTACTCCATCATCAGGTGTGACAGGGATACCAACCAAGCTAAGGGCGGTGGATTAGCTTTCATATTCAAGAGCTCACTCAACATTACAATTGCCAACTATCTACAGATACCTTCAGCAGAATCACTGTCTATCAAACTGCCAATTTCGCCTAATCATACAGCCACAGTTCATCTTATCTACAGGCCTCCTGGCACAACCTCCTCCTTTGTAGAAGACATCTCATCTATCCTAGTATCCAGCACCAAGCCTAGCTCTCAAATTATTATTTTGGGTGATCTTAATTTGGACAACCGGGACGAGAATGACGCTAAAGCCACAGATTTAGTAAATGTCCTTACCGACTTCGGCCTCACACAACATATCAATGAGCCCACCCACATTAAGGGTTGCACTCTTGACTGGGTCTCTGACATGAAATGTGCACTCAACGTTACCTCTGTGTCTGCCTGCGCTTGGTCTGATCACCATATAATATCATTCTCCATTAACTCTAGCCCACCCGCGGACAAACACAACCTCACCCCTCCCACCTACACACGGAATAAAAAAGACATCACAGCTGAGAAACTTCTCCCTCTCATCCTCCCTCTGCTGAACTCGGCATCTGAGTCTTGCTCTAACCCCACAGCTTTAGTAGACACCTATTACTGTTTCATGCTAAAAGCCCTCAATACTATTGCCCCAATCAAATTGCGCAAACAAAAACCACGGCCCCACCTGAACTTCTGGTTCACCCCGCAGCTACGTGACTTGCACAAAGAAAAAAGAAAAGCTGAGGCTCTCTGAAAAACAGCACCTTCCCTAGTAAACAAAAATAACCTTACTTCAGCCTCCCTTACCTAAAAAGAAGCCATTTTAAATGCAAAAAAGGAAGTATACAATAAAAGGATCACCCAAGCCCAATCTAACACTAAGGAAATATTTAAAATACTCAAGGAACTGGAGTCTCCAGTTGCTCCTCTTGACACGTGCACCCCTGACACTGAATGGTGCTCAAATATCCAAAAAGCCCTGTTGAACAAAATTGCCCTGCTCCAAACCAAAATTAACGCAAAAAAAGCTACCTCTCTGACTCAACCGGCAACACCCCGCTCTGCAAAATCCTCTCTCCCAAACACCCCATCAAACCGTTCAGTTTCTTACCCCTTAACATCAAGGAGGTAAACATCATAACGAAGCTTAAGCCCTCCCAATTGCCAAGGTGATGCCTGTCCCACACCTATCATAAAAGAAGCTGCACCTGATCTTGCCCCATTTATTACCTCATTCATAAATGCATCCTTTGAATCAGGCATCATGCCTGATAACCTCAAGGATGCATGGGTCATCCTTTAATTAAAAAACCGAATCTTGATCCTAGTAATCCCTCAAATTATAGGCCTATCACCATGGTACCATACCTGCTCAAAATCCTCGACCGCGCAGCCTATCTCCAAATCCAGGAGTCCCTCGAAATCAACAATCTATTAGGGCTGAGGCAATCCGGCTTCCGTCCTAGGCATAGCACGGAGACAGCGCTAATAGACCTAAAAACCCAAATCGAGGATCTGAAATATAAGGGAAAACAGGCGCTCCTTCTCCTCCTTGATCCGGAATTGGAATCCCTTCAAATGCTGGCAGTCTGAGCAGCCTTTGTAAAGATGATACTTCAATTTGTTGTACAGTTTCCATCACACAGTGAGCCCAAACCTCTGCACCATAGGTGATCATGGAGGTCATTGTCATACAGTAGAACTTTAAGAGGGTGTCAACTGAGAATCCACCTCTTTTTACTGCAAATAAGCAGGGAGCACCAGAAGCTTGGGCACAACGCAGCTTTAATTTAGAGACATGGTCTGCACTCTTCATGTTAGAATTGAAGATCTCTCCAAGATAGGTATACTGATTGACTACCTCGATATTAACTTTGTTTGGATTCCAACTAACAGATTTCCCTTGTTTGCCGGACGGCTTGAACACCATCATTTTCATCTTATCAGTGTTCATTTTCAAGGAGTTATTCGTAGAGAAGACAGGGAGTGCTTCTACAGCAAGCTGTGGACTACGAACTATTAGCAGAACATATGTGATACAGGAAAAAAAACTTTTTTAAATAGAAAAAACTATTACGTTTAAGTAAAAGGAGTGAGAAACAACACGAAAAAAGAAAGAGAAAGGAAAAAGAAGAGCAATGACAAAAGAAAAAAAAAGAGAAAAAGAAAGAACACAAAACCTAATAATACCATGCTCAACGCATTAAAATACCTTGAAGGTAAAGCTAAAAAATAATGTTCACATTTCAATGTACATCATATATAACCTTTTAACAATTCATATAAAACCAGCTTAAAATTCCTCTCTGCTTAAGGTCTTAATAATTTAAAACAATGTAAACATTTCATTTATACATTTAGTTAATGCAAAGATCAATTTGAAATTTTCCCCCAACACAAATGATTCCACCAGTCTAATCAACTTCTGGAAGGTAGTTCTTGTATGAACTCCCCCCAAAGATACGTTCTCAAAATCGACATATTACAAAATTCATAACCTTTAACATAACATAACAAACTCAATCACATTGCACAGCATTAAATGCAATCATCACTTTGCTAGCTATTTAGAATAACTATTAAAATGTCAAACCACACAATTAAGTTTTCCACGACATTTCAATATAATAGATCAGAGCTAGTCCTGTTTTCTTCCTTCACAATGTGTCCCAAGATGGTATTTCACAAATAAATATTCATACATTTAAAATAATGATCTAATATCACTATCCGCTCACGGTAAAACCACTCTCTTCCAAATATAGTAAGCTTCCCCAGTTATAGCCAGGGATCTTGCAGAGTATATTGCACCCCAAAATTGGGCATGAGAGATAGAACAGATGTCACAGATCAAGTTTGCATATCCTTTAAAATAATATTGAATCAGGGAAGGTTTCAAAGTGACCATTTTCTATCCTCAGGAGGGATGCCTACCCAGGCTCCAGTATACGCCTAACATGGTAGAATATTAAACCTTAAATGCATAATAAAACTTTTAAAATTGTAGTTACGATCTTTCATGAAGTAGTCGTGAGGGCACCCCAGACTTAATCCCTGAGTGCTATATTGTTTGAAGAACTTTTTCAGACCAAACTGGATGATGTTCAGTGAGCTGTCTCATTTTTTCGCTTTAATTTTTACTTTTTAAATAGAAACTTGTCACCAAATCGGAGTACCCATACTGAGGTGTTAAACAAAGATTCTGTAGAAAGGCTTCAGAGGTTAATTTAATTCTCTGTCCATCAATCTCATAAGAGAATCTTCAGTTGAACTCAAAGACTCAAGTTTGACATACAGCTTGCACAGCTGGATTTTCCATAATGTATTAAGGGGTTGAAAGACCTAATTCTCTTCAAATTGCTGCAATAGGAACTGATCTCAGGAGTTTCAATACCGGTCTCTGTAATTTCCAGGGTAGTCTCTCAAACCATTGCATATATTTCTCTTGGAGTACACGGAGGCCGTACAATATGCTTGGGATGATACTCATCTGATACATTTGCAAAACGCCTTAACTGAATGCCCCCCCTTCTCTCAAGGAACACTTTAACTATGTTCCCTTTACTTATTATTCTCTTGGTCAGTGTTTTCCCGTATAGTATATTAGATATTGTGGATTAGCAGGCATAAAATGGCTCAAAATAGCCCATGACCACTGCCAAATATATATATATATATATATATATATATATATATATATATATATATATATATATATATATATATGTTCTTTTACAAAGAAAACAATGTAACATCGAATGGGCAGTGTTTTAATAAAGCCAGGGGACAGAAGAGGAAGCAGTGGGGGAAAGCATACATGCATACTGGGGGAGTAACGCCCTTCTCCTATAGTATGCCAAGCCTCCTCTCTAGCCACCTCTTCACCACCTCCAAACTTTGCTCACACCAAGGCACTACAGGGAGGTTAAAACGGAGTGTGCCATTTCTCTCCCTGTGGTGTTTTTATGGGTTTTATCGGATTTTACTGAAAACCAGAAAGCCTAATCATATTACAACATACCACAATAGCAGATCTCCTGTCCTCCTCCCACCTCCCACCACTCTTTCCCCAGGTAACTCAGTTCCTCGACTCCAATTCTGTCCCTCTCCTTCTTGGTGTACAGTCACTAGGGCATCTGGGCACTTTTCTTACGGTTAAACAAGGTCACAGAGTTCCAAAGATATTCTTAAACAATAGACATTACATGAGTTCTTTTGCAGTTGCATAGATATGTAATGACATATAAAACAAGGTATAGACATATGTACAAAGGGAACTACTGCGACAGGTTAGTGTTCGTTCGTGATAAGCCAGGATTTGGCAAGCTTTCGGAATTTGTGGTGAGAAGGTTCTAGTCTAAGGCTAGGGGGTAAGGCATTCCAGGTTTGTCCTCTCGAACCAGGAAGCTTCTGATCCCTGCCTTTTGGAGCTTGAACCTTGGTATGATAAGGCAGTTAGAATCGGATGATCTGGTCATTTGGCCCATTGTGTAGTGTTTGAATTTGTTGCATAGGTACATAGGTGCTTGATTCTTCACGCATTTGTATGTGAGTGAGAGTGTCTTAAATTTCATTCTTTGGTTGATTGAAAGCCAATGAACACTGTGCCTGAGCTCTGAGATGTGGTGTTTTTCTCAGTTTTTTTAGGTTATGTTGGTTGATCCCTAAATATAAGGCATTGCAGTAGTCTAGTTTGGTTAATACTAAGGCCCTGGCTAATGTGATAAAATTGTCAGTGGTCAGAAACGGTCTGCAAGTGTTAATGAGCTTGCATGTGTATGCAGTGGTGGAGGCAGTAGAGTTCATTTGTCTTGCTAGAGCGAGGGTCGAGTCAATATAAATGCCTAAGGTTTTGACATCCTTCGAGACCTTAATGATGTTGTCGTCGATGTTGAAGGTCGTAAACTGATTGTCAAGTCTGTTGAGTCTAGCTTGCGTTCCTACAAGGGGTAACTCTGTCTTGTCATTTAGGCAGAGTCCATGTTTCGCCATCTGAGCTTGGATGATGAGGTATATGTCATTAAGTCTTTTCGAGTCTGTTATGTAGTTCCCTGTGATGGGGATAAGAATTTGGTTGTTGTCAGCGTAGTTCGTATATGAGATACCCATATGATCTAAGTCATTGAATAGAGGCTTTGTAAATGTATTATAAAGCATGGGGGTGAAACAGGAGCCTTGTGGGACCCCGCATGGGACAATAACAGGTATGGCAGATGTCGTTGGGGCAAACACTCTGGTAGTTCTATTGCTGAGGAACAATTGGATCCAGGTGGTAGAATTGTTGGAGAAGTGGGCCGCAGAGGAGAGATGGCTGCAGAGAGTTTCAAAACGTGTGTATAACACAGTACATGAGCATGTTCAATTGCATAATGACCTTTCAATTCATTATTCTGTGTCATTTATCATAACTCTCAGGTGACCATGTCAGTGTGCCCCTGTATGCTCTGTTGTGACCATTAGAAGATTTTAAACCCTTTTTAGTGCAGCTTTGCACATGCACAATTTCAAAATATCAAATCAAGTAAATGCCACCAATTTCGTAGTGAGTGTAGTTGGTAAAATAAGCTGTATTTATCACACCTCAACTACCTTATATATATTTTTAAAACTCGAATTGTCCTTGAAATTTGTATTACAAGAAATAAACTTTTATGTTGCTTTTAAAAGGTAAAACATGCCTTTGTTATGTTCTCTGCTTTTTCATTCTTGAAGAATAATATGGAAACTGCAAAACCACAATGAAAATATATAGTGATTTGTGAATTATTCTGTCACTATGTTCCTCCTTTAGACTTTGATTTCTTCTAATGCTCGGATTTTCATTTAAAAGACACCTTTCTTTAGCAAATTATATTCATAATCAGCCCCTAAGTGTATTAGTTTACCAGACCATACACCATGTTGATGGGACTTTATGATGGAACCCTCTAACAGTATCCGTATTTGTCTCGGGAGGATAGCTCGGGGGCAACGTGCTTGTCCCTGGAAGCAAGACGACACGTAGCAACACAGCGCGTTATAAATAACCAATCATATATCATTCATTGACGTTCTTAGATTTTCCTGACATTCAAGTTGGACATAGAGGGCACGCTGAGACGTAGGTGGCCTTTGTTGGCATTAAACCCATGCTTTCTTTTCATGAGTACCTTTTCCATGTGATTATTTGCAGAAATCAGAAACCTTTTAAAATTCATGCATGTCTTATAACAGACACAAAAGGCTGAGTGTAGTTAAATGTGCTCACTGCTGCTATGTCAATTTACCTTCTAACTATCACTTGAAATACGTGCCTTAAGCGCGTAGCCTATTCTATTTGTGTGTACACTTACTGAACTATGCCTCATGCTGCAATGTGCAGATTTACCTCCCGCATTTGTTTGTTCTTGCTAATCAATTTTCAGTGACCCATTGCACTGTCTGGTGTCCGTGCCGACAGCGGCCGGTTGCCATCTCAGCATCATTTCACTTGTACCCTGCTTACGATACTCATAACGTATTGCTGTGTCTATACCGTGTCTCATGCTATGATGCTTCGTTTTCCGTTGGCATGTAGCCTACAAGTGGGTTCTCCTTGCCCTTAGCGGCGGGTCACCACGCTAGCCTGATTTACATTTACCCTGCTAGCGCAGGCCTCTGTATTTATTGTGCATGTTCAATTGGATGAAACACCAGCCTTTGCTTTGTGTATTTTAACACATTGAGTTAGTTACACTGTGTGTATCTCAACATAACCGACAGATCCAGGTCACCGTGCCCCTACGGCCATTCGAGTCATTTGCTCTTGATGCATATGTACTTTGCGAAATTCTATCCACTTTCTGTGCTTCCCACACGCCCTGCCCAGTGTTTCAATCCGGCCAGTTAGACCACCGAGCCTCCAGTGGCGTCCATCACCTTAGCCGTAGTGCATTTGAATGTGATTTGTCCCTGCACTGCCCACTTTCTTTGTGCAACCACAGCTTGTGCCGGATGCAGTACCTTACTTGCCCACTCATCCCATACCACACTACACATGTGCACACATTTGCCTCCAACTAACTGTCCACTGTGACACCGTTCCTAACCTCTGAACATTGCTACTTCACTCCCCACTGATTCAACACCCAATATGCTTTACACCGCTGATAATCGCCATCCCCACCCATCCTTGCATGCCAGTGAACCAAAGTCTGCACACCAGCCTTTTCTACACCCTGCCACACACTTACTGCTCACCGTCCAAGTCCTAACTTGGGCGCTGCTTGGCACCATCGTCATGCACTCGCCCACATTTAGCACCACAACATTTCCAGACTTACTGCATGTTCCCACCATGACAGATCAAAATCCCTACCTAAACGCGCCAGCCCTCTGGCTACGCCATTTCACCACCAAACCTACCGCTAATCAACCTTGTCCTACTCTCTCTAGAAACTCGAGGCTCGTCTCGCGTCTGCGCCACCCTCCTCGCCACCAACCCATCACAAACACCAACACAGCAACCCTCACTAGCTACCACACCATGCTCGACTCAGGCATTCTGATTCCTGCTGCAAATTCACCATCCACGCTGTCTCAGGCTTACACCACTACCAATTGCCTTCCACAGTCTCACCATACTATTTCAATTGCTGATATCCAACCGAGCCTACCTTGTGCATTAGCGATCAGAAACCAAAGATCAGCCTCTAGATGTCATTGTTGGTCCTACCACATTAACAGTATTATGACTGACAAAACCATCAACGTTCGCATTAACAAAACCCAGCTACACTTGACACCTATAACTAACCCTCCCACCCAGGTGCACAATGACACTACAGCCCCTAAACTTAAAGGCGCACTCATCAACGCACGCTCTGTCCCCGCACATGCCCTAGACATTGCTGATCTCATTGTCACAAAAAACTTGGACTTTCTCGCAATCACTGAAACCTTGTTGCACGCAGCTTCCGGTCCTACCCTGACATTGGCCATCCCTGACAATTACTCCATCATCAGGTGTGACGGGGATACCAACCAAGCTAAGGGCGGTGGATTAGCTTTCATATTCAAGAGCTCACTCAACATTACAATTGCCAACTATCTACAGATACCTTCAGCAGAATCACTGTCTATCAAACTGCCAATTTCGCCTAATCATACAGCCACAGTTCATCTTATCTACAGGCCTCCTGGCACAACCTCCTCCTTTGTAGAAGACATCTCATCTATCCTAGTATCCAGCACCAAGCCTAGCTCTCAAATTATTATTTTGGGTGATCTTAATTTGGACAACCGGGACGAGAATGACGCTAAAGCCACAGATTTAGTAAATGTCCTTACCGACTTCGGCCTCACACAACATATCAATGAGCCCACCCACATTAAGGGTTGCACTCTTGACTGGGTCTCTGACATGAACTGTGCACTTAACGTTACCTCTGTGTCTGCCTGCGCTTGGTCTGATCACCATATAATATCATTCTCCATTAACTCTAGCCCACCCACGGACAAACACAACCTCACCCCTCCCACCTACACACGGAATAAAAAAGACATCATAGCTGAGAAACTTCTCCCTCTCATCCTCCCTCTGCTGAACTCGGCATCTGAGTCTTGCTCTAACCCCATAGCTTTAGTAGACACCTATTACTGTTTCATGCTAAAAGCCCTCAATACTATTGCCCCAATCAAATTGCGCAAACAAAAACCACGGCCCCACCTGAACTTCTGGTTCACCCCGCAGCTACGTGACTTGCACAAAGAAAAAAGAAAAGCTGAGGCTCTCTGAAAAACAGCACCTTCCCTAGTAAACAAAAATAACCTTACTTCAGCCTCCCTTACCTACAAAGAAGCCATCTTAAATGCAAAAAAGGAAGTATACAATAAAAGGATCACCCAAGCCCAATCTAACACTAAGGAAATATTTAAAATACTCAAGGAACTGGAGTCTCCAGTTGCTCCTCTTGACACGTGCACCCCTGACACTGAATGGTGCTCAAATATCCAAAAAGCCCTGTTGAACAAAATTGCCCTGCTCCAAACCAAAATTAACGCAAAAAAAGCTACCTCTCTGACTCAACCGGCAACACCCCGCTCCGCAAAATCCTCTCTCCCAAACACCCCATCAAACCGTTCAGTTTCTTACCCCTCAACATCAAGGAGGTAAACATCATAACAAAGCTTAAGCCCTCCAATTGCCAAGGTGATGCCTGTCCCACACCTATCATAAAGGAAGCTGCACCTGATCTTGCCCCATTTATTACCTCATTCATAAATGCATCCTTTGAATCAGGCATCGTGCCTGATAACCTCAAAGATGCGTGGGTCATCCTTTAATTAAAAAACCGAATCTTGATCCTAGTAATCCCTCAAATTATAGGCCTATCACAATGGTACCATACCTGCTCAAAATCCTCGACCGCGCAGCCTATCTCCAAATCCAGGAGTACCTCGAAATCAACAATCTATTAGGGCTGAGGCAATCCGGCTTCCGTCCTAGGCATGGCACGGAGACAGCGCTAATAGACCTAAAAACCCAAATCGAGGATCTGAAATATAAGGGAAAACAGGCGCTCCTGCTCCTCCTTGATCTTTCAGCAGCCTTTGATTTGGTCGACCAACAAATCCTTTGTCACCATCTCAAAATTGACACCCACTTTTCTGACGCAGCAATATCCTGGATCAGCTCATTCCTTGCTAACAGAACCATGAGGGTTTTCTCCCCTCTAGCTGCAGCTGACCCTGCCCACGTCCCGTGTGGAGTCCCACAAGGATCTTGTGTATCTCCTACAGTATATAACGTGTTCACTAAACCACTCTTTGATGTTCTTGACTATCTGGGTGTCACCTACACTAATTATGCGGATGACACCCAGATACTCATCCCTGTCACTGGTGATTATGTAACCACCGCTAAATATCTTAATACAGTCTACACCAGGGGTCCCCAACCTTTTGCGCGCAATGAGCAACATTGGCATATCAAATAAAATGGTGAGCAACATCCATTTTTCAACAGAACATATCGGTGCACAGTTGGCGGACAAATTATTGCAACACAAATTGGAAATGTAACAAAGTTAAAACTGCGTATGGAACATTTAATTTGCAGTACTTAATAGTTATCTAGACTACGTGTTATTCTAGTCAAGGAAATGTGCAAGGCCTTTAACTTCATTTGACGTGGTTGTTTACAAGAAATGTTGAGGAAATTGAGTGGTCAGTAGTAAATTTTTATACATATAGGACCAGTCCAGCAGTTCAAAAATAGAGTAGGAGTAAATAAACATTACATGGGGTTTCAGGTTCCCGAGCAAAATATTAGTGCAAATGTATGGACAGTAAAAATGGCCACAAACGGAGCACTGATTTTTCAGGTCTACTGAGATTCTGCCTAGGATTTTATGGGATCTTTAATGTCAAATGGTGCATTCCTGAGCATGCAAAATCGGCAATACTGTTCCACAGTCATTGATGACTGTATTGTGGATGGTTTTTTCTTCAGGAATGTTATGAAATGTTACATTTCTTATTGATCAAAGAGTAAGCACAATCCTCTTGAGTACATTTTCTAATGGCCAGAGTAGGCACCACGAAGAAGATATCTGACAGCAAGAGAGGCTGGTTGGCGATGCCTATGCTCGAAAAGGAGGCATTGGAAAGTATTACTAATTCACAAGAAATTAAGATATTCTCTTAAAACTGTTGAACAGTTCAGAGGCCACAAAGGAAAGTGTCAGTTTGTTTGAGTCTTTAGGAGAAACTATCGAGGACAGAGCTATTGGCAAACCGTGCCCCCAAGTTCAGGAGTTCCAGGTTATAGAAAGGGATGTACCATGGTTCGATGCAGAATGTAGAATCTCGAAAAGAAAACTGAACCATGATTTGATGAGGGGTGTGTACACTGCTGGTTAGATTTATAGTTTCAAAATGGCATAAAAAATTGGCTTAAGACAAAAAAAGAATTTGAGAAACAATGGGAGCTTTTTTGAAGGACACCAAATCGTTTTATGTTGATTGCTGTTGTCAAGACAGGCATTATGCCATCCCCGTAGACAAGTATTTCTTGGACCACCAGCCCCTCACGATTATAGGCCAATTCCCTTACTGGACATTGGGGCTCATTACGAGTTTGGTGGCATCTCAACGGTACCGTTACTGCCATTTGGTCCAGTGGTATCACTGCCAGATTCCAAGCGGTGGTTTGGCAGTGCTAGTCCCCAATTATGGAGTCTGTAGCACTCCAGGGTGGATTTAGTCGGTATTTGATTGCTAGAAACCTAATGTGGCGTAATTTACATTTTATTGGCGTCTGTGACAAATCTGTGGATGCTGTCCCTTCTACCCTATTGGGGAGACCATTCCCATGGGGCCAGGGTGGTACGTCCCCGGTACAATAGTTCCCCTGAGGGTGGTGCACAGGGAGAGCATCACATGGGAGAGGAAACCCCTCATGTGACTAGGAACGACCCTACCCTGAGAACGCAATATCCGTACCAATCACCAGACCCTAGTCCCCCCTTCCTATAACCCAAAGAACAACCCCTTCCCTAATAAGCTCATGAGCTATAGTCGCCCTGCCATTTCCCTAGATAAGTACTGGGACTATGAAGAGCACAACCAACCCAAGGGAGATCAAGGGTAGAAATACTGAGACGAAGAATGGGGAAGAGTTGAAAGGTATGCTATTGACAACCACTATGACAAAGAAGATGCATGGAGGAATGTAGAGTGTTCCGCATAACCAACATGAGCATTCTAGACAACTTGGAATAAGTACTGGGATGAAGAGGAGGAGCAGAGGCATGAAGAGTTCTCCTAAGAACCACAATGAGCAGTCTAGTTGTTGCTGGCTGCTCATTGGCCAATGCAGAGTAGAAAAGGAAGAGGTTGTCTAGTCCTCCATGCAGGAGCCAGCACGGTGCAGGAAGGTGCAAGGAAGCACACCAGGATGCCAAGAAGGGAGCTGGAAGGACAAGGGCCAGTCCACAGTGGAAGGACCAGAAGGCGAGCTAGCAGAGACAAGCTCCTGGTGTTCCTGCAGACAGGGAAGCACGTGAAAGGAAGACCACGCTGCCCTGGCAAACATTGACACTGCAGTGTTCCCGGGCAGACCAGATCCCACTACAAAGGGGGGGAGCACTCAGGCTGACTGGTGGGAAAATAAGACGGTGCAATCAGCATCTTAATAGTCACAGTACCAGGCAGGCATGTGGACCATGCCTGTCCCCCAACAAGAGAAACTTAAGGGTTTGGGACCCACCAAACAAAGGCAACATGAGTCCTCCTCTTTGTGGCGGTACTTGGGAGGAAAGGGCTCCAAGTACCCACACACAAAGAAGAGGTGTCTGGGACCCACTACACAAGAACCACACAAGTCATCTTCCTTGTGGTGGTACATGGGAGAAGAGAGCTCCAAGTACCCTCACACAAGGGGGGTTTGGGACCCACTACACGAGAAACACAAAAGTCCTCTTCCTCATGGTGGTACTTGGGAGAAGAGGGCTCCCAGTTCCCGGACATAAAGAGGGGTCTGGGGCCCAATCCCATGAGAATAAGGGAAACCACAGAGTAATTTACTAAGGACCATACTTGGCAGGGAAGTGAACCAAATTGGCCCAAGCGGAAAGAGAGAGAAGCAGAGAACTGGGACCTACAAGAGAAGGAACCAGGGCAAAGCAGTCATTGCCCCTGGTTGTGGTCCAATAAATAGAGAGTTGCCAAGAGAAGGAAATGGGACAAGGGAGTCGTTGCGAAGTTTGTGCAACAGAGAAATATCTAAGAACTTTGTTTTACATTTAAGAACTGTGGGTTTGGAACCTTTGTTGCTTGGAACTCTTTGATTGGATCTACAACCTATTCTTCTGAATTAAGAAGACCTTTTGTTTTTTATAGGTTGGTCAATAGTGTGAGGGATGGAAATAGGCTTTGGACTTGTGACAGTGGACTATTTACTTTAGACAAGACATCCTGACAGATTCCTTAGTTTTGGTTGAGGAAAAGAAACCCCTCTTAGCTTTAGGGAAAGGCAAGAGTTTCCCCAGTCCCCCGCCCTTTTACTTTCAATAAAAGTATATGTCAAACAACATGAGCTCACTGTGTCTGAGTCCTACTTCTACATTCTTACAGGTCACTAATGGTTTTTTAAGTCTTATCCAACGTGATACGCTGAAATCTCAGCATCTGTCCAATATACAAGATTGTGGAATTATACATTGTTTTCCAACACCAATAAAGGTGACAAGCAGGGATGTCAGTTGGTCCCAATGTATTCCTTTTGGATGTTGATTCTAGTACTTCTCTTAGGAAAGTTAATCCACCCTCCACCTGAAGGGTTCATTGTATAGCATGCTTCCTTATGCAGAAGACACAGCTTTTTTGGACTTGCCCCAAGCAGGTCTCCAACAGGGCCTGCTAAACACAAGTTCCTATTTTGGGAATTACAGTTTGAAATTAGATATAATAAAAACAAAAATGATGGTGTTCAGGCAAAGGGTGAAACCTTGTAGCTAGTTTTTAAATGAATGTAGAGATGAGGGGGCAGTCTCATTTTTATTTGAGCCCACTCTTCTGAAAGAGCAGTGCTTGCGTCAGTCATTTTAAGAAGATAGCTGAAAAGGCATCATTAATGATTAAATGGCTTTTTACATTATTTCAAGTTTGCGGCATTCTGATTGGACGAGTGGAGATATATAGCACAAAGGTCTTCATGATTTTAAGGCCGCAAAATCTAGAGTGGTTAGAACTGTCATTTTCTGGAGGGGTTGCAAAATAAATTCCTGTACCAAATAGCAGGTCTCCTTGCAGAAACACCTGCTAGCGCCTTGTGAGTTAAATTGGGGGTGTTCAATTTGAAAGTGTCAGGCCAGTTAAGAATGTTCCTTATTCTTTAAAAGCACATCTGGGATTTGAACCAATTAATTGGCTTGTTAGTTTAAACAACTGAGACAAATATAGAATACAGGGCATATTAATTATGAAAAATGTGACCTTCATTAACCGTATCTGCCCCTTAACCATGTGCCAGATGGGCAGAGTATCAAACGATGACAATTTTTCCACTAGGACACTATGTAGTAATAAATACAGGTGACACCAAAATGAACATTGTCGATAAATATGCATGGTGGCATCAAACACAAACCTCACTTGTACAGTAAGTTTGCATGCACATTATTTAATAAAGGAATGTTGGGTATGCATACCACCTCCTTGTCCAATATGCTCATACTAGCTGTACCAAGGAAAATAATATGCCAATTTTCTCCACGACGCAAAGATGGATCAAATATTGTACTCAGTAATACATGTGTCAGCTGGACAAAGTAACTGGTGATGACAGGGTTTTAGCAATGACACTACCATAACAAGTAAGGATATTTACTGAAGAATTGTGTGCATGGTGGCACCAAACACAAATCTTGCATGTATAAAAATAAGCCAGCTGGAAGCACAGGGGCTCATTGGCCAACATTCTTGCACAGTGCTACTGAGGTCTCATCCATTCAGCACCTCCTTCTAGGCCTCCACATCATGGCCCAGAGCAACTGGCGAGCAACAATTTAGGGTGCCGCGAGCAACATGTTGCTCCCGAGCTACACGTTGGGGATCCCTGGTCTACACCGTCATCCAGGCCTGGGTGGCCAATCATGGGCGCTGCCTTAATGACGAAAAACCGAGCTAGTCATCCTTGTATCGCAGTCTAAACTCACCAAACTTGACCCTAAATATAACTCCTTCTCTATTGACGGGAATGTTATTAAAGTCGCCAATGTCACTAAAACTCTTGGAATATACCTAGACTCCACCCTGTCACTCAACTGACAAACTAATGCAGTAATTTCTGCATCATCTTACACCAGCAAACTGATTACGGCCTGCCAGCCCTTCCTGATGACAGGCAACTGCCTGATACTCGCCAGATCCCTCATCTTGTCGAATATTGATTATTGCAACGGCCTTTACTTAGGGACTAGCCAAAGAAACCATGACAAACTCCAGATCACGCAAAACAACGCCATAAGGGCAGCACTCAACATACCCAGGCGCACTCACATCTCCAACACCAGACGGAACCTTCATTGGCTACCTATCTCTCACCGCATTTCACTCAAATCACTTGTGCTAACCCACAAGGCCCAGAATAACGCAGCTCCTGCTTATCTAGCTTCACGCTTTACACAACACACAGCCGCTAGACCATTGAGATCCGCCCAGGCACACACGCTGGATATTCCCAGCTTCAAGCTCCATACTGCTGGAAGGTCGAGTTTCCCTGTCCTTGCCGCCAAGCTTTGGAACTCCCTTCCCAATGCCCTGAGGAACATTCCGCACTGCCATTCCTTTAAAGCCAAAACCAAACTATGGTTACTTGAACAAGATGCCTTAGCAGCTACCTCGTCTTCTGTCAGTTACTAATACTGTGTTGCGCTGATTACCGCATTCTCCATTACACGGAACATGTCTTTAGTTATATGTGCATAACCTACATAGGGTCTCTACCCTTTATGTAAATATAACTTGTAACTGAATATTGTTTTATACCTCTGCTGTAATTGTAACTATAACTTGTAACTGTATATTGCTTATGCTCTGCTGTAACTGTAACTCTCCTAAACATGCGCCCGTAAGCCCTTGGGCAAGGTGCGCAATACAAATAAATAAATACAAAATACAAATACACTGGGCCACTTCCAGCATATTTGGATTTTCTATTAAAACATTTCCAAGTAACCTAAAAAGCCCTAGAATGGCTTTCATCCTATGAACATGTGAACATGCCAGTGTTTTAGTTAGTCTTTTTTATGCAAACAGCAAGTATACCTTACTGCATTGCTTTAACAATCAAAACGTGTGTATTACACACAGTACATGAGCATTTTTAACGAGAGCCCTCTGTTTACTTTTTGATGAACCAGGAATTCCAGAACTTTAAACCAGAGTTGAACAATTCGGCACCACACAAAAAATAAAGTTATGGTGTTTTTAAAAGCGTACTTTGTGTTTACAATCTATAATTGGTGCACTATCAGCATGGCTCACAGCATGAAGCAATAGACAATGTGTTATGATAACACTGAAGACATAATAGTCAAATAATCATTAGAACCCTATGGGGGAACTACCAATTGTGCTTACCTCCTAAGCGGTGTGCCTGGTGCATTCTTAGGTATCATTGTTAGACAACGAGCTGTCTAACATGGAGACCCTCCTCCTTCAGTAGACTAAAACATAAAGAGAGCAGCCTTCTTGCTAGTGGCACAAATACTCCAGAACAACCCACCAGCACACCCTCCTGAAACCTCCTGTAGGGCAGGTAATAGGATGCCTACCGTAGGTGTTATTTGGGGTTAGGGGGTGTGCAAAGGGTTCTGGACAATCAGAGTCTCCTCTTCCACTGCTGGGCTTGCTGCACATGCCTGCCCATCAAGATAGTTTCCAACCAGGTACAGGAATTATACCCGAGTTTTCCAGCCTGACTTTAATTTGGGGGACCTTCCACATGGCAGAGGAGTGTTCAACAAAGCATATTGGTGTCCCAGTACCAATAAAAAAGGAAAGAGTGACCTAGATATGAAAGAAGATCTTGAAAACACTCCCACTCCACACAGATGCACATACACGGATAAGGCACTGGGCTTGTGTAGGCTCCATGGAATGCATGAACAAGCCCTAAACATCTGAACCCCCTGCCATGGTACACCCACTCATGCATTCCAGCTTCTCCAGCCTCACTGTGTATTAGCCTCCTTGCACCTGGATAACCACTGTGCCCGCAGGCCCATTTATTTTTCACACGTCTCTCAACACTGTACAGACATTTGGAGCTCTCTCGCCCAAAGATAACCGGTACGGCAAACACTAAATAAATCACAAAACACTGTTAGGGTATTTGTGATGTCATCATTAATGTCCTGGGTGTTAATCGAAGCAGTGCATGGTGGAGGTGTGAGTTATAGTTGTCTAGCTTAACATGACTGGCAAATTAATTTTTATTTTGTATTTTGTGCTGCAACCATAACGTACTTGAACAACGTTATCAGTGGCTTGCAAACACTGACCCAGAGATTCATAGGGTTATGTAAATTGATAAACCGGGAACTTAATATATTACTAAAACTAAGACCAAGACCTGAACAAATAAGAGAAATTGCCCAAGAAAAATGAACCTACCAATCCACAAAGAACCAGTCGAAGAAGTAAGGACATTCAATTACTTAGGCGTACATTTTAATGGACATGGCAGCTGGACAGATCAAATGAACAAGCCACTATGGTCATTAAGGTGTTCTTCAGAGGCGACATTACATTTCTTGCGTTCACATGTCAGAGGGCTGTGTGCCCAACCCTAGATGTTTGTAAGAGTCAAACTAGACAGGTGGCTTCATAAAGGGCCACATTATGGTGTTATGTACTGGACCCTAAATTCGGGACCAAAGAAAATGGGCTCCTAAAAAGATTGTTCTGCCTCCCAAAATCGGCACCCAAATCAATAGTCCATCTGGAATTGAACTGGCAACGGATTGGGCCTATCCTAAAACAGCCGATTTTCTACTGTGTCCACTTCTGGTCTATTCCTGCATTAGCAAAGTGTAGAGACGGAATGTTAGACATTCTGAAACACCCTAACGACAGGGCCTTATTATGGTTTAGCCACATTAAATCCCTGTGCAAAGCTTCGGATCTTCTCCATTGGTGGACTAACCCTGCTATTAATGACCATAGAGCAAAACAAATCTGAAAATCTTTTGGTGGAATGGTTCACCTCTTTGACGCTGTGCAATAACCGCAACAGTAATTCATTAGCACAATTCCTACAGGTAAAAGATACAAAACATATCAAAAAGTAACTCGACCAGATAAAAGAAGCTTACCTTTGCTCACTTTTATTTAAATTCACAGCAAGCATATTACCTCTGGCCTCATTTAAGAGCATTTTCTTGCATCTGGAAAACCAGTGGAAGCCAAATGTGTCCATTTTGCCCCCTAATGAAATAGGCTTGCTAATTTCCTGTGTGTATGTCCTACATATACTTACATCAGACGGAAAAATCCGAAACCATTTCCAATCAATCATGGAGTCAGGGATATCCGTTCTGCAGAAAATGGTTCAAAAGGATGGCTTATAAGAACACAGTTTATGCAGTAGCTAATTTCATAGGGGGGGCGGCAATTGGCACATGAAAGGGGCCTAGATCCTGCTGCCATCTAGGAAAATATAGAAATAGAATGAATATGTTTTACTGTGCCGTTAACACCATATCTGGCAGACTGGATTGGGTGTTATCATCCCGGGGCCTGATTTAAACGCCCGAGCGGAGTCATTAAGGCCATTAGCACTGGGGTTACCAAAGCGGCAACTCGGGGTGCTAAAAAAAAGGATTTTCCTTCCTACAATGGAACGTGCGCAGCATCCCGTTGTATGAAGGAAAATCCTTTACCAACATGGCCACCATGGAAAGAGAAGGCGTAGCTCCGTACAGAGCACCTCTTCCCTTTCCATGGGGCCGTTCTGTGCAGAGAGGAAGCTGCGGCTGTGGTGGCAAGTGCCACGGCAGCGTGAAGCAGTAATTTAGGGATTGGTGGGGTGCTAAAAATAAAAAAAGAGGACAGGTGTGTGGGGGGAAGGTGGCAGGAGGAGATGGCTGTCAGGCGGCTTGGAACACGGGCTTCCACCGGTGGTTCAAACTCACGTTCCTAGCCACCTGATTGGCTGGCTCCCCTCGCTCGGGTGTACATGCTTCAGTACATTTGTCTTACCTGTGATTAAACTTGGAGCACTAAAGGGATGCCATTGTTAATTGCCACAGATATAAATGGGACCACATGTTTGTCATCTCAATAGCGCTTTCGTGCCAAGTACCTGACATTTTTTTACTATATATATGTAATTTCTCTAATCAGGGGTGACATTAGCAAGATGATGAAATCATGGGAGCAAATTTATGAATGTACGTTTTCCTCTTATTACCTCATATGAGCTTTTTGGACAAGGGGAAGAGGGTCTCAAAGAATCGTAAATAATTGGGGAGGACATACATAACTCCTTATGGGTCCCTACTATTGGCTATGAGACAGTTTTAAGGCTAAATGCCAAAGCTAAGAATGCAAGGGCTCTCGGACCAAATGGTCGGACGAATAATACACTTAAAGCCCTACCGGTAATATGGGCTAAGCTTCTGTCTATGCTCTTTCAAAATATAGTGAGGACTGGTATAATACCCACCAGTTGGCAAACTGCATACATAATTCCCATTTTAAGAGAGATCAGCGTAATCTTGTAAAGAACTATAGACCGATTTCGCTGATCGATGCAGATTGTAAGATTTTTGCCTCTCTGTTGCTCTCACATGTTAATGAGTGGATTAAAGGGAACCATATCCTGGATAAATATCAAACAGGATTCAGGGCTGGTCACTCCACCAATTTAAATAGTTTCATTCTAACTGCTCTTCAAGATTCAGCATGGAGTAAATTTGGGGGCATATTATATGTTGCATCAATTGACCTGTCAAATGCTTTTGACTTGGTCATCAGGTCCCGCCTCTGGGTTATTTTGCCTAAGTGGGGTCTCCCTGTAGGTGTACTTAAACTTATTATGGCCTTGTATGAGACCTTTAGGATACATGTAAGGTTGATCTTGGAAGGGTCTCTTTCTTTAAGAAAAAGAACTCAGATAGGTGTGAGACAGGGTTGCTCTTTGGCTCCCTGCCTCTACATTTTATATCTGGCAGATGCTGGTGCTAGCAATGGGAGAAGACAATCTTTAAATGGGGGAGCAGGGAGAACATCACATTTACATGAGACAGGCTTCATAGCTTGACAATATTTTGAAATTCTGTTTCCGATAGTTACTTAAAGGAGAAAAATACTATTGATTCCGGCGATTCCCCTGTAACAACCTTAGATTCGGGTTTAGCCACGTGTCCCCCTAGTAGCGTTACATGCTTAGCAACAGCAAGAGTCGGGTCCTATCGGAAAGCCAACTTAACCATTACTATCGCAGACCCTCCTGTATACCACCACTCAACATATATTTTACAATAAAGCTGTGAAATAGACAACATATCTTTTTTTCTTGTACAATCCCAATATACCAAGAGACTTTCTAAGGGGAAACGTGGAACACAAAAAGGGGCCTTTTGTATTAGCATTAGGAAGACATATATGGAAGGAAATGTGTTGCACATAGATGTCCTTTGGGGGCAGGAAAGGTGTTACAATAGACACATTGTGAAGATTAGTCATGTGTCATATTAGATAGAATTTTAAAGATTAGCCATGCGTCACATTTAGATAGAAATGTGAAGGTTAGCCATTCGTAACATTAGCTAGAAATGTGAAGATTAGCCATTCGTAACATTAGATAGAATTGTGAAGGTTTGTCATGCGTCACATTTAGATACATTTGTGACCATTAGTCATGCGTCACACTTAGATCGATTGGTGAAGATTGTCTCTGCGTCACATTTAGATAGAATTGTGAAGATTAGCCACCTGGAAGAACTTTTGAGAGTAGCCAATGTACTAACCACCCTGCTCCTGCTCCCCTCTAGCACACCTCCCATGCATCTTTCTATCACATATTTTTTTTTGTAAAGTGCTACACATCCAAAGGCATCAGAGCGCTGACAAGACAAACAACAAGAAAGAAAACATGTGCTCTAGCCTATTAAGACACCAACCTCCTTAATATTTGCCTTTATCAAAGAGGAAGGTCTTCATACTTTTCCTAAAAAGGGCTAAAGATTGTATTGTCCTCAATGGAAGAGGCAATGCTTTCCACAACATGGGAGCCCGGACATCAAAGCTGGTGCCTCTGAGATTTTTTTGATTGAAACTTCAACAAACCAGAAGTGCTTCTTTATTAGAAAGCAAAGTTTGTGGTTAATGGGTGCACTTTTAATGCGAGAACAAAGATGCTTAGGGGCATCACCCGACAAACACTTTTGAACAAGGGAAGTCGTCTTATACTGTAATCTCTGCTACACATGGAGCCAAGGTAGCTTCCAACGAGCCTCCGACACATGCGACACATGCGCTCTCCGTTTGGAATTTCCTGATCTTAGACTGTGAGTTGCCAACCAAGAGACTGCTGCCCTATTCTGTTTAAATAGATATGGGAATATCTGCCACAATAATCTATTCATGTATGAGCAAACTGTGCTCAAAGGTGCCACATGCTTATTTGATGTTAGTTGAGAGTCTAAAAAGCCTCCCATTCTTTTAACATGCTGGGCAACAGGAATAACTTTGCCTGCAATCAGAGATAGGCTGTATTGGGAGTCAATTTAATTTAACCTCACACTGATCCCAATAATCAGCAACTCAGTCACCTCATTGTTTAGGGTTAGGGAGTTCAGGGCCCTCCATGACTCCATCACCAGAGAAACTTGGTTGACTCTTTCCATATCCTCTGAGTAAACCGCAGAAAGTTCAAAGAGAATCTGGGTGTCATCTGCATAATTGACGAACTGCACAACCAGTTATTGATATTGATATTGATATTTTATTGGTATCACGCTCGTACACAAGTGTTACCCAAAAGGTCACATAAGGACCTAATATAAACATTAAATAATAAAATGGAAAGGCAGGATTCTTGTGGAACACCACAGGTCAGAAGCACACGGGAGGATTGATTATTTAATAACTTTCGCATGTCTAGGAACAAGAAAAGATCTAAGCCACTTTGCAGCATTATCTCAGCATTTCGCTATTGTTACAAGTCTATCAATCAACAGCTCATGATCAACTAAATCAAAGGCAGCCGATAAGTCGCGCAACAAAAGTAGTACAATCTGGTCTTTGTCAGAAATGGATACAATATTCAACTTTAAATCTAACAACGCCATTTTCATACCGTGTTTGGAGCGAAAACCTGACTGACATGCCCCAAGTATTTTGTGTTGCTCAATAAATGGATAATATTTATGATAAGCGATTTTGCCAAAGATCTTCAACAAGAATGGCATGTTGTTTTTAGGGCATAGGTTTGCGGCTACAGTTGGATCCAGTTCATCTTTTTAAAAAGAGGAGAAATCCAAGCTTGCAACAAACAATTTGGAACCTGTAAGAGGATTCAATTCAACACTACAGCTAAGTCAACGCCTAGTCTAGAATACTGAATGAAAACCCTTATTGATATATCTTTATGTCCAGTTCATGCGTTCTGGATGACTACCCCTATATAACACCCCTCTCTCAGAATCCTCCTGACCCCACTGAGCCAAGAAGTAGTTCTGTTTTGCAAGTTTAAAAGATTTATTTGATAAATTAAACAATATATATATATATCACGCTTTATAATAAATTAATAATTGAATAGCACACTTAATCTGATATGATAAAGATTAACAACGGAGAATCTGGCACTAGCACACTTCTTTATAATCACTAAGGAGTTGACATGAAATGGATAAGATAGCAACAATAATTTTATGGTTTCCAATGGATGCAATGTGGAATGAAATGCAGTATAGAAAATACTCAATATGATTTCAACAAAACAATGTAATCACTTTTCTCTGGCAATTCACCCCCCTTTTATGCAATGCAAGGAAATGGAAGGAAGCACACAGTTCTCAGAAATGCAATTCAAATGTAATTCAGTTCACCCAGCAACTTAGACTACAGACGTTGAAAACACAGGCGAAATGCTTTTAAAGGTGCTGGAAATGAAGAAAAAAATATGCTAAAATGCTTTTAATTCCCTCTAGAGGTTCAGGGTGAGTGGTATCTAGTTAATATTAGTCCAGGCTCACACTAGCAATGATGCAGGGATGGTTTTTATGAGGCAAACGAATTTCTTTCAGAGGAAAGCAAAAGCAGCTATCTTTTTGCAAGTGGAGAAATTTGCAAATCGCGGTAAAATTCGCGAATGCGTCTGGTGCGATTACAGAGGAACTACAAGGGCTATCACTATCATTTTGGGGTCCTAGGAAAGCCTAGTATCTCAGCTTCCAGATGAAAGTTACTGCAAGTCTCTAGCACAAACGGTCACGGAGATATGAGCGATTAAATAAAGGTTGTTTTTCAGATTTGAAATTTTAAAGTTCAAAAGACAAGTGCAGCTTGCAACTAGAAAATGACAGTGACAGCTTTACAAATGACAGGTAACAGTTAGGAGACAGTTCTACTTAGATTAAGCTAGATTGAATTATATTATTTTAACTAGGCGATTGGTTCTGCACAGTTTTCTAGGTACTCACACTATATTCTTGAGTGAAATGGGCCTCGCCATGGATCTGGTCAGGTTTTAGACGGGACTCTGGTCTCTGCACTTCACAGTGATCTGGGTCTGCTCTCTCTCTGGATTCTGAAGATTGATGGAGGTAAAGTATGGATTTTCCCGGCAGAGCTTCCAGCTGCAAATGGATTTGAAAAGTCCCTATCTGTCCTGTCTGTCTGCTTTTATGTGTTTTTAAAATGGGTGTGTGTGAGCAGCATCACTAGCCAGCCCCTCTCCACTTGCCATTGGTCAAATTTCCATTTCTCCCTTGATTGGGGAAGGAAGTGTGTGTCAGGGTGATGTCATTTTATGGCTTGCAGAGAGGACACTCCCCAGTCAAATTGCACACATTCTATATTTGATAACAAAAGACATATTTGCACAGGTAAACATTGGTTTAAAATTACATGCACACATCACATATCACAGGAGATATACCCTGTCCAAACGTTGCTCTTCCTGGGGGCTTGCATTCAGAAATGGCACATATTTCACCTTTTAACTGATTTTGCAATTCCGGACATTGGCCCAAATTTACACACATGTGCGCAAGGAGTATGGACATTAGTTGATGAAGTGTCAGATTTTTCACATGCACACATTTTGAGTAATATCCTCTTAACTGCTAGTTTGCCCCCAGAACATGCCACCGGTTCGAAAAACCTCTTAAAATGTGGGCAGAAAAATCACAAGAATTATGGTGTCATTTATAAAATTTTCACATGTCCGTACTATGAGTTATTCATCTTTTTCTAAAACCATATTCTGGCTACAGAGGTGTGTCTTTTCAGGTCACATGGTACAGAAACCAGTCTTTCCAGTTTCTGCCAAGCTCAGAGACCCTGCCACTCCCAGCTTCTGCCAAGAGGAAGCTCCATTTACGACTCCCGCCAATAAAACATTTGCCTGAGTCAGGACAGGGCTTTGTTCAATTTCCTGCAGAGCCCAGGTAATTCAATCAGGGAAGTGTCATATCCCTTTTGGTGTGAGCAGCAAAAGGGCAGCTAGGCCTGGGAATACAGCTGTGACTCAAGTTTCACTCCTGATGGGGGTAGTTGCCAGGCAGAATTCAGTTCCTTAAGCCAGGTTTCAGATAAAATGTCACTTTTTGTTTCCCAGTTTAAGTCAAGACAATTTTTTTACATATGCAGCTAGAATGCTGATTCTAAGTTTAAACTATGACATTTAAACAATTGCAACCTATGTGACACTCAAAGTAGGTCACTCAGTCAATTTAAACACTTAGATTTTTAGTGTCTTTCAGTCCAAATTTACTTAAACTGCTGAAATCCACAGCGCAGCCAGTCTTGTTATAAACCTTCAAGTCACTTCAGAATATAACTTTACATTGTATCCACCTCTCAGTAAGTCTTTCTTTGGCCTGTTTTGGGTTCATTTATTCAGTTTTGCAAAAAGTAAAATCTGGTGTTGTTTTAAAATGCCGGCTTTTGGATAGTGGTGAGTACTGGTACTGCACCCCTTTTTGGGATTTAAGAAAATGAATTCCCAACAGTTATGGGTTTGCTTTTGGCAATCAGCATTGCCACTCCCAATGGTTTCAGACTACTGTGTGAGTAGTCCAATGGTGGTTTTAGGCAGTTTCCTTCTGTGCCCATAACATCGGCAAAAATGAGTGGCAGCCTATTCTTCATGCATTTCCCTGTGCATTTTCTGGGAAGCTCTGGCCATCATGATGTTTTCCATGTCAGTACTGCACAGTTTTGAGGTATGGCTCGGATGCATGGGTAAATACATCCCACAAACCTGAGCTTCAGAAAAGGACATGTTGATTAACTTTGTCACCCATGCTAGCAATGGGAGAAGACAATCTTTAAACAGGGAAGGAGGGAGAACATCACATTTACATGAGACAGGCTTCATAGCTTGACAATATTTAGAAATTCTGTTTCTTATAGTTACTTAAAGGGGAAAAATACTATTGATTCCGGCGATTCCCCTTTAACAACCTGAGATTCGGGTTTAGACACGTGTTCCTCTAGCAGCATAACACGCTTAGCAACAGCATCTTGATGGCAAGCAACTTTCTGAGAGAACTTGTGATGGATTTTCTGACACCAACTTTCATCAACCACAAAACTAGGTCTGGTGGTTTTTGCCTCTAGTCTGTGAAGAATAGAGAAAAATTCACATGAGCTCGATTTAGCTGTAATAATTCTGTCATTGAAATTGACTTGCTTGGCCTTAAAAATAGTCTCTATCTTTTTTGACCGCCATTTTATGGGTCACGAGGGTGGAGACACAGAAATTCCTCCTCCAACTCCGTTCAGCTGCTAGTTTGTTTTTCCTAAATGCAATTATCTCATTAGAAACCCAATATTTTTGCTTAGATTACTTTTTTGGCCTATGCGGACGTAAAGGTGCAAGGGTATCAAATGCACTATTAGTAATTGGTCTAAAGTGCTTTGTAAGGTTTTCCAAAGGCATGTCATGTGATAGGCTAGCTAATTGTTGAAGCACCACATCGGAAAACACCTTAGGGGTCACTTTCCCGGCATTTCTAACCATTTCATGTTTCATTACCTTGGGAGAAGAAGCACTCAAGGAGAATGGCAGGGCAATACAGGAATGATCGACCCAGAGACAAACATCCACCCTAACAGGTGAGATATCAATATTCCTGGTTAGCATCCAATCCAAGATATGTCCTCCACTATGAGTGGAGGTCTTTACATGCTGTGTAAAACCAGATGGAGCCAGCAGATTCAAAAGAGACAAAGCATCCCGATTGAGAGGATTGCCTGCCCAAATAATTTAACTCCCTAATACGAGAACATGAGAGGATGATTTCAAAGAGCACCTAAAATAGCCGGCAATTTCTTCTCAAATTCTACCATTTTATTAGGTGGCCTATAAAGTATTAGAACACTTAGTTTCAGCATCATGGACTCACATTAATCCAGATCCAATATAACTGTACTGTGGATCTTTAGATGAGCGTTTTAAATTAAGGCAACTTCCCCCACCCCTGGACCCACCACGGTCAGCTCATAAAATATTATATCCATCTGGGGTAGCAGCAAGAGGGGCATGAGTTGCAGAGTCCTGGAACCAGGTCTCCATTATCGCAAATAGGTCAACCTGCAACAACAGTATATAATCAGCAACTTCTGCTGCACGTCAGACTAAAGATTGAGTGTTTAGTACTGGGACCTTTCAAGGTGCAGAAGGATCTGATACAGACAAAGATTGGATATAACCTTAAGGGCTTCAGGTGTCTGTGATACACCTTTGTCAAAAGGTTTCCATCTAGTACACTAGGCCATTAAATAGCTGATGCAATGGACAACAGATCCACATTCGTTTTTGGGAAATCCTCAAGCAAAGAGGCAGGAAAGGCTTGAACCACAAGTCCATAACTTGTATAGTAACTGAAGTACAATTAGGTTGATAAACCCTATCCTCCACAGGTCTGGATATATTTCAAAATCCATAGCTATATAGCTTGCCACCAGCTCCTGCCAAACTACACACAAACATGCACACGACATAAGTAACACTTGCATACAACAAACAATCCCAGGCACTGGACCTTACCCTATGGATACAACAACCAGTGCGCACATTTACAACTTGAACTACCAGCCAATCTGCACATCAACCAAACAAACACACAACCAACATAACAAACATTTGCATACAAAAAACAACTCAATCATTGGGCCTCACCCTTATGGATACAACAAGCAAGTTCACACAATCAATTCATCTGCAAGCCAACACTCACAGATGCCAGTTTCCCCTGGTTCTGGGCCTATCCTATCATTCTACCCTTCACCAACTCACCCTGTCCTCTTTCTTGCATAAGTCAATATAACATAACGTAACATAACATGACATCAGCAAAATTACGTTACAAAGGGAAAATGCAAACTTATTAGTAGGATTATTAACCAATTAAACTTTAATGCCTGAAATATTAAATCGATTTGACTTTGTCAATAACTATACTGTAATAATAATAGCCAGGGATTTTGATGCAGGATATGCAGCGTCTATGAATTCTGTCTGTGCTTTGTTGAACACACTTAGGCAGATACCTTACTTTAAATTAAAACAAGAAGCAATTGAAAACTAGACTAGAAAGAAAACAACTGCATGGGTTCAAAGATCAATGTACTGGAAAGATTCCAGAAAACGTGTTCCCTTCCCCTACCATTGATCTAATATTTGTGTCAACTAATGACTTCAGAGCAATACACTGTATGGGCACTATATCTTCTTTAAAGATCTTTCTCATCAAAATAATGTGGGCCTTTGCACAACATTGTAAGATAAGTCGAGGTAGACCAGGCAGTGTGGTTGTTAAAACAGAAAGTAATAGACTTAAATGAAAGTATACGCAATGCTAATTTCTATGTACGAACTATGCATTTGATAAAAGCAAATGAAACACAATGGGCCTCATTACAACCTGTCAGGTTTGGACCGCGGTGATTCCGTGACAGCGGTAACAAAGTTTCCTTGTCCGCAAGGTTGCGGAAAGACCGTCCGATTACGTTCTGTCGGTCGCACGCACCACACGGATGCGGAAACGTTGTTACCGCCATCACGGAAAAAGCCACGGAAATGGACATAGCGCTGCCACAAGTAGCGCAAAAACCGTGTCCGCCTCTGTCGCCCGGGAGAACGGAACCGGAAATTCCTTGATCGAAAAAAAAGGAAACAGAGAGGCGGCCATCATATAAAGCACAATCCATTACCATCCAGAGTCAGCACAAGCAGAATCCACACTGTGAGAAGGCAAAAGGGAACACCAGCATGTCTGCCAGGATTCCAGCTCAGAGGCAGCGCAAACAGCGCTTTAGTGAGGTGGAGCTAACTGTTCTGGTGGAGCATATAGTGGAGCATGCAGAGATGCTGTTCAGTGCCGATCAACGGTGTGCCACACAGCAGCGGAGGAAGGAAGTGTGGGCGGAAGAAGCACGCAAGTGCACTGCTGTGGGCGTGACTGTGAGGAGCGTCAAGGACTGCCACAAGCGGTGGGACGACCTCAGGCTGAGGGTTCGGAACCTGATCTCCACACCTGCCAACGCAGCAGTGGGACAGGTGGAGGACCACCTTCCCCACTGAGGCTGCAAGCATGGGAGGAGTGTTGCAGCAGTGTCCTCCACCTTGAGGGCATCCATGGGATCGGGGAGGCTGATGCAGGAGTGAGCCCACCCGCAGATACTGGTAAGTGGTGAAACATGAATGCCACATGAGAATATGTTGATGGCATGACTGGGCTAAAGGACCCATTAACAACACCACCACCCCCCCCCCCCAAGCAGTGCATGATTGGCCAAAGGACCCATTAACAACTCCCCCCCCAAGCAGGACATGACTGGGCCAAAGGACCCATTAACAACCCCCCCCCCCCCAAGCAGTGCATGACTGGGTCAAAGGACCCATTAACACCCCCCCCCAAGCAGTGCATGACTGGGCCAAAGGACCCATTAACAACCCACCCCCCCAAGCAGTGCATGACTGGGCCAAAAGACCAATCATGATCCGTATGGCAACCAATATCACAACAATGCATACCCCCAACAATCAGATGCATGTAACTAACACTATTGAATTATCAACCTGTATGATGCATGTGATGCACCCATCAGCCACCACCACAACACTAATTGCATGTCCTCTGTGTCCCCACAGCCGTGTCAAGTGACAGTGATACTGCACAACAGGCCAGGCAATCTGCACCGACACGTGTCCAAGCCACTGCCCCTGCACAAGAGGATGCTGCCAGCAGTTCAGCATCTCTGCCCCCAGTACCAACTGCAACAAATGTGCCGGCCACCACCACCAACATCCCCAGCGTCTCCAGGCTGCCTGAGTTAACACAGGTGCCACGGGAACCCATCATGCCCACCCAAACCAACACAGAAGGCAGCTGCACTGCAGAGGAGGTGGCCTGTAGTGACAACAGTGCCCCGGCAGAGCACTCTGATACTGGGCCACAGGGGGAGATGCCCACATTTGATGACCTGGGATCCTTCCATCAGCTGTAGTTTAGTCCCACATCACTCCGAAGTCCCATGAGGTCACCCACCCCATCTATGGCAGAGCTTAATTCCTGCATGCAGCGGATGGATGAGCAGCAGGCTACCCTCACCCAGCTGGTGGAGAGTCAGCTCGAGGAATCTAGGCTGCAGAGGGAGTGCTACAGCACGTCAGTGCGTCGCCTATCAAGGTCCATTGGACGCTTTGCCAGCACTATTGTCACCCTGGCACGCCATGTGCGGGAGGGTAATGACAACAACTCCAGGCTCATAGAGTCCATGTTCATTGGGCAACAGACAAATATTGCATGTATGCCATCTATACCTGATTCTGTGCCATCCAATACCACCACCCCATCCAGCTCCACTACTGCCAGTCCAAGGAGGCGCTTGAGTCGGCTAACGGGGCTCTCGGGCAAGGATGCACAGGCACAGAAGCACACACGGAAGTGATGGCATGTATGTGGGGCACTGCAGGACAAACATGGACTTGAAGGGTGTGAGGAGTGGGTACGTTTGGGTGGTGGTTGAACACAGGTGTACAGCTTCCCTAACCATTGAACCTCCTTCCCTGTTGTTAATTCATCAATAGATCATCATTTGAAATCAAAACATACATGTGTGGACATCTATCATTTCATTTGCAGTGCAACAAATCATTGTCATCACCATGTCCATGCATTGCTGTGAATGTGCTGTGTCTCAAAAGTAAATGCGAATCAGTTCATCCCGTGCTCTTTGGCCATCAAGTGGACCCCCAGGGGGAGGTGGTGCCATCCCATCCCCATCTCCATCTCCATCCCCATCCCCATCTCCAACCCCATCTTCTTCATCTGCGTCTGGGGGCATTGGGATGTTCCTGCGCAGGCAGAGATTGTGCATCATGGCACATACGAGCGTGATTTTACCTGTCTTCACTGGGCTGTACAGCAGTGATCCGCAAGATCTGCTCAAACAGCGGAACCGGGCCTTCAGCAGTCCGAATGTCCTCTCAATCATTCCACGTGTGCGGACATGTGTCCTATTGTACGCCTCTTCATGTCTGTTCCTTGGTCTCCGTACAGGTGTCATCATCCATGGCGTGAGTGCATATCCAGCATCACCTACATGGGATGTAGATGGGGGGACATGTCAGTGTTTGTTGTATCATGTCTTCATCTGATGCTGTGCTATTTTGTATCATTGTTCATTCATGCATGTGTGCCATGCAGTGGTTGGATGTGTTTATCGGCCATCACAGTGGATGTAGCCAAATGGATATTGACCTACACATTTACGTGCATGTGTACTCTGCCCTGCGGGTGACATTTGATTGTGAGTATGGCATAGTGCAATGATGTGCACACATGGCAGAGTCACTCCACTGTAATGAAGTAGTTAATGCAGGACGTCTCATTTACAGGCATCATGTGCATTGGGAGGGCAGTGTTCCATTTGTGGGTGGGTGTTTGCAGTGGCACAAGGCGTATGGGACAGTGACAGTATCGGCTGTGTGTGTCATGTGGCAGGGTGTGTTCGGGCACACTGTGTTGACCTGTCATGTCTTCCTTTGTGATGTTTGGGATCCGCTGTCTATTTGGTTGATGGCAGGGGGGGTGATGCATGTGCGGTCACAGCGGCACACTCACATTGCTCATTGGCCTGGAGACACACACACCACTTCAACAGGGTCGCAGCATTGTCAGCTGTACTCACCTAATAGCCATGTGTTTTGTCTAGCATAGCGTTCCATGTACCGTGGCAACGTGGAATTCCGCAGTACCATTGAGTCATGGGTTGAGCCTGGGAAACGTGTGCAGCAGTGTGTAATCAGTAGCGTGGCATCACATACCATCTGTACATTCAACGAGTGATACTATTTCCTATTGCGGAACACCATCTCAATTGCACGTGGTACTGTCAGCTCAATGTGGGTGCAGTCAACGGCACCTATGCAATTTGACATGCCTGCTATGGAATGGAAGGCCAACTTGGTGGTAATGACCTCGGGGAGGGTACGGGGTAGGGCTATGTGTTCCGACACATGGCGCAACAGGGCATCCAGTACCTGTACCAGGATTTTTGCAAAACAGGGTTATGATATGCTATGCAGCTCACCGACCGTGTGTTGATAGGTGCCAGTGCCAAGGAAATGCAGCACAGACACAACCTTCAGGAGGGGGGGTGGCGGTGGGGGTGTCTATGTGGCTGCTGATGTTGTCCTCAATCATGGCATTGATGTACAGGATTGTTGGACGGTCCAGCCGGTATAGTGTGTGGATCTGTCCTGGGGTAAGGTTACAGGGTGAGGCCCTGATGCGTGGTATTGCAGGCTGCCCGTGGGGTTGTGCCGGCTGGACAATGGGGTTTGCCATAGGTGCAGGGTTGGCTGGTTGGCGCCTGCGCCTCCTCCGCCACCGCTTCCTCCTCTGCACCATTACTGCCATCATGTGCAGTGCTGCCTGTTGGTTGAGTAGGCCCAGTCCAAGTGCAACTAGAGCTGCTGCCTGCATGGTTTTGTGTTGTGTTGGGCTGGGTGTGGCCCTTTTGTAGGCTCCCAGTGTGCTGCTGGGTCCAGCTGGGCTGATTTGGTGCACCTGTGCCCTGATTCAGTTCAGCAGGCACTGTTTAACGTCATGTTCGCGTTGGTGGCGGTACGGCCACCGTGATCACGGTTTTTAATGCCATTTTTCTGCCGGTGTTTCCGTGTCCGCGCTAGTTGTGATGCTCACGGTGTTGCCGGTAACGGAGGGGTTTCCGTGCAGGTGGACTTTACGGGACCCTTAACTCCGCAGTGGCGGTTGGGGGTGGTGCTATTTCCGGGGCCGCAGGTCATGATTGGGTGGACGCGGAAACGGTGCCGGTATGGTTATACCGGCAGAGTTAATTCCGGACTGGAGCACTTGTAATGAGGCCCAATGTCTCTTCCTGAAGCTGGACCTAGGAACATTATTCAAAAGTCTGTATTATATCAGTCAAGACGCAAATATTGACATTAATCTTACATACTGAGGGAAATAGCGAAGTCTACAAACATGATCCATCTGATCCAATAGCCATAATTGGTAAACTGAAGAACTCTTGTGCTGCTGGGACAAGTGGCTTGTGCAATGCAATGATTAAAGGATCTGCCAGATATCATGGACTGTTGATCTGTGGCTGAGGATTTTGCTGTGAGATATTGGCAACTGTTGCTTTGTGGCATAGGATTTTACTGCCAATCAGGTGTACTGGTTGTATGCCCTTGACATTGAAGCACAGCACAATATTATCAGTACACAAGAGGGGCCCGCAAGCAGAGCCTTCTAGATATAGGCTGTTAGCAACGACCGATGCTCCGGCTGAAATCTTCACTTGGGTATTACCTAATGAACTGACTGAATGGGATGAGCAACATGAAACATTTTAGAGTGTCTATTCTACAACCGTGAACACCATGGCATTGACCTTGACAGCCGTGCAGGCCAATAGACTTGACAACCAGCCAGTCTATGCAATATCCAGCCAGTCTACGCAATATTCATTAACTATTCTACAGAATTTGACTGTGTAAATCGCAATACACTATAGAAGAAACTATATAACTGTGGTAAACCTGTTGGGCTCCTATAATTTACCATCGGCTTGTATGATAACACCACAGTGGCAGTTCGATTGAATGCCACAGCTTACATAGTAATACAATTAAAACGCATAACAGTTTGAATCGAGGGTGTGTATTGACTGCTACACTATTTCATTACTACTTTGCGGGCTTATTGAATTCTTTGGCAACACCAGGCATTTAGCCACCACAATTTGACAAAACAGAATCGCAATGATTCACATAGGACGACGTTCACGAGTGTTACTTAACGATGATGCAGATGTTTGCATTTTCCTAACATGGTCTGGCATTAGGCCGTGCCATTCTCAGACCTGCTGATGGGGTGAACTACTCACCGTTATTTTCCCAACTACCAATGGGACATGCCATAGTCCTCCTCACACTAATCTGCATGAAAGCTGCCATTATTAGGATAATCAATGTGCTTATTCTGCCCCTTTCTCTTTTTATTGTAAAGAGGGCAGTAGTGGTGATGGGGACTTCAGAGAAGCATGACCTGGAAACAGCTAGAAATTATGCAGAGAAGAAAGGGCTCTTTCCAGGTTCATTAACTGCTTCTTGGCAGTTATATCCCAACTTGCGTAACTCATTGAAATATCAGACAATGTATTTAGCCATTGAGTTTGAACTAGGATGTATCATATGAATTTCAAGTAAATCAACAATTTCAATATCTTCAGAAATAAAATGTAGAATGCCAATGCGATGTAAAGTTTACTGAATTGTCAAATATGCTCTAAAATGTTTGGTCATCTCCACCGAAAAGTATTGTTCTATTTCCTCTTCCATGTCTGGCAGATTTAATTTGATGCCCCAGACAATTGAATGGGTGGCTCACACACATTGACCCTCATTACGCGTGTGGCGGTAGTCGTGCCTGTTTTACAGCCACGGCTACCGCCAAACTCGCTACCGGCACCGCCACCCACGATTTGGCAATAACCGGCCCATTGCGAATTGAATGGGCCGTTAATTGCCCATTCGCGGGTGGTGGTATTGCCGGGCTCCCGATCCCCATTCCGTCCCATAGCGCAGAATGGTGGTGGGGAGCATGGTTGCACCTGTACTGTTGATAACGGTGCTGGTGCAATCTCGAGATCTGCTCGCGGGTGCCGCACAGTCCGCCAGTTAAAACCTGGCGGGCTGTCAGGAACCTGCAAGCAGAACTCGTAATGTGGCAGTACGGTATGAACGGTGCCGGTGCCGCCAAGATTATAATGAGGCCCATTATGTCCTTATGTCTTTGGGCAGTCATATGTGCATTACCAATATTAGACATCAGTTGCTCATGACAATCAACCAGCGAGCATATGTTACCTAAAACGTGTACTTCTACTATATCTAATGGTGCATTGTCAGGGGCAGTTTCAGTTGAATTTCCCTACCTTCATTTGATTGCCTTGTTTTAATTAGTGCTGTCAACAGGTATCAAACACGTCTAAATTGTATCCCTTGTCATATTTATTAAAAACTATACTTGTGGGGAGAGTATCCTGCCCGCATCCCATGCCTGTAAGCTGTGTGTGTAATTGGTTTCATCAACAGCACCCTGATGCCCTGGGGTGAAGGTGCTTTACAAATGTAAAACATGAAAACAATAAATTCATTAGGTTTAATATTTTTGTTATGTCACTATCAATTTTCTATTTCTTGACGAACTAGATCGAATTGCCTGTCTGATTTCTCTACGTGTATAAAATTGTTAGACTCATGGACCAAAGGCTTCTATGTAGAACATTTGTTCCTTTTGGAACATCTTTTATCCGTAGCCCCTTCTGTTTACCTTTTTTCTTGTGATATTGCTTAGGTTGGGATGTCTGCCTCGGAGTAGTGCTACTTGTTGAAAGGCCTCCATGTCTCCTTCTCCATGATGGCCCTGCAGATTAATACTACATTGTTGGTTGGTTCAGACCTACAATGAACGTCCACAGAAAGCTCATTTATACTACCTATATATGTGTGGGTTTGAGGCACGAAGCGTTGTTCTTTATACAATTCCACACCAATTCGCCAATCTTCACCAAATTTTGCAGAGTTACCTGTTATGACCATCCGGACATTACTGACTACATTACATTTGGGCACCCCACCCCTTTCCCCAGATTTCAGCAAAAGTAAACATTTGTTTGTGCATTTGTGTCCTGCCGACAAGGCCCTAAACCATGTTCACCCAGAAGGGAAACAAAACATGAATGAGAGGTGAATGGACCTGAGAGGCGAATGTGAAGGTAGGTAGCATTACAGAAGTTTCAAAAGTTTTGCTGCATCAGGTGAAAGTACTTTTCCAGAAGATATTTATGAGATGGTGCCTGCCGTAAACCATTTTTTCCGGGAAGGAGAACAAAAATCTTTGTTTCTAAACATGCTTTACAATGCCGTAAACCATGTTCACCGGGAAGGGAAACAAGAATGTTTGCTGCAGCAGTTGAAATTACTTGTCAAGAGGATTTTTTTTTAAAATTAAAATATTTGGTCTTAGCATATGCATATGCATATACATTTAAAATCCATTGAAAACAAATAAAATATTTTACAAACATTCTGAGAAGCTGAACTTTTAAAATATCTCAACCCTTCCTTCTTCCCAACGAACCCATAAGAATTTTAAAACTGCACGGCAGTCAAGGTGAGAAAAGAAAAGAAAAGGAAAAAAAAGAAAAGCGAACATTGATAATTTATATTATCCTTCGGTACTTCTCCAGACTGCAAATCACTCCAATTCACATTCAAGAAAAGTGCTCCATATAATATTGAAGGTTTTGCTTTTCCACTGCGAACTCATGACAGGTCTCTCAATATTGCATACAGAGGTCATTTCCTCCAACCACGCATCCTTAGTTGGGAAAATTGAGGATTTCCAATGTCTTCGAATTATCCTTTTTGCAACCATTGAAGCTCTCAAAATCCAAGTTATTTGATGGTATGATAGTTCCTCTAGATCTGTATCTTCCCTTAGGATCAAAGTTCGAAAGTCGTATTCCCTGTTGACTCACAGGACTTTATTCATCACCCTTGTTATGTCACTCCAAAAAAACATTTAACCTTATAGCAATCCCACATCATAAGGTCTAGTGTTCCTCTCATCTGACTGCATACCCAAAAGGCATCTGAAAGACTCAGGCCTTGCTTACACATATGTTTAGGTGTCCTAAATACTCTGTTCAGCAACTTTACCTGTTGTGCCCTCTGCTGATCAACATTCAAGGAATATTTTCACATAAGGCCTCCCTTCTCGATGCTACCATCTCATCTTGAAGGCTATTTGTCCAGGAAACCAGGAGTTTTGTATTTCCCTTTGAACCATTACTCAGGAGTTTGTACATTATCGATGCCATATGCTCCCCACGCGAGCAATGGCGAACATTAGCTCAGAGCCACTGAGTTCCTTCAAATGTATAGCTTCTCTGAGGGAGCAATACTCTCCAAACAAACAACCCTCAAGTCCATATTTGTCCTTCAAGGCATGAAAGGAGAGCCAGGACCCTCCTTCAAGTAGGTCATCAATTTTTTTACACCTTCCAAATACCAAGACAGCAGTGCCCATCAAGCCTGGGTCCATGTTTAAAGACATCACAATATCCTTTCAGGTAGTCCTTAAATGTTCAGTTAAAAGTGATTTCTCTCCTACCATTTGCTTGTGGTGGAAAGCAAAGCCGATGGCCTCAGTGGACCGTCACACTCGTTTCCGCAATCGACCAGTCATCAAATGGCTCTCTTACAAATGGCTAGAAGTGCCTTATTATAAATGCTTGGTGATATTGTGTGAAGTGTAGGATGCTTAGTCCCCCTCTTTCAGTCCGAAGCTGTAGTTTCCAAAGTTACAATCTCTGTGGTTTGTGTTCCCATAGAAATGATTGAAGCATACTATCCAGCTTTTTCATCATCGCTTTACTTGGCAGAAGGGGAATCATGCTCATAGCATAAGTGACCTTTGGTGCTGCTGTCATTGTCAGTGCACTCACCTTGACCACTAAAGATAATTTGAGTGATTCCCATCGCTCCAAATCCACAGACAGTTTTTCCAATGCTAATCTTAGGTTCAAGTCCATCATAAGGCTCACATCTCCCATAAACCATATTCCTAGATACTTCATCCTCGTTTGGCACCATTTGAAACCGAGGCCTGTTAGAACTAAGCTGTTGCTGACTTGTGATCATGAAAAAGCTTCTGATTTCGACCAATTGATTTTATAGTTTAAAACTCCACCATACTTCTCGATAAGATCCAGAAAAGCCACTGTAGACTCTGTCAAGTCCTGGAATACCAAGAGTAAATCATCTGCATAGAGCCATAGTTTCTGTGTTACTCCATGGTAGTTTACCCCAGCTATCGTCTCCTTTGATCTGATTGCAACAGCCAATGGTTCCAAAGACAGGACAAACAACAAAGGTTATAATAGACATGCTTAATGAGTCCCACGATTTAAGTCAAACCTTGCTGAAATTGTGCAACTAGTTAACACTTCCACTTTTGGGTTCATGTATAGTAGCTTCACCCAGCTCATGAATTCCCAACCAAAATTCATTCTTTCTAATGTCCCATACAGAAAATCCCAGTGCAGTGTTGAATTCTTTCTCTGCGTCCAGTGAAAGAGCAGCCACCCCTACCTTTAGCTTCCTGGTTTCAGACAATGTCAACAAAGGTTTTCTCATATTAGTTGCTGAGGTTCTTTCGCTTATAAATCCTACTTGGGTGTACCAGTTTTGATTAAACTCTCTCCAATCTGTTTGCCGAATTTATCAAGCTGATTGGCCTGTAGCTTCCAGGCTCTAAGGGTGGCTTTCCTGGTTTATGAAGGACTGAGATAGTAGCATGTCTAAGTGAGGGTGGAAGTTTACCCTTGTCTTTGCAATATGTGTAGGTTGTTTTCAACAGATTAAAGACCCCCTCAGGCATTGCCCTATAACATTCTGCAGGCAACACATCAGCACCCGGGCACATCCCCATATTCAAAGCAAACACAGCTCTCTTGATCTCATCCAGCATCAGCTCTCCCAGTAACATTTTATCCTCCTCCGTCAGACAAACCAAACATGGATTTCTCAAAAATTCATCAATCATCTCTCTATCATCTAATGCTGTTTCCCGATAAAGCCTCTCATAGAAGTCTTTGAACTCTTTGTTAATCTCCACAGGGTCATATGTAACATGACCCCCACTCTTCTCAATCACACAAATAGCCTTACTACCAGCAACTACCTGCAGCCGACGTGCCAGTAGACTACTACATTTCTTTCCACCTTCATTTAAAAAGTGCATGTTCTGCAAACTCACTCAGGTGTTTTTTTTTTTAACGAGATGGGGCCTGCCGACGAAGCCATAAACCATGTTTACTGCGAGGGGAAAGAAAATATGTTTTTTCTCAACCGGTCCCGACACGAGGAACAAAACTCAAGGTCCCACCATGTTATAAGGCCTTAGGATGTATTATTTCTGAGATATTTGCACCACAATGCACCGCAACAAAATTCACCATGCCAGGGTTAGGCAGAATAGTGACCTACAGGATCATTCATCGCAACAATTAATGAGAGTTTTATCATGTCTGTCTACACAATCCGTTCAGAGAACGGGTACTTTTGCTAGTTGCCCTCTAAATTAGGTTCAGAAGCAGCCAACACGATAGATGGCAATTCAGTGGACATATTGACACAGTCAATACCATTAGTTTTGCAATCTTTAAAGCATGGCAACAAACAGATATTTGGAGATTTGCCACATTTTCAGAATTGATAGCTGTGGACGTCCACATAGAGGTTCTAAAGATTTTGTTTGCAAAATCACATTTTTTTTTACTTGTTCGTTGGCAGAAATAACATTACTCGTATGTCATTGAATTCCTTTAAATGTGGCTATCAGAGTACCATATGGCATAGCGTTCACCCCAGAGCTCTGTGCAAGTTGACACTGATGGCCATTGATAGTAGAGTTCATTTATGGAAAATCAGAGGTATACAATACATGTTCATGATGCTTTTCCAGTTCATTCAGATTTACCATTGTTTTAGTCTGTGATTTTGTTAATAATTTTTATCAGTGACATTTGTTTACTCGTGTTAGTCATCTCAGAGGAGCTGTTTATATTAGTTGCACGCATTGCATCCGATGACCATTTGTTAGAATATTTTCAGCGATTGTGGATATATCAGGAGCCTGCAAAGCAACGTCAGCTATATTTTCAGTCAAGTGTGGGCTGATTGTTGCAGCCAATATAATACACAAGGAGATAGACACCATGAATATGTATAAGTGCTTAGTACCTTTTAATAAGTCATGTAGTGTTGCATGTTGTAGTGTTGCATGTTGCGAATTTGACATTTATAAAAAAACTAGCAAAAGTACCTGTTCTCCGAACGGGTTCTGTAGACAGACATGATAACACTCTAATTAATTGTTGAAAATCAATGATCCTGTAGGTCACTGTTCAGCCTTACCTGGGTTTGGTGCAGTTTGTTGCAGTGCATTGGAGTGCAAATATCTCAGAAATCATGCATCCTGGGGCCTTGAAACGTGGTTTTTACGGTCCCAACGTGACCTCGAGATTTTTCCCGCAAGCCAGGACTGGGTGAGAAACAACATGTTTCCTTTCCCTTCCCAGTGAACATGATTTACGGCTTTGTCGGCAGGCACTATCTCACAAAAATCCTCTGGAAAAGTACTTTTAGCTGTTACGGCAAACATTTGGAAACTTCTGCAATGCTACCTGCCTTCCCCTTCACCTCTCATACATGTTTTGTTTCCCTTCCTGGGGTTGAAATCTGAGGAAAGGGGTGGCGTGTCCAAATGTAATGTATCCAGTAATGTCTGGAGGGTCCTAACAAGTAACTAGGCAATATTTGGTACGGATTGGTGAATTGGTGTGAAATGGTATAAGGAACAAAGCTTTGCGTCACAACCCCACAAACACACACACAACTTTTATATATATAGAGAATGTGCACTCCGTTGCAGAACATCTTCTACCCATGGCCAACACACCAGCTCGGATGATTAAGATGATTTGTTTTCTGGTAATTCTCAGACACTGAAAAGTAGATTGGGGTTGTTTTGTTGGGCATGTGGTTGAGAAATAGATAGCTGTAGCAGTGACTGTGACAGAGAGAGCCTTGGAAAATGTTGTCTTACACATGCATTGCAAAGGCTTTAGTGAAAGTAAGGCTTTCAAATACCGATCCCACACTTGTTAACAGTTTTTTATTTTCTCTCACAGGGTGAGGCTACCCTCTAAAGTAGTTCTTCGGCTCTTTCACAGTGCACAGCCACACTTTAAGGTACTCACATTGTTTCAACAGGCTCGAATAACCACTAATGTTCTAGGGTTCTCTCATGGGGGCCACAAATTAAGGTTCTTAGGTTTTCCACAGGTCACAGCTACCTAGGTTCTATATTTTTCACATGGTACAGCCAACCACTAAAGTACTTGCGATTTCTCACATGGTGTATCAAACCCTTAAGGTTCTAAGGTTCTTCTACAGGTTACAGCCCCCCTTAGGTTTCTCAGATTTGCCCACAGGACACAGCCTACACCTTAGGGTTCTAGTTCTATTTCACCTGAACCAGCTGCCCACTGACATTCTCAAGCTCTCGCACAGAGCATTTTGTAAGGTTTTACAGTCCTCCCACAAACCACTGCCACTCTCATCAGTGTGGGAGTCTCCACTAGAGATAAGTCCACCCACATGACTGCCTCATTCCACCACTCTGCACAACACCCAACAGGAGGGAAGTGTAGTGTAGTTCCCTGGGTTGGTCATTACCCCTATATGGCTAAACTCATCGGCTTAGGTTGGCCATCCCCATTATAGGGCCAAACTGATCAGCTAACCGTCTCCAAAATAAATGCATTAGTACGCTCCATGCCAAATAATACAGTTGAGGATGTCTCACCCAAAAATACATGCTGCCATTGGCAGACCAAACCCAACCACTTGTTGGAGTTGAAGGAAGACTAGCTTTTGTTTGTGTAATGTAGTTGGCTGCCATTTGATTAGTTAGGTGTCATTTTGATTTTTCCTGGTATCCATTCTGTATTTGCATCATCCATTTTGTATGTGATGTTCATGTAGGGTGGGGGACGGTGAAACAAGTTCTTGAGTTTCACAAACAGCTCTGTTTTCTGAAGAACAGCTGACTCGTGAAGGTTACTTCCTGATAAGGTTGTGCAAATAAAGGAACCGAGTGGCAATTGCTAAGCTAACCCTGAGCTTACAAGGATGTGTATACCGACACTGCTTATGTGCGAGATCTGCTGACCATTGTGTGAAACCTGCATACATTGTCTGTTAATTTTGACTTTGTTGAGTCTTTGTTGCAGCCCTGCAAGGTTGAAAATAATACTCATGGCCGTGGTTAATAAATAAGGGACCTTCCTCCGTGCCACTATGAAAGCCACTGCTCCGCCTCCATATGAAACTGGGGAAAATAAATCTCTAGGTTTTATGTATCTTCACACTGAAACGGAAGCCACAGGATATAGCATACTACATACTACCACTCGGGGAACCCCAGGGGAAGGAGAAAGAGAAATTGCAATGCCCTGATACTGTGTCTGGGAGTATATGTGTAGATACAGCTAAAGATTCAGTAACAGAAAAAAGGCAAACGTTAAGTGCAGAACTAAGGAAAAGAAATGGAAAATTAATAAAGAATATAACTGCACATCGTCAGATTGAAAAAAGTAAAAGAGGAAAGGCTACTTTAGAAACCTTACATAGAGCAGATAAGGAATTCTATAGGATATGATATGGCATTTATAATGTGCTTGTACACAAGTGTTTTCTAGGCACGACAAGACAAGGAGGGGGAAACATAGGGAGGACAAAACAATGATCTAACTAGGTCCTGTGACAGCAAGTGCAGGGGAGTGGAAGGGGAGACGTGTCGAGGGGTTGGGGGGACGGACAAGTACAGGTAACTCAAAAGTGCAGCCAGCGTATGCCTCGGTGCAGGTAACTCAAAAAGTGCAGCCAACGGGAAGCTGATAAGTGCAGAGAGAAGGGACTGTAGGTTTGCAGACACAGACCACAAGTGCTAGGGGATCTGAAAGGCAGTGCGAGGTGCAACTGGACATGCAGGAGTCTGGGCCCAAGTTTAGAGGGTAGCCAGGTGACCAGTGTGTGGAGCAGTCGGGCATCTGCAGCGGAGAGGAAGAGAGAAAGCAGAGGCAAAGAGGAAGATCTTGAGTTGCATCCGGAACCGGAGGTGGTTCTGCTCAAGTTTGAGAGAGGCAGGGAGGCTATTCTAGAGGGAGGCCCCAGCCCAACTCTCTGCTTGGAAAAGTGACTGTCCCACAGAGAGTTGGAAGTGGATGAGCGGAGAGCACGAGAGGGGAGTTGTTTAGGAAGAGAGATTTGGTGGTAGTGCAGTCCCAGGCCAAAGAAAGCCTTGTGGACGATGCAGAAGGTCTTGAACTTGATCCTTGCCGCCACTGGGAGCCAATGAAGAGTCATGTTCTGGATAAGTTGTAGAGGTCGGAGAGCAGAGGCAGGTAGATTTAGAGAGAGACGGACAGCAGCTACATTAAAGGAAGAATTAGAAAGAAAATGAAAGAAAGGGTCAGCATTGGGGGAATTGTTCACTCTTGCAGCAAGCTGAGAGTGAAGAGCAGGGGGTATGTCTGGTTTATTGGAGGACAAAAACAGAGGGTCTGAGTGCGCACAATTTGCATGAGACTGGGAGAGAAAACGTTGAATAAATTGGTGGAGGCCTTGTGAAAGATGGGCACGTTTTCAGATACGGAAGTAGAAGAGGATGAAGAAAAAAGCACAGAGGATGTTAGTAAAGAAATTGATTTGGAAAGTCAAGAGAAGGGAGTGGAGGAGGAAGAATAAGCTATTGCTAAGCAAACCTGGAGTCAAGAGAAGGGACAGATATAGGAGATGAGATGGGGATCACAGTAGTTAAAATATTAGGAAATGGAAGGGTGAATGAGAAAGAAGAATATTTCCTTTAGTAGAACCCACACTGGCACAACAATTAGAAAATCATTCTATGGGGTTTCACAGACAAGCCTTCTGTTGGATGCAAGAAGGTTGGAGAGACAGATTAAAACATCAAATGATACCATGACCCAGAGATAGATAATTCCATAAAAGATATATGAACACAGCTAGATTATGCATTCAAGAAGGGCAGAGAGATCCTGAATGGGTGTATCATTATGTGTTTATACATAGCTTTAATCGGCTTTAAAACCATAAAAGATTTACAAGATCATCACATTTCATAGAACAAAATATTAAAACTATTATAAATCCAACTGCTCATCTTAAAATATAATACATTAAAAACAGAACCCCCTAAAATACATACTACATTGGTTAAGTAAAATGTATCACAACAATTCAGGAAAACGTGTTCTTCTTAACCATGCTGTAAAAACATATTTAGGAGTAAAATAAACTACATTCAAATCATCAGTGTTTTTACAGAGATCAACGGCTACTGAGGACAATCTAACTTTCCTTAGCCTAAAAAGAGGTAATAAATAATGGGCCCTCAGGTCTTTGTAACCCAGACAAAGCAATACAAAAGGTATTATCGATTCCTAAGAAGACCCACAGGCCTTACATTTGCAATCTTTGGAGCTTTGAATGTAGCCAACTTCAACGTATTGTTGTGCAACTGGATATATAAAGCCAGAGCACAGCCGGGACGAATACAGTCTAACTAGGACTCAAATCCCTCTTTCTGTTTCAATTCATAATACAAACGGCCAGTACTTAAATTTAGAGATGCTCTTTTCATTCTATTAATAATCGCCTCCACTGCATTGGAGCCAAAAGTCAGGCCTGTGGGGTTTGACCAGAAAATGTCCAAATCCAAACCTGCGAAACCCTTTTGAATAAACCTAGGCAAGCGCAAAGAACCTGATCCAGGTATGTTTAACAAGCTTCTGAGTGCATCTCGGTAATTACCCAATTCTGGGGTACTCCAAATTGTGACCAAATATAGTAGTGGTTTAATCGCCAATACCTCAGAAATTGGCATGATGTTGCATTTCCAGTGAAGGCTAGCCAGTTGTGTGCCTCTGGGTTGCATAAGTGGGGCTCTTCGAAAATTGTTATCAAGTATATTTAATGGGGGAATTGTACGGGATCCCCACAGCTCAGACACAAACATGGTTGCCGCAAGACCCTGGGACTGTAATCTAGGGACGGAGAAATTGCTCCTCTTCCGTGACTGAAATTGAAACAACAAATTCCCGCACTGTATTTTTCTAGGGTCACTACTGCCTAGGTATCCTTGGCCGACCAAGAAAGATCATCAAGAAAGATCATCAGAATACGTGACACCCACATAATCATAGCAGCTCACCTGCTCCAGAGTGCACCCTTCAACAGAAACCTTCATTTTTGTTGGCCTACCAGGTTTTTGAGTAAACACCATGACTTTGGACTTTTCAGTGTTAAGCAACATTGAAAGTTCCGAACAAATACCTGTAAGTTATGTCTCAATCCCATAGGGGTGGTTGCTAATAGCAACCCATCATCAGCATAAAATAACACACAGAGGTTATCGCTCCCCAATTTTGGTGGATCCAGGCGACTAACAAACAGGTCCTCAATATTCTTGTTAAGATATAAACTGAATAAGATAGGTGCCAGCACACACCCCTCTCAACCTCAAAAACTATGTTGTCTCCCCTCCCAATGCCCACCTCATTGATGCCCTGTTGTTTGTATATAAGCACTGTATATTGGCCAGGAGGTACCCTGGGACTCCCCTGTTCTTCAAAACAGTCCAAAACATACTACGGGAGACACAATCAAAGGCTGTACGCAAATCTACAAATATTCCATAAACCTTTGTGTGCAGTACAATGACATACCTGGCCAAAATCACACTCAACCTAAAACACTGATCCACAGTGCTAGTCCCAGAAACCTGGCTTGCAGATTATTCATTTGCTGTCCCTCGGATGCCCAGTATGATTATATGAGAGCAGCATTAATAATATGAAAAACGTATGAACGAAAGGAAGTTAAGGAAAAAACAGGACCAGTTACAATGCAGTTTCCACTCCTTCAGCTCCCGGGAAATAATTTAAAAATATGTCTAATGGCCACAAATGGACAGGGAAAATCTAGGAAAGTGCTTTCCACCACTATCAGATGGGGCTGGTAAATGGATTTATCAGTTTGAATCACAAATGGCTGGTGCATTCCTGCCATTATAGGACATCAAGAGCCTACATTCAGTGCTAATTGGGGAAAAACAAATCAGTTAATGGATCAAGCAGGATTGTACACAGTTACGATTGCTGATGGTGCTGCATTTAAGCACTCCCGCTTTCAGATCTAGGCGGCGCTTAGGACTATGGGCCTCATCACGGGTTGGACAGAGCTGTTAAAATGCAGCGGTAATGTTATTACCGGCACATTACCGCTCTGCCCAATCCTGTGTTTGGGTGGAAAGTTGGGAGATTCACCACCAGCTTTGAGCTGGAGGTAAATCTGCCGTCTTTCTGCACATTTTTTGTCTCATTTACCGCAGTACAATTTGCGCCATGGTACATGCGCCGAAAATGCCCCATAAAGTCCTATGGACTCTGAATAAAATGGAATTTACAGCCTTGCTGCAACTCAGGATCCAGTGCTAATAGCGCCAGACCAATTTGTGGTAACGCTATTTGTTGGGTGTTCTCCCAACAGATTTACCGCTGGGATATTGCCCAACTTGTGATGACCCCCTATGTATCCAGAGAAGCCAGATGTAGGGACATAGTTTAGCAGTAGTATGAAACCAGTGAAGGACCTGACAGAATATATTACCCGTATGCAAGAACGATGGAGAGCTGATGTAGGACAAGCATGGGATCAGACTGCTGGATCTCCGGCCTTGTTCTTTCATAATATATAAAAAAAGGGATTACCACAGCTGGTCCAGCTGGATTTAGAAAGGCGGATTGGGATAGAGATGAAACCTTGGGCTGAGATTCAAGCACATATAGTGTACATTTTCAGATTAATGCAGACCAAAGAAAAGGACAAATAAGATTAAAGGTTAAGGGGAGTGACAAAGATGATTCTGAAACAATTAGCGCAGGTAGCCTATGGTACTCCAAGACTTCGACAGAGTGAGAAATGTTAGGGCCCACCCCCTCAGCAGTTGCATGAAGCTGTGCGAGATCTGCGTCTGCCTTCCATGTTTGTACAGATGCCATAGGACAGCTCACAGGGGGTGCTTAAGTGTCAACTAGTGGTGATTACCCTGAATCTGAAAGAAGAACCAATAGTTCAACTTTTGATGATTGGGCAAAGGTTTTAATTTTTAACAGACATGGGCGCCACTCGCTCCTGTTTGTGGGAGGCTGAGTTTCAACTGTCTTCTAGTGTAATGGATACACAAGGTTTCTCCACTTGATACAAATCACACAACCAGTACAAGTTGCTTTAGGAGATACATCTGTTGAAGCTTCCTTATTATATGCTCCTCATTCGCCAGGGATCTCACTGGGTAGAGATCTGTTGGGGAAACTAAATATGACGATTACCTGTACGGAAGAGGAATTCATTTGTGAAATTCTGGGTATACACTTCAAGAGTATGTTATGGTAGAGGATGGACAATGGAGTGTAGCTTTGCAAATGCCCTGCCCTATCACCCTTCAGGTGATTGCCAACCTTCAAGGACTAACCAAATGACTTGTCATGCGCAACAGACAGATTTGCAGATTCTTGCACACGTGCCACAAAACCTATGGACTACTCATCCAGATTAAATGGACCTATTGAGGGGAACAGTGCCAGTGAAGGTAACCCTGAACAAAGGAGCTAATTGGCCCAGAGTTAAGCAGTATCCAATGTTCAGAGAGGCGGAATAGGGAATTACAGCCAATATAGCCAACCTACAGAAGCAAGGGGCGAAATATCAGACTTCTTATTTTTGTAATACTTGGATATTTCCAGTGAAAAAAGCACAGGGTTCTACATGGAGGATGGTGCAGGTCTATACATCTTATAGTAGAGGCAGAGTTTTGTGTGGTTCCAAATCCAGCTACCATAATTGCAGATATTCCATCTGAAGTATTTCTCTGCAATTCATCTCAGTGAAACATTTTTAATTATTCCTATACACATTGACTCCCAGTATTTGTTTGCTTTTACTTTCATGGGAGAACAATTTACCTACACTCATTTGTCCAGGATGTATTGTGAGTCACCCAGTATATTCATCATAGCTCTTTGGATGGATTTGGCTAATATTCCTATATTGAGTACTCTTTTGCAGTATGTTGATGATTTACTATTGTGTAGTGTTGATGAGGATACTTGTATGAAAAACAAGGTTACAGTACTGTGTGCCCTGGCAGAAAAATGTCACAAAATCAAAAAAAAAATGCAGTTTTGCCAGCTTGAAGTAGTGTACCTTGGTCAGCATATTTCTGCAATGGGTAGGGTTCTGACATCTGACAGAACAGAAACAGTTCAAAAGACTTCTAAGCATAGTATGGTAAAGGAAATTAAGCAGTTCCTGGTTTGTGCAATTATAGTAGGCTTTTGGTCTTTATTTATTTATTTTGTACATTTGTAAAGCACGCAAAGCCCAAAGGCTTTGTAAAACCAGTAAAACCAGGCGCTAACACTTAATAAGATGCTCACACGTATTTTCCAGTTTACATAGCTCTTCGATTATGCCACGCTTATTACAACTCTTGTTAATATTTTGAGAGAAGCTCAGACTGGACAACTGTTACTTTGCACAAGAGGGATCACAAGCATTCTGTGTCCTAAAACAAGCTATAATGTCAGCTCCAGTGTTAGGACTTCCAGATTACGTCAAGATGTTCTATTTATTCTCACATTCATGTTATGACAGCTGTATTGATGCAAAGAACCACCTTAGGAAATACCCTCTTGGCATTTTACAGTGCTGCTTTGGATCAGTTATTACAGGTGTCATTCCCATGCGAACAATCACTAGCAGCAGCAGAATTTGCATTAGAGAAATCATCTCCGGTGGTGTTTGGTCAGCTGGTTCACTTTTTGTGGAACATGCTGTAAATGCGATGTTTCAAAAGGCAACATCTACAGTTGCTCTGCAGAGGGTCTCCAGATATGAGGTGATTTTATCTGCCCCAAATGTGTCTATATTGATGTGTCACACAGTAAATCCAGTTTTATTCCTAGCTCAGCCAGTAGAGAGTGGAGAAGAAGTACATGACTGTGGTACGTATATGCCTCCACTGATACAGCATCCGCACGTGTATGAAGGTCCTTTGCCAGAAGGTAGAGTATTCTTTATTGATGGGTCATCATATATTGATCAGGACACAGGGGTTAGATATACAGGAGCTGTGGTAATTGAAGAAAGGGACTGACCGTATTTGACAGTACAATCATTTTTACTTCAACTGCATTTATCTGCTCAGGCAGTGGAATTAGCAGCCATCATTTTGGCTCTTGCTCATGCATGTGGACAACAGGTTACTATCTATTCTGACTCTGCTTATGTAGTATCAACAGTACATTCAGGTATTCAAAGATAAGAAAGGAGACGTTTTAAGAAATCTGATGGGTCTCCAGTTATGCATACAAAGTTACTTCATCTTCTCATTGAAACACTTGAGTTACCCTCTGAGGCAGCGGTAGTGAAATGTGCGGCACATATGCAGGGTAAGTATCATATTTCCATTGGTAATGCATTAGCAGATCAGGCAGTCACGGCAACCGTGGTTTCGGTTATACCTTCACCATTGGAACAGGCGTTACTCGTGAGTACCGATTTTTATATTGATATTCCATATACACAGCTATCTCTAGCAACCTTGATGGAGATACAGGGCCAGGCTCCACATTTGGAAAGAGAGTTGTGGGAATGGCCAGGATGTGGGTTGGAGTAACTTGATGGGATATGGAGACATAAAGTTATAGATAAAGTAGTGATGCCACAAAGTTTGTTTTTGATTGCTCTCACCCACTTACATCTTCCAGCTCATGAATCTAAAGAAAGTATAATGTGTGATTTGCACCCAGATCAGTTAATTCCAAATATTTTGGAGATGATTCTTTTGTATTTATTTATGTATTGTTTGCTTGTTAGGTGCCTATACAGGAAGTAAATAGTGTTTCAAAGCACCCGCAGGGCAACAGGGTAGGAAGGGATGAGAAACAAATAAAATACATACACAATATTAAATACTGTGGGTGGGGGGACAAACCTTCTATGCCTTGTGAGTGTTCAGAACGTGAAAGTGCAGAAGGGCAAGGGAATGGGATAAGTGCTGGGGGTCTCATGGGTGAGCAACAGGTGAAGTGCAATGTAAGGTAAGTGCAAGCCTCCAAAGGGGGAGGGGGAGCTGAGGCAAGTGCTGATGATAGACAGAAGCTGGGGCGATTTGGTGTGGCAGGTCAGGGCCCCCAGAGATGCATAAGGGCCCTGAACACCAAACAAGCAACTTTCAGATTAGCAGAGGTGAGACGGAGGGAAGGAGGATGTTCCAGAATTTAAGAAAATCCTACCCAAGGCGAAGAGGGTGAAGGAGGATGTTCCAAAGAAGGGAGCCAGCTGAGGAGAGCGATTGACCTCCTGCCCTCTGTTTAGCTAAATGCTTTACACACAAGAAATTGGTGCAAGAGGTGCACAGAGGTCTAGAGGGGGAATATTTAGTAAGAGAGGGTTGCAGATAGTGTAGTCTCAAAGAATGTCAGGTATGTCAACAATATTCAACTGGGCCTACTTGTAATACAGTTACTACAATCCCAAAGCTGATTGGTCTATTCCAGACTTTTCATATTGATTTTGTTGACATAACTGAGCTATGCCAATGGCATTGGTATCTTCTTGAAGTGGTTTGTCCTTTTGCCAGTTGGAAAGAAGCATGTCCGTACATGCACGCAGATGCAAAAGGTATGGCTACATTTCTGGTAAGAGAGGTATTCCTTAGATTTGGAATTTGTTCTCAGATTAAGTCAGATAACGGTTCACATTTTGTAAATTCCAAATTATCTGTGAAATGCTCTCAATCAAATATAAATTGGTCTGTGTGTATCACCTGTAAACAGAATGAGTGGTTATGATATGAAATGATAAGTTATTTATAACGTGCCTGCACATAAGTGGTTCTAGGCATGACAAGACAAGTCAGGGGAGACAATGGGAGTACAACACAAACAACCTTACTAGGCCTTGTTTCATTCAGATCATGCAAGTACAAGGGGAGGGTAGAGGAGAAGTGCCAGGGGGAGCTAAGGGGGGAGAGTGGAGTAGGCAAGCCCTAAGAAAGTGCAGCCGGGATGCCGACACTGGGGAAGTGCACAGAAGGCAGGCGACTGTAGGGTTGCAGATACATACCCTAAGTGCAAGGTATGTCTGAAGGCAGTGCAGGAGCAACTGGCCATATATCGCCTGGTGCCTGTGGTGTTCAGAGGGTCGGCCAGGCAACCAGAGAGAGAGAGAGAGAGAGAGAGAGAGAGAGAGAGAAAGAGAAAGAAAGAGAAAGAAAGCCGAAGTGAAAAGGAAGGTCTAGAGTTGCTTCCGGAACCATAGGTGGTCCTGTGGAGGTGGATGAGCAAAGGGCTCAAGAAGGAAAGTGTTTATGAAAAGAGTTGGATATAATGTGGTCCCCATCCCCAGAATGCCTTTTGGACAATGCAGAGGGTCTTGAACCTGATCCTTGGAGCCACTGCCAGCCAGTGGAGATATTTATGGGCTGTAGAGATATGATCCATGGGCTTGAGGCCAAGGACAAGTCTCACAGTCGTTTTCTGGATTAGTTGCAGAGGGAGAAGAGTAGAGGCCGGTAGATTTAGAAATAGGCTGTTACAGTAGTTACAGTAGTACAGCCAAGAGAGAACAAGGGCTCTGGAACCAGTGGACTTCAGGAGGAAAGTGTGAAAAGAAGGAATACCTCTGAGGATGTGCAGCTGGTAGCAGTACTTCTTATAGAGGTCTGAGAAGTGAGGAGAGAAGGGGAGGGTGAATGGATGAATGGTCTTTTGAAAAGTAAAATAAGTCAATTGTGAGCAACAGTAGGGAAAGATTGGTTGCACTGCTTGCCTGTTTTGTTATATTCGCTAAGAAACAAAAAATAGCTCTGCCCACCATCTCACCCCCATGAAATCAAAGCTGAAAGGCCCCCAGTCGCTCCCCTTGCCACGCTGTGCCATATATATGATACAAAATCAAGAACTATAGTACTGGGAGATTAGATGAGTGGATATTTGAGGGTGTACCCCAAATGAAGTGAAGTTTATTCCCAAACAGGTTCTTCCCTATGTTTCCAAGGAAAGTCACGACCAACAAGAAAGTATACAAGTGATTCCTGGTGATTTTGTATATACTATAGACATTTTGTGAGGTAATGGAAAGAACCCAGATACGAGGGGCCATTCTAGGTCCTTCTGAGCATGCTCACAGCGGTGAAGGGGAAAGAATGGAAGCCTTGGTACCATCTTTATGATTGCAGGATAGAAAGTTCAAAAAATACACTGGCTTCTTTAGCACCCGACTAGAGAGACACCATTCCCAAATAGACAATGTTTCATTGTATCTTTATTTATTTATTTATTTATACGTTTTAGTTCATAGAACTTTTGTATATTTATATACAAAACATTATAAACTTCTACATATTACAGCATACACATTTCCATGAATCAAGGATGAAAGTGCTCATGCTCCCCACGAAGAGCAAGTATAATTCCACCTTTAAGCTCAAATGCCTTTTACTCAACACGCGGTCCCTTTTGAAACATGCTCTAGAGGTCTCTGCATACATTTCTTCACACAACATTGATATTTGTGCTGTAACCGAGACGTGGAATCACACAGTGGTGGGTCCCTCTCTTGTCCTGGCAACACCTCATGGCTATAACCTTTGCCAGGACAGGCTCGAATGTAAGGGGGGAGGGGTAGCAATTATTTTTAAAGACCTTCTATATGTCTGGAAAACTGACATTTTGAACATAGGTAGTTGTGAAATTCTACATATTAAAATCAGATTTACACACAGAAAATACTGTGAATGTTATCCTTGTCTATCGCCCACCTACTTCTATGAAGGATTTTACTAGCCAACTGTCGGATTGCCTTTTAACTTTCCAAAAACCCTCTTCTAAAGTTGTACTTCTGGGGGATTTTTATTACTGGCTAGGTGATAATAATGATCCTCCAGCCAAATTACTGGATAGAGCTCTCTCAAATCTGGGCTTTTCCCAATACGTCTATGCTCCTACCCATGTGAAAGGGAATACTCTTGACTGGCTGGCAGGTCTTAATGTAGTGCCAACCAATCTGACAGCCAGCCCATGCACCTGGTCTGATCATCTGTTTATCTACTTTGAGATCAATTCTGAAAAAACTGTAATCAACAAGAAACCTATTTCTACCACTTTTCTTTGTAGAAATCTTAAAAAGCTGATCCCAGAAACTTTAGCTCCTTGGACTCATGGACCACAGGAGAAGGTAAATTCTGAATGCTCTGTGGAAGAAATTATAGACTCCTATCAGGATACTCTGATAAAAACTGTGGACACTTTAGCTCCTCTGCGACTTAAGAAAATATTGCAAAGAAAGACCAACTCCTGGTTCTCCATTGACTTGCAAGCCATGAAAAGCAATACAATTAAAGCCCTCTATAAATGGAAAAACGCACAAACTGATTCGGATAAATAAACATATCAAACACTGGTTAAGAACTATAAAAAGGTCAAAATTGGGACTAAGAAGGCTCTCTTTGATGATTGTATAGCTAAAGCTCAATCGCAACCTAAGGAGCTCTTTAAAGTGTTTATAAAGCTGGAAACTACAGAAAATAACAATATGGACACAATCAGCAGAGATGCCAACTGGTGTAAGATGGTCCAAGAAGTGATGGGTTCTAAAGTTAGCAAGCTTAAATCTGGTATCAAGCTATCTAACCAAACTGTGGTAGGAACTAATCCCAATATGACCAACCCTATACCCAGCTGGAAACCAGAAGAACTATTCTCTTTTAAACCTATATGTGAAGCGGAATTTATGTCAATCATAGAGAAAATTAAGCCTTCATATTGCAAGGGGGACATTTGTCCTGCACTAGCTATCAAAGCATGCGCTGCTGCTCTGATTTTCACCCTTTGCAGTTTCGTGCATGCGTCTTTTAGAGACTGTTCTGTACCAGCCTGCATTTAGCAATCCTGGGTCACACCACTCTTAAAGAAGCCTAACCTTTCACCCAGCAACCCGCTAAACTATAGACCTATCTCTAACTCCCCGTTTCTGATGAAGATGCTGGACAGGTTGGCATATACACAGGTGCTCACCAATCTGAGAACCGTTAACATCCTGAGCCTAAGACAATCCGGCTTCAGAGAAAAGCATGGTACAGAGACAGCTCTTCTAGATTTAAAGTCCAGACTTCTTCGGTACATGGACCAGGGAAATACTAGCATGCTTATGCTGCTGGACCTGTCTGCCGCCTTCGGCCTCGTGAACCATGCAACTTTGGTCACCAGGTTGGAGGAGGTAACAGGCTTTACACCTGCCGCAGCCCGATGGGTTAAATCATTCCTGTTAGTGGAGAGTGAGTAGTGACCTAGCGGCTGCCACCACTATAGAGTTAGAACAAGGAGCTCCTCAGGGAGCATGTCTCTCCCTGTCTTCTCTAACTTTTTTACTGTGCAGTTCCTGGACTTCTTGGCTCTTAACAGCATCGAGTTTACCAACTATGCCGATGACACCCAATGTGTCATCCCACTCACTGGTGGCTTCGCTGAGGATGAAGCAAACATCAATAGAATCTATTGTCTTATCCAAAACTGGATGAGTGCTAACAGCCTCTCGCTCAATGCGAGCAAGACAGAGTTAATGCTTGTAGGAACAGAAAAGAAAATGTGCACGCTGGAGGGACAGTATGCCCAATTTGTGATCGGTGGCTGCATTATTGAAACTAAAAAGAAGGTCAAAACTTTAGGGGTCTATTTGAACCGTAGTTTGAATATGAAGGCACAGGTCAGCAGTCTTGTTGTTTCCACAGCCCAATGTATAAAAACTTGTGTCTCATGCCCTCCCGTTTCTAGCTAGAACAAGCAGGGAAGCATTAGCATGTGCCCTAATTAGTTCAAGAATAGACTACTGTAGTAGCTATTGATTGCTTTACCCAGCTGCCAGATCAATAGACTCCAAGTGATGCTGTCAGAGTCGTCGTAAACCGGAACAGAAGGGATCATATTTTGTTTCGGACGCAAGAAGAGATCTACACTGGCTCCCAATGAAGGAGAGAATATGGTTTTGGTTATTGGTAATCACCTTTAACTGTCTGAAAAATGTGGGTCCTATCTATTTTAAGGATGATCTGGTTCTCAAATACAGTAATTATAACTTGAGATCCAGAAACTGCTCCATCCTTAAGACTCCTGCCTGCCGGCTGACACGGGCCAAAACTGGAGCCTTCTTCTCGGCATCTCCTATTCTGTGGAATGGACTTCCCATCAATCTGAGAGAAGAATCCTCTATCAGGGTATTTAGAAAGGGACTGATACCCTTCTGTTTACCTAACAGCATTTCCTAGCTTCCGGATCCATCTGACATACCGCTCTGGCAGTGTATAAGCCGCCTGTTGGCTTTGTTGTATATGTTTAGCGCCCTTCAGCTTCCGGGTCAGTGGCAGTGCTATATAAATTAATATAAATGAATAAATAAATAAAATAAACCAAACATAAACATAACCTTAGATGTAAACATAAAAACATACATAGACAAAAACAAACTTTCTTCAACAGAATTCATCTACCTTCTTACTCCATGCATTCAATAACCGATTAACAATCTGTATAACATAATATCTAAAATTCATAAAAATGGTACATATCCGCTTCTTTAAAAAGAAAATTCATTAGTCTACTAAAGCAATCACCCTTTCCTTCTAATGCAGTGAACTTTACTCAAAAATATCTTGATATTTATCCAGATTTTATACATAGCAATATATATCGATGTGGAGTTAGTATTTAGACAGTGAGTCCAAAACTCCTCATTCAGTATTGTCTCGTAATTGTGGACCAAATGACCAAGTATTGGGCATTCAGTGAAGAGATCTCTCACAGGTTTCCACATTATTAGGATTTGTACAGATTCTACAAAATTGACTTTCCTGACTCAATTTCAGTCGGCCACCATTAGATGACCGTACCAGCAGTTGATTGATCCTTGTGAGGAGACAAACTCTTCTCACTTTAGGATCAGAACAGATCAGAAGATATGGCTGTGGGCGCATGAAACGATGGACCACTTGACATACCTGGGCATACCCATGCAGGGTTCCCAGATGGGTATAGTTACACAGCCAGTCCCAATGGATTAATTTCTATGAAAACACTTTTTAAAGTTTTGCATAACTAGTTCGGCGTGAGAAATCAGGTTACCACTTTATTTTTGTGAATAACTGGTTTACTGTTTCTAAATATTTATCATTTTCCATGGTTCCTGTATCCTCCATCTGGGCCATCAAGGAATCTTTGCTCGCAATCTGAGTACAAATAAACAAATCATCTCTACATTTCAACATCATCACTTTAAGTGGACATAGTCCTAGCTCTAAACATAGGTATTCCATCAGTGTGCTTTGCGGTAAACTCAGCATATTATTCAAAAAAGGCCCTCAACCTGCTTTAGCCATTCCAATTAGTGTAGCTCAAAGCCCTCTAGTCCATATAGAATGGTCGTGCAAAAAGATTGCTTATATAGCATTAGTGTCCCACTCATTGAGTAACCATTGTATCTGTTTTTATGTTTTTCATTTTGTCTGGCTTTGTTTTTGTTGTGGTATTTTTATGATGGGGTCCCTTTGGCTGGAGGTTACATTGCTTTTCTTGTAAGGTCAGCACTCTCTCCACATTTAACCCCTAACTGTCATGAACCACAGAGCACGCCCCTTTTGGACTTCCTGGTCCCTGTCTCAACGGGGCTTGCACTCCATAGTACTCCAAACATGGCAGTCCAGCGTAAACACCTCTTTCCGCTCCATGTGCTGGACGTAGCCTATTCTATTTATAGAGCACGCCTTCCGCCGCTCCGCACGTCTCAATGCTATCGCAAGTGGCTACCAGACGTGTGCACCTAGTTCGCAGCTTTGTTTCCTTGTCCTCGTTCCCTTCCTCTTTCTAGCCCTTTCCTTTTTCCCTGTTTCATGGATTCCCGTGCAAGTCGGTCTACACAAGACTCCTGGATTCCTGGATTCCACGATCCCGGAAGTGAACGCAACCTGGAGTCGGAGGAGACTCGAGCAGCCCTAGTAAAAGCCAGGTCCATCCGCAAGAAGACAGCGACCAAGGACCCCAACAAGGAACGGACCCAGGTGAGAAGAGGGGAACTCCTTGACAGTTTGAGAAGCCACCTGACCCATCTAGATAACGCCATGGAAGCCGCCGTTCAGGACTTAAAGGCGGAAAACGCCACACTTAAACAGTTGGTCCTATCCAGGGATTCTGCCACTAAAGAAGGGGTCCTCTTGGGTGGCATTGTCGACAAGTATGACGGTTTGACAAAAACCCTTCACGGATTTTTGGATTCATGCCTAGTCCATTTTACATTCAAGCCCTATTACTTTTCTACTCCCAGGGCCAAGGTAGGATTCAATATATCCCACCTATCTGGCAAAGCCTTGACTTGGGCTACGCCCCTTATTAACACTGGGGATGCCCTCTTGGGTGACTATGATGGCTTCATACAGGCATTACAGAACATGTTTGACCGTCCTGAACAGGTCTATACTGCACAGGAACGCTTGTTAGACTTTCAACAGGGTACCCAGGATATGCTCACTTATGTGACGCGATTTAAACAATTAGCCAAGGAAGCCGATTGGTCCTCTGAGGCGAGCTTTACCCTGTTTTGGAGAGGATTGAATGATGAGATAAAGGATGAGTTAGCCAGAGTAGTTCGACCAAACTCATTCCAGGCACTAATGGACCTTGCTATGCAGATTGACTTCCGCATACAGGAAAGGAAGGCTGAAAAGAAGAAGTCTAAGGGGAATCCAACCAAGATGTCCTTTGAGAGCACAGTCAAGACGGATAATAACCCAAGTTCAGCCTCTGAACCAGAACCCATGCAGATTGGAGCATTTCGTGGACCCATATCCCCGCAAGAAAGGATGAGAAGGATCCATACAGGCTTGTGTATGTATTGTGCTTCGGACAAACATTTGGTTAGGGAATGTCTGCTAGCTCCTCCTCGGCGTTCGGAACACCAGTTCCCGATCCAAGACGGAGCAGAGCTTTGGGAGAGAGATGTTTGCTCCACATCAATTCCATCCTTGAACTCTCCTGGACAAAACACGCTGATCATTCTCCAGGCATTTCTATCACCCTCCAAGAGCAAGACCTATCCCATTTTGGCCTTGGTAGACTGTGGAGCTATGGGGATCTTCATCGATGAAGACTGGGTTGCGGGCCACCAGATTCCTTATGAAACACGAGGTACCATGCAACCGGTGGAGGCCATTGATGGAAGACCTCTCAGTTCAGGACCCATAAGCCTGCAGACCAAAGAAATTCAGCTCTCAATAAATCACCATCAAGAGCTGATTAGGTTTGATATCATTAAATCGGCCCATTACCCCATGGTATTGGGTATGCCCTGGCTACAAAAACATAACCCTTACATAAAATGGACAGCGGGATCATTGTTCCTAGGCTCGGAATTTTGTATGTCACACTGCCTGTTCCTGGAACCCTCGTCAACATCCCAAAAGGAAACGCCTAGAGACTAACAGACACCGCTCATGGTGTCTAATGTCATCCAAGTTCCTGAGGCCTATCAAGTATACGCTTATGTGTTTTCGACTGCCATTGTCCAGGCCTTACCCCCACACAGACCTGAAGACTGCGCAATAGATACAGAACCCTCAGCAGTGATTCCCTTCAGCAGAATGTTCATCCTTTCTGAACCTGAGAAAAAGGCTCTCAGAGATTACCTGGATACTAATCTCGAAAATGGCACCATAAGGCCTTCAAAATCTCCAGCTGGTGCTTCGTTATTTTTTGTTCCCAAGAAGGACACCAAAGAGCTCAGACCCTGTCTCGATTACTGCGGCCTAAATCAGTGTACTCTCAAAGACCGGTACTCTCTACCCTTGATATCGGACATCTTGGAAGCCGTGAGAGGCGTGGTAATATTCACCAAGTTGGACCTCCGTGGCGCCTATCATCTGATTCGTATCCGGGAAGGTGATGAATGGAAAACCGCCTTCAGAACACCCTTTGGCCACTACGAATATCTAGTCATGCCATTTGGATTAGCTAATGCCTTGGCAATATTCCAACGTTTCATGGATAGGGTGTTCTTGGATATGTTGTTTCTTTTCGTCATTGTCTATCTGGATTACATATTGATCTTCTCCAAGGACCCTCGAAAGCACGAAGAGCACGTGAACGCTGTATTACAGAGACTCCGAGAACATAAACTCTTAGCCAAACCCGAAAAATGCCTGTTTCACGTCACCTCTGTTCACTACCTAGGATTTATCTTCAGTCCAGAGGGAATCAGTATGGATTCTTCAAAGGTAAAGGCCATCCTGGCCTGGCCTACTCCCACCTGCATGAAACACGTACAATCCTTCCTAGGGCTTGCCAACTTCTATCGAAAGTTTATCTCCACCTTTTCCGAGATAGTACAACCGATCGTAGCCCTCCTGAAGAAGGACACTCCCTTCAACTGGTCCACATCACAAGAAATGGCTTTCCAACGTTTGAAGACAGCCTTTACACAAGCGCCAGTCTTGGCCCAATCCGACACAAGCAGGACCTTTCTAGTGGAAACGGATGCCTCTAATTACGCAATAGGAGCAGTCTTGAAACAAGAGCTAGAAGATAAGCTAGAACACCCCATTGCTTATCTTTCACGAACAGTGACTCCCAGAGAAACACACTACTCTGTCCTGGAAAAGGAACTGTTAGCCATCCGTCAAACCTTCACTTAGTGGCGACACCTACTTCTGGGAGCGAAATATCCAGTCCAGGTCCGTACGGACCATCGAAATCTCCAGATTCTACAATCAATGGAGTGTAGGAATAGTCGTCAAGGGGCGCTGGGCCTATTTCTTCGCCCAGTACCAGTTCCACATCACTCATGTTCCTGGATCACAAAATGTAATCGCTGACGCCTTATCTCGACGTCCTGACTACGAACCCATTGAAGACAAGGCATATCCTAAGATGTTTTCCCCCACAATCTTTGTAGCTCAAGCAGTTAACTTCCTGGATGGAATTCGAGCTCAGACTCAATCCTCTGATTTGTGGAAGGATACGTCAAAAAGAATTCTATGGAATCTAAGGACTAAGGATGGGTATTTGTTCAAAGACAATGCATTGGTCATTCCTACACAGAAGTTACAGCAAAGATAGATAAACCTCTGTCATGACACTCTCCACTCGGGACATCGCGGCATCACCAATACCCTCCGTCTTATACAAAGACACATTTGGTGACCTAAAATGAAGTTTGATATACGGCGATACATCCAAGCCTGTGTCGTCTGTAACCAAAATAAACATGACAACAAGAGACCTGCGGGTCTTCTATTACAACCTACATTGCCGACAAGACCTTGGGAGATTATCGCTACAGACTTCATCGTGGAATTACCACCTTCCAGAGGATACACTACCATCATGGTTACCATTGACTTGGTCACTCTATGGCTCATTTCACGCCCCTGTGTAAATTACCCTCCTCCTCTGAACTGGCAGGAATCTTCTTGGGACACATATTCCATTTGCATGGACTCCCTTCCAAAATCATATCCGATCGAGGACCTCAATACATCTCACAATTCTGGAAACATCTCTGTCAAATTCTAGGAATTCAACGTGCCCTCTCTTCGGGATATCACCCTCAAACCAACGGAGCCACAGAACGTGTCAATCAGACCCTGGAACAATATCTTCAATGTTTCGCCACCAAGGTTCAGGACGACTGGTCTCTCCTGATACCCGTAACTGAATTTGCATATAACAACTCTGACCATTCAGCACTTAAGACCAGCCCTTTTTATTGTAGTCATGGCTTCCATCCCTCGGTCTTGCCTTCAGTTCTCACTCACTCTACACCGGTACCTACTGTGGACTCCTGGATTGAAACACTCGTCAACATACACCGGGAGACCAAGGACTACTTAGAGAAGGCCAGAAAACAGACCAAGAGGTATGCAGACTCCAAGAGAAGACCAGGACCTTCCTATGCAATCGGTGATCAAGTCTGGCTGTCCTCAAAATTACTACCCCGACATTTACGGCCAAAAATATTGGCCCCCCGTTACTATGGTCCATTTTCCATAACAGAAATCATAAATCCAGTCTCATACTGGATTAAACTACCAGACTCCTGGAAAAGAATTCATCCAGTTTTTCATACATCTCTATTGAAACCCTACATTCCTTCCTCCCGGAAACCCTGCAGACCACCTCCTTTAATGGTTGATAATCAATTGGAATATGAGGTATCCCAGATCTGTGATTCCAGGTACAGACGGGAACAGCTTCACTACCTGGTCGAATGGAAAGGATATCCTCCTAGTGAAAGGACCTGGGAGCCTATATCAAATATCAAGGCTCCACGACTACTCAGAAGATTTCACCTCATACACCCGGGCAAACCTGGAGGAAGGGGTCTTCGGAGGAGGCATGCTGTCATGAACCGCAGAGCACGCCCCTTTTGGACTTCCTGTTCCCTGTCTCAAAGGGGCTTGCACTCCATAGTACTCCCAACATGGCCGTCCAGCGTAAACACCTCTTTCCGCTCCATGCGCTGGACGTAGCCTATTCTATTTATAGACCACGCCTTCCGTGGCTCCGCATGTCTCAATGCTATCGCAAGTGGCTACCAGACGTGTGCACCTAGTTTGCAGCTTTGTTTCCTTGTCCTCGTTCCCTTCCTCTTTCCAGCCCTTTCCTTTTTCCCTGTTTCCTGGACTCCCGTGCAAGTCGGTCTATACAAGACTCCTGGATTCCTGGATTCCACGATCCCGGAACTGAATGCAATTTGGAGTCGGAGGAGACTCGAGCAGCCCTAGTAAAAGCCAGGTCCATCCGCAAGAAGACAGCGACCAAGGACCCCAACAAGGAACGGACCCAGGTGAGAAGTGGGGAACTCCTTGACACTAACAAAACAAATGTACATAATCATGGGGAGGATAACATGTGGTATCGCCACATGAAGTCATTAGTCGTTCAAAATACTAATGTTTCATATTTTATTTGTGCGGCTATTCAGCATGCGACAGGTCAACATCTGTTGCCTATCCCTAATGAAATTTTGTATAATGATTCCAAGTGTATTTTGCATTCAGCACAATGTCGTTTAGGTGGGCATGTACATCTTTCCGGATTTTAAATCTTATGTTTTATTTGTTCGGCTATTCCACATGCAACGGGTACAAATCTGTTGGTTATCCCTGATGAAATTTTGTATAATGATTCTAAGTGTCTTTTGCATTCAGCACAATGTCGTTTAGGTGGACATGTACAACTTCAGGATTTTAAGTCTTATATTTTTAGTCAATGGGACCCGATGAAATCTAGGAGGAGTACAAACTACTGTTCTTATTAATGGTATGAAGGGTCCAAATGTGATATTTTTAATGCATTGCTTCCATATTAATTGCCAATGCGAGTTTATGGTGAGTACCAGGAGCATGGATGAAGGTAAAGTTTCCGATATTTGGCAGAGGAATGAGTATGTGGGAAAATGCTGTTGATATTTCTGATCCTGTTTTAAAATCTGTACTATTACTTGGACTAAATATGCTCCTTTGCTTTTTTTGATGGCTCCCACTTCACTTCCTACACTCGCACTGAAGTTTGTCCCACCCCAGTTGTGTTACTGGGGTAATGGAACATTGTCAATAGGAATAAATCTAGGATGTGTAGCTAGGAACCCCAGTCATCATGGATGTCTTCTGGCTCTGTGGAGGGTTTTCATGTGATTAGATGCCTCCTTCCTGGTCAGGACTGTGTTCTCTAGTTACATTGGACACGCCTGTTGTCATTGTTCCGATGCAAGCTCTTCACAACTCTTTTGAAAAATGTGGTTCTGTCATCTTGTTGCATCGACACAAGAGGAGCAACTACTTTGTATCTGATGCAGAAATTCCTGATGTTCTTCGCATTTTCAACAAAACGGAGTCCTTCTTTGCATCTGTTTAGCTCCAAGTATTCAAACTGCGGCAAACACTAAAAGGCTGCAGGAGACAAGGTATGCGATGATGCAGTTAATCAATGCTACTGAAGATGGCCTTAATGCCATCAAGGAGGAGCTCAGGGGCATACATCTTACAGTTCTTCAGAATTGCTACATCTTGGACATGCTCACAGCATCATCAGGTTGAGTTTGTCAAATAGTAGGAAGCACTTGCTGCACTTCCATTTCTCAAAATGATGAGAATAATTGATCATTGACTCAGGCTATCACAATTCTTCATAATCTAGAAACGTACCTTTCTGCAGAAAAAAGGCATTACAGGAGACTGGTTTGCTGGACGGTCACTCAATTTTCCTGAAAGGTCTTTCTCATTATTGAAAGTACTGTTGCATTTTATTGTTGGTTTTCTACTTCTTTGTGTTTTGTTCCAGGTTTTGCTATCGGGTATTAATAGATGCTCTTTCTCTGCAGTCCCAATGCTTCCTGCTCGAATTCCTGATCGCATACAATCAGCTCCTATTCTACTTTCTACCTTCACTCTCATCTCAGCCTTTATGTTGTTGTACTCATACAGTGCATGGCCATTGAGGTGTGTTGATAGTCACCAAAGTGGGGGAATGAAGTAAGAAATTAGAATAAGGTGACTAGTTTTTCATTTTTGTAATGTACTTGTCGGCCATTTTGATTTTGCCTGGCATCCATTCTGTAACGGCATCCATTTTGGAACATGGGTTATGTTCTGTTTGTATAGGGTGGGACAGTGAAACAAGGTCTTGGGTTTCACAAACACAGCTGCGTTGTCTGAAGAACAGCAGACTCATGAAGGGTTCTTCCTGACTAGATTTTGTAAATAAAGGAAGAGACTGGCAATTGTTAAGCTAACCCTGAGCTGATGATAAGGATGTGTAAACCTGACACTGTTGATTTTGACTTGGATATTTGTTGCAACCCTGCGAGGTTGAACAAACCACTCCCGGCCACGGTTATAAAATAAGTGACCTTCCTTTGTGCCACTATCTCTGTTCCACATTATTTTGTTTTCCGTTAAAACCCAGAACAGGGTAGTGCTGGAAACAGCTGCCTGCCACTGCCTACAGTAGCTGGTAACACTACTGGTAACACTGGAATGAATTGGATAGGCTGGACAGCTACTGGGTTTGGCGTAGCATGTTCAATGTCACCTCTGTGTTGCAACCTGGGCCTGGGATGTGCTAGGAATGTCAACCTCAAACTGACCACCACTTTGTGTTCCCATGGCGGCTAGTGGCCTCCAAGGACACATGCAACTGGTACGTCTTCCAGTGCCACTGATGCACATGGATATTTATGTCTGTCATATTTGTATTCGTATTTGTATTTATATGAAGAAAAGCGATGTCAATTTCAAACAGAAATTAATTACAGTTACACATGTAAAGACAATAACACAAAGGTGACAATAATGTGTGAGCTAGTTTATGTGGATGTGAACAAAATGGGATACAAAAAAGGGTCAAACAAACAAAAATATAAGAAACAGGTGACTTGCAAAAGTAACATAAATCTGTGAAGGCAAGTTTCTAGAATTAAAGAGGATTTCTGCCCTGCCCATATATACCAAATTAAATTATTACATTGCTCTGGAAGGAGTGGTGGGGTCACTGTGGTGGGGAGATGGGAGTGGGAGCTCCCTCTTTGGCAGTAAGTGGTTTTTAAGCAAAGCTTTGAAGAGAACTACAGTGGAGCTGGCTTTAATTGTGATGGGCAGTGGATTCAACTGGAGTGGTGGAGCAGGGAGAAAGAACAGAACTGATAGGAGGCACAGGGAACCATGGGATACTGCGATTATGTGCAGAGGAGGAGCAGAAGGATTCAGATGGTTAGTAGACAGAGACACAGATATGCCTGCTTTTTGGCTTTCGTCGCTGGGAAATCTCCCTGTCCCAGTTTCTGTAGTGAAAGATCTGGGGTGGGGGGCATTTTCAGCTGTCCTGTCTATGATTTAGCAAGTGGTGGCAGTTTGTGAATCAGGGCATTTCCAACTTAGGATTCTGCTAAAAGGTTCTCCCTTTTATTCCTCCCCATCTTCATCCCCCAGTGGTAGTAGCCCTTATCCTTAGTCAAATAGACTTTTGTAACGCACTCTATCTAGCCCAGCCAAAAGGCCTGATCCAGCAGCTACAGGGGCTGCAGAATCAGGCAGCACGTGTGTCCACGGGCTCCCCTTTGGGAGCCCTTATCACCCACACCCTACAACACTTGCTTTGGCTTTCCTGTGTCCAAGCGCATTGACTTCAAATCATTGTCTTTGGATCACTGGGCCTTGCTGGGTCTTGGGGCTGGCTATCTGCAGGAAAAATGTGTTTGCTACTGCCCAGCATGCAATTTGCGCTCAAGGACAGCTGACCTTCTGGCAATCCCCACCAAAAGTGTGTGCCAGGTTGGGGGGGGCAAGCATTCTTGGTGACAGAGGCCCGATTGTAGAACACACTGCCGCGCACATTAAAACAGATCATGGTCCCTGAAAACATTTCTATTTTAGATCAGAATGAGGTGGTCCATACTGTGGCTTCCTAGCACCAAAATGCCTTGTGGCGGTAGTGCGCTCTATTCATTCTTATAACATAACATAACCTAACATAACAGACACATTGGGAAGCAAGACCATTGATAGTTTTGGAAACTAGGAGAAGGAACTTGAAAAGAGAACAGTTGTACATGGAGCGCTAACCAGCATTGAGTCGGTGGGTACAGGTGGGGCAGGATCATGTTAGGTTGTAGAGAGTGCAGGTAGTGAGTATTTGATCTTGTCTAGAGGTTGGAAGACGCAGAGATTAAGGTCAAGAGTAGGCATGCGCAATAGTTGAGTTTGCTGTGTATATGGGTGGAAAATAAAGTTTTTGTTGAGTTGAGAGTAGGAAATCGACACGATTTCTGAATGTTGAGAAGGTGGATATGAGCAGGAGAGGCAGTGGTAATGATGAATTATTGCAGTCGGAGGACTGTATCAAAGTGGAGTAATGAAAAACGGGGTATGCTGAGTTTCGCTGTGCTTAGAAAGTCTTTTTTGTGTGGGTGATATGTTAGAAGTGGTTATAGATCCAATAAATATTAAGCTCAAAAGGAGTCATTTCTTTGTAAATCACGTTGTTTTTTTAATTGTATAGATGCCATTTAACACATACCAAGTTTTGCCAACACGTGCTTAGACCTTAGCCCGGGCTTCTGAAGGCTTGGCTGTTTATACACAATTGTAAAACATGTAATGGTCAACATACCAGTAACATGTATCAAACAATATGTAATCATGCATGATGTTAGGATTGTCACATAATGCAATAGGAATCAGAAAACATTGACATAGACAATCAATACAAAAGTGAATTAAAGAGGTAAGAAAAAGAGGACATAAAGGATTGACATGGGAAAGGATAGTAAGGATAGAGAGACAGAACAGAAAGAAGTGTTGTTTACAAGAAATATGTCATTTTACAGTATTGGTTATTGACAGTTGAGAAGTTGAGAAGTTGCCCATCTTATAATGACTTACAATTCATTTCTAAAATCACCTGTAAGCAAAAAAAACAAATAACAAATCCCCTTATATTTGTATCACTCCTTTAAGTGCCTACCATTGCTGTGTTAATAGTGACCTCAAATGATATTATTGTTATTCTAGAAACCGCCAAGATTCTCAGCAATACTATACCTTAAGATTATTAAATCACCATTGGGACCCTTGTAAGGCTACCAGCATTGGTCAACTTATTATCTGTGACCTTATTAGTTTTGAACATATGTCATCGCTCTGCTGCTTATCAATTTTCAATCAACCTTCTATGGGAGTAATTCCCCTGCATGAATTTGTTAAAGTGGTGATGTCCTGTACCTGCAAGGTAAAGGATATAGCATGCTTATTTAAAATCAAATCACAGTTTAGCTGTGTATTAGCAGCCTTGCTGTTAAAGGTATCAACCAATTGCTTAATGCTGTATTATACTGTTAATGCCTCCGTAAAGTTAAATCACAGTTTAACTGCTTATAAGCAGCCTTATTGTTAGGAGTATCAACGTCCAGCATTGTTCTACTTTATGCTATTAATGGTGTATCCTTGCCTCTGGTTAACATTATATATTTTGTCAATATGATTGTGATTGCCCAATGATTTTGTGCTTCAAATTGCTTTATTCATAGTGATTGCAAAGGTTATTGCTAACCTTAATTTTACATAGGTGTTCACAGAGTGCTGATGCACAATGAACTCCAAAGAAAAGTCCCTGTGTTACTGAAGAACTTGTGTCAGACCTCTTTTCATTAATGGAGCTCTAAGTTTTGGTAAGGCAGGCTGACTCTGTGAAAACACCAAACATCCCTGGGTATACAACTCTACATCTTGGGACATATCCATCCAGTAAGCTTATTCTTCCAATATCTCCAATGTTTTCTGTGAACCTCTCCGTCCCACTGTTATTGCATCGTGGACATGATGTAGCATCAACCCCCTAAATGACAAGAAAACAGCCCATTGGATCTGACCTGAGTTGGATTCTGGGATCCACAGTTTGTCTTATAGTTAGTTGAAAGCTATTATTTTTTAACAACACCCTCAATTCTAACAAATGATTATATAAGAGACATATGCTTGGATCCTCTTTCTGTGCCTTGATTAAATCCTGATTGGGCATATCAAAATTCCTTTTTGCCATGCCGATAGCTTGCTCCTTGAGATTTGGAATGCTTTACCACATCCACTTGGATCTCACAGAGCAAAAATTCCCCATCACTGCTCCAATGTTGCCCAATTAATCAGCTTCGTCATTCCCTTTCTTGTCTTCCGCTAGTATTCTGGAGTGCCCTCGAATCATCATCCAGTGAAAATTCATCTTCTTTAATATGACAAGATTGCCAATGGCCTGGATTAATTTTCTGTGTTTCGTTGGCTTTTTATTACATGGGACCATTCCACTCATCTTCCTCCCCAGTAAGTATTCTACAAAACTGTTTCGGTATATTCAGAATTGGCAATCAAAACTATTTCTTTACATGTGTTTTCTACTGCTGTGGATAGTGCTTTGTAAATTGCAGCCAATGCTGCCACTTGACTACTTTTGGAACCTAACTTCATGCTCACTCTTGGGATACTATTACATTTGACCCACACATTCTCTATTCCTGCCACCAATTATTTTTCAGAATCATCCCCCAAGTGATATGCACATCCATCCACACATATAGTTGGGAGATTCCTGCATGCTTCTTCATCGAAGGCCTTGTGTGGTGACTTTTCAAATTCAGGCAAATTTGTGTCTAACTCTGCATCATCTGTAGCACCCACAGCTGAACAGTCAAATACTTCTGCCAACCCCTGAGCTACTGGATTCCTTTTGTTCTGCCCATTTCTCACTTCCACTGGGAATCCCTGCAATGCCCACAATGTAATTCTTGACTGGGCTAAATTCCTTGATGCGATTATTTTACTCTGTAAGAATTGCAAGGGATGATAATTAGTCTCAACAATTACCCGTTCCCACTGAATAATGGGGTGGAAATGCTGTAATGCCCACATAGTGGTCAAAATGGCTTTTTCACATTCATTACATTTAGTTTCTACTTGAAGCAAGGCCTTGCAAGCATATGCAATGGTTTTGTTGTTTGAACCATGTTTTTGATATAATACCGCTGACATACACTGATTTGGAAACCCTAGCTTCAAAAAGAAATCTTGGTTCTTTGGATAAACTAAACCTGGGGCCTTTATCAGACAATCTTTCAATTTGGATACTGCTTCACATTGTTCCTTTCCCCATCTCCAGGGCACTATATTCTTCTGTAAATTAGTCAAAGGTTGTGTGATTTCTGCATAATCTTCAATACATTTCCTGTTGTAACTTGTCATCCCTAACAAATGCTCAAAGCTCTTCAGATTTATGGGATCTTTTAATTTTTGGATAGCTTCAACATGTTTATTTTGTGGGATCAGCCATTGCTCTATAACTTAATGTCCTAAGAACTTTACCCTTTTCCTACACCTCTGCTCTTTCTGCAATGGCACTTTTTCCCCAGCCTTTTGCAACTGGCTGAGCACATGTCTAATTTCTTGAAATTGGCTTTTATGTATTCATTTTTGACCAGCACATCATCCACACAGCTCACAGTTCCCCACTCGGCTGCATCCGGGAGTGCTTTGTTCAGGAAGATCCCAAACTCACTCCCACTACTGATAAAGCCAAAGGGAGTATATTCCCATGTATATTGTAGTCCATTAAATAAAAAGGCAAATACATTTTGTATATCTTTGGCTAGAGGCACACACCAATACCCTGCTGTAATATCCAAGGTGGTGAATACCTTTTACCATTGCATTGGTGCAAGGTTTTGATTAATAAATGGAAGCGGCTAACTTGACACAGGCACCCTCTTATTTAGTTCTATCATGTCTGCACATAAGCACCATTGGCTGTTGGGCTTCAGCACAGCTAATGCGGCCATTTTAGACGAACTGTGAATGGGTCTAATTCTTCCATTGGACTATAAATGTGTTATTATTTCTGCTAAGCACTCCAAACAGGCCAGGGGTAGCCTATATTGTCATACAAATATAGGTTCCCTAGCATAGCCTTCTGACAGTGCAGCAACATGCAAATCAGTACGCCCACAATCATAGGCGCCTTTGGGGAATACCTCCTTGAATTCAATAAATAATTTTCTCAATCGGTCTTACTCTTCTTCATTGGTACAGACATCTGCTACCTGACTTCTGCTCAATATTTCACTGAGCCTGGATGGAATGAGCAGCATGAAATAATTAGCTTCCTGATTTGTACCACCTTGAATAATGAAATAGTTCTATCCAGCACAAATTCTGCCACCTCATTCTGCAAAGTACACTGTTGTTCAGCTTTCAATTTTCATATTTACTTTCGTAGGCCCATACTGCAGTGTGAATTCATGCACTTACAGCCCCCATTCCAATTAGTAATGTCAGTAGGATTATAATTAGTTATTGTTAGTGGTATTAGTATTTAGTAATGTTAAGATTGTTAACACCCTACACGACACTATGCTATGTTCCATATGAACCCCCTGTTTAGTTTACTTTCAATGCCATACAACGGCACTGAGCCACACACCTCATGCTACAACATTAACATCCTCCATTGAAATTAGTACTCAGTCGAAATGTGTGCACTACTTACTCCAACACCTCTGATGGCCCTGCCTCTTTTCCAGGGGCCTCCTCAATGTTTAGCCTTCCCCACCAACTCAGAGGATTTGCTAGGCTCTGTGACCCAAGCCCATGACCCTATGCCCACAAAGAGTATCAATCATGGCGGAATCCCCCTCGGACTGCAAGGAGAAATGCAAGGAGAAATGCAGTCCCCCCAGCCTTCCTCCCCTTAAACACATGGTGTTTCTGTGCTCAGCCTGGGGGAAAACCCAAATGTGTGTAGCCCCAAGAACCAGAGGGAATCTGAGCACTGTCCAGATCGAACCCCAACAAGGCAACACAAAACCCTACTACTAAAAACAACAAAAAAACGAAATTGTACGAATACAAAAGGACTATTACCACTACTTCAATATCATACAAATCAGTACACAATAGCAGCATATTGGTTAGCTGGTTTAAACATTGTTTGTGTTTTTTGGAGATACAAATTGGTCTAGGAAGCCTTTTACACTTTATAAGGGGACAAAAAAGGGAAAATAAACTGTGAAAAAGGTGACTTTTTCATACGTGGAAACTAAAGCCATACAAAGCCACACACCATCATAAATCGAACAGCTAGTTAGACAAAGAGGCACACAATGTTAGCCCTGAAAACACACTAAACAGCAAGCAATTAATAAAAGGATCAACAATAAACAGATAAGATATGTCAAACTCGTCAAAAGCTCCAAAATCCCACCAAAGATCCTTGAAGTGTGGGTCTGCCTTGTGCAACACATTGCCTCACAGCTTACCACACCCCACAAAGCAAGAGGAAGTGAGCAAGGCCCACTATAGGAGACAAACCTCTTTCAGGAGATGCATGCCCCCTGGTTAACTGAGCAAACACGAACATACTCAATGATTCACCAGAAATGATCCTGACGGTCTAGAGAAACTCAACAAAAAATGTGTTATTCAACACAAGATCCACCTTTCCTGATTAGACAATGCATTGGGGAGAGAGACCCTGAAGCCTGCCACAGTCTGGTGGAGAATCCTCAACTCCAAAAACCAATTCCATACTCTAAGTAGGGACGAATCATCACAAACAGAGTTTCTGCTTACGAAAGTGCATTTTTGGGGAGTTCCTCTAGGTCAGTGGTCTGCAATCTGTGGCTCTCCAGATGTTATGGACTACAACTCCCATGATTACTCACCATTGACTATAATGGTTATGAGTGATGGGATTTGTAGTCCAAAACATCTGTAGAGCCAAAGGTTGCAGAACGCTGCTCTAGGTCTATTTGCAGGCACGGCGAGGAAGCAGGTGATAGAGTTTTGTGTGAAAGACATTGGGCCTCATTACGAGGTTGGATGTAGCCATGGCGCTATTAGCGCCATGGCTGCCTCCAAAACCCTTCCGACTCTGCCTTGGTGAATGGAGCAATTACCGGTCCAGTCCAAGGTTGGTGGGACCGGTAATTCCCCATTCACCAGGGCTCTTCCCCATTCCCATTTTTGCCCCATAGGGCTCAATGGGAATGGGGAAGGTGCTAATAACGGTACTGCAAATTGCGGTACCGTTATTAGCTCCAGAGTCCCCTTGCGGGTTCCGTCCTTAACGCCTGGAAAAACCAGGCGTTAAGGGAGGACCCGCAAAGGGAACTCGTAGTAGGGCGGTAAGGGATTACTGCCGCCGGTGCCCTTACCGGTGCCGGTAATCCCTTACCACCCACCTCGTAATGAGGCCCATTGATGTTGTGGGTGAAAGAAAGGGAGGGAAACAAATTTATAACTTTAACTACATACTCTGTTTAAGAAGGAGGGAAGAAAGTACAACATGGCAGCACTACAAAAAAAAAGTAAAGAGGCACAACTCCTTGAGTCATTTTGTAGCTTCTGTTATATACAATGCAAGGGGATGCAGAGAGCATTGTAAGCATTCTATGCAGTGGTAACTGCATGCCACATAGTGTGTGGTTAAATAACACAAGCAAATCAAAACAAATTCTACATTCAGTAGCGTACACGCTTCCGAGGCAGACGAAGAACAGGATGGGCACCCATGGCGTGATAGGTAGAGATGCGCTGCCGTCATGAACACGTTTCTCACGCCGGTCCTCTGTTTCGTGTTTATATGGCTTTGCTGCTCACCCGTAAAAAGGTGAAGTGCCTAGGTTTTTAAAACAAATATGAACACAAATTGTATTGACACTGAATTGAAAAGTACACAACAGCACACTTGCAATAAAACAAGTTCAAGAAATCAAGAAAACGGATTTCGGAGCACGATATCCCATGTTTAGTAGAAGATGGTTTCACATGAAGTGATGGCACGTGGACGTGAATCTGACGTCAGTGTGTACGTTATTCGCAAGAACAGCAATTTGAAACGTTGGACAAACTCAAAAGATACATCAATACAGAAGTACCTTTTAAACTAGTTAACAGGAGAGATGTTTGGCGCTGCCAAGGGATGCTTGTACGGAAAATGCTTAACTCATTCCCGTTCAAGCCTTACCAGAAAGTATCCCCACACCGTCTTTTCACGTTACGCAAATTGAGCAGCTTGGGGAATCTCAATGTTGTGCCTGGAGATTTGAAGGTGCAACCTGTAAACAGTGCCAAAACCCGTGCGTTTGATATCAGGGCGTGCCGGTATATGATAGTAACACCTATCATAAAATGTGAGCACCTGTGCTATTGATTGCAGTACCTGGCAATGTCATGGCAAAAACTAGTAAATGCTGTTACCACCGTTCATACACAAAATCACAGGTCAACGCCGGCGAGAACTGAAGCGTGTGACGTTCCTCCACTTGCTGGTAAAGACAGCCATTATTCCCTGTGTCAGCTTGGGGCCGACCCTGTGTGGCAAGCCAAAGCACGTGTGTTCTTTTCTGGCTGGGGATTCGAACGCTGGCCTTCCTGGATCTCCGATAATGTCATATCCCACTGAGCTATCTTGCAGCCATTGGTGAGCTGTTGTTTATTTTGGCCGCCTACTTGGGGCATAAAGCCCCTGCCAGGGTCCCTTCATAGCCCAGCTCCCACAGTGATTAGGGTCTGTCTTCTGCATATTAGCCACCGTGGCGCAGCTGTGTGTGCAGTTAGTGGGAGGGGTGGCTGTATGTCTCTTAGAGGTGTTGGGAACAATGCCTGCAGAGCTGTCAACTGACAAGAAACTCCTGGTTTTGGCCCACAGTAAAGACCAAACCCTTGAGGTAGCAAATGGCGCCAGGAAACCCGCTGGCAGGGCAGGTTGAGAACAAAGGGCATCACTTACTTAAGCAATGGGACTTTTACATACAAAGTGAGCCTTTAATTTCCATACAATGGCTTGTCTGAGGTCTTCCTCTGCTAGGGGCAGAGCTTTGACCTCCTGTGACCCAAAGTTTGCAGATATCACAGCCCAGAAGTATAATGTCTTGCTACACATTTTCAAGAAAAAAACAATACACAAACAACGTAGTAAGCACTTTGGAGTCAGGCACACAGGTTGTTGGTGGGGCTGGCTTAAAAATAATACTCAATTCCGATTTCTGAAATAAAACTTGTACTGAAGTACCTGTGTTTTACAATTGGGTAAATTGCAAGCCCAGCTAATTGTGTTTTCCTCATCACTACATATAATCATTACTGATGTTTCAATGTGTCAAGAAAGTCACTGCTAGTTAACACACATTCCCAGAACAGTTTTGCCCAAGATCACAAGGCAGCCCAGTTCAATCCCATTGCTTCTGAATGTATATCAAAGGGTAACACAAAAGTACAATGCAGAGCGATGCTGTTAAACATGAAGGGCTTGTCTATCAAACTAAGCACACATCAAAGTCAGCAAAGGAACTCCTCAAGTTGGTGGGTTCCATATTTTGTCCTTTTAGTGAGTTGGGCGGAGCTTTGAAAATGATATACATTTTTGAGTGCGGGCAATGGGAGTGTGGGCAACATATTAGTGGCCCTCGAGTCCACGTGAAAAGCTGGCGTCTATGCGACTGAAATAAATGGTAGTTGTTTAAGCTGCATTTTCTTTCACTGTGCATATTTCACTCTGTGTAGTACATTTGTAAAACAGAGTGGTAGTGAGTGGAGTAAAGGCAGGTCCCAGCTATGGGGTATGCAATGGGGGAGTCAAGGAGTGGGCCTACACCAAGGAACATAGCTCCACTACTACTCCAATGCCAAACTATCATAAAGAGATAAGTGTGTATATTGTATCGGTTATATCAATACAATAAACATGTTGTTACAGTGTGCAAATGAATCTACATGTCTTTACGTGCATGTAATTCTTGTAAATATGACAGAGCTATTGTGGGGATAAATATTGCTTTGTCTAAAGCTTACACATTTTTACATCAGTGATTGATATAGTAAAGAGGTCTTAGAAGCAGCACGAGAGAAGTATTAAAGATAGGCCGAAGTTGGGAATGAATTGTCTGGTTTGGAGTTTTATTTCTTTATGACGCTCCTCAGGAAACTTACATTTGTACTGCCTGTTTTAAAATAAGGAGCCGTGTTTGCTCTGTTATTTTCCTTTACCTCCACTGGATGGCGGAACTACATTAGAAACGGTGAAGTCCATTTACTCATTTCGGAGCGGGACATTTCGGGGCGGCCAGTTCGGCGCACGCCCGCACGTCCCGTTTCGGCGCGCCCAGTTTGCCACAGCCAGTAACGCGCGGGGACCTCTTGGCGCGGGGAACATGTTACAGGTGCAGTTAAAGAAAGTGCACCCGTAACATGTTACAGGCGCAGTTCATAACAAAGTGTATAGCTCCCAACTTAGATGCGGTTAGGTAGACATCCTTACCACCAGTCAAAGTACATCCCTTTGGCCCGACACACAGCACCCTACATAACCCACACAGGAAGCTTTGCAACCACGCACCCACGCTCCAGCCTACAGCGCCATGAGGCCACAGCAGAGGTGGGTGTGGGCTACATCAGTGGATGTACTTTCATCTGAGACAGAGGGTTTAGAGAGTCCAGTGCTTTAAGTGGGGTAAGAAATTGAGGCGAGGGGGGGGCTCGTTTGGGGGCGTGGCTTCCAACGTGGGCGTTGTCTAAAAGTGCACAAATCGTAGTAAGGTGCGCAAACAAATATATAAATGTATTTCAGCATTTATGCATTTGTTTGCGTACTACTATGGTTTGTGATTTTAAAAGCCTTCTTTTACATACATAGCAATGTTACATATTTCTATGTTTATAAAAGGTGGCCTGTAAGTTCACAAACCATAGTAAGTTACGCACACTTGTGTGCTTACCTTACTATGGTTTGTGTACTTTTCAAGCTGCCTTTTATAAACATAGACATTTGTAACATATGTCTATGTTTATAAAAGACGGCTTGAAACGTAGGCATCTTTTATAAAGCGTTGAGGACAGGTGGCTTTATCTGTCGACAAAGCTTTATAAAAGATGCCTTGCATTGTGTACGATTCAAGCCGTCTGTTATAAATATAGAAATATTTCTACGTTTATAAAAGATGGCTTAAACGTACACAGTTGAAGGCCTCTTTTTTAAAGCCTTGCCAAAGGAGAAAGGCGCCTCGGGCTCAGTGATCTCTGCTCAGAGCAGATAGACCACAGAGAGCCCGAGGCGTCTTTCATCCTCTGCGAACCCGCGGGCTCCGTGATCTAATCTGCATATTAGATCATGGAGCCCTCGGGTTCGCTGAGGGTCAGTCACCTGGCGAGGCAAAACTAAGGGACTCTAACTTCCTCTAATGGCCCCTCAGATGAGGGCTCATCAGAGAAAGTTACAGTGACTGACGGAAGTGCCAGCAAGTCACGGCAACGCTGTGCCTGGCTGGCACTTCTGTCAGCTTGCCTGACGTTAAAGTGGCGGGCGCAACTCGCGTCGCGGCTGCGGCGGGATAATGCGTCCTGCCATGGGGTGGTGGGGCGGGGGCCGGGGCCGGTAGGGCCCCGGCTCAGCCCCACTTTTTGGAGACTGCCGGGGCCCGGCCCCGGCAGGCCCCAGCCAACTTAAAGCACTGAGAGAGTCTCTTTCTTTTAGGAACAGAATGTTGGTAGAGCGACATTTTTAAAAAAAAGATTTGCATTACAGACACGTTTGATGACCCGTCTACTGTCTAAACGCATATGAACAGCACTATCCACGCCTCACAGGCCTAATCGCATCACCATTCTTTTAGCGACAAAATGGAAGCCATTTTGGAAAATAATTTCTGCAACTTGAGCAGAATCCAATAAGCAATATTCCACAAACATGCTTTCCCATTCAAACATATGCCCGCAGGCTACCCACGCGCACAGAAACAAACACCACGAAGAAAGGAGTCGGCTGCTATTATCCGATAAAATCAGCGGTGGAAATGGAAAAAATGTGGTGGGGGATCCCACAAGTGCCGGGGTGGGGGAGGAGTTGGGGGACAGAGGGGTGTGGTCTAGAGGGGGCAGGGTTGGTAGTGGCCATCCGATCAGATAAATACTTTTAAAAAAGAAAGAAAAATAAGCGCCCACAACGGTAACATTGCCTTTTACCGCCGGCCAGGGCTTTAAGTGGGAGCGGGGCCTGCCGGGGCTCAGCCCCAGCAGGCTCTGACATTTCGATTTGAGGCGGTGCCCTGTGGGGCCCACTAATCTCCCCTGCCAGCCCCGGCCACTACACGAAAAGGATTTTTTTCTGAAGCCTGAAGCTCTCGCTCGTGTGTGAAAGCTTCAGGCTCCAGAACAAAATGCCTTTCAGCCGGAATGGTGGCGCCGCACCTGCGAGGCATCCCTTTAAGCAAGAGATGCCCGTGGGCCGGCGCCACCATTATGGAGAAAACGCGAGGCCGGTGGAAGCTGAGAAACTCGTGGAATTTCAGTCTCCAGGAAAACGGCCTCAGCTTCCAGCGTCGTCACCCTTTCAGCCTTCATGGTGACGCTACCCCTACCCAGCTGGCATGGGGCTGCGCCACCCTTAAGGCTGAATAGGCGAGGCCCTGTCCCCTGCCAGGCAAGCCTACAGAATATAAATGCAGAGATCAACACCCTCTCCCCAATGGGGAGAGGGTGTTGATCACTACAAAAGGTTGCCTGGCAGGGGTGCCAGTAGCCCATTGAGCCAGGGGGGCGTGGCCTAACGGGCCCGCAGGACCCCTGCAGTTAGGCCAGACCCCCTTGATGAGCCCTGGCTCATTTTGTTGTGCGAAAAAAAGAAAAAGAAAAAAAAAAACGCACGCGAGGGCAGCATTGCCTTTTACGCGGCTCTGGCACTGGTGTGTAAAGCACAATGCTCGCTACATGTACAACTGATTCCTTTCAGTTGTACATGTAGTGAGCATTGTGCATTACACATCAGTGCCAAAGCCGCGGTAAATGGCAAATGCTGCCGTCGCAGACGCTTTTTTTTTACTTTATCTTTTTTACAGCGCGGTTCATGGGCTTGGGCGGCTGACTCTGGCCGGATCCCGAGATCCGGCTACACATCTGGTGCCGGATCTCGGATCCGCCGAGAGCCGGCTCAATGACCAGCACTGGATAAAATACATGCAATCGCATGATCCATCGCCAGCTTACCCAGGTGAAATGCTTTGCTCTGGAAGTGCAAAGGCATAAATGTTTTGGTGCACCCCGAGTTTATTGCATTTGGAATATTTTATAATTCAAAAACGGAGGAAATATATCAAACCCAATCTCCTAAAGGCAGATGCTGATGGCGGAAGAGGAAAGGGGACGCATATGCTGTAGGCTTCTCAGGCAATTATGTACTCCTTCTATAAAAACATATTCGTAAAACATGGCCTACATTTATAATTGGACGTGAAGGGAACCCCTGATTTGCAGGGCGAGTGCAGCCTTGCCTGTTTCTTTGGAAGAGAAACGGCTGGGACGTGGGCCCTGAGGGGTTAAGTCCAAGTTTATCAATGCTTTGGGCTCGAGCCCTGGCTGATCCCAGGCCAGAGGTGCTCGCAGCTGCATGCTTTGTTTACAATCCCTCTGGCATACTTACAACTGCCCTGGGCTGTAAAACAGTGTACCCAATGTTCAAACAGGATTACTTCTCGCAAATGAAACACATTAACATGCACAGTACCTGTCAACGTGCGCATATGCGAAAAGTAATCCCTTTGTATTTGACATGAGGGCGTTTAGACAATGTCAGCCACGTCCAAACGTCCCTGGCGCCAAATCAGCGGTGCCAGAAAGGCTTCTGCACCTAAATGGCTGTGCCAAAATGGTCGCTGCGGCTAAGTGGTCGTGCCGAAATGGGCTGCGCGGAAACGGTGGTGCAGATATTCTGTGCTGATTTAGTTCTAAGTTTCTTTCCCATGCAGCAGTATGAGACTATTCAATAAAATAGAAAAGGAAGATATGCTTTCCATTTTCTTATTCTAGGTAGGAACGCATGTTGTTCGGGGCCATCCTCATCCACTTGCATTACAATGTTAAGCAAATGAAAAGGAGTGGGAGCCCCCAAATAGATTTTGCATCATATGATTTGAAGGGTAATGTCAACATAAATCTGCAAAAAACCCAACTAGGACAATTAAGAGGTATGTTAAGTCTCCATGACGAAAACACAGGCCCAGTAAGAAATACAAAAATATGATATGATATGGCATTTATAACGCGCCTATACACAAGTGTTTCAAGGCGAGACGAGGCAAGGGAGGGGGGACAGAGGGAAGACAGAGACAACAACCCTACTAGGCCAGGTGACATTGAGATAGCACAAGTGCAAAGGAGATGGTGTGGGATGTCTTAACCCACTGGTCCAAGCCCTGCAATATCACTGTGCATTGCTGGCAGCAGAAACCTCAGAAATGGCCGCTGGAAAGCATGCTGCTAGCTAGAAATCACCAGAAAGTGCGCAGTGAAAATCTGAAAAATAGGCCACCATCTACTTTTGCCTATGTCAATGGTAACACAGGAGACCACTGCCAAAACCCATCATTTGGCTGCCCACAGAGCAAAATAATTGCAAAAGAAACAGGGCTGTTTGAAAAATCTGTATTATTTGGTGTCAAATTTGCAAAAATCATGGCTCAAAAACCACCCAAAATGATCCAACCTTCTTGTTGGGTGGTCAACATCATTCCACTTCAAGAATCTACATAAATATAAGGTCCACAGATGTATGTGTTATCTGAACAAAGTCCACTTTTGAGGGATGCTTGCTGGAAGAAAGCTGTCAAAAATGGGTGTAATATATTTACTCACCTCTATCAGAAGCCTGCGATTTAAAACCGGAACAGGGGCAAAGAGTGATCATATTGTCTTTTGTGGAAATCATATCAAGTTTATTTCTGTGTTGCAATTTTCCTGTCTTGCATTTCCTTGAACCCATAGAAAGTATTCCTTGCTACCTTATCCTTCCTATTCCTACTCCTAAGTGATTAAAGAGATTATTGATATTGTGATATTACCCATTGCTGATCACTGTTCATATTCATAAGTGTGCTATTCAGATATTATTCCGATTCATAAAAGTGTGATTTATATATTGTTCAATTCTTCAACTAAACCTTTTAATTTGCAAAACAAACCTACTTCTTGGCTCAGTGAGGTCGGGGAGATCCAAAGAGAGGGGCGTTATATAAGGGTTTATCATCCAGATTTAAAGAACTTTTGACATAAAAATATATAAATAAGGGTTTCCATTGGGCATCCCATACTAGGCATTGACTTAGTTGGAATGCTGGATTGAAGTCACTTACAGGGGGGAAGGGGGAAAAAGTGCGAGGGGAAAGAGGAGGGGGTAGTGCAGTACATAGGATAACAGTAAAATAAAGACAATAAATAAAAGTGCGGCCAACTGGTAGCAAGTGCAAGGGTAAGTGCTAGAAGGGGCTGTCGGGATACAGAAACAGTCCCTGAGTGCAAGGATTGCCAGGGGGGCAGTTGAGGTGTGCAACTGGGGAGGGGACCTGGACCCGAGAGCAGAGGGTAGCCAGGCAACAAGTGCAGTTTCAGTTTCAGCCAGGAGATCAGCAGGGGAGAGGAGCAGAGAAAGCAGAAGCAAAGAGGAAGGTCCTGAGGTGCTTCTGGAACCAGAGATGGTTCTCCTCAAGTTTCAGAGAGGCAGGGAGGCTGTTCCAGAAGGAGGCTTCAGCAGAAGGAAGAGATCTATCACCGCTGCTTGGAGGCGGATGAGCGATGAGCACGAGAAGGAAGATATTTAGGAAGGGAGAGTTGAATGTATTGAGGTCCCAGGCCCCAGAAGGTCTTGTGGACAATGCAGAGGGGTTTGAACTTAATCCCTGCCGCCACTGGGAGCCAGTGCAGAGTTTTCAGTCCTGGCGAGATACGATCCTTGGGCTTGAGGCCAAGGACAAGTCTTGCAGTCCTGTTTTGGATGAGTTGCAGAGGGCGGAGAGTAGAGGCAGGCACATTTAGAAAGAGGCTGTTGCAGTAGTCCAGCATAGAGAGAACCAGAGCTCTGGATACAGTGAGCTTCTGGGGGAAGGAGATGAAAGAAAGAATACCTCTGAGGAGGTGCAGCTGGTAGTGTGACTTCTTAGAGACGTCAGAGATGTGAGGAGAGAAGAAAAGTGTGTAGTCTAAGATGACCCCAAGGTTTTGAACCTCACAGGTGGGAGCAGGAAGAGGGCCAAGAGAGGCCGACAAGAGAGTGAGAGGAAAGGAGGGAGCAGGTGTGTCGATAAGGAGAATCTCGGTTTTACTGGCATTAAGGCAGAGATCATTGGTGGCACACTACTCCTGGATGGCAGACAGACAGTCAGAGATGAGAGAAGGAGAAGAGGTGGCAGAAGGGAGCCTGAAAACGAGTTGTGTGTCATCCGCATAGCACTGAAAGTTGGGGCAGAGAGCAGCAATGCGGTGGGCAGAAGTGCAAGGTGGATGAACAGCCAGGAAGAGAGGTTATAAACCTGTGGAACACCACAGGTATACATGGAGATAGAGGAGAGAAAGGACCCAAGTTGGACCTGGGAGGGTCAATCGGAGAGGAAAAAGGTCAGCCAAGCTAGGGCCTGATCGGTGATACCCAGGTTATCATGGAGACGGTTGAGCAGGATGGTATGGTTGACCGTGTCAAAGGCAGAGGAGAGATCAAGTAAGATGAGGAGACACAATATGTTGGAATAGAGGGTGGAGAGCAGGTCTTTGCAGATTTTCCAGAGAGCAATTTCCGTGCTTCTGGCAACTCTGAAGCCAGACTGATGGTCATGGAGACAACCAACAGATTCAGTGTGAAGATTAAGCTGGGAAATGGCCAGCTTTTCCAGGAGTTTGCCCAGGAGTGATGGAGATTGGGCGATAGTTAGCCGGGCAGGAAGGGTCGGCAGACGGTTTCTTAAGAAGAGGGTGCACAATGGAGTACTTCAGGGGGGAGGGAAAGACTCCAGTAGCGAAGGAGTGGTTGTAGAAGTCAGCCAGAGCACAAGCCAGGGTATCAATGTGGTCCTTAATGGTTTTGGAGGTAAAGGAGTGAAACTGTTATGATGAGACTTTCATAGATCAGGCTTGCCTAGATACCTCATCTGCGGAGAACAGGGGAAAGGCAGAGAGGTTGCCGAGGAAGGGCCAGAGGAAGAGCAGGGGTAGCAGGAGGAGGGGGAGAGGAAGAGTGAGAGGACAGGATGTCCTGAGTTTTAGAGATGAAATGAGAAGTCAGGTCCATGCAGAGGACCTGGGAGGGTATAGGAGAGGTAGAGGTAGAGACTGCAGCAGGATTGGCCAACTCCTTGCAGATTTATGAATTGATATATTCAAAAGGATGATGCTCGTACTTTCTTTATATCTGAGACTTTAGTTAAATGAAACACAGCCACTGTGTGTACTGTTTATTCTTTGATTCATTATCTTAGTTTATTTATTTGCGACTATGCAGAATATAACACCAGAAACCTCTGCCGTTTGTGTGCTATCTCCCTCACCTGAACGCTGCTCATGCAGTGAACACGAGACAAAAACACGCCCTCTCAAGGGGGTGGCGGAACAATTAAGAACATATTGGGACGTAATCGGAACGCAGTCCGTACACACATAGAACAGGGAGAGGATGACTGGTTGTTGGTCTGATTACTTACTGGTAATCTTCTTTACTCCTAGTCCTACTCTTCCTCGTCACAGTTCTTACATCATGAAGTCCCTGCCTCCGACACAGGACCTTCTTCTAATTCTTTTGTTCTGTATAACTCCTCCCCTTAACCCACATCCTTCAGTTTAACATATCTTAGCCTGAGCATGGTAACTCCCCCGCAGGGAGGGAGAGGGTAATCAGTACTGTGACGAGGAAGAGTAGGATTAGGAGTAATGAAGAGTACCAGTAAGTAATCCAAACATTAGCTCCACGTCTACTCTTCCTCGTGCCAGTACTTACATCATGAGGCATACCATAGCAGCAATGGGGGGGGGAGCTCCCAATGAAAACACGGAGACAGAAAGTGCAGAACAAAAACTCTCACCATTAATTACTCCGCAATCACGTCCCAACAGACAAAACCCCAACCCGAAGGAACCATCCCCATAGTGGGAGACATTCAACCGATAGTGGTTGACAAAGGTGCTCTGATCTGTCCAGGTGTCTGCCCTACAAATCTCCTGTAGAGAAACCCCTCTAGCTTCCACCCAGGAAGCAGCCAAACCCATGGTAGAGCGACCCTGAACGTGGGCAGACACAGGCAGGCCAGAAGCCACATAAGCCATGGAGACAACTACACAGATCCACCGGCTAATGGAAACCACAGAAGCCTTCTGTCCCACACCAGCGGGGCCAAAAGTAACAAAGAGACTATCAGGCTGCCGGAAAGGGGCAGTCCGAGCCAAATACGCCAGAACTGCCTACCACACATCAATAGCATGCCAAGCCACCTCGTCTGCCGTCTGTGAATCCTGATCCTGAGAGATGTGAAACCGAGACACCACATTAGGCAGGAACTTTGGATCACACCGCAAAACCACAGAGTCTGGAAGAACCCTCAACAAAGGAGGGTGACACAACCAAGCACCAATCTCCCCCAGCCTACAGGCAGATGTGATAACGATTAGCAAAGCAGTCTTTAGTGTAAGGTGCTTGATGTCAATTTCTGACAGGGGCTCAAAGGGAGGCTCCTGAAGGACCCCCAAGACAAGAGGGAGATCCCAAGGGGAAAGGCCCTTATAAGTACAAGGACAGGAAAAAGCTTAGACCCCACAGCAACTTTCCCACCAAGACCTCCTCATCCAGGTGGCCATCAGAGTCCCACAAGAGAAATTTGAAGGAGGTCCATTGGGAGCGAAGCGTGGAGATTGCTAGGCCCTTGTCAAAACCCTCCTGGAGGAACTGGAGAATAGCAGGCATACCGAAATTCAGAGGGGAACCCAGATCACCAACACCAATCCCCAAAGTGACCCCAGTGTCTGTCACATGCCTTCAGAGTAGAAGGTCTACGAGCATTAATGATAGACTCAATCACAGGACCCGAAAAACCCTGGGAGATCAACTGAGACCGTGCAATAGCCAATCCACCCATTGAATATTCGGACCCCAAACCCCAGACCCGCTGCAGGGGAGAAGGCCACCTTGGAATAAACCAAGGTTCCCGGGACCGAAGCTCCAACAGGGAGGGGAAACAGCTCCGGCGGGGTCAGAATGGAGCAACAAACAGCACAGTCAACCAGCTCTCCCTGATGCCCTGAACCACCCAGGGAAGAAGGGGGAGAGGAGGGAACACATAAAAGAGACCCCAAGGCCACTCCACAATGAGGGCATCCACCTCCCAAGACCGCTCATTGGGGAACCGGGAGCAGAAGAGAGGAACCTTTGCAGAGGCGGAGAGGCAAAGAGATCCAGAACTGGGAGTCCGAACCTGACAAAGATCTCTGCAAACACCCTGTCTGACAGAACCAGTTCAGAAAGAGGAGATGAACCGGCGGCTTAGCAGATCCACCCAAATATTGTCCACCTCCTGAAATGAGAGGCCACCAGGGCCAACAGGTGCAACTCCCCCCAGGAACCTATCTGAGCTCCCAGGGGATTCAAGGAGCAGCCAGACCCCCCCAGGCGGTTGACATATGCCAATGCTGTGGTATTGTCCATCCGGACCAACACTGCCCGGCCTTCCAGAAACACCCTGAAGTACACAGGGCCCAGAGAATGGCACACAACTCTCTCCAATTGGATGAACGACAGACCCCCTCCAGAGCGCACAACCCCTGGGTCGAGAGGATGCCCAACGTGGCCCCCCAAACACTTCCGCTGGTGTCTGTAGTAAGAGTGGTCAAAGGTGGATGGACCAGGGACACCCCTGCCGAGAGATTCGGATCCCGCAACCACAACAGTAAAGAGGCCCTCAGAGCATGAGACACCAGGATCAAGACCTCGTAAGCCTGAGAAGCAGGGAGCCAGTGGGTGAGTAGAAGACACCAGAGGATGCAGATGAAGACGAGCCCAAGGAACCAGGAAGACACAAGACGCCATGTGCCCCTGAAGCATGAGCAACAGGCGAGCCGTGACACACCTCCTCCTGAGAACCCCGCTGAAAACAGACAGCAAGCGCTGGACCCTCTCCCAGGACAGAAAAACCCTCCCCATCCTGGTGCAAATCTGGGCCCTGATGAAAACCAGGGGGCTCCATATGAGACTTCTGCCAGTTCACCAGAAACCCCCAGTCCCGTAATGCCTGGCAAACCAGCTGGAGAAGAGCCAGGACTGTCCCCCGGAAGGCTGCCTTTACCAACCAGTCGTCCAGGTAGGGAAAAATCTGAATGCCCGCATGTGCAGATGCGCCACCAGGGGAGCCACCAGTTTGGTGAACACCCTTGGGGCCGAACGCAACCCGATCAGGAGCACTCATAACTGAAAATGCTGGAATCCCACTGCAAAACAGAAGAACTGCATCTGGCAGGGGCAGAGAGACACGTGATAATATGCATCCTGGAGATGCAGGGATGCCATCGAGTCCCCCCTGTGCAACATTGGGAGAATGTTCTGCAAAGTCTCCACCTTGAAGCGTTCCTTCTGGAGGAAGCAGTTCAGAGCCATGAGGTCCAAGATGAGGTGAGACTTCCCTGAAGGTTTGGGAACCAGAAACACCCATGAGTAAAAACCCAGACCCCAGGTGCAGAAAGGGAACAGGCATGACAGCCACCATCAGCAACAACTCAGACAGAGATGTCAACATAGCCAACCTCTTGGGCAGTGAGTGGGGAACAGCAGTTTGAACCATGCAACCCTGGACAGGGGGAGACAGGAAGTTCACTCAATGCCTCTGAACAGTGTCCAGAGCCCAAGAATCCGAGCACCACCGGTTCCATACTGGAATAAACAGCTGGAGACGTCTGAAAAACCGTCAGTACTTCTGGGCCAGGGCCCGGACGAGAGGAGCACGGAGGACCACATCCCCCCCTGGGCCTCTGAAAGGAGTGGGAGGAGGAACCAGGGAATGAACATCCGGTCCCCGCACCTGCACCAGAAGAAGGTTTCTTGACCATCGAGGTAGACTTCAGCCGTAATTTGTCAGCATGTTTGTCAGCACAAAACACCTTATGAACTTTATCCTCAAGCAAATCACCAAAGAGTTTGGAACCATCAAAAGGAATTTTAAGGGCAGCAGCCTTCTGGGAACCCTCTGTTTTCCAATCCCGCAGATGCACATGCCTCCAGGCCGATACACGAGCACCCATGGCCATGGCTGAGCCATGCACTCCATCAAACGCCAGATCGGAAAAGAGTTCAACCTGCTGTTGCATTTAAGACAGCAGCGGGGCACAGGCAGAGCCCCATTTAACAGCCTTCTTCAACTCCCTGAAACCACTCAGTACAGTCTCAGCAGTGAAGAAGCCATAGATATTCGCTCTGAGGCCTTTAACAGCCTTCTTCAACTCCCTGAAACCACTCAGTACAGTCTCAGCAGTGAAGAAGCCATAGATATTCGCTCTGAGGCCCAGATGTGCACCAGCATTAACCTTCTTCAGGCTGGAATTCACCCTACGGTCCACTGGGTCCTTGATAGCTGCCTCCTTGGCTGACATAGTGGAGCGACCCACCATACTGGTGAGGATATCACTAACTTCAACAGAGTGAGAGAGCAACGTCTCATTCCCCTTCAACCGGAAGAGCTTGGCCATAAAATGGGCCATGGCAATCTTCTCTGGATCACGCCACGCACGAAGGATCTTAGCCCGGATGTCAGAGACCAAAGGCAACCACATCCTCAGGGTATGTTTATACTGTCGAATAGTGGGGTCAGCCCCATCCACCTGTACCACGGGCTCCGAAAACCCCATGCCCTGTCAACATATTTCCCTTCTGCATCAGCCGATGAGGAACAGGAAGCGGCAGAGGACTCTGCACCAGAAGAGAAGGATGATGAAGACGGCCAACTCCGGCGCTTATGCCCATGCATGTGACCATGATGCCGAAGAAGCAACTGTTTAATGTCCTTCCTGGACAAGGAATAGTGCCTTGATTATTTATTCTTCCTCCTGCGAAGCTCAGGAGGAAGATGAGGAAGAGGAAAGGGCAAGGTGCCTGATTTTATCAGAGCGCTTTCCCATGGTGTAAGCAGAAGCATAAACAGAAAAAACAGGAACGCCAGAAAAAAACCCTCTTGAGCCACGATATTTAACTGCAGGACCTGGAGAAAAACCACCAATGAGGGAGAACAATCACTTAATTCCCCTGGCAATGGGCCGTTACTTCAGTGTTTAATTCCAGGCTCCTCTGAGGAAATTCTAACAAACCACCCCCCAGAGGCGGGGTGTCCCATCCTGCCTTCTGTATCCACAGAGGATGCTGAGCCCCACAGATCCCTCAAGAATGTTGGATCAACAACTGAACAGAAACCCAGCTGAAGAACTAACACTCCCAAGGGAAAAGGGGAAGTGGACAAATAAAAAGAAATGACAGACTCCTACTCCTGGACTGTAACAATCTGTGGAGGAAAAAATAAAGATCAACAAAACCTTCTTCACTTTCTCAATTAACTTTCACTTAACTTATAATCTTTCATAACCATACCTGCCTAACCTCCTTTTAGGTTGGAGGTTATTATGAACTCAATCCTCACTTCACTTGCCAGAGGAATAGTGTTTGTGATGCATTTTCAATTGAGGAAGTGAAAACTCATTTGAGAATAGAAGTTCATGGGCCTCATTCCGAGGCTGGCGGTAAGGGTTAACGGTCACCGTTAATGGCAACGGTGACCGTTAACACTTACCACCATATTCTGAGTTCCCTTTTGCGGGTTGGCATTTAACGCCTGCTTTTAGCAGGCGTTAAAAATCCAACCCGCAAAGGGACCTTGGAGTAAATTACGGCACCGTAATTTACGGTGCCGTAATTTACTCCTTCCCCATTCCCATTGAGCCCTATGGGGGCAGGAATGGGGATGGGGAACCGGTATGGTGAATGGGGAATTACCGGTCCCTTCAACCTTGGAATGGACCGGTAATTACTCCATTCACCATGCCGGATTTCCATGGAGTAAATAGCTCCACGGTTGCTTACCATGGTGCTATTTACTCCATGGATAGCGCCAGCCTCGGAATGAGGCCCCATGTCTTTTTAAAGAGCTCCCACTTTTGAAATAACATCCATTGGAGTGCCTTAAATATCTCATATAAGAACAGATAAATATTTGAAATGATCTTTCTCCTCCACCTGGAAGTGTTTTGCCCTTCCTTGGTAATTGCAGTTACTTGTACTCATATTTTCAAAATTGAGCGTTCTTTTAAAAAGACACACAGGGCCTCATTACGACTCAGGCGGTAAGGGGTTTACGGCGGCGTAAACAGCGCCGACCCTTACCGCCTGATTCCGAGGTCCCTTAGCGCCATGGAGGTTTTAACACCTGCTTTTAGCAGGTGTTAAAATCCATGGCGCTAAGGGACCTTGATGTTAATTACGCCACCGTAATTTACGGTGGTGTAATTAACGCCTTCCCCACTCCCATTATGCCCTATGGGGCAAAAATGGGAATGGGGAAGGGTAAATGGGGATTGGGGACTTACCGCCCCGCCAACCTCGGAATGGGGCGGTAAGTCCGCCAACCACCATGGCGTAAACGTAGTTTACGCCATGGTGGTAAAGGTACGACCCAGGCGGTAACTTACCGCCTGGGTCGTAATGAGGCCCACAGCCTTGTGTTACTAATTGTCTTCCAATGCACATGTGATGTAGATGACAGTTAATAGCGTTCATTTTGTAAGACGCATAGCCATGAACTAAGTGAAGTCTTTTTAAAGCACATAGGAAGTACTATTAAGTAACTAGCGTTCATTTACAGAGTTGCGCTGCCAATCACTACATGCGATCCTTTAGCGCGCATGCGCGAAACAAACTCCTTGATCATGGAGTAAACATTCTGCGGCACGCCAACCTTTAACTTTCTCCCTCGCTGCAGAGACACTTAAATCACACAAACCCTCTGTAGAAAACCTTCCGACTTCAATCCCGGGAATGATGGAGACGGAAGCGTAATGCGAAGGATTAACTTTTCCGTCGGAACTTTCTTGCGCATGCGCGAGCAACGGAACTCCATCAAATCTTCAGACACTGACTAAAGCTGCGCACAATGTTTCCACACAGAGACACTAAACCCTGATTCTATGGCATGACAGGAGGCTTCATATTATGCATTTCCATCTTTGCTCTGAAACCACAGCAGCAAAGAAAAAACTTTTACAAACAAAAAAGTTTCAACAACAGAACTAGATAGAGTTCAATGTCCATGCATGGGGAACTCCCCAAACCATCATGGAGGACAGGTCATGCCCTGCAGGGGAACCAATGAGCAGGGACCCTCCTCTATATATGTCCATTACTCTAACCACAACCCCTCTTTCTTTGCTGCTGACACCACAAGCTAAGTCACTCCTTGTAGTTGTGCTTTGCATGTTAGTCAGTGGTTGCCATATGACTTTCTGTATCATATATATATGTGCTTTACTGCCCTTGGGAATTGTGTTTCCTTATGTTAACTTTATGGTTGCAGTATGGCAGTGAACTGCCACTTCGTGGCGTCTAACAAAATTAATGGGTTGAGAGCGCCTGCACTTTATTTAATGTGTGCCTTTGTTTTATGAAGAGAATGTTTCATTGAGTACACTTTTTCCTACCCAACACGTGCAGGCATGTTTGAAGCTTTTAGCTTCAGGCCTGTCACGCGTGGGTTTGGGGGTGCCTGGCAGCGCCGTGCCCTGTGTTTGTTTATCCTTATTGCCTTCAGGGCGAGTTGCGCACAAGCGTTTGTTGTTTCCGTCGCGTGCGGCTCTTTTGAAGCTTTAGCTTCAAGCCTGTCACGTGACGGTAATGGAGATTTATTTTGTTTATGGAGCATGTTGGCAGCTGTGCGCGCGGGTCTTTAGAAGCCTTGGCTTCAGACCTCACGCGCACAGACTGCCGTTTGGGCTTCCCTCCGCCGGGCCCTTTCAGAAGCTTTCACTTCAGGCCGGACGCGCGGCAGGAAGCCTTCTGATTTACACTTTTTGTCAGATATCCGCCCCTCCCTCCCCATTCTACTCGCGTGCGGGTATTAAAGCTTTGCTTTGCTCCCGACGCGGCGGGGGGAGGGGAGGGAGGTTTCTAGTGTTGGACATTTTTTCCTTTATGGTGCAGCGCTCTGGTACCGGTAGGTTCGTAGCGCTATATACATTGGGAATTAGCAATGTCAGCGCTCATATACTGGTAGGTTCGTAGCGCTATATATATCTATATAACTGCTCAATTATTAATGCTCAATTGTTCCTTTTAGACACAATAAGGTACAAGATTGATGGGAAGTTGTTCCCCCTTTTTTCTTTTACGCTGCCCCAGGCCCCTGGGTAGGGTTGAGCAGCGCTATGATACCTGCGGGTTCATAGCGCTATATATATATAAATATATATATATATATATATATATATATATATATATATTTTCTAATACTGAATGCTAAATTGTTCAATTTTACCCAATGAGATACGGGGGTTCCCCCCTTTCCCCTTTTAAAGGACACATTATGGGAAAAGTGCAGTTTTTTCCACATGTCCCCTTGCGCACCCTGACAACAGCTTTGCTTACTAAGATGCGCAGGTCATGGGAGCGCCATGTACCATCTCCCTTACATTTTAGTAATGCAATACAAAAATTATAATGTGTCTCACTGTTTGGGAATATATTGTGTCAGACTTTCGGCACGTACATTTTGAGTGCCGCGGCCTGCTCAGCTTCAGGTTTCACCTGAGTTTGGATGCTAGGGTTGTTCCCTGGTGGGCTGTTGATTTCCATACCCTGCTAGGGTGAACAGCTTGTGCTGCGCTTGCTCAGCATATTCCTTGGTTACAGCAATGGTTAAGCTGTAGGTGAAGCATCAACGCTTCCCTTTGTTAAAAGAATTATTTTGTTTTGTTCATTTTTCTCATTTTATCCTTCAAAGAAAAAGACTGGGGTTGGTGGAGGTGGTCGTTGAATGACCTAGAGGGGGCTTGGGCCTTCCTATCCAGCCATCATGCAGGCGCAGTCCTGTACTACCATGATATTTCATGTCCCTTTACGGGGGAAAAAAAATGTCTGGTTTGTTACCCCTCTCTCTCTCTTTTTCCATTAGGTAGGTTCAGGACAACTCAGTCCGTTTACTTCCCTTAGGTTTCTCCTCCCCTGAAGGGGTCAAGTACGCAGATTAGGGGGTGTACCCACAGTTCTGGTCTGTTCCTCATAACCTGTTTTCTTAGTATACATCTACGCTAATGCATGGTCCTTGTTTCTGTGACAGTTAATTTGGCGGACCCTACTTGAGGGGCTAAGGACCTTAGCCTTCTTCCCTCTTCAGGGGGACGGTGTTGTTTTGTGAGCTAACCCTCTCGACATTGATTGCACAGTCCTTGGTATCCTTCTTTGTCCTAGGGACATAAGGGGTAGGACCCTACGAAGGAAGAGTGGTATCTGTGTTTTTAAGACCTGTATAACCCAGTTTGCTCGGCTGGCTAAAGAGGGATGTAACCTCTATTTTCACTAGTTGATGTGCAAGTACTGGGCTACTTGATTGAGATCTGTTTGTCTGCTCGGCAACGACGGCGCCTCTGCTCTTACGGAGCTGCGTAATTACCCCTCTTGTGAGGAGGGATGGCTCAAGGGCAACGTATTCCTCTGAGAGGTTAAACTATACAATCCAGGTTCGGATTATAATACTAGCACTTGAAAATGTGCGGATCATGAAGGGCTGGATTATGAGAGCGATTGCCTGCTCGGCATCGATGAAAAACATTCATGGCCACAGGACGGCGTAAGCCCTTACCCGTGCGATTTCATCTCAAATTATTATTGAACAGGTGGCTTTATTAAGATCTTTGCCCTCAGGAGAAGGGAGCCCGCTCCTTTGGGTGTTTCCTAAGTCTACCTATACGGTAGAAGGTGCATCAAGTGGTGCGCACAGTTACTCCTCTGCTCGAGGGGCTGGAGCACGGTGTTTTTTTTGTCCATTTGGAGGGATTGTGCCGACAGGAGTCCTGCTAGTCATAGGATATCTCCTGTAATGCCTCTGGTGTTCACCAGGTTTTCGTAGATAATGTTCATCTCAAACCCCTGGGGGTTGCTGTGGGTTAACAAGGATCCAATTTGCGCTCTTCCTCTGTCAGTTTTTCCCTTGCCCTCATTTTAGAAGGGGCGGTGAAAACAGCTTCCCTCACGGTTTCTCAATTATGATTGAGATAAATATGCTCCCTCTAATTGGGAGTGGGCATATGGGGTACTTCTAATAATAAGTAGTATGCAAGTTTTAACCTCTATTTGTGGCACCCTTTAAATGGAAGTATTGTTATGCTCATTGTTCCCTGTCTCCTGGCAGATGGTATGGTCGTGTTAGACCTCAAGGATGAGTGCTGGGAGTTCCTCCATTATTCCTCCTCTCAGGAGTTTCCGCTTCAGTTCCACTGTTGGGTTCACTCTTATCATTGTCCCTCCCTTTCGGTTTGGCCTTTCCCATCAGCCCTGGTGTTACCAAGTTAATGAAGAAGGTGATAACTCACCTCGGTTCCAAAGGGTTCTGGCGAATATATATATATTTGTTTCTTGGATACAGTTAGAGATGTCCCTTCTGCAATCACAGAGTTGTTCTTGGTTTTAGGCACGTCATTATAACTCTGCATCTTATCCTTTGGGATGTTAGACTGTACTTAAGTAAGGAGTTAGCCGTTTTCTCCCCTGGATAGGGTGATTTTTTCCCTTAGCTAGCTAACATAGATGGGCAGAGGGCCAGCTCCTTCCGTGTCATTGTTCCAAGCACCCCCGCGAGAATCTATCGTTCGCGCATTTCGATCAGCCTTTGGAACAGTTACCTAACTGTTACACTCAAGAGACTTTCTCTAAGATCAATTGCAGTTAGCTCCGAGCCTGGAGCAACATATTGTCAATCAGGATGTCGGTCCGATAACTCAGCAAGTACAGCACTCGTTTTGACATCTGTGCAGAGCCTGCTGATGCAGGATCCAATCTCGGCAGGGCCACACTCAGCCTTTCATACTTCCGAGATCGATAAATGAGCACCACACACTGTGTGTTATAACAAGCAGGGCTCAGATGCCTGATGGTTTGTAGCTCTTTATGGAAGCTCCATTATTAGCTCTCTCTTGGCCACGATCTTGTACGGTTGGAGTTCCGCTTGGGTGATCTCTTTTCCTTGTGAGAAGGTGGATGCCAGTGCACTGTCTTCGGACGGTGCCTCCGGGATTGCTTGGTTCCTTTTGGGGCCTTCTCGGGAGTGGGGTGGTTCCCATCCCTATAGGATTTTACAGTGCATATTGTCTAGTGTCATCCCTATCCACCTGTGTCTATCTCTGCCCGACAGTTTTCTCTTATGGTTCCTTCAGGGGTTCCTCTCTGTTATTCATTAGAATATATTTTCATCTCTTCCTGGGGCTTCAGAAGTTTTTTGCGCAGTGCACTATCTGGGTCATCAAGGACTTTGGGAAAGCCTTTAATAAGTCTATTTTTCTTTTAGATGGCGGCTATTCAGTGAATGGGTATATCAGATTTCGATTCTGTTTCTCCCTTAACAGAAATAGGGTTTCTGGTAGAACGGTCTACCAAGGCTACTTTACATGCCAATGATTGCATTTTACTGCCATTATCTCAGCGAAACATGGTCGCTAAGGGTGAAAACGGTGGTTTGACAGTACTTGGTGCGCAGGACCTTCAGGTCCATTGGTTTTGGGGTTCCACCTTGACTAGGTGTTTCTTGTCGGCTACAATTATACCATATTGTATTACCGCATCTTTGTCTTTTCAAGGAAGGATTGTCTGTGCTACAACTGTTTTCAAAGTTATCCATGTGGAGTTTCTTTCCTGTTAAGTGCATCTCCTGTATCAGTACTTTAGATATGGACAGGGGAATGTTCTCCCGGGGGTCAGTAAAATAACTTTTTTATTGCCAGAATGGGTACCCGTTGGGTTTTCTCCATCTATTATCCAGGTCTCCGGGACATGTTCTAATGTATAAGTTATGAAGTGTTTTTAAATGCTCAAGTTGGACTTAATCCCTAAATACCTCTCAGCTGCTTTCCTGTGGGAACACTATTGCGGGGTCTCTTATCCTCGGGCCATATGAATTAAGTAGATTTTGCAGAGTAAGGGAGTCCATTGCTCCTTTGGTCCTTCAGTGGAAGATGCTATAGTGTTTAAGATGCTCTCCTGTGGGGAGGGAATTGTCAAAGCAGATGTTTGGTCATGGGAATAATATTTGGATTAATTTTATTTTATCACAAGTGTATTGCTCAGGTTGGGATTTGGATTGGGATGCAAGGGCTTTGAACTTGCATAATATGAAGCCTCCTGTCATGCCATAGAATGGGAAATCCCCCTCACTAACGTGACAGGGGGTTTAGATTCTATTAAAGACAGGAGGCGAGTATTATCCCACCCACCCTCCCTTTGTATTGGCTGTTCTGCTTCCACCCACCCACCCTGTTATATTTCATATTGTTTCAGATTTTGGGTGAGAAGTCCTATCCAGAAGAACTTCGTAATAGATGCAGGCTGCGGAAAGGTTAAGATCTCCCCAGTTTCGCTGGATCCTTTCTCCGCGCTACGCAGTTCAACCATTTCATTGGACGTCTAGTGCAAGACAGCTGCAGAAAGAGGGGTTGGGGTTAGAGTAATGGACATATATAGACGAGGGTCCCTGCTCATTGGTTCCCCTGCAGGGCATGACCTGTCCTCCATGATGGTTTGGGGAGTTCCCCATGCATGGACATTGAACTCTATCTAGTTCTGTTGTTGAAACATTTTTGTTTGTAAAAGTTTTTTCTTTGCTGCTGTGGTTTCAGAGTAAAGATGGAAATGCATAATACTCGCCTCCTGTCTTTAATAGAATCTAAACCCCCTGTCACGTTAGTGAGGGGGATTTCCCATTGATCTGCAGGATCGAAGTCTCGATTCTTTGAATACAGTTCACTTTGACATTTAAAGCAACCAGCAAAAATTTAACTGTGCTCATAAAAGTCTCAAATTTCAACCGAACCGCTTCACTGTCTTTGATGATCTCTTAAGAGGCACTTTCTGATTTTAATACGCAAAATTGTAAGTTTTCCTCTAGAAATTGCTTCAAATAAATCACACTAAATATCTAACTCTCTAAATACCTATTAAGAACCAAATGCTAAAATTGTATAACTCCTTTCCTCCTCAAGAAACTCTGTGCTCCCATCAATAGACCAGCTGAGCTTGTCCCACGATGAGCTGAACTCTGGAATTGAAGAAAGGCAATATTTCCTCCACCTGAACTTATCCTGAATTTCTCCAAAGGCCTAACTTCAGGATCACAGCTAAGACAGGAGCTTCTCTCTTGATGATGAACAATGAAAGGCGTTTAGAACTCTGATAGAGGTCTGAAGTTCCTGAGTCCTCCAATCAGAGACCAGCACCACCTCCACCATGTTGGCTTGGGGAGCCCTCACTCTGAAGAATGGTTCTTAAGATCAATGAATTAAAATGTATTTAAACACCACATAACATACATTTGATAGTTATCCATCCATCCTTAATTCAGAACTACAATACATTTTTATAAACAAACTCTCCCATCCATACCTAATCACCCATTACTCAGACCCTTCAGACCTGACATGGGGCCAACCCGCCCCCGGAAGGCACAAACACCATCAGACTGCAGGACTTGTTCGATCCTGGAGACAACAGCATTTTGCGGAACGGACAGCCCCCGGGGCATACATAGGGCCCTGGACCCACAAAACACCAGAACTGAGCCCCTTTTCTTAGCCCGGGCCTGCAGGACACCGGGCGGTGATGCCTCTACGCTGGCCTCGATGCCAGGCAAAAAACAGGAGAGGATCAACCGGAGCCCAAGCCCAGCAGGGGAACCAGGAGCATGGCACACCTGTAGGGAACTGAGGCCCCGCCACAAAACCCCACCAGGGTGCCAGCAACTGTAGCTCCGCAGAGCCCTGCGCCAGGAATAGCCAACCTGCTGAAGGCAGGACAAAATAAACTGGATGACGTGGGTTAAGGGGAGGAGTTATACAGAACAAAAGGAATAGAAGAAGGTCCTGTGTCGGAGGCAGAGGCCTCATGATATAAGTTCTGGGACCAGGAAGAGTGGACGTGGAGGTAATGTCTTTCACTTCACTGCGGCCACGTGACCATCGTTCAAAGTGGGCAGGAACTAAAGGGTACAACGTTCCCTTACTTTTTTGGAAATTCGTGATTGTTGCTTTATTATATTGAACCCAGACACCCCTTTCCAGGATGCCAGTGATGGGCACATTTATTTAAGTATTTAGTAACTGCTTTCCTACTGGGTCGTGCAGGTAACACTCCAATGACACACCATGCTGAGCAAGCTTGCAGGTGCTGGGTTGCTGTTGTTCCTTTTTATAGACCACCTGGGATATAACGCTCATTGTCAGGCAGTCACAAAGCCCCGTTCTCGGCACTGATATGTGCCTTCTGCAATTAATCATGGATTACTGCACACACAGTGTCTGTACAGGTGGGGTGTGTGGAAACAGCCCTAGTCATGCCTCTTAAGATGTGGGAAGGGTGGGTGATTGAAAGGGGGAGGCTGCTTAAAGATGCATGCTGTGGGGGACAATGACCAACTAGTTGTTGTTATTTAAATGTTGCATTTTATTTTGTTGTGCTCTCTCTGTCTTAATAGTACTGTAAACACAGCATTGTGGGGTGCAGTGGAGAAAAGGAAGGTATGGTGTTTGCACTGTGGGTGGGGTTAAATATGGGGTTGCTGGGGAGACGGGAGGTGGGGGCTGGTGCGGGAGTAGAAGGGGGCGGGGCATGTGAACATAATACCACAACTTTTTATTTTTTTACACTTCGACCACTGCACGTGACAGAGATACACGGCCCAGAGACCCCAGAACTGCTAGAACATTGTGGGTGTTGAACCAACTCCTCAGAATTTGATATGGCATGCTCCCCTGCCACATAGCCTAGATGGTCATTATGGAAGGAACAGCTAGAAATGTTCTTTGCAGTTTCTGGGGCAGTCGATGATGACAAGACAAAGTCAATGCTCTTGTTCCACACAGACAGTAAGGTCTCCAAGGTTTGGTTCTTACATTGCCACAGTAAATATTCTGACAAATTATTTTCCCCCGATTGTGAAAGAGGATTACGAGAGGTTTCAAGTTCGCCAGAATCTTTAGATGCATTCAATCTACAGACGTTAGATTATCCAAAAGTGTTTCTCCTCCAAATTATATAAACAGATCCTTAAAGAACCTGGAATGATGCTGCTACGAATAGTTGAACTGGGGTGGGACATTGAACTAATCGTATCGTGGGCCGCCCACATGGAAGAGGCAAAGAAGGGGCTCGATTTTGAAGATGCTCATGCAATACGCCCCGCCCTGAGGAACATGAAACAGAGGTCATGCGAGCAGTCAGTCGACACATCTACAATGACTGGAACAAGTGCAAAGGAGTACTACCGCAGGCAATGTGGCTGCTGTGGGACACTAAGCAGTTGTGCAAATGTCTGCAGAGCCCCATGGCTGCCTCGATCATTCCAGAAAAATTCACCCCTGACAAAATGGCGTCTGTCCAAGCTAGAAGTGGTTTCCAAGGGGGCGATGGACGAAATTATTGATATCAGCAAAACACTGGACAGTGAAGACGTATTCTTCATTTCAGCACTATTTCAAGATATACCGGGGAAGAGGCAGCAACCCTGCTGTGCCATCACAATTCTATCGGCAGAGGAGCCAGTGGTGATAAGCACAGGACCATCTCAATATGAAGCCATTGACTACATGTTATAAATTAAAACCCACTCCCTGGCTGGCGAAACCAAAGGTACCCACTTTTAAGTATGAGGTTAACACCCTCTACCACTCGAGGGTGCATTACACACATATGTAGAATATAACCTGATGACAACACCAGCAGCTTTCTATTTTACTATGGAGGCCAAAGAAACACTTTGTAGTTGCAACACAGCAGACGTTCTTGGTCTACTATATTTTGCTTTCATTGTCTACCAAACCAACATCGATGGACTGCATTTAGAATATCAGCACCTGTTACAAGGTGTGAGTTGTTTCCAAAATCAAAAGGTGTGGTTTCACATAGATCCCACATTACAACTGGTGGCCCTAAGTCATTGCTGCATCCAGTCCCACCTCAGAATAAAATGAGAAGATGAGTTGCACCAGCTTGAAGATGCCAACATTATAGAATTAATGAGTGGGCCCAACCCATGGGCGTCCCCCATAAGTGGTGGCGCCAAAACCAAAACAGCCAGGTGAAGTCTACATATGTGTGGATATCGAATTCACAACAAGGCGATTCGATCTGAATGACATCCTATCCCGACACTCAATGACATACTGGCTGACCTGCAGAGGGTGTCAATTCATCTACTGTTGATCTTTGTTCCTGTTCTCACCAGATAACGTTACATCTGGAGACCCACCCCATCATGACCTTATCAGATCATGTGGGCCTCTTTCCATACAAGAGGCACAGAATTGCGGTGTCATCAGCTGCAGAAGTTTTCCAGCATTTGATTATGGGTGTTCTAGCTGGACTACAAGTTGTTATCAACATAAGTGATGATGTCTTGATATACTCCAAAACGGAAAATTAATATTTGGCTAGAGTCGCTGCAGTGTTTCTTCTAATGAGACAGAATGGACTCGCATTACATGAAAAGAAGTGTTGTTTCTTTCAGTGGAAAGTAAACTTTTTTGGGTTCGAATTCCAGGACTGAGGGTGTCAGCAGATCCACAGATACAAAGAAGATAGAAGATGTTAGGTAGGTTTTCAAGGTCACTATAAAGGTTTCTAATAATCCCAGTTAATCAAAGACACTCTCTTAAGAGGACGTGACCAGGCAGCAAGGCTTTTGAGAATGCAAAACTGGCTCTGGTTGAGGTGCGACAATGGCTTTCTCTGAAGAACTACCGGCGCCGTTGTTGCCATGCCACCACATTACGAGTTCTGCTTGCGGGGGCCGCTCTGCACGCGTGGTCAGACCAGGCATGCAGACCGGCACCCGTGAGCAGAACAGGATGGTAGCAACGATACCGTTATGAATGGTACCGCTGCTGCCATCCTCCCCATTTCCATTGAGCCCCAGGCCCACAAAGGTCGCAATGGACCAGTAATTCCTCTTTCGCGGGACGCGGAGGCGGACCCGAGATTGGGGGTAGCCATGCCCTTCATAAGGGCATGGCTAACTCCAAACTTGTAATGAGGCCCATTGCTTATGCATTTGCACTTTGTTGGTGTTAGTTTACAAGTCACAGCCCTTTGAAGCACTTTGAACACTTCATATTGTGATAATTGGATGTGAAGATGAATGTTTACACATCCTATCTTATATGTTGTAGGTTTTAATTGTATATTGTAATAAATTGAGGAATAAATATTCCCATGTTCATGTTGTGTGTGGTATCTGGATATCATTTATAGAGTGGACATATGTTCCCCATTGGTAAATAATTTTGCGTAATAGTTCATGTACATTCAATTTCTCTACGTGTTTACAAACTGTGGCAATCGGCGAGCGTGAATTTTAGAACCATACATCACACCAAACATTTTGTGGTGTAGCTAGAGGAGAGCTCCTGATATCTCGAGTTTTACCAGCCATTAAGGAAGGAACCCACAAAGGGACTTTCGAGGTAATTACAGTACCACAATTTGCGATACCAAAGTTACCGCCTTCCCCATTCCCATTGAGCCCTATGGGGGCAGAAATGGGAATGGGGAAGGGCCAATGATGAATGGGGAATTACCGCCCCGCCAACCTTGGAATAGGGCGGTAATTCCGCCATTCACCATGGCAGAGTTGGTAAAATAACGGCGGCAACGATGGCGCTACTAGCGCCATGGTTACCGCCTGGGTTGTAACGAAGCCCATTGAATGAAAATCAACCGGACACCAGTGACCTTGCTGGATCTAAGTGTTGGTGGGATGAGGAATCAGGAAATGCCACCTGGTTGTGACAACAACGAGGGTATCCCCATAACCTAATATCCCAGGGGGGAGAACAGGAAGGTGCCCGCCAGACTTACAGACTAAGTAATAGAAATCTGAGGAGATGGTAAAGGTGGCCTGATCAATCCTATTAAGGGACAGATAAGAGCTCTAACCAAAAGTTGAAATGGTAATGTTTGTTCATGTTTCAGTTTCATTCATGGTGAAGGAGGGATGTTATAACATCATGCTGCTGAGCGCATTTAACACCTGCAGACATGACACGAGTTATGAATAAAAAGGAACCACCCTTCCAGGGTGGTATCAGTTGTACTAAAGCAGACAGTGAGTGTTTTTGTCATTATTAGCTGCGGGGTAACATGCCCCCCCAAAAACTGACTACATCACTGCCCTTTCCAGCAAATGGGGCGGGGTGAGGGCGGTTAATAAAGGCCTATGGTTCATACAGTTCAAGATCTTGTTCCTACATTCTCATTGTCCTTTATGATGGCCTGATCTTGGAATCTTCGTTACCCATGATCCTGCTGTCTTCCTCATCCTGCACTTGTTCTATCATTTGTTGATGTGGTGCTAGATGTTTCTGCTAGCAAAAATAATGCGTGTTTCCTTTCCTGTTGCAGTCGATTTTGTCTCCTCTTCTCCTGTGCTTTTGTTTGCTTTGGAGCTTTCTTGTAAGTGTCTCTCTGAACTCTGTGCACCTTCCTGACCCGTTTTTGTAAAAAGCACGTCTTTCACAATCTATATTTTGCCAAACGTAGCTTTGATTGCACTGTGGTGAATCTCCTTAACAGGGTTGGTGGGCTATAACTGCTGCAGGTCTCCCTGTCTTTGTGGGCCAAACATACCTTTACCCTGCTTTCTGCAGAGGTCTGGGCCACCTGTAGACGTTGAAGTTGATATTTTGGTATTCCCGCAAGAAGGGCATTGCAGTCGTCCAGTTTGGAATTAGTGAGGGTACCTACCACAGTGCAACGGTCCTTCTCAGAGATAAATGGGAGTAAGGGTTTTAGAAGTTTCCGTTGAAAATAAAAAGATTTTATAATTTGATTAACATGTAAGTTGCAGGTTAGGTTGGACTCCCAAATGCAGCCACCATTTTTTACTGACTGGGTATATTTATTTGGACTCCCAAATAGGGCAGCAAAGGGAACCCAAGAGATCACATTGGCCAATTTCTGTTTAGGGCCAAAAACAATGATCTCGGTGTTCGAGGGGTTTGACTGGAGTTTGTTTTCCAACATCCGGAGTTGGATTTTCTTTCAGCACATTTCACAACTTGCTCTACTGCCTCCAAATGTTGCCCAGATAGATGGAGATCTGCTTATCATCTGCATGAGTGGTACTGTAGGTCAAGCTGGGCAAAAATATTGAGCAGTGGGCGGATGTAAACGTTGAATAGTAAGGGAGACAAGGATGACCCGTGCGGTACTCCACAAGCGACTGGTAGTGCATCAGAAAGATATGGGCCTGTCTTAACCTGTTGAAATTGATAAGCTAGGACTGAATCAAACCATTTAGTGGCCTCTTTGGATACATGTGCCAGGAATGTCAGTCTGGCTTTAAGTATACCAAAGTCAACCTTGTCTGCAGCTTCGAGAAGGTCATCTCAGACAGCCAGTAGGGCTGTCTCTGTGCCATGACCTGGCCTAAATCCTGATTGGTAACTATCTAAAATGTTGTTTTCTTCCAATAAACCCTTCAATCATGTGATTGCAATCTTTTTCAGGATTTTAGCTGCCCAGAGAAAGGCCGCATTCGGGTGATAGTTGGAGAACATTTTATAATCCAATTTGGATTTCTTTTAGCAGTGGGGTGAGATATGATTTTTTTAATTCCACTGGTACACTGCCCTGGGTTAATGTCGGTATATGCCTGCTTAGAGCTTGCACATGTTGTTTGGCCAGGTAACCTGGGATAGGTTCGTAGCTATGATTGGTTGGTTTGAGGTTGGTAATACGTTTCTCTATGCTTTCTTCTGTCACCAATGAAAAGGTGCTGCAGCTCTGTTATCTACCGAGTGATCAGTGATGACCTCAATGTGTGGATTCACCATATGAGAGTGGATGTTGAGTCTAATACGATCGATTTTCTCTGGGAAAACAATTCATTGCAGCCGTTTGCCACATTTTATGATTGTGATAAACTGACATTTATACAGGCAGGATTTGAATAATGTCTAATGGGCATGAACAGAGCTTTTGGTCTTTTATCTGCGAGATTTATCTGTTTCTGAAGGCAAAGAGATTTGGCCAATATAATCTCGCCCTTATAGATCTTTAAAGCAAACTTGGCTTTAGCGTGCTCAGTAATAGCTCTGGTCCTGAGCCATTTGTCTATGCTTTCCGATAAAGCCCCTTGAGAGATTTCAGTTTTTCACTGTACCATTGAATTTCCTTTTGGCGTGGTTTTGTCCTTTTTTAGGGGATCCATGATCTCACAGTTGATTTGTAGCTGCTGCATCTGGTTTAAATAAAGCTCTGTGCAGGTAGAATCCTTTAAAGCTACTGATGCATCGCACAGAAGCTTAGTATCTGAAATGATAGCAAGATCTTTTTTTCAGTGATGGAATTCTCAGCTTGTTGTTGCCTTCTTTTTACCTAGAGTATGGTTGGTAACCAGGCTGAATCTCACCATGAAGTGATCTGACCAGCTGACTGGGATATTATCGAGATGGTCTAAACTAAGGTCTCTGGACAGTACGGGATCAGGACAGTGACTATTTCTGTGTGCTGGTAAGTTTGAGAGAATACAAAGATTATGTGATTCGAGAATATATTTTAGATGTCTAAAATCGAACTTGTCAGGATTAGTGCACCAAATATTTATGTCTCCTAAAATAAATAACGTGGAGTGACAGAGGTATTCTGTCCCTACATAGGTTTCCATGATATCCAAAAAGCGATTGGCTCATCCTGGAGGTCTATAACATAGGATGATTTGACATGATTCTGTAGGAGTAAACTGGCATGTACAAGTCAATACATGAGAAGTGTCACCCCAGTTCAAAGTGTGAAAATGTAGAAGTTCGCAAGTGTTTTTATATACAATAGCAAACCCCCTCCCCTTTTTGCTGTTCTCTGTTCAGCCACTTGTTCTGGTATTTATCCGGCAGCAGAGAGTGGAAAGTTGTTACACAGGATTCACTTATCCACAAAATATCTGGATTGCTGAATTGAATATATTTTTGTGGCTGATCTAGCGTTTACCAATGCCATAGTAAGTGTAGGGACTGTCATGTCTTGTGGAATCAATGTAATGAGGACACATGAAATACTTAAAGACCTGATCTTATTCGGGGCACAGAGTGAAAGAAAACCTTGCGGCGAGTCTCTGAAAGACTAAAGACAAAAGAGCATCTCTAGAGTAATTTTTGAACATTGTGGTTACGATGCAAGAGTTTCGAACTGACTAGCGCAATAAAAACCACAGCAATGAGGTTATTGACAATGTTCAGTAGAGAGAGCAGAGTAAAATAGTAACAGTGAACTTACCAGTTGAGTAGCCAGTAGAAAAAGGGCCAGGTGTACACCCGTACACCACGGACTGCCACAGACCAGCTTGCCGGTGTTGCATCTGCGCTGTCACCCCCAGTGGGCAAAGAAATATGCCCAGAATCTACAATTCCCAAGGGGGTTCTATTTTCAGCTGCTCGTTTCCTAAGAAAGTTGGGCACAATATAGAAATCAAATCTAGGCAGCCTGATGAGTCAAGCTATTTCACAATTAAAATTAAAATCTTAAAATTGGCAGCAACTTTGTTCCAATCTCAAGGACATTTTTAAAAGAGCAACACAATGATAAATAACAATTATTAAAAGCTAACTGGAAATTAAATTCTAGGCTTGCTAAAAGCAATTTGCGAAATTCATCACGATTTAAGATGCGATTAGCTGACAAAGTAAACCAACTACATGGCACAGCAACCTTTAAATAGTGGAACAGACCTGTTTGGTGGCGTCATGCCGGTGCTGTCAGCAAAGAAATATGCCCAGAAACTACAATTACCAAGGGAGTTGTAGCTTCAACTGGTGGAACGTAGAGAGGGTGTAGAGAGAGTGGAGGTAGGGTGGGTGGGTGTATAGAGCATTGATGTAGGGTGGCTCTAGAGAGAATGGGGGTAGAGTGGGTGGGGGTAGAGAAAGTGGGGGTAGGGTCGATGGGTGAGAGTAGGGTTTGTAGGGGGGCTAGAGAGAGTGGGGCTAGGGTAGATGGGGTAGAGAGAGTGGGGTAGGGTTAGTGGGGTAGAGAGATGGGGTTTGGGCTGATTGGGGTAGAGAGTGAGCGGGTTTGTAAGTAGGATGGGGGTAGAGAGTGTGAGGGTAGGGCGGGCAGGTGGGGTAGACAGGGTGGTTGGGTGGGGGTAGAGAGAGTAAAGATTGGGTGGGTGAGGGTAGTATGGGTGAGCATAGGCTGGTTGGGGTAGAGCAAGTGGGGGTAGTGTGTTTGGGGAAGAGAGCATGGTTGGTAGAGAGTGGGGGAATTGTGGGTGGGTGGGAGGATAGAGAGAGTGGAGGTATGGTGTGGATGTAGAGAGAGTGGTGGGAGCGGGGAGTAGAGAGAGAGGTGGGAGGGGGGAGTAGAGAGAGATGAGGTAGGGTGGGTGGGGGTACAGTAAATGGGGGTAGAGCCAGTGTGTGGGGGTAGGGAGAGTGGGAGTAGGGTGTGTGGGCAGGGGTAGAGAGAGTGGGGGTAGGATCAGTGGGTCGGGCTTGAGAGAGTGGGGGTAGGGTGGGTTGTACTAGAGAGAGTAGGGGTAGGGTGGGTGGGAGTTGATAGAGTGGGGGTGGGTGGGTGTTTGTAGAGAGAGTGGGGGTAGGGCAGGTGGGGTATAGAGAGTGGGGGTAGCGAGTGCAGGAGTAGGGTGGGTGGATTGGGGTATAGAGAGTGGGGTAGGCTGGATGGTGGTAGGTTTGGGGGGTGGGACTCGCGAGAGTGGATTAGAGTGGGTTGTGTAGAGGGAATGGGGTAAAGAGAATGGGGTTAGTAGAGACAGTGGGCTTAGGGTAGGTTGGGGCAGAGAGCATGGGGTTGTGGGTAGGGTGTTGGTAGAGAGTGTTGGGGTATGGTGGATGGGTTGTGGTAGACAGTGTGGGGGCTGAATGAGTGGTTGAGGGTCGAGAGGGTGATGGTAGGTTGAGTGGGATAGAGAGCGTGGGGTTGTGGGTAGGATGGGGGTAGAGAGTGTTGGCGTAAGGTGGGTGGGTTGTGGTAGACAGTGTGGGGGCTGAATGAGTGGTTGAGGGTCGAGAGGGTGATGATAGGGTGGGTGGGGTAGGGAGCGTGGGGGTGGGGTAGGGTGATTGGGGAAAGAAAGAGTGGCTGGTAGAGAGTGGGTATATATGGTGAGTGTTTAGGGGTAGAGCGTGGAGGTGGAGAGGATAGGTGGTGGTAGAGAGAGAGTAGACGTATGGTGTGCTGGATGTAGAGAGAATGGTGTTATGGTTAGTGGATGGTAGTAGATAGAGTGGATATATTGTGGGTGGGTGTAGAGAAATTGGAGGAAGGATGAGTGGGTGAGGGTAGAGAGAGTTGAGGTAAGGCGGGTTAGAGAGAGTGGGGCTAGGGTTGGTGGTTGTAGAGCGATTGGGGGTATGGTGTGTGTAGAGAGAATGGGGGTAGGGTGAATGGGCTAAAATGACAGGGCTAGGGTGGGTGGAGGTAGAGAGAGTGGGGGTAGGGTTGTTTAGGGTGGAGATAGTGTGGCTTGGGTGAGTGAGGGTAGAGATAGTGGGGGTCGGGTGGGTGGGTTGGGGTAAAGAGAGTCAAGGTTGGATGGATGGATTGGGGCAAAGAGAGTAGGGGTAGGGTGGGAACATGGGGGGATAGAGAGAGCATGGTAGGGTTGATTGTCTGGGGTAGAGAGGTGGGCATAGGGTGGATTTGTGTACAGAGAGTAGGAGTAGGCTGGGTGGTGGTGGAGAGGGTGGATGTAGGGTGGGTGGGTGGTGATGGACAGGGTGGATTAGCATGGATGGGGGTAGTTGTTTGGTGGAAAAACACATGAAGAACGAAGCAGCCTCAGGAGGACTTGTCAAAAGTAGCCCTAAATAGCCCAAACAAAAAACAACCAGCACAGGCAATCGGGGAGCGTGGGTTGGTGGGGGTAGAGAGAGTGGGCGTGGAGTGGGTGGGGGTAGAGGGAGTGGGGACAGTGGGTAGCGAGAGTGGGTATGGGGTTGGTGGATTTATAGAGAAAGGCAGCCTCAGGGGGACAAAAAATCGGAAGCTGTCAAAAGTAGCCAAAATATTGCCGACATGGCAGCAATAAAGGATCCAAATTAGCCCAATATGAAATCACTGGGCAGATGATAAATGGAAAGCCCACCACCTGACTTGCATCTTGAAGCTGCCGATTGGAGCAGATATTTTTAGGGAACTTCTCTTTGGAAAGAAAAACAAAGGAGTTTGGAAAAGAGATTTTTAGTGATTTGTCAGTTTCATGCCATGACATTGCCAACCAGATATTCTCAGTTCAGAGTCCCCATTCCCTCTCTCTCTCCTCTGTAACAACGGTACTGACAATTTTGTGTCATAAGCCCCACAAAAGTTCACCGAAACCAAAGTTGTCACAGAATTCAGGGTTGTTCTGTGAGTCGCTCTGGCACAAAGTACAACTACCCTGTATTCGGAGAGTGCAATCAAAGCCACCCATTCCTATGAAGATGATGATTTATGATGATTAATTATTTGTATTGTGCACCAGGACGAACCAAATTGTATGGAGGTGTAGATGTTAACATAAGAGGCAAAAAAAACAACAACTGCATAGCATTAGAAAAGAGGATCAACTAGTCAGGGGAAGCCTACTTTAAGAGAGAACAGCTTCTATTATTCCTATTATTTAATGAGGAAAGTTGTCAGGGCTCTATGGATGTGATGGAGTGATTCCAGAGACCTAATTCCTTGGCAGATGCTGTTGCAGAGCTTGGGGCCATAAACAGCAAATCTCTGATCACCCCGGGTGACACAACGAGATCGGTGGATATTCAGTAGCAGATGGTCTCCTGAGCGTAACAGCCTTGTCCGTTGGTATCGACTAAGCTTATCTGCTAGGTAGGCTGTAGTGAGCCCCTTCAATCTCTTATATATCAAACAGACAGTCTTAAATTTGATCTTATCATCGACTGCCAACCATTGTAGGGTACAACGTGCATTCGAGGCATGGTCATATCTATTCAGGCTGCAGGTTAATCTGACCTCTGCATTCTGTGCTCTTTGCAGTCTCTGTCGTTTGTAGGTATTCCAACAAGAAGACTATTGCAATAGTCTAAGTGGGAATTTACCAGTGACCCCACAACCACAGCATGGTCACTGCTTGGAACATAAGGCAAGACTTGTCACAGAATACGCAGAGTAGAACACTGCCTAGACTGTAGCGCTAACCTGACTTTCACTGCCTAGATTATTTAGCCAAATGCACCCAAGATTTTTTATCTTGGATGCAAATATGAGATCATCCCCCAAAAATGGGAATCCTGTGGGCATTTTCCTGCCGTAAGAAGTTGTTTTGGCCCAAACAGGGCAACCTCCGTCTTGGCTGGGTTTAGTTGCAACTGGTTTGCCATCATCCAATGACTGACTTCCTCGAGACATTGATTGAAGATGGAAAAAGTGTGTTCCTCATCTCCTACTTTAATGAAAACCTGGGAGTCATCGGCATAAAAGTGGAAGTAAATCTGATGACTACACAGGATATTCATCAATGGTCTCAAATAAAGATTAATAAGTAACAGGGAGTGGGAGGAGCCCTGTGAAAGCCCACAACCAATGTAGATGGAGTCTGAGAGGAAACCCCCCATTTTCTTCTGCTGATGCTGATCTGACAAGAAAGAGACAAACCATTTCAGAGCATGGTCGAGCCACTAAAAAGTATGAATTGATCAACAGAGTTGAAGGCCGTGGAGAGATCCAACATTATCAACAATGAAAGGTCTCCATTATCCACGTCACCTTGCACTGCCAAGAGCGCTGTCTCAGTCCCAAACCTTTGTCTGAATCCCGACTGAAAAGCATCCAGCAAAATCTCCCTTTCAACAAAGCCTTGCAGTTTGTTGACTGCAACTTTCTCCAGCAGATTGACTGGGAATGGGATACCAGCAATCGGGCGGTAGTTCTGCAGTGCAGATATATCCAGATTATTTTTTTTCAAAAGTGGCATGATAATAGTTTTATTCAAATCCACGGGCAAACAACCTAGCTCTAGTAATTTAATAATAACATTTGTAATAAACTGTTTGCTGCACAGGCTGGCAGAGGAAACAGAAGATCATTGGTGGGTTTAAGCTGAGCGATCAGTGCCCATACTTCATCCTCTGCTACAAGTTTAAAATCAAAAGGCGCTGAGCATTCCCACGTCGCTAGGCATCCCAAAGAATCCTTTCCCACTAGATCTGGGCCCTTGTCAGAGGGTTGGGGATTAGCAACAATGTTACTTTGGATCTTTTCTATCTACTCCTTAAAGAGGTGCACCTAGGGTGACAAAAATTTGTGATGGCTGAAAAGAGCTCTCTAGGATGGTTCTTCACAGCATCAATTTTAGCATGAATGTGTGCAGAATTAGATAAAACGATTGCCTGCTTGTGCAACTTCAATGTAATGTTTGCCCTACGATGGCTATCTTGAGCATTAGCCTCTCTCTATTTCCGCTCTGCAGCTCTACACTCTCTCCGTAATGGTAGCAGGTGAAGGTGATTGATTGTCACTCATCTGTGCTGGATTCACTTGATCTCATGTAGGCCAGAACCTTTGCCAAAAGGAGGTGTACAAGGAACCTGGAGAGGCTGTAGAGGAATTTGTGACCGCCTTGAGACATCTAGCACTATCGTGTAAGTTTAAAGACTCTTTTGACAAATGCATCAGGGACCAATTTATGATCAATTGTAGTACTAATAAGATTTGTGAAGAGCAATGGCTGAGGGATGAACCATCATTAGATGAGGTGTTATGCATAGTGAAACGAGTGGAACATTCTATGGCCTGTGATAAAAATAATCAGAGAAAGATAACAATGAAGTAAAGGTAGAAGTACTCAATGTTGGCGAGGGAAGCCAGAGAAGGAAGGTAAAGGAAAAGTTGAGTGGAAAAGAAAAGGGTGAAGCCAAGTAAAACATTTAGAAAAATGAGAGAAAAGATGCAAAAGAACGCTTATGCTTCAGGTGTGCCCGTAGCACACATTTTGCGGCAGCATTTGTATGTCTGGAAAGGAGAGCAATATGTGGTAAATGTAAAAGAAGGGGACATTTTGCTAACTGTTGAAGAAATTACCAATTGTATCAGAGAAGAGTGATGGTGGTGAATGATGAACATGGTATTGGGCATTCGGAAGAAGAAGAGAGTACTAATGTAGAAAATATTACTGTAAATGTGATTCATGATGATGATGAAATATAGTGTGAAATCCCTTATGCCATGGTAAAATTGAATGGTAGGTGTGTGCGATGATGGCTGATTCAGGGTCAAGGATTTCAATGATGTCTAGAAAAGTGTTCGAAGAGCAGATGGATGGTAATGGTAAGGATCTGATCAAGCCTGACATAAATCCAGAAGGGTATAACCAGGACCGGATAGAACTGCTTGGGTATTTTATGGCAGAATTTTAATTGAAGGGAAGATATGCCAAAGGAAAAGTTTATATTACTAAAAGGGGGATGACTTTGTTTGGGTGGAGGGATCAAAAGAGACTAATGGTGAGATTGGATCCTAATCAAGATGATCAGGTGTTGCAAGTGTACACCTCAGGATGTGTTGAAGATAGGTATGAGAGTGTGCTCAGGAAAAGTTTAGGCAGAGTGAAGGGAATTCCATCATTGAAATATTTTTTTAAAGGGAAGCCTACCAGTGATACCAAAGTTGAGGCCGGTTTCATTCTCTTTACGGGAAGATGTGAAAAATGAATTTGAAACATGTTGAATATGGGTGTGATTGAAAGAGCTGGTGGTGTGTAATGGATTTCTCCTTTAGTAATTGTGAAGAAACCATTGGGTGATTTAAGATTATGTGTGGATCTGAGAGAGGTGATAGGGTGGTAATGGTGGGTAGACACACTCCCCCCAACATGAGTGAATTGCTAGCCATGGTAGGTCATGGTAATTTAAAAAAAAAAACTAGATATGGCATTGGCATACCATCAAGTGGAACTCGAGGATACATGCAGGAAATTAACAGCCTTTATTACACATGAAGGTGTATTCCAATATAGGAGGATGTCATTCGGTCTGGTGTCTGCGTCGTCTGTCTTTCAGAAGATTATGGAAAGATATGTGACATATTCTGTTTTCAAGATGACATTCTGATCTCTGGTGAGAATGAGCAGGTCCATGATGAAAGACTGAGTAATGTCCTGAAGATATTGGGTGAAAGAGGAATAAAATTAAGGAAAGAGAAGTGTGCATTCTGCGTCAACAAGGTAGAATACCTGGGTCATGAAATTTCAGCCCAGGGCATAAAACCGAAACGTTCTATGGTGAGTGAAATCAAGAATGTGACTAAAGGACAGTTGCGATCATTTCTTGATATGCTTGAATTTGATCAGAAATTAGTGAAAAATTATGCTGAGAGGTTTACTGAAATGAGAAGGTTATTAAGGAGGGAAGAAGAATTTGTGTGGAGTGAGGCGTATCAAAGGGAATTCAAAATGATTAAGGAGGAGATAGAGTTGGCAGCTCCTTTGAAAAATTTAACACAAGGAGGATGAACATAATTACTGTGGATGCCAGTGACATTGGTTTGGGAGCTATATTATCGCAGGTGAATTCCCAAGGGGAAGAAGAGATCATAGCGCATGCCTCAAGAGCGTTGAAAGGTGCCGTACTGATGTACTCTGTCCTGGAGAAGGAAGCTCTAGGGTGTTTCTGGGCTGTGGAGAAGTTCAAATGTTTTGCCTGGGGGACACATTTTGTTATTAAGACTGATCATAAGCCGTTGAAGGCAATTATTGAAAATAAAGGTCTTGATAAAGTCTCTAGAAGAGTTGCAAGATGGATCACTAGATAACAGTGCCATAGTTCTGAAGTGTGTGTTGTACCAGGAAAAGATAACATGTTAGCCGATTGTCTGTCGAGGCTAGCAAGAAGTGAAAATAAAATTGTCCAAGATGGGAATATGGAATTGCTTTGTCCCACTGGAGATAATATAGTGAGTAAGGAAGAATGGGTGAGGTCAGTAGGAAATGATGAAGTGTTAGCCAAGGTAAAGTTGTATGTGGAAAGTTGTTGGCCTAGGAAGAATGAGCTATCCCGGAAAGAAAGGCCTTTTTGGGATGTTCGGGAGGAACTAAGTGTTGAGGATGGTATTGTATTTCGGTGGGGAAAGGTGGTGGTTCCTGAGGGCATCAGAACAAGGATGATAGATATAGCTCATAAACGTTACATGGGTGTTTGTAAAACCAAAGCGGTCCTAAGAGCTGATTACTGGTGGCCCAGGTTAGATAAACAAGTTGAAAAGATATTGAAAGATTGTACTGGTTGTGTTGAAAATGGAAAGGGTCTCAAGGCGAAGAGACAGCCTATAATGTACAATGAAGTGCTGGGAAGAGTGTGGGAAGAGGTGGCTTTGGTCATTTTGGGACCTGTAGAGATGGATTATGGACAAGGTACGGTTACTTTGGTGATGGTGGATGCATTTTCTAGATGTAGTGAGTACAAAATAGTGAGTGACATAAGTGGTGGGAGGATTGTGGAATTTTTGTGAGAGGTTTTTGGAAGAGAAGGATTTCCAAAATATATGTTGACAGATATTGCACTCCAATTCACGGAAGATGTTTTCAAGAGTTTGTGAGAAGTTATGGTATTACACATGAAAGGACTGCGATATATCATCCTGAGGGGAATGGTTTGGTGGAAAGAGAGAATCGATGTATTATGGAGGGAGTTCGGTTGGCAAGTGCTTGTGGAGTGATTAGGGGATGGCAGTTGAAGAGAGAATGTGTGCACTAAGAATGGCGCCTTGTTCCACCACCGGTGTATCTTCATTTGAATTAATGAGAGGATGGAAGGTGTATACTACGTTGTGTCCTCCATGGATGGAGAGGCATGGGGAGTCGGATTATGAAGTGATGAAATTGAGAAAGACCATGCAAAGAAAGAAGGAACACTATGTTGTAAGGGATTTCAGTCAGGCACACACCCAAGTCTCGCCCAGCATGTAGTGCGCAAATGAAACCCTTATTTATTTGTATCTATAAATTCAATATTCTGAATGGTATACCACTAATATCACACCCTTGTCAAAATACCCACCCGGTCACACTGAACCAGGAATTAGGCTAGTTTGGAACGGTAAATATTTATTTATTTCTTTAGAATTTAAATTCACAATATATTTTTAATAGGTAACAACAATCACCAATGGGGTGACAGAACACTGAATAATATCTTTAATGCACTGGGAATCAGGTAATGAACACAAAAAGAATGCAGCACAGAAAAGAATACTTTTGGGTTGGATAGGAACAGATAGCACTGTGGCTAGCGGATCCCCCTGCAACACCCCTGATCCCACCAATAGGCAATTTAGAGAGGTGAGGAGAGAGCAGGTACTCAGGAATAATACAGAACAAACAGAATATCACTCCCACCTTCCCCCCTTAAACACAAGAGAAAAACGGGTTTGACTTTTCAACTGTTACAATGGCTTTCAAACACTAAATGTGGTCAAAAATGCTTAAATTATTATAAATGTCTACGGGAGCCGCTTTGAACAGATGCAAACAATCAAAAGCTTTGATTTACTGAAAAGAAAACATTTGGAATCTCAAAGGCAAAGTGGGAAATAATTTAAAGGCAATTCACATGTGTAAAACCTTTGCAAAACGTGAATTTGCGGCAAACTTATACTATGCAATTTCTGATGAAAACGGGTCAAATACACGGTTGTGGAGATAGCTGAGGATGTTAGGTATCAGTGGGAATTGAAATTTCGTTTCCATCTTCAAAACTGTGGGAGTTATGGAGGTTTTCGGAAATAAAGACCAGAATTTGGACAAGCACTTCAGTTTAGAATCAGAAAGTATGGGTTATGCTTTTACACAAATAAACATGGCTATGCAAATGACGCTTCAACAAATAGACAGGATAGGATGGCACTACAGATTTTGACAATGTTACGGGTTATGAAAATAAGGATAGTTCAGAGATTAGGGTGGAACAAGATAATGCAAGGTATACAATAATTCTCTAGCGTCCTGTTAATACTCACAACCCAATGGGATTTAAGATTGTAGGCCCGTCAAGATTTTGGTCAAGATTCTGGTCAATGGATCATTCTATCAGGGAAGGACAGCACATCACCTAGGCCGGCCCCGGAACTGCACGAGATCTACCCTTCTGGTTTCTGGATATTTCAGATCAGCGGAATTGCGAGTTCATCAGGCAAGCATTATGGTAGCAAGCCAGATAGTTTCAGGATGCTTCCCCACACCACAGCGCTTCACTGGGTTGTAAGGATTAGTTGAGGATTAATTGAGGATGGAGGCCTAACCGAAAATGGTTCAGTTAACGCTTGGCCTGGTGATTGGCATCTGGATCTGGAAGGATGTTAAAGGCTGGATGTTGAATGCTGGATCAGAGTGCTTCGCTGGAATCAGAAGAGAGAGTGTGTCCTATGTGTTGTCAGATGTCTCTATTTATCCTTTCAAATGACATAACAAAATGGGTGTATGGGCCGGCTTAACTAAACTCGCCCCTGTGGACTGGGATTGGATCAGAGCCTCATCTCTGCCTTGCATCCAAGTGATTGGATCAAAGACCAATTATGTCAAGTTTATGGTTTGGTTTTTACAATCCTTAGAAACCTCCCATAGCCACTAGTATCTAAATCGAATTTTGTCCTAAATACATATTTATACATTTGAAACCTCTACGAAAATCACATGCAAGGATTACATCTTTTACAGAGTATCTGTTAATCAAAATCCCACAACTGTGAGACCTTGTTTCGCCTTTCTGCAGCATTTTGTCCATTTCTCCATGAAAACATTTTCCAAAGTTTCTCTCAATTTACACAAATATGCGTGTTTACCAAAGGAATGCGTGTGCAAAGTTGAACAATTATAGCATAAATACATTTCCCATAAAACCACATATATTGCCAGTCCTGTTCAGAATATGCTACACAGTTCCACTATGTTTTGAAATGTAGGGCCAAAAATTAGATTAACAACTCTGCCCTTGTTATATTTTTCACCACTTCTGATAGAGAGTTATAAGTCTCTAAAAAATGTTCATTCCATCTTCTTAGCAGCAAATTGTCCTCCTTTTGTCTGTCTCTACAGGCAAGGAGCAGCCCCCACCTTTGGGATTTCCTTCTGCAAGCCTAGTTTACGACTTTTTCACATGTCCATTTCCTGGCCTGGAGAATCTGCCATTGTTCAGTCCTTGGGAGCAGACACAAGTCTGTCCTACCCCACAATTATCATACGTCAGTGAGCATTGTTTTTCAACTTCTTGCAGGCCCAGCCAGCCTAAGTTAAATTTGAATTTCTTGACTTGAAATCCAGCACAAAACAAACTTGTTGCATCAGATGACATAGATAAATTACATTCTTAGCTTTAAACCTGTGGGATCAAAACAACTGAGATCCATGTTCCTTTCAGCAACAGTCCTTTTATATTTGCTAATCCGGCAGATCTTTAGTTTTAGAAAACTTTAAGTTTAATCAGGAGAGCCCATTTGACAGGGGCTGTCACTCACAGGTAGCCCAGTGTGGCTGCACACAGATTTTTGACAGGGGCTGAGTTTCACCCGCAAAGTGCTGCTGCTCCCTCTGCACTTTATGTTTATTTGTCATGGAGCCCACTGGCACTTTTTCTGCGGCGTGTGCTCTGTTCCACCACACATGCACCCTGGGTGGCAGATTGCGCAGCCATCTTTTTGTGTGTTGCAAAAGGCGGTTTTGGAGGTTTTGGTGCGCAAAAAGGTTTTGCCGCCATTTTACTGTTTCTCGCACCATAGATAGCAGAGTGAGGCCGCACAGCATAGCAGAGTGGGTCAATACATCCCACAAATCCCTCCTTCCGACTTCATTTTGACTTCCAGTCGAGGGGACGTCGGGCATTGGGATGTTCTTTTCTGTCCATGTGGAGAAATTCAGTTGCTTCTCCCGTCAGTGATTGAGGCGACACGCTCTCCTCGCTGGTTCAGGTTGGGATGGGATGATACTTCGGATTCCTTGGGTTTTTCCTCCCGGTCCCCGAGTGGTCCTCCTTGGTGATTCTTGGGATTTAGTGCCAATACTAGAAAACAGAACATAACACGGTTATGAAAATTTTCCCACTACTGTACCCACACATCTTCAGGGGATCTCAGCAGTTCCTAACAATTCCCTAACAATTGACAATATTCCCCATCTATTATTCATTGATCATTTACTCATTTTCTCAGGTGTAATTAATTAATATTTAATAATTTTTCTACCTGTCCGGATTTCCCCCCTCTGGGTGCCCGGTACGCTCTTCTATCTGCCGCAAAGTATGCCTGGGGTCGCAACTCTTTAGCTGGTTTATGTAGACCCACTTGTCTTCCCCTTCTGTCAAACTGCCCTTGGGGATGCAGATTCTGTAGGCGACTGGTGAGATTCTGTCCACAATTTCAAAAGGATCTTGCCAAGTTGGGAGGAATTTGCACACTTTGGCTTGGTTCCTTTGGAAATTGTACAAGTAGACCCGGTCTCCTACTTGATATTCCTTTTTAGTTGTCTTAAGGTCATAGTGGGTATTCATACTGTCTGCAGATCTTTCTAGCTTCTGCTGAGCATATGCAAAAGCATGTTGAAGGTGCTTTCTCAGATTCTCAACATACTCATGAGTTGTGGAGGCATTTATCAAGGTCTGCTCTTGGGTTCTGTAGAGCAGATGCTTGGGTAGCAGCATCCTTCGTCCAGTCATCAGCTCAAATTGAGACATTTTTGTTGCAGAAGAAGGGGTAGATCTGATGGCCATCAGGACAAGGGGTAATCGAATGTCCCAACTTGGCCCAGAATCTGCCACAAACTTTTTTAATATGCTCACAATAGTTTTATTGTACCTTCCAACTCCACCACTAGAGGACAACCGGTAGGCAATGTGTAGTTTCCTTTTTACCCCAAGTATCTCCCACATCTCTGTCATCACTTCGCTAGTGAATTGGCTACCTCGGTCTGACTCAATCCTTTGGGGTAGTCCAAAATGCGAGAAGATGTGCTTCATTATCAGGGCAGCTGCTGTTTCTGCCTTGCAATTTGTGGCCGGGAGATATTCCACCCATTTAGTAAACAAGCATGTTACGGTCAACATGTACTTGTTCCCCCTAGAGGAGCGAATCACAGGCCCGATAAAGTCGACTTGCAAATCTGACCAAGGCAGTGTCATCCCCTTCTTTTGGCGGGGAGCACGGTGTGTGAGTGATGATGGCTGAAATTGTGCACACACAAGACACCCCTTCAAGTATTGGTCGAGGTCCTGCCCCATGTGTGGCCTGTATGCAACCTCTCTCAAGATTTCTAATGTCGAATGAAACCCCTGATGACCGGCTGTGGCCTTATCATGGGCGTGACTTAGCATCAGGCTTCAGAATGAGATAGGGACCACCCACTGGTCATGTGCAGATATGGATCTCCTCACCGACAAACCGTCTTGGATTCAGAACATTTTTGGACATTTCATCAACACTCTGAGGTCCTCTTTCCCAATGCAATCGGTATCCGTCAGGGGAAGGTTCTCAGGGTCCTCAATGTGTTGATAAAACTTACCAATTATTGGATCCCCTTTTTGAGCCATAATCAAATCAGCATCTCCGGTCTCCTTACTCCATTGGGCAGTTGAGAGTTCATAGTGAGCATTTGTCTGGGACCTAGTGATAGCAGTGACCTGGATTTCCCCCAACAGGGATTCGATCTCAAGTAGATCCCCTTGGATGGCTCCGGTTGTGGCCAGCTGATCAGCTAAGTCATTTCCAGTTTTGTCAGGTTCCTCTACTTTCGAATGACCCTTAATCTTTTTCCTGTAGATGGTCATCCCATTCGAGGTGACCAGATCATCAATATTTTGTATTAGTTTTCTATTTGTATTTGTATTTGTTTTATTTGTATAGCGCAAACCAGGCCCGGAGGATACCGGGCGCATATTTTAGCAACAGTGGTTACATAATATTGAATTTCAGGTAACATTTAAATTGACATAGTAATCAAACACATTGGTGGTTTGTGCAGAGATACATAGGTAATCAAGTATTCAGAGTGCAGCTTGGTCATCAGATGTGACTAGCCAATGTTTGGCTTTGTGTTTGAATAGATTCAGAGAAGGAAGGTTTCTGATAGTAGGGGGGACAGAGTTCCACAATTTGGCTGCCAAAACTGGGAAGCTGGATCCACCGGCTGTTTGGAGCTTGTATCTAGGGATCATTAGGCTCTGGTTGAGGGTAGATCTTAGAGATCGAGATGGGGTATACTGCGTGAACCGTGAGGAGAGGTATATGGGGGCTAGGTTATTCATACATTTGTAGGTCAGGGCAAGCGATTTTAGAGAGATCCTTTGGGTGACTGACAGCCAATGAAGGTTCTTCCTGGTTTCCGAGATGTGGGCTGATCTAGGGATATTAAGGGCTGCTCTGATGGCATTGTTTTGTATGACCTGGAGTTTGTCTAAATTGCATTGATTAGTGCCATGGTACAGTGCATTGCAGTAGTCCAGTTTGGACATGACCAAAGTCCTAGCAAGGATTGTACAGTTATGAGTGGAAAGAAAAGGGCGGCATGCTGTGATCAACTTGCATGTGTAAGCAGCGGCGGCCACAACTGCATTCGTTTGTCTGTGGAGGGAGAGAGTGGAATCGAGGTAGATTCCGAGCGTTTTGATATCTTTGGAAACTTTTATGGAGTTTCCGTCGATATTAAAGGAGCTGAACAATGGGTTCAGCTTGTTAAGTCTTTGCTGTGTGCCTAGGATGAGGAGCTCTGTCTTGTCGTCATTGAGACAGAGCTCATGTTGAGCCATCCAGGTTTGGATGATGAGGTATATGTCATTTAAGGATTTCGAGTCTACCGTGTAATCGCCCGTGATGGGGATGAGTATCTGGGTGTCATCGGCATAGTTAGTGTAGGTGACACCCAGATAGTCGAGCACATCAAACAGGGGTTTAGTGAAAACGTTGTAGAGGGTAGGGGATATGCACGATCCTTGGGGGACCCCGCAAGGGACTGGCGCAGGGTCGGCAGAGGCGGTAGGGGAGAATACCTTCATCTGTCTGTTATCCAGGAAGGATTGAATCCAGTTAGTGGCCTTGTCAGAGAAGTGGGCAGCCGTTTTCAGGTTTTGACAGAGGATTTGGTGGTTGACCAAATCGAAGGCTGCAGATAAGTCTAATAGTAATAGCAGGGCTAGTTTGCCTTTGTATTTAAAGTCCTCAATTTAGGTTTTGAGATCTAGGAGGGCTGTCTCCGTACCGTGCTTAGGTCTGAAGCCGGATTGTCTCGTGCCTAGTAGATTGTTCGTTTCCAGGTAGTTCTGTATCTGAAGATACGCTGCTCTATCTAAGATTTTTAGCAGAAATGGGACTGTCGTGATGGGTCTGTAGTTGGTTGGGATCTCTGGATCTAAGGTAGGTTTTTTTAGGAGGGGGGTGACCCATGCATCCTTCAAGTTGTTAGGGACCACTCCCGATTGAAAGGAGGCATTGATAAACGTGGTAATAAAAGGTACGAGGTCATGTGCCGATTCCTTAATGATCTGGGCTGGACATGCGTCCCCTTGGCAATTGGAGGGTTTTAAGTTGCAGATGATTTTTTCAACCTCCAGAACAGTGAGCGGTGTGAAGCTGAATGGCACCGGGGAGTCTGGGGTGGTTATTTTAGGTGGCAGGGTATTGCTAAATATAGGAGTGTGGAGGGAGTTTTGTTTGGGGTTGATTTTGGATTGCAAAGTGGTTATTTTGTTGAGAAGTGCGTTTTGTATATTATTGCACCAGGTGCTGTCTTTGGTGCACACGTCAGGGGCAGGGGAGGGGGATTCTAATTCTTTGAGAATTTTAAATAATTCTCTTGTGTTGGATTCTGCTTGGGATATGCGCGAATTATAGGTCTATTTTTTAGCTTGAAGGATGGCTTCCTTATAGTTGAGAGAGGTGATCAGTAGGGAGGCTTTATAAGCTGAACTGGGATGACTTTTCCAAAGGGCTTCGGCCTTGCGCTTTTCTTTGCACAGAGCGTTAAGCTGCGGAGTGAACCAAGAGTTTAGGTGGGACTGTTGTTTGGCTTTGCGAATTTTTAGTGGGGCTATGCTCTCAATGGCTTTGATCATCAGGCTGTTGAAGGCGTCTACTAAAACAGTGGGGTCCTTGTCCTTGTGCTGCGAAACGAGAGTGTTCAAGCAAGGGAGGATGAGAGGAAGCAGTTTCTCCCTGGTGATATCCTTTTTATTTCTGGTGGGTATAGCGGGGGCTATGGTAGGTGTAGGCTGGGGGTTGGTGGCTGGCAGGAGGAAGGTAATAACATGATGGTCAGACCAAGCACAAGCAACGTTGGAGATGACATTGGTATTGCAATTTAGGTCAGCTAACCAGTCGAGCGTTCTGCCCTTGTTATGTGTGGGATCACGAATGCGCTGCTGGAAGCCTAGGTTGGAAAGGGTAGTGTCAACTTCAGAGGCCATGTGGTCCTTGGGATCGGAAAGGCCGAGGTTGAAGTCGCCTAATAGCAGTATCTGGGAATTAGGCTTGGTATTAGCTGACATGGTGGAAGCAACATCATCAATAAACGAGCCCAGTGGACCTGGAGGTCTGTATACAAGATGGAGTGTTGCTGTGTTGGTGGGAGAGAGGGAAAGTTTCACTGATAGTGATTCTGCAGAGCTGAATTGTGTGTTGTCGACAGCTCTCATAGTGATCTTGTCACTATATATGAAAGCAACTCCTCCTCCTTTAGACAAGTTGGAGTGACGGTCATTTGTAATAATGGTATAACCCTTGGGTAGGGATAAGGCGAGGAGTGGGCCAGAGGCATCATGTAGCCAGGTTTCGGTAATGGCTAGGAAGTCAAGGTTATGGACAGTGATGAGGTCTGCGATGTCAAGGGCATGGGCCGTAAGGGATCTTGCATTAATAAGGGCTCCCTTTAGCGCTGAGGTAGGTGGGGTAGACGGGGGAGCTGGGTGCTGCGGGTAGGTTGGGCTGTGGAGGAGCGGTGTGATTGCGCTGAATACAGGGTGGTCTGGGCAGTCTAGATCTAAGTCTGATGATTCCTACCTAGTAGTGTACATGGGAGGTTTGGTGTAGGTTTGGTTGCAAAGTGCTTGAGCCACAGTTTTACAAAGGTAGCGGGCGCCCCTCTCTCGCAAGAACAGACATGATAACCTGTTCAGTGGTTATTAACCACTTGAGAGTTCGCAGCCACTGCTTTTACTCACTGTGCCTTTCACAAATGGGAAATATCCATTTGCATATCAGTCTTTGTCCTGCCCAGGGGCAGTCCAGCACCGAAATACAATGGCAATTCCAATCTGAACGAGAGTACCACCAGCAACCCCATACACGTGTTTCACCTTGTTGGGGATCATCAGTGAGGTGAAGCTGATGCCTCTCTAAGCACAGTGAGAGGGAGACCACGTCTGGTTGCCCCCAGGAGACCTAGGGTTACCAATCCCAGGTTCCTTAAAAAATAGTTTTACAAAGGTAGCGGGCGCCCCTCTCTCGCAAGAACAGACATGATAACCTGTTCAGTGGTTATTAACCACTTGAGAGTTCGCAGCCACTGCTTTTACTCACTGTGCCTTTCACAAATGGGAAATATCCATTTGCATATCAGTCTTTGTCCTGCCCAGGGGCAGTCCAACACCGAAATACAATGGCAATTCCAATCTGAACGAGAGTACCACCAGCAACCCCATACACGTGTTTCACCCTTGTTGGGGATCATCAGTGAGGTGAAGCTGATGCCTCTCTAAGCACAGTGAGAGGGAGACCACGTCTGGTTGCCCCCAGGAGACCTAGGGTTACCAATCCCAGGTTCCTTAAAAAATAGTTTTACAAAGGTAGCGGGCGCCCCTCTCTCGCAAGAACAGACATGATAACCTGTTCAGTGGTTATTAACCACTTGAGAGTTCGCAGCCACTGCTTTTACTCACTGTGCCTTTCACAAATGGGAAATATCCATTTGCATATCAGTCTTTGTCCTGCCCAGGGGCAGTCCAGCACCGAAATACAATGGCAATTCCAATCTGAACGAGAGTACCACCAGCAACCCCATACACGTGTTTCACCCTTGTTGGGGATCATCAGTGAGGTGAAGCTGATGCTGGGGGCAACCAGACGTGGTCTCCCTCTCACTGTGCTTAGAGAGGCATCAGCTTCACCTCACTGATGATCCCCAACAAGGGTGAAACACGTGTATGGGGTTGCTGGTGGTACTCTCGTTCAGGTTGGAATTGCCATTGCATTTCGGTGCTGGACTGCCCCTGGGCAGGACAAAGACTGATATGCAAATGGATATTTCCCATCTGTGAAAGGCACAGTGAGTAAAAGCAGTGGCTGCAAACTCTCAAGTGGTTAATAACCACTGAACAGGTTATCAGGCCTTGTTCTGTCGAGAGAGGGGCGCCCGCTACCTTTGCAAACTAAATTTCAAGGAACCTGGGATTGGTAACCCTAGGTCTCCTGGGGGCAACCAGATGTGGTCTCCCTCTCACTGTGCTTAGAGAGGCATCAGCTTCACCTCACTGATGATCCCCAACAAGGGTGAAACACGTGTATGGGGTTGCTGGTGGTACTCTCGTTCAGGTTGGAATTGCCATTGCATTTCGGTGCTGGACTGCCCCTGGGCAGGACAAAGACTGATATGCAAATGGATATTTCCCATCTGTGAAAGGCACAGTGAGTAAAAGCAGTGGCTGCGAACTCTCAAGTGGTTAATAACCACTGAACAGGTTATCAGGCCTTGTTCTGTCGAGAGAGGGGCGCCCGCTACCTTTGCAAACTAAATTTCAAGGAACCTGGGATTGGTAACCCTAGGTCTCCTGGGGGCAACCAGACGTGGTCTCCCTCTCACTGTGCTTAGAGAGGCATCAGCTTCACCTCACTGATGATCCCCAACAAGGGTGAAACACGTGTATGGGGTTGCTGGTGGTACTCTCGTTCAGGTTGGAATTGCCATTGCATTTCGGTGCTGGACTGCCCCTGGGCAGGACAAAGACTGATATGCAAATGGATATTTCCCATCTGTGAAAGGCACAGTGAGTAAAAGCAGTGGCTGCGAACTCTCAAGTGGTTAATAACCACTGAACAGGTTATCAGGCCTTGTTCTGTCGAGAGAGGGGCGCCCGCTACCTTTGCAAACTAAATTTCGAAGAACCTGGGATTGGTAACCCTAGGTCTCCTGGGGGCAACCAGACGTGGTCTCCCTCTCACTGTGCTTAGAGAGGCATCAGCTTCACCTCACTGATGATCCCCAACAAGGGTGAAACACGTGTATGGGGTTGCTGGTGGTACTCTCGTTCAGGTTGGAATTGCCATTGCATTTCGGTGCTGGACTGCCCCTGGGCAGGACAAAGACTGATATGCAAATGGATATTTCCCATCTGTGAAAGGCACAGTGAGTAAAAGCAGTGGCTGCGAACTCTCAAGTGGTTAATAACCACTGAACAGGTTATCAGGCCTTGTTCTGTCGAGAGAGGGGCGCCCGCTACCTTTGCAAACTAAATTTCAAGGAACCTGGGATTGGTAACCCTAGGTCTCCTGGGGGCAACCAGACGTGGTCTCCCTCTCACTGTGCTTAGAGAGGCATCAGCTTCACCTCACTGATGATCCCCAACAAGGGTGAAACACGTGTATGGGGTTGCTGGTGGTACTCTCGTTCAGGTTGGAATTGCCATTGCATTTCGGTGCTGGACTGCCCCTGGGCAGGACAAAGACTGATATGCAAATGGATATTTCCCATCTGTGAAAGGCACAGTGAGTAAAAGCAGTGGCTGCGAACTCTCAAGTGGTTAATAACCACTGAACAGGTTATCAGGCCTTGTTCTGTCGAGAGAGGGGCGCCCGCTACCTTTGCAAACTAAATTTCAAGGAACCTGGGATTGGTAACCCTAGGTCTCCTGGGGGCAACCAGACGTGGTCTCCCTCTCACTGTGCTTAGAGAGGCATCAGCTTCACCTCACTGATGATCCCCAACAAGGGTGAAACACGTGTATGGGGTTGCTGGTGGTACTCTCGTTCAGGTTGGAATTGCCATTGCATTTCGGTGCTGGACTGCCCCTGGGCAGGACAAAGACTGATATGCAAATGGATATTTCCCATCTGTGAAAGGCACAGTGAGTAAAAGCAGTGGCTGCGAACTCTCAAGTGGTTAATAACCACTGAACAGGTTATCAGGCCTTGTTCTGTCGAGAGAGGGGCGCCCGCTACCTTTGCAAACTAAATTTCAAGGTGCTTGAGCCACAGGGCTGGGTCGTTAAGGTAGGGATTCGATGGAGGGTCCGAGCAGTGGAGCATGGTGGAGGGACGAGTGAGTTGGAGGTCGTGGTGTATCTTAGGGATGCTGGCAGGGTAGCTGTTTGCAGTGAAGGATAAAGATCCTAAGATGACTATGTGGGTGAGGTAGAAGCTGGTAGAGGACATCGACTGCATGTCATGGCTAGTTGGTTCTCAAGAAGCTTGAGATGTAGTGGCAGGTGAGGAGTTGCCGTTAATGTGGCAACGTCTCGGTACTAAAAACTGTTGGCAACGTGGCAAAGGTGGTAGCCACTTTGTTTGCAATAATGCAATTAGGCTACAGTCAGCAGAACTACAAAATCATTTGGGCTCAGTGCTAGGGCATCTAGATGCAGAGTAATGCAAATTTGGCTACAGTCAGCAGAACTACCAAATCATTTGGGCTCAATGCTAGGACATCTAGATTCAAATAATGCAAATTAGGCTACAGTCAGCAGAACTACAAAATCATTTGGGCTCAATGCTAGGGCATCTAGATTCAAATAATGCAAATTAGGCTACAATCAGCAGAACTACAAAAACATTTGGGCTCAGAACAAAGGCTACAATCAGCAGTTCTTAAATGCAGTTAGACTCCATGCACTGAAGGTATCAACTGTGAAGGAGAAGTTTCAGTTGGATTTAGAGTACGTGAACACTAGGGTTCTAATGCATATTTGACTTAGACACAGTCAACAATAATACATAGATTGGATAGATAGTCCTATGGTGACTACAGAGAGCATGCGGTTGGGCAATAGCGGAAAGAGCAGTATATACAGAAGACTATGTTTTAGTGGTTTATTGTTAGCACATAGCATGCCTCTGGTTTTCCAGTTAACCAGGTGCTCCACGAACCCGTTCTGTACATGATCTGAATCAGTGATTATGACCAGTTCGTGGAGTTGGTGTTGGACAGCAGTGAGGATGGGTTGATGCACAACCATCAGCTCTGCCACTTGACCACTACGGGGACCGATTTTGTACCCAGCGGAGGGTTCTGGGGCATCATTCACCCATGCATTCCCCACGCCGGCCACAAGTTCCTTTTCCCCGTTGTTGTCAACATGGTAGGAGCACCCATCCACATAGACAGTGGGCATTCCCTCACACTTGTCTTGTTCATAGACTTTGTGTGGGGAATTAAGGTATGCCTCCATGTTTTCCTTGATTTTAAGACTTTTGTCCTCGAGACAGTTTTCTTTGGCACAATCATGCAAGTCAGCCAGACCTTTCCCGAGGGGACTCTTCTTGTTTTGGCCATATCTGACCTCCACAGGAAAGCCTTGCATTGACAGAATCCAGGAAGTAATTCGGGAATTACTCACATTTCCGGCCCTGATTCTGTCACTTTGAAGATATTGCAGAGGCTGGTGTGGAGTCTCCACTAAGATGTATTCCCTCTGGATAAACGAGCGGTAATTCTTCAATACCCACACCGTTGCCAGGAGTGCCTTCTCACAATCGTTGAATTTTTCCTCCACAGAGGAGAAAGTCTTACTCATATAGGAGATTACTTTATTGACCTTGTCATGCTTTTGATATGATACGGCTGTCAAGCATGTATTTGAGAACCATCTCTCCAAGAAGAACTCCTTGTTTTTGACAGGGTAAGCTAGGCAAGGTGCTTGTGAGAGGCTTCTTTTGAGTTGTTTTACTGCCTCGGCTTGTACTGGACCCCACTCCCACTTGACCCCCCCTTCAACAGCTGGATCAGGGGTCTTGTGATCTCTGCGTAATCCTCAATGAACTTTCTGCTATAATTAGTCAGTCCAAGGAGGCTCCTTAGCTCGCGCAGAGTTGTGGGGTCTTTTAGTTTCTGGAGTGCTTCTACTTTCTCTTCCTGGGGACAGAGACCCTCAGGAGTTATCTCATGCCCGAAGAAGTTGACACGGGTCCTGCACCACTGTGCCTTTTGGAAAGAGAGTTTTGCTCCGGCAGCCCTCAACTGTGTCAGAGCATAACAGATCTCCGCTATGTGTTCCTCCAAAGTTGAGCTTTTGATTAGAATATCATCTACATAGGCCAGGTTACCCCATTCACCCAAGTCGGGCATGGCCTTATGCAGAAAGATATTAAATTCATTGCCTGAGTTGATGTATCCAAAGGGAGTCTGGATCCATGTGTACTGCTGCCCCTGAAGGTAAAGGCCAGATTGTATTGGTCCTCCCTACTGACAGGTACAGTCCAGTACCCATTGATCAGGTCAATGGCAGTGTATACCTTTGACCCATGGATCTGGGCCAGCCCTTGGTCAATGTAGGGAAGAGGCCATCGGGAAGTGTGGACCCGTTTGTTGAGCTCCCTTAGGTCAGCACAGAGTCTGCACTGGCCGTTTGGTTTCATAATCCCCAGCACCGGATTATTGAAGGTGCTGTGGACTGGACGAATTATCCCATGGGACTTAAGGTTCTTAATTACTTCTGTAAGGGACTCCATTGATGAGAGAGGCAAGCGATATTGCTTCACAAACACTGGAGTCATGACAGGGTCCATGGGAATTGTTGTTGTATGGATTTCGGTGCGACCCAGTCATATGAGTCCACCGCAAAGAGATCTTGAAAATCTAAGAAAACTTGTTTCAATTTTTGCTTCTGCTCCAGAGTCTCACAGGCATCAGCTAGGTTGACTCTCTCTTCAACATCTGCCTGAAGCTTGGAAAGAATTCTGGTTTGGCTATCTCAGCGGCCTCCTCCAGCTAGGTGGAGAACTCCCTGGTTACAGTACTGACTTGGACTGATGGCTTCAGGTGGGGAAGGCAGTCCTGGTGGACTTGAAAGATCAGCTCATCCCTCCTGAAGTCACAAGTCACATCTTCCTTACCATAAGGGCAGGAAGAGTACACCAGGAAATTCCCCCCATGCCGGGTGAAGATCCTGTCTGGTGTTGTGTCATTATCGCTATCACTGTCAAAACAGTCATTGGGGATTGGTCCTACCAGTTCATTACCTAAATCTATGGAGATATGTCGGTCATCAACCGCCATTCCAATAATGGTGCCTGCGCCCAGAGTGATACTCCTTAGGTTGCTGTTATCTACCACTATTGGAATGGTGCTGTGTTCTGTATTGAATAGTGGTGTTGGGTTTAACCCCAACCCTTGCTGTTGGAAATGGGCATTGAGGTGAACATATGTGTCAGGATTTTTCAGTTTCTGTCCCCTTTTAATTTTTACGTTCAGCGTGAATTGTCTGGTCCATTCTGGAATGGTGACTTCCTCTCCAATCTGAATTTCAACTGCATATAGCAGCAATTGAGCTAACCGAAACGCTTTCTCTGGGTCATCAAAGTCCATGAGATTACCCGCTAATCGGGACCAGGTTTTGGAGTTTATGAGGTCCAAACTAATGGCAAAGTGATTGAGAATGTCACTGCCTAAATAAAATGCGGCAGGGACATCTCACAGGACCCAACAATTATGGACTATGCTCTTATTGCCTATCGAAATTTTGAGCATACACCTGCTATGCAGGAGATGTTTGGAATTGGGTGTTTCCAGGTCCATTTCCCATTGGTCTATCAATTTAAATGTGGGAATGGCTGGATCTTTTGGGAGTTTTCGGAACATGGCCTCGCTGATGAAGCTCTTACCGTTGTTCATGCATACTTGGGTGAGAACAGAATCCTTCCCCCCATTTAACTGAACGGGGATGAACAACTGTTCTCCAATTTCCTGAAGGTCAGCCACGCTTTGAGCTGGTTTCTCATCATTTTGGACTGTAGCAGTGGGATTTTCTGATTGTGAATTTGTATAGAATTTCAGAGTATTCCCTTCCAATGTGGAATGCTACTTGAGAATGGAAGGGAGGCTGATTTGCAGAAATGGAGAGGAGTTCTCATCACCAGTCGGTTGTCCCACAGCTATGGCGGTGACGTCGGGTATGTCATTGTTTTGAAAGTAGAACCTGATTTGGTCCGGTTTTTGTTCAACCATGTGGAATGTGCCATTTAGACTAACATGGTTGACGCTCTGTTTTAATTTAATTGGCCTGCGAGTCTGGGTCCAGAGTACCTTATTCACATAATCTATTAGGGGAGACAGCCTGCGGAGGATGTCATTCCCTAATAGACAGGGGATTCCTTCTGGCACCACAACTAGACCGGGTGCTTCATTATGTATCGCCCAATTTAAATTTCCAGCTCTGCAGACCCATCAACAGGAAATTCCTTCCCATCAAAGATCTGGAGCTTTCCAGGAAGTGGGGTGAGAGGAATTCGGTTTATTTCCCCCCTTCTTGAATTTAGGTGCTCAAAGATCCTCTATGACAGCAAAGTTGCTTGGGATCCAGTGTCCACCAGTGCTGGAATTGCATATTGCCCTTGCACTTGGATGGAGGCGTAGAATCTACCTTACCTCTCCTCCAAGGGGCAAAGGTAATGGGTGCTCTTTGTAAGCTTGATGGTCAATTTGTTCACTTCTGACTCTGACACCGGGATAGTTGGGTCAAGAGACAGTGTTGGAGTTGAAGAATCTAGCACAGAATTGTGACACACCTCTATTATGGGGAGTTTCGGGCTCCCCTTGTTCTGTTTCTGGGCTGCCCCCTCCCCCTTTCTGGAGGCAGTCAACAGAAGTGGTTGGTGAGGTTTGGGGTTCCTCTTGTGCTGGTTCTGGGTTGCCCCCCTTCTAGGAGGCGGTCCCCAGAAGGAAGTTGGGTGGTTTGGGCATCTGAGCAAGCAATTTCACACTTAGTGATTCGGGGAGTCTTGGGCTCATCCTTTTCTGATTCGGGGCTGTCCCCCCCTTTTTGGAGACAGTCCTCAGAATGGCTTTGGGGAGCTAAGGACTCTTCTTTCTCTGGTTCTGGGCCGCCCCTCCCACCCCTTTTTTGGAGGCAGTCCCCAGAATAGGGTTGGGCATGATCCTGTGTGGGAGCTTGGGAATCTGCAAAAAAATGGGAGAGTTGGATATTTGGGGAGTTTTGGACTCCCCTGGTTCTGATTCTGGGCTGCCCCCCCCTTTTTGGAGGCAGTCACCAGAATTGGTTTGGACCTGGTGATCTTCTGGCTGGTCATTCTGGGGTTCAATGATGGGCGGTTTTAACTCAGTTCCCACATCTACCCAGTCTGGATCAGGATCTCTCAGGTCCCATTTATATTTGGGAGGAGTTCCCCCATCCCTGAAGGAGAAGATATTATTCGCAGAATCCTCTGAGGACCCCTCTCCTTCAAATTGGAAGATTCTAACCTCCTCCACAAAATGGGTCTTTTTAGGGCATTTATTTCTCCTTCCCGCCCTCTGTTCCTTAGGTTGCAGACTTTCGGGGGCAGGAGAATTTGGTTCTGGTTCCTGGGTTTCCAGGGGCTTTTCACAAGTGGGGAAGGAAGCTTCCTCTAAGGCTTTACACCCCTTTTCCCCCTGTGCCTCCTCCCTGGGAACCGGTGGGTTGTCAGGGTTCTCTCCCCGTCATTGCTCTGGAGTACCAGACCCTTGATTTGAGGGGTTCTGAGTCACCATGTTCATCTGAGGGTTCTGCTGAGCCCTCAACATGCGACCCAGATCCTGGGACAAGTTCTGGACCTGGCGCTCCAGTTGGGACACCTGCTCTCGCTGGTACGGGGTTCACTGGTCCATCCTAGGTTGATCACGGGAAGGGTAACTGTCCCTTCTCCCATAATACCCTTGGTTGGGATAGTTCAGGTACCCCTCCACCCTTGGCCTCCGCTCTCCCAGATTGGGCTGTCTGGGCTCAGGAAAGTGGGGAAAGAAAGAAGGGTTGTTTTGGGGGTTGATGTTTGGTGGGTATCGGGGAAAGAAACTCAACCCGGCATTTGGGGGATTACTTCCCTCTTGGGGGAAGTTAGGAAGGAAGTTTCCTGGGTTGGCCGCTGCCTGGTTGGATCCCCCCACCCCTTGGGCTGGGGGAGTCCACACATAGCCCAGGATGGGCCTGCTGCCCTTGTAACAGGGGCTGATATAGTCAGGGGAGATAGGGGGTCCCATTTGTGGGGTTACCTCCCTGACTACCTGTTTGGGATTGGCCCGAGGGCCTTCTGGGTCTCTGGTTAGGAGGATTTTATGCAGGAATGTTTTTAGGCCCCCCATCTCCAGATCTAAAATGGGGGCAACCTTCACCTCCGCCACCTTAGCAGCAGCAGGGGTGTTGGTGGGTTTGGGGTATTTATTGGTACTTTTATTGTCTACTGGTTTCTGCACTTCATAAATGTGGGTTGCCTGTTCAATGACCCAGTCCATTGATCGCTTCCCATGAAAGTCCCTCACCAGCTGGGTCATGATGTATTTAGGGAGTGCATGAAAGAAGGTATTGATGAACTCCCTACTGTCTGTGCGCACCCTCCTGGTGGTCTGCGCAAAGGCACGTTTTAACTCTCTTGAGGGTTTCTATGTATGGAGAAATGCTTTAAGATGGCCGCCCTATAGGTGGACCATCTTGAGTGGTTCTGATGCTCCAGCCCCGCAAAGAAGCTGGAGTATTCAGGGGAAAATGTCCACTTGACATATTGAATGCAACTTTGGCTATCCTTCAGGTGGAAGGTATCCATCATTTGCTCATACAACTCGAGGTGCTCCCAAAGTGAATATTTGGCATTTTTATGATAGGGAGTTATGGCGCTCCTAATGGCCTAGATTTGGGGATCATTCAGTAGGGCCCTCTTAATTTTGTTGGCCTTTTTAGTTTTGGTCACCCTTGTCCACTCATCCTCTGACTTCGAGGCACTGCTACAAGAGGTGGCTATCTGATCCTCTAGGCTCTCCCTGATTCTGCGAGCTTGGGAATGGCTTTCAGAATGTGGGGACCTAGTCTCTCGAGACCTGTGGCACTCAGAAGAGTCTTCTGACTCTCCCTTGCTCCCAGGATTGGCTGAGTACACCCCACTGCCCTAGCTGGGAAGAGGTTTTTAAGATACTCTTGGTGGGTCTAGTTTCATGGAGTTCCCCACCAAATTTCACAGACCGATCCCTAGGTAGGCGATATTTTTGAGGATCCAACTCTCTGATTCTCCCCTCACTGGAGTCTTCCTGATCAGAGAAGCTAGCCCTAACATTTGTGAATCTGTACAGCGATGCCCGCCCATCATTTCTGGGAGGCGCTGATCTGTCAGTCCCATGTTTCCCATTGTGCTGAAGTCTACCATCCCCGTGGCCCTTGGTTCATCTGAGCAAGTGGACATGAGGGTGGCAGAGTCCATGGAACTGCAGGGATTAAAGTCCCTGATGACAGGGGTCCTGAGGTTATGCTCAGGCGTTTCTCTGTCCATTCTTAACTCATCTCTTTCAGCCCCTATTCCCTGATGACATGCCAAAATCTGACCCTTTTGCTTCTCTATTAAGGCCTTACTGGTCTCAATAATTTGCTCCTGCACGGCTATCTGTTTGTGGAGCCTGTCATTCTTTTCACAGAGAGCCTCATTGTCTCTCTGTGCTTCCTGACTGGATTGGAAATACTGGGCCAATTATTGCTGCAGGAGACTCACCTCCTGAGTTTGGTCCTTATTGGCCTGAGTATTCTTTGCCAGAGCATTCTCCACCCGCCTGGTGTGCTCTAGTAGCGTTTCATATTTCGTTTTAATTTCACTAAACTCCTGAAGGGCCAGCTTTCTTTCCTCTAATTTAGTTTTTAATTGGCTGACTTCCTGGCCTAAGGCGTCCCTCTCCTGAGTTAGAGTGCCCCTCTGTGCAGCCAGGTCATCCCTCTGTTTTTTAAATGCACCAGATTTCTGGTGCTCCTCATCAAATTCCTCTTAAGAGTGGATGTCTTTAATAATTAATTTATTATATATAGAGTCAACTCTTTCCTGATACTCATCTTGCAGTATCTGTAATTTGAAATCTTGTTCTTCATTCTTTTGCTACAAGAGAGCGAGATCTTCATTCATTTTGGCGATATACTGCCTAGCCTCTGTTTCAGATTCTTGGCTATCCTGGAGCCTTTGCTCTGCAGAGTCCAGATTGGTCTGGATTTTCTGCAGTGCTTCCCTTTGCCTCTTTGTCAAATCTATATTGTCTGCATGCTTTTCCTATATGATTCCTATGGGAGGTACAGGTAGGCCGCTATTTTGGCAATTTTGCACTGCTCCTCTTTTATTTTTGGGGGCATGTACAGTTCGCTAAGTGCTTGATGTAATGGACCCTTGTCCTGCCAGGTAGCCAGGTAGCAAGGTCAATTGCAGTGATTTGTTGTTTTATTTCCTGCATCCGTACTTGTTCATCCTGTTCTGGCCACTCATCCCTGACAAACAGTTTGTGCAGGGAGTGTTCCCTAGCAATATTCATTTCCACTGGGGTCGCCATCTCAGAAATGTCAATTTCCTTCTGACTTATCTCAGGGTTAATTTACTATTGCAAACAGGCCCAATTCTTTCGAGTATTTCTTTTTAGGGGTGCTTGTACAATGTAGCACAGTATGCCAACCCAACAAGGTGTATGTACCCTGCTGGCTAGTATGCTGTGTTAGACTGTCACGAGTGGTATGTCAAATTCAGGATCCCGGTCACAAGCCGCCAAGCTGTAAGGGATTTCAATCAGGCACACACCCAAGTTCTCCCAGCATGTAGTGCGCAAATGAAACCCTTATTTATTTTTATCTATAAATTCAATATTCTGAATGATATGCCACTCATATCACACCCTTCTCAAAATACCCACCTGGTCACACTGAACCAGGAGTCAGGCAAGTTTGGAATGGTAAATATTTATTTATTTATTTAGAATTTAAAATCACAATATATTTTTAATAGGTAACAACAATCACCAATGGGGTGACAGAACACTGAATAATATCTTTAATGCACTCGGAATCAGGTAATGAACACAAAAAGAATGCAGCACAGAAAAGAATACTTTTGGGTTGGTTTGGAACAGATAGCACTGTGGTTAGAGGTTCCCCCTGCCACACCCCTCAACCCACCAATAGGCAATTTAAACAGAGGTGAGGAGAGAGCAGGTACTCAGGATTAATACAGAACAAACAGAATATCACTCCCACCTTCCCCCCTTAAACATAAGAGAAAAACGGATTTTACTTTTCAACTGCCAGATGGCTTTTAAACTGGCTGAGCAAAAACACTAAGGACCTGATTCATGAAATGTTTCCCTATGGGATTTCACCTTTATAAAACACTTCCATGAATCAAGTGTTAAATATGGTCAAAATTGCTTAAAATTGCTTAAAATTTCTACGGGAGCTGCTTTGAACAGATGCAAACAATCGAAAGCTATGATGTACTCAAAAGAAAACATTTGGAATCTCAAAGGCAAAGTGGGAAACAATTTAAAGGCAATTCACACGTGTAAACCTTTTGCAAAACGTAAATATGCGGCAAACTATTACTATGCAATTCTTGATAAAAACGGGTCAAATACACTGTTTCACGATGCTGAGGATGTTAGGTATCAGTGGGAATTAGAATTTTGTTTCCATCCTCAAAACTGAGGGAGTTATGGAGGTTTTAGTGAGAGTTGTTTTCGGAAATAAAGACATGAATTTGGACAAGCACTTCAGTTTAGAATCATAAAGTATGGGTTATGCTTTTACTCAAGACTAGAGCATGCAGACTAGACAACCAGGTTGGGTCGAAGTAAGCTCTGAGACTGATTCATGACGTCAGTAACAGATACCCAGCACCTTCCCCGGCGGAACCAGTCCAAACACTCGAAGTGGGATTTATGGATAAGAGTTACACAAATAAACATGACTATGCAAATGATGCTTCAACAAATAGACAGGGTAGGATGGCACTACATATTTTGACACTGTTACTGGTTATGAAAATAAGGATAGTTCAGAGATTAGGGTGGAACAAGATAAGGCAAGGTATACAATAATTCTCTAGCGTCCTGTTCATACTCACAATCCAATGGAATTTAAGATTTTAGGCCCGTCAAGATTCTGGTCAATGGATCGGTCTATCAGGGAAGGACAGCACATCAGCTAGGCCGGTCACCAGAACTGCACGAGATCTGCCCTTCTGGTTTCTGGATGTTTCAGATCATCGGAATTGCGAGTTCATCAGGCAAGCATTATGGTAGCAAGCCAGATAGTTTCAGGATGCTCCACTGGGTGGTAAGGATTAGTTGAGGATTAATTGAGGATGGAGGCCTAACCGAAAATGGTTCAGCTACTGCTTGGCCTGGTGATTGGCATCTGGATCTGGAAGGATGTTAAAGGCTGGATGTTGAATGCTGGATAAGAGTGCTTCACTGGAATCAGAAGAGAGAGTGTGTCCTATTTGTTGTCAGATGTCTATATTTATCCTTTCAAATGACATCACAAATGGGTGTATGGGCCGGCTTAACTAAACTCGCCCCTGTGAACTGGGATTGGATCAGAGCCTCATCTCCGCCTTGCATCCAAGTGATTGGATCAAAGACTGATGATGTCAAGTTTATGGTTTGGTTTTTACAATCCTTAGAAACCTCCCCTAGCCACTAGTATCAAAATCGAATTTTGTCCTAAATACATACTTATACATTTGTAACCTCTATGAAAATTACATGCAATGATTACATCTTTTACGGAGTATCTGTTCATCAAAATCCCACAACTGTGAGACCTTGTTTCGCCTTTCTGCAGCATTTTGTCCATTTCTCCATGAAAACATTTTCCAAACTTTCTCTAAATTTACACAAATATGCTTATTTACCATAGGAATGTGTGTGCAAAGTTTAACAATTCTAGCATAAATACAGTTCCCATAAAACCACATATATTGTCATTCCTGTTCAGAATATGCTCCACAGCTCCACCACGTTTTGAAATGTAGGGCCAAAAATTAGATTAACAACTCTGCCCTTTTTATATTTTTCACCACTTCTGATAGTGAGTTATAAGTCTCTAAAAAATGTTCATTCCACCTTCTTAGCAGCAAATGGACCTCTTTTTGTCTGTCTATGTAGGCAAGGAGCAGGCCCCACCTTTGGGATTTCCTTCTGCAAGCCTAATTTATGACCTTTTCACACGTCCATTTCCTGGCCTGGAGAATCTGCCATTGTTCAGTCCTTGGGAGCAGACACAAATCTGTCCTACCCCACAATTATCATATGTCAGTGTTCATCTGCTGAGAGGAATGCCTTCCCCTTGGGTGGAAACCTGTATTTCAACTTCTTGCAGGCCCGCCAGTCTAAGTTAAATTTTAATTTCTTGACTTGAAATCCAGCACAAAACAAACTTGTTGCATCAGATGGCATAGATAAATTACATTCTTATCTTTAAACCTGTGGGATCAAAACAACTGAGATCCATGTTCCTTTCAGCAACAGTCCTTTTATATTTGCTAATCTGGCAGATCTTTAGTTTTAGACAACTTTAAGTTTAATCAGGAGAGCCCATTTGACAGGGGCTGCCACTCACAGGTAGCCCAGTGTGGCTGCGCACAGATTTTTGACAGGAACTGTCATTCACAGGAAATCCGGTTTTGCTGAGAAAATGTTTTGCTTTTAACATTTCAGGACTTTGTAAATTCACAGTGCTTCATTAGATTAAATGTATTTTAGCGGCAAGCAAGCTTTTGAGTGTTGGAAAGTGTTTTGTACAGACATTTCGAAGTTTCAGCAGCAAAGTAAATGTCATTTACAAACGAATTTTGGAGTTTCACTTACAAAGCGCTGCTGCTCCCTCTGCACTTTATGTTTATTTGTCATGGAGCCCACTGGCACTTTTTCTGCAGCATGTGCTCTGTTCCACCACCCATGCACCCTGGATGTCAGGTTGCGCAGCCATCTTTTTGTGTGTTGCAAAACGCGGTTTTGGAACGCACAAGGGTTTTGCTGCCATTTTACTGTTTCTCGCACCATAGATAGCATAGTGAGGCCGCATAGCATATCAGAGTGGGTCAATACATCCCACAATGTAATGAGGGAAAGTGTGAGAAGGGGAATAAGGAGCTTAGAGTGGAGTGTGGAGATTATGTGAGAATTAGAAAGGCTGTGATTAAGAGGAAGGTAGGTTCCTTATATTTGTATCCAGTGCGTGTGGTTGCAGTTCTGAAGGGTGTTGTAAGAGTGAGTGGTGGACAAGTTTGGAATAAAAATAGAATAGCTGTTGTGAAAAGGTCTGTTGCGGAATAAGAGAGGGAGATGTGTTATGATGTTATCTGATTATCTGTAAATAGTTCTTTCCAGGCATGCTCTAGGTAGAAGCCAGAGTGTTCAATGTATATGATGTGATATAGTTCTATATAGAATATTAGATCCTGCTTAACTCCATAGAATGATAGTGTTTGACTTTGATTCCATAACTGTTTGTGTGGCAGCCCAGTGAGAGGTTGTGCTGGGGGTCTGCTCGTATGTACTTGGATTAAACCTTGATTGCACACCGAGAATTGTGTGTGACTTCCTATCAAAAACATATAATTATATTTTTTTAGAATTCAATTACGTATGTTGGTAAGCCATGTAGTTGTCAGTTTTATCGTGTAATTTTCGAATGATCTATACAAATAAAAATAAAACACATCTGCATTTTAAAATGTATAATGATTTCTTTTTAATTTGATTTTCAATGATCTTTTGTGCTTTAATGTAAAATTAATTGAAACTATGTTTGATTTATAATTCATTATTTATTGGTTTAAATACTTTTGAATTTTCTTCTGTAATAAAATTCCTTTCTTTTTCATTTATTGCTATCTAGTTGTTTAAAAAATCGTTATACATCCTATTACTTTGAGCAATAATAATGTTATTCTTTATTATTTTTCATGACCTCTATTTTTATTGAACTTTATTATTATTATTATTATTATTATTATTATTATTATTATTATTATTATTATTTCTGATAAATATATAACAAAATAATAAAACAAAATTAATAACAATGCTATTAATAACAATGCGTCATTATTATTATTTCTATTATTATTTTGTTGTTATTAAACATTCAGATGTAGATCTGCATCCATCATACCTTACTGGACAAGTGTATTAAACACAGACGATGCCATAATGAACTTCTGGGACTATAAGCAAGAGGCATGCAGGCACATTTCTGACTAAAGATACTACAACAAACTGCAGGAAGACCAAACCAAGTGATATAAAAGTGGGTTCCATGAACATATTCAGGACCCATTACCAGATACCCCAGTGCCTGGTAGTTTCTACATGCTCCCCAATATACACAAATATCACCCTGGATGAGCTGTTATCTATGAATCAGGTATGTTAGCTGATAACAACTCTGGATGCTTTTTCACAAGGGACTGGGATTAAAACATCCAATGTTTGAGTGTCATATTCCATAGAAGGAGATGGTCATTGTGGCGCCGTTGGTCCCAATCACGGGTGGCGGCCATTTTGTCTCCCAAGATGGCGGCACCGTCCGTGGGCAGTGTTCCAGTCTTGCAAGAGTTGCTGGCTGTGGAGGCTCCTCCTCCTCGGCAGAGATCCGGTTATCTTGCGGCAGGCACAACGCTCGAGTGCGTTGCTACTCTTCCTAGTCAGCGCTTCGTAAGTTCGTCTCTAGGCTTACCACTATTTGCATTCTCATTTACCTCTTGCTAAACCTTCTTCTGTCTCTGTTTTTATAGAAGTCTCCTTGTTGCATTTCAAAGACAGCGATTCCGCTTCTTAAACTATATTTACGAGCTCCAGTGCGGAGCAAGACAGATCCTTCTCCTGTCTTCTACAACCGCTTCCATTCACACCAGGTTGGACAGTTTACACACATTGAATCGAGTCAGCGGTTTCACTCATTTCCCAGCCGCGTTGTTCGTAAGGCTTTTTGCTTCGATTCGAATCTGCTGCCAGGTACCCTTTTCTCCTTCTCTTCTCGTTATTTCGAACTACCTGCCCGTCTCTTCTACCTTCTAGTCTCCTCACGCTTCCTTTTATATATATATTAGGCTTCCGAAGTTCCATCACGTTGTCCACGAGTCATCACTCTCAACGTTCCACAGATGCAATCCGAATGTATGCAATCTTGAGGCAATATAGATCACAATCCTCTTAATACTGGTAAACATTAGGCTACTGACATCCGCTTCTACTCTGTGTTTAAGCACATACTTACCTTTCTCTAATCTGTGCCTTTCTTATTTTTCTTTACGGTACCTGCATCCAGTCACCTGGAAATGTGTTAAAGACTCGCCCTTACCTGCTCACAGAGAAGACTTCCAACAACTAAGGCGGACAGGGTTTTCTTCCCCAGAGGGTTTCCCTGGGGAGTTCATTCCTTCCTGGTGTAAGCTATCACGGGACAGGAGGGGATTCCCCCGGGGGGGCTTCTCAAATTCCACACGTCCGGGTTACAGGATCAGGTCAGTGGGTGCATGCTTATAGGGAAATATTATTATTACTGGAAATGAGAAATATCTAAACAGAAAATATTACAGTTAGCAACGCCCTACAGTATATTTATATATATAGAGATTATCTTAGTCTCTATTTTCTACTTCCATTCTGTTTCCAGGCATAATTGTTTTTTCCCTTACGCTCACACTGAAATGGATCCGGCTCAACAACAACAATTACTGGCGGCAGTCCAGTCACTAACGGCCGAAGTCCAGGCACTTAAACAAGAGAATGCGGTGTTACGGCAACACATGGGGAGGTCTCCTAGTTGTTCCGAGCTACCTCCTGGACCTTTACCAGGGGGACGCTTTGATGGAGACCCGCATAAGTTGAGAGAGTTTTTAGAGTCTTGCACAGTGCAGTTTACGTTTAAGACGGCATTCTTTCACACTGATAGGGATAAGGTGGGACACATGATTGCTCACCTTACCGGTCCCGCTCTAGCCTGGGCTACCCCTTTAGTCACTTCAAACAATCCTATTCTAGATTCGTATCCCGCCTTTGTGAATAGTCTTAAGTCCATGTTCGGGAGGCAGGAGGTCACAGTATCAGCTCAAGAACAACTATTAGACTTCCATCAGGGTTCTTTGGATCTCTTGGTTTATATTACCCGTTTCAAACAATTGGCAGCAGGCACGTCTTGGGCAGATGACGCCTTGATTACGCTTTTTAGACGGGGCTTGAATGAGGAGCTAAAGGATGAGGTCTCTAGAGTTCCTCGCCCACCTAATTTGGCCGAATTAATATCCATGGTTATGCAGATGGACTATAGGATTTTGGAAAGACGTCAGGAAAAGAGACGGCAAAAGAATTTTAGGTCTCAGCCTGAAAAGTCAATGGTCTCCCCCAAGGGAAACTTCTCTGACGAACCTATGCAAATAGGAGCTGCTCGGGGTCCTTTATCCACTGAGGAGCGGCTTCGACGTCGCACCTTAGGGCTATGCATGTACTGTGGTTCCAAGGAGCATTCTTTACAAAATTGTCCGATAATTCCCTCTCGGAAACAGGGAAACGCTCGAACCCGACCGTCAGGGGAACCGCGGTTAGGGAATCAGTGAGCGGTTCCCCTTCTTCCTCCATTACATCCAATGGTACTGACGTCCCTGACACCTCTATGTTGGTTCTAAAGGTTACTTTTTCTTGTGATTCCTTGGGGGTGGTGGAGGTTCCCGCATTGGTGGATTGCCGGGCAGCAGGCAATTTTATTGATGACATTTGGGCATCCCAATTTAGAATTCCCCGTTCTTCCAAATCTATGGCTATTCCTGTTGAATCAGTTGATGGTAGTCCGCTGGTCTCAGGTCCCATTAAGGAACAGACAGTTGCTTTACAGATGTCTATTACTAATCATAGGGAAGTCATCACGTTAGACATTATCCGGACGGCCCATTATCCTGTGATATTGGGTTTACCTTGGCTTAGAGTGCACAACCCCTACATCAATTGGTCAGCGGGAACATTTTTTTTGGGTTCTGTTCACTGTCAAGAGCATTGTTTTATTCATGGTACTGGTGAACTACTTTCTGCCTCGTCACATGAAGGGGAGGGATTAAGAACCACTGTGCTAAACCAAATTCAGGGGATTCCTGAACCTTATCGATCTTTCCATGATGTATTTTCTGATACTGAATATGCTGAATTACCACCTCATCGTAGGGATGATTGTGCCATTGATCTGCTTCCAGACCTCCCTATCCCATTTGGTCGCTTGTACGTGCTATTCGCAAGAGAAAAGGAGGTTCTTAAAGAGTATCTTCGCAAGAATATGCACAATGGTCTCATTGCCGAATCCACCTCACCTGCTGGGGCTTCCTTGTTTTTTATTCCCAAAAAAGACTCTGCTGAACTCCGACCTTGCATAGACTTTCGCGGATTGAACAGGATTACGGTTCCTGATCGTTATCCGATGCCCCTGATAACTGACATCCTTGAAGCCATAAAAGGAGCCAGGATATTCACCAAGCTAGATCTACGAGGAGCCTACCATCTCATCCGCATCAAATCGGGTGATGAGTGGAAGACGGCCTTTCGGACGCCATTTGGTCATTATGAGTATCGCGTGATGCCTTTTGGATTGTCCAATGCTCCGGCAGTTTTTCAGCGCTTTATGGACCATTTATTCTCTGACATTCTCCTGCATTCAGTTATTGTATATCTCGATGATATTTTGGTGTTTTCTAATACTCCCACTGAACACATTGGTCATGTTACGGATGTACTACAGCGCCTTCTAGACAATCATTTGTTCTGTAAACTGGACAAGTGTGAGTTTCATCGAGACAGTGTGGCATATTTGGGCTTCATTCTATCCGCTCAGGGGGTTTCTATGGATCCCCGGAAGGTTTCTGCTATCCGGGACTGGGCTTCTCCGAATTGCGTTAAGGATATCCAGCGATTCCTGGGGTTTGCCAACTTCTATCGGCGATTTATTCCCAGCTTCTCTGAGATCATCTTACCGTTAACGGCTCTCCTCAAGAAAGGGGTTCCGTTCCATTGGTCCAAACAAGCAGAAGAAGCTTTCACCTCCCTGAAAGACTATTTCATGACCGGGCCTATTCTACTCTCTCCTGATCAGGGAAAGCGATTTATCGTGGAATCGGATGCCTCCCACTTTGCCCTTGGAGCTATCCTTCTTCAAGAAGATGATCAGGGGGTGGAGTGTCCCGTGGCATATATGTCAAAAACCCTTTCTCCTTCAGAACTGAACTATACCGTTCTTGAGAAGGAGTTACTTGCCATCAAACGGGCTTTTGAGGAATGGCGACATTTACTGCTAGGAGCCCAATTTCCGGTAGAGGTTCGGACTGACCACCACAATCTTCGAACTCTTCAGAATGCACAAACTCGCAATAGCAGACAAGCCCGTTGGGCTCATTTTTTCTCTCCATATGAGATCGTGTTTACCTTCATTCCTGGCAAAAGTAATTTAAAGGCTGATGCCTTATCTAGGAAGGAATCTACTGAGTGGGCTCATTTCCGGGCCGAACCTTTATTTCCCAATGCTCGTTTTGTGCATGTGATATCAAGTTTTCTTCAGTCCGTAGCAAGAGCTACGTCGGTTTTCCAACAGGATAACCCTGACCTGTTTCGGGCCCTGGGACTCACTGTATTGCAGGACTGTGCTTACCGACATCAGAAACTATTTTTACCCTCAGCGGAACTCCAGAAATCTGTTCTTATAATGTGTCATGACTCAATCATAGCTGGTCATCGTGGAGTCAACAATACTATGGAACTGGTCCGCCGCAACTTCTGGTGGCCTAGTCTTGTGGAAGATGTTAAACAATATGTGGCTGCCTGTACCGTCTGTTTACAATCAAAGGCACCTCGAGGTTCCCCCTTAGGTCTACTCACGAGAATGCCCGTGCCGATTCGTCCATGGCAGATCATTTCCACGGACTTTGTAGTGGACCTTCCTAAATCAGCAGGATGTACGACCATTATGGTCACTATTGACTATTTCACTAAAATGGCCCACTTCGTGGCCTTGCCTAAAGTACCTACCTCAGCACAGATGGCAAGGATCTTTATTACGCATATCTTTTCTGTTCACGGGTTACCAGATACCATCGTTTCGGACAGAGGTCCCCAGTACACGTCTAGATATTGGCAACAACTGTGCAAGATGCTTGGGGTTACCCGCGCCTTGAGCTCGGGTTTCCATCCGCAAACCAATGGGCAGACGGAACGATTGAATCAGACCCTTGAGGGCTACCTCAGATGCTATGTTTCAGCATCTCAAGACAATTGGACGGAGTTATTGTCATTGGCTGAATTTGCTTACAATAATGCGCATCACACGTCATTGAGATCCAGTCCTTTTCACTGTTCCTATGGATTCCATCCTACCTGCTTCCCTGTGGGGGTGTCGTCTGCGTCTTCTTTCCCGGATGTAGTCTGTCTGCTGCAGGAGATCCAGCGGGGTCACCAGATGGCTCTGTCTTCTCTTCAGAACTCTCAGGAACGGATCAAACGTTTTGCTGATCGCAGACGCTCTCCAGCTCCGGTCTTTGCGTCCGGGGACAGGGTGTGGTTGGCCTCTCGTTTTCTTCCTCGACTCCTGGTGCCTTCCAAACTTTCTCCTAAGTACTTTGGTCCGTTTCCTGTGCTTCAACGTCTGGGTGAGGCAGCCTATCGTCTACGTCTTCCTCCTTCTTGGTCCAGGATTCACCCAGTATTTCATGTTTCTCAGCTTAAACAGGACGTGGCGGATCGCTTTTCCCGTCATCAGATGGCTCGTCCTCCTCCTATTTCGACTCCTTCGGGGCCGGAGTTTGAAGTTGCCGGCATTTGCGATTCCCGTTACCACCGGGGCCGTCTTCAGTACTTGGTGGATTGGCGGGGGTATTCGCCGGCTGAACGGTCCTGGGAACCGGCTTCTGCCTTTCATGCTCCGCAACTGGTTCGCCGCTTTCATCGTTCTCATCCAGGCAAACCGGGTACGTCAGCTCTTTGGAGGGGGCATACTGTCATATTCCATAGAAGGAGATGGTCATTGTGGCGCCGTTGGTCCCAATCACGGGTGGCGGCCATTTTGTCTCCCAAGATGGCGGCACCGTCCGTGGGCAGTGTTCCAGTCTTGCAAGAGTTGCTGGCTGTGGAGGCTCCTCCTCCTCGGCAGAGATCCGGTTATCTTGCGGCAGGCACAACGCTCGAGTGCGTTGCTACTCTTCCTAGTCAGCGCTTCGTAAGTTCGTCTCTAGGCTTACCACTATTTGCATTCTCATTTACCTCTTGCTAAACCTTCTTCTGTCTCTGTTTTTATAGAAGTCTCCTTGTTGCATTTCAAAGACAGCGATTCCGCTTCTTAAACTATATTTACGAGCTCGAGTGCGGAGCAAGACAGATCCTTCTCCTGTCTTCTACAACCGCTTCCATTCACACCAGGTTGGACAGTTTACACACATTGAATCGAGTCAGCGGTTTCACTCATTTCCCAGCCGCGTTGTTCGTAAGGCTTTTTGCTTCGATTCGAATCTGCCAGGTACCCTTTTCTCCTTCTCTTCTCGTTATTTCGAACTACCTGCCCGTCTCTTCTACCTTCTAGTCTCCTCACGCTTCCTTTTATATATATATATTAGGCTTCCGAAGTTCCATCACGTTGTCCACGAGTCATCACTCTCAACGTTCCACAGATGCAATCCGAATGTATGCAATCTTGAGGCAATATAGATCACAATCCTCTTAATACTGGTAAACATTAGGCTACTGACATCCGCTTCTACTCTGTGTTTAAGCACATACTTACCTTTCTCTAATCTGTGCCTTTCTTATTTTTCTTTACGGTACCTGCATCCAGTCACCTGGAAATGTGTTAAAGACTCGCCCTTACCTGCTCACAGAGAAGACTTCCAACAACTAAGGCGGACAGGGTTTTCTTCCCCAGAGGGTTTCCCTGGGGAGTTCATTCCTTCCTGGTGTAAGCTATCACGGGACAGGAGGGGATTCCCCCGGGGGGGCTTCTCAAATTCCACACGTCCGGGTTACAGGATCAGGTCAGTGGGTGCATGCTTATAGGGAAATATTATTATTACTGGAAATGAGAAATATCTAAACAGAAAATATTACATTGAGATCAGAATTCATAATCCATGAATACAACAATAGAGCTGTGGACAGCAGATGCACAGGGTAAAACAGATTTTCTGGTGCTCCTGTCACTCCACGGAAATGGTTCTCTCTCATGAATGTGTCCAACTTCATTGCCTCTGCTAGACACTCAAGCCTATCCTCTATCCTAATTCTCCCCGACCTGTCTGCTGCCTTTGACACTCTCGATCGCTCTGATCTCCTTAATACTCTATTTCTTCTTGGCATTCACTATCAAGCCCGTGCATGGATTGAATCCTACATTGCACCTTGCCAATTCTCTCTCTCCTGGAGCAACAACACCTCTCAACTCACTCCTCCAAGTGTTGGTGTTCCACAAGGCTCTGTCTTGGGTCTTCTCCTCTTTGCACTCTACACTTCTGCTCTTGGGGAACTAATATCCTCCTCTGGGTTATTTTATCAACTCTTTGCTGACAACACCCACATCTTCTTCTCTTTTCCTGAACTCTCCTCTGATCCTTTGATAAAAATTTCAAATGGTCTCTTTGCCACTAAATATTGGATGGCTTTTCACTCTCTGATGTTAAACTCTACTAAAGCAGAGGTACTCTTCTTCCCTGCTTAAAGCTCTCTCTCATCTCTTCCTCTGCCTTTGCAGTTCCCACCTCACACTCTCCCCTAATCTTCTTCAGCTAGAACCTCAGCATCATCTATAACCCTTGTGACACCTTCACTACTTTCATCTTCAGAACTGGAACAGCAGCTTGCCTCAACCTCCTAAATATTAGGAAAATGAGGCATGTCCTTCCTTTCAAAACTAACAGCATCTCTTAACCACTCTTGTCTTCTATAAACTGGACTACTGTGCCAGTATCCTCTTTGGTCTCCCCAAATATGCTTTCTGTCCTCTTGACAAGAACATTAATTTCGCTAGCAAGACTATCTTTTAACTCCTCTTAATTCACACCTACTTATTTGTACCATCACCAGACTGGATGGCAGATGATGCAAAACAGGTCCACATTTAAATGTCTTCTCCTGGTTCACAAATCTATCCATGATAAGGCACCACTTTATCTATCCTGCTCTATCCAACTCTATTATCCTTCTCGTAATCCCCACTCTGCATCCTCAACTACCCTCTCATCATGCTCCACTTGCATGGAATTCTCTTCCCCTGGGCATCCGAGAAACAGCCCACATGGAATATTTTAAAACCAAACTGAAAGCCTACCTTCTCGCCTCTGAGTTACCCTCTTATTGTACCTCTAATCTGCCTGCTAGCCAAAATGTTTCCCTAGTCTCTAACCTGCCTTTGTCTCTCACTTCCTATGCCTCCATTCTAGCACTTCACCCATCATGGTCATGTCCCGAGCACAGCTGGCCATGCCGCCTACCTGCACTTAAGAATGTCCAATGTTGGTTGTCCTTAATCTATGTATGTCCACTTATGTATTGTCCCTGGTGACTGTTCCATTTACTCCCCTCCACAACCTGGTCAGAATGTCTCTCAAACTCACCCCATGGTAAGAAGCTCACTGCTTCCCTTCAAATCGGATTTCTTATCTATTGTATGCTCATTTGTGATCGAAAGAACATGGTTCCTCCTGTATATATAAATAAATACACCTTTATTTCTTAATTGTTTCCTGACCAGCTCAAATAGTTTGCCGACTGTTAGAGCGACTAAGGACTTAATGTCATGGTGGATACTGAATTCCGATGGGAATGTGTACCTGAATCATAAGTCATCGATTTGGTACAATCCTGCAATACAACATGGAAATAAGACTTTGTATTGGAGGTGTTGGATCTCCAAAGGGATCTTGTCAATAGGAGATTTAATGCGGGATGGGCACTTGATGCCCTTTGAGGAACTTCCACGAATGTTCTCTTTGAATGGGAGGGAAAGGAATCGTTTTAGGGAATTAGAGAAACTTTTAACTTGGGTGTTCAATATGTTGAAGAGAAAGAGCCAATAGGTTGGACCATATTTTGTTTGTCGCCACGTAATGTATCTATGTATCTGAGACTTATGCAGGATAGTGATCTGGTGTAAGAATCTTGGAGTAATTTGAAGCGGAAGTGGGAGATAGATTTAGGTTGTCAGATTGATGATGATGAAGTTTGGAAGCATGTGTGGAGAGTTGGTTATAGTAGTAGGATGGATTTTAAGTTATGGCTTATCCACCAGAAGGGTTTAGGGCGGTTATATTGGACGCCAGTGCGTATGTGTGCTTTGGGGTTAATGAATGAGGATCTTTGTTGGGGATGTGGGAGAGAGAAGGAGACACTGGTTCACATGTTATGGTTCTGCCCCAGAGTGTTGATCTTTTGGAGTGAGGTGCTTGATAGAATGGATATGGCTTTATCAAGTACGTTTCGAAGAGGACCGCTTCAGGTTTTGTTATTGGCAAAAAGTGGGTGCTGTTTAACGGCTAGATTGTATGGATCTTGGATAGACAAATACTAGTGATAGCAGTCCAGGAAGTAGCCAACAGTGGAAGATTGGATTAATGATGTGGTGGTGTTGTCTGACTTTGAGTTAGTTATGTTTAAAAGAAAGGGGAAGAGGAAGTCTATTGGACTTGGTGGAAATATTTTATTGATTTATATGGTAATGGGACATCGATGGATTAACATTGGAAAGTTAGGTGTCTAAAGTGTTTTTTTTCTTCTTTCCGTTTTGTCTATATGCCTGGTCTAGTGGATGCGTTTTATGCGTTTTAGTGAAGATATGTTGCTCTTTATACTGTGTTTTATTGCCACAATGACAATTCTTTTATCGTTTAATCTAGTTAAATAATGCTTGGGGATATGTTAGGTATTCAACATATGTATGTGATAAGATAAGACATTATTATACTATGTTTGTGTATAATTGCAATGTGATCACACACATTACTAACATCACGCAAACCAATGAATGCCTGTAAACTATAAATACACTGCTGTAGACAACAGACAGACATGTAAATGTTCTCTCTCTCTCTCTCTCTCTCTCTCTTGTGGTGATTCACATATGACGATGTATAAATTGTTTTTTATGTATTTTAGTGTTATTGTTTATGATTAAAATATGCTGAATGTATTACTTTGACCGTGGTGGTAGATATAATTTAATGAAACTTCCACTTTGAGGAAAAATCTCGATGAGTAGCCCTTATGGTGTGGTAGAGGTGGGTAGCTAGTGGTGAGTGTACTCTTTTCTCTGATGTATTCTTCCTCTCACACCACAGCCCCCTTAACAAAAAATGGAGGAATCCTTTCTTGCTCAAAACACTCTTTTACCCTCCCTGCACTCTGTGTTTAGAATGAAATCTCAGATGTCTTTCTAAAGTCAAAGTGCTGAAGGGGGCTGGCCGGGACATCGGGCAGCAGGCCCCACCACACCATTAGTGCTGAGGGGTAACACGCTACACCAGTGCATGAGTCCTCTTCAGCGATCCAACTGAGCAAATTCAATGAAGCACACATTTATGCTACAAATAATGTCAAACACAACATGTCTGTACAACCATGTGGAAGGCATATAAACAGTGCACAATCCTAAAATCAAAACAAACATATACTTCAAATGATGTCCCCACGTACACACATTTGTATAATCACATGCTATACCAGAAAATGCAAACGAGGATAATCAGTATTTGAAGCAATGCCTTCAAATATACAAAATGTAAAGTTACATGTTGCACCAGAAGATACAAAGTAATCAAGATTGCTTGATTCTGACAGTCCAACTTCACACTTAAAAGCATACCTTCACAAATATATTTACCAGCCGTCCAGACCAGCTAATGTGTGTGGTGGATACTATCTACTCTGAAATCCATGGGTACTCTGAGAATGTGTGTGTTTGATAGAATAGTTGACAGAGTTTATATGAGACTCTGTGTGTGAAAATGTATGTATGAGTGTGTGTGCATGGGTGTGTGCGTGAACTTGTGACAATGTGAGTTCACATACATAGTAAATGGGCCTGACTCTTCTGCCCTGCCTGCCTCATTATAGGGAGCAGTAGGGGACTGCATCAGCCTGGAGTCTGGCTTCTTTCTGTTCTGTTGCGTCTTGCTGTCCCAGTGCTGCCTGTCTGCTCGCTTGTGCTTGAAGTCCTTGATGGTGTTTTGAAACTGTCTTTGCTGCCCTGGCTGTCCTTTATGCCGAACATCAGACAGCTTTCTAAAAGCAGATCGTATCTTGGGTGGCATGATGATTGAATTACAGGTTTTTTTCACTTGGGATGTTGATTAAGAAAATGTCCCAGATTTTCGGTTCAAAATTTCCTGGATTCATTATAATAATGTTTGTCACATTTGCAGCTTTTGTTATGGTTGTTAGTTAAGCAAATGTTTAGATTGTGTTTTGGTCGTTTGTGAAGCGAAATTGTTATGGTCATTTTAAAGCAAAATATGCATCAATTCTAATTTAATCCACCATGGGCACCGCCCCAGCAACTTCTAATTTGGCAAAATAAGCATTTGTTTTGATTTTCTCCACTTGAGCTGCCATTTTAGCAACTTTAAACCACACCATTAGATTCATTGTGAAAAGTTATCCCTGTTTGACTACTTTGGAGCCCTCTAGATAGTTCTCCCTTTATTTCTATAGTGCCCAAACAGACATACACACTTTCAAAAATACATATTAGATTTAATTGCTTTCAAAAAGTCTTAGTTAAGGCAGGCAAGAAACATGATGTGAAAAAGGAGGGTGCACAATGAAATTATATATCCTGTTAATATTGTGATAGGGTCAGGGTCATGATCTAGTCACGGGGCAACAGGAACCCCTCCCTATCTGGGGTATGTGACCTATAAGGATGTATACCAGAGCCGGGACAACAGCCCAGAGACAGAGTCAGGGAGTTGAGGGGGGACCATCCCTGCCCCGCTGGAGTTTGCATTACATATGACTGCTCGTAGCAATGTCTCTTCCATAATGATTGTCATCCTCTATTCTGGCCAGAGTTCTCTTTGGTCTTTTTCAGAACTGCAATTCCAGAATGCACTTGCGTGAATCCAAGTAAACCCAGACTGGATTGTAGGGGAATGTATTCTGAATTTCAACAAGGGTATCTCCATATTTCAACAAGTGCGTGTGAGTCTTTTTTTTTGCTGTATTTTGGTTGGTGATACTTTTTTTTGTTATGGTGGTATCTTCCTGGTATAGTGGTGAGCCTAACCTTAGAGTACTGTCAGATAATTGTTCTCATACCGGAATAACTAACAGCCATTACATACTGGACTAAGTACACTCCCAATGTTGACTATGTTCCTGCAGTATTTTATTTACAATACCACTTTTATTTAATTTTGGCTTGCATCTCACAGTATATTTACCATGTAAATAACAAATGAACATTCACACATATACATAGCCCTTCTAAAACCCAGTGTACAATAACCAGTTTTGTTGTGGTCTTATCACATGTGGAAAAGTGAAGCATGCAATATTGTGTTCATGCAGGGTTTCTTAGCACAGCCCTCTCCCCCCTGGTGTATCGCACATCTCGCTATGGGGCTCACCTCACTCTAAAGTGTGTAGGGGGGTGGCAAAGGTCTATTTCCTTTCCAACAACTACAAGTACCAAAATGCATTAAAAAACAGACTAATGGTCAACTCTTGGCCCTAAACTACAGGATTTGTTCTATCTGCTAGAGACACCCATGCAGAAAATATAGTTTGCATACACACTCAAATGACCAATGTGAAATTCTGTTCTCAACTAATTGCTTCACAAAAAGCCACATTGATTTATCAAAGCTTCCCATGAAGAATATATGAATTTTGATCTATGTCAGTGCGCTGCTATAGTAAAAGTCTTATTGGAGCTCTGGTCGTTTAGGAGGACTTGAACAGGTGACATATTTGAATTCCACCTACTGTACTGCCGGAATCGCTTTGCCCCTGTAAATCGTCAGCATGTGTTTGACCGAGCTATGTTCCAGCATCCTTGCAAATCTAAAAATACTGGAGACAATTTTCTGCATCTTCACAGTTTGCATTGCGTTGTGATCCATCCAAGTTTATTTGCTGTTAAATCTCAAGCCCAAGTAGTCAAAGGATGAGCAGCAAGAGAGCTGCTGACCGTCCAAGATCACGTATAGGAACCTGATAGCAGATTGCAAGATGCATATCACAAATCATTTTTCGCCAAATGTACCTTTAAATGCCTAGACTTCATGTATGAGGAATATTCCTCCAAAAAGATGCGTAATGATATTGGCGTTTTTGAAATGAGGACAGCGCCATTAGCATAGCTGAGAGCAGGCTGTCTCCTTGTGCTACAACGAGGCACATCAGTCTGAATACACTCTAAATATAAAGCTAGGAAATGTACATGAAGTTTAAAAAGTAGAGTGGCCAAAGCGTACCCCTGGCGGATACCCTTTTTGACGGAGAAATATTTGCTTAGTTCACCTGCAGGTCCATACCGAAGGCATGCTCCAGAATTCTCCTGAAGTGTTTCCATCATTGGAATGAGTGGTCTCGGGACCGCCATCTTGTCCTAGGTTTCCCAACGAAGTAATCTGTCTGCATGGTCAAAAGTGGAACTGAGGTCCATGAATGCCACGTAGAAAGGAGCATTCAGGACCAATGCATATTTGGCCAAGATTAACTACAAATGTAGGCACTGCTGAATAGTGCCCATGCCTGCCTTGAACGCTAGGTGGGTGTCTGACAAAACATTATTAGATGACACCCATTCCTCCAAATGATTCAGAGTAACACCTGCAAACAACTTGGAGGAGCTGCTTAATAAAGTGGCTAATAGTTACAAAGATGGAAGAGATTTACTGCCCTTCTTTAAATGGGCACAATTATCCCGGTTTTCCAACTTGTTGGAGTATGGAAAGTGGTAGCAACTGCATTAACAATCGGTCCTAAAAATTGCCACCAAAAATCTGTCTGCGAGAAATATAAGCCATCTGGGACCCCATACATGCCTGGAGCTTTATAAAGGTTCTTTCTCCTGAGAACAGTCTCTATTTCTTTCAGAGTGATAAAATGGAAAGTATCCCCATCTTCTTAATAGGGATATAAGTGGTGCTCATGGCTGGGAAGACATCCAGAGCCATACAGGGCCTCAAAGTGTCTGACCCAAGCCTCCTCTGAAATATGGACTTCAGGGTCCGACACTGAACCTGTGTCTAAGCCATTGCTGTTCTTTGCCACAATTTGCTAAAACATTTTTGTGTCGGATCTATCTGCTGTATCACATAGGTCTTCCCAATATTTAGTGGCTAATTCCATCGTCCGTCGTGAAAGAGCGCTTTGGAACTCAAAACGCTTAAGCCGAAAATCCTACAATTGGGCCCTTGGTTGCTTTAAAGACTTTAATAAAATCTCTGTCGGATCTAGCCCATAAGTCAGGCAGGTCCTCATTTCAGACATTGTAACAGCCCCAACCTTAGAGTTCAATTTCACCTAATCTTCAAAATTGGTTAGGTAAGTAGGCCCATTTTAAAACATAGATGTGGGTTGGGGTAAGGGGATAGGATATGGTAGGGGGAGTGGGATGAAGGGGTTCCCCTGCATAATAAAAAATTAATTGGAAAAAAAAATAATTCGAAGATTTCTCCTTTAGGTGAAGTGGATTTGGTGAAATCACGGAAATTTGCTGTTTCCAGGGTTCCATCTAAGATATTTATCTCTGGGCCCCCTAACCATTGGCAGAGATTTTCCATAGGGATTCTTGGGTATGCTCTGATTCAGGTCCCAAGTTAAGCAAAGAGGATTATGATCACTTTCCACCCTCATTAGGACTTCAGAACCAGAAATGCAGCCCCCCACGTCATAGGAACCAACACAAAGGCAATAATACTTAGGGAAAGACCATTGCCTAAAGTAAAGTTTCTGTCCGACCCAGAATTTAGGCAGCCATTTATCGCTCTAAAACCTCATTCCACCAACATTTCCCATAAATTAAGCACTTCATCCGAAGTAACCATGTCTGCCAACAACAGTTTAATAATAGAGAAAGCAACTACTTCATTAAAGTAAGTAAATAGATATCTCCCCTCAGCTGTGGCCTCCCTCTGGAATAGCCTCCCGGCCTCTCTTAAACTTGAGCAGAACCACCTCTGGTTTGGGAGGCAACACAAGACCTTCCTTTTCAGTTCCACTTTCTCTCTTCCTCTCCCCTGCTGATGTCCCTGACTGCTCCTCACTGGTCACCTGGCTACCCTCTGAACTCGGGTCCAGGCTCCTGCACGTCCAGTTGCACTTGCACTGCCCCCCGGGCTCTTGCAGCACTTAAGGCTCTGTATCTGCAGCCCTGCAGTCCCTTCTCTCCGCACTTTTAAGCCACCTCTATGCACTTATTTAGTTACCTGCACTTCTCCCTTTCCCTCCCCCCTGGCACTTCTCCTCTCCCTCTTCCCTGCACTTGTGCGATCTGAATGACATAAGGCCTAGTGAGATCGTTGTTTGTCCTTCCTTTATCTACCCTTCATTGTCTTATCGTGCCTAGAAACACGTGTGCACATGTGTGTTTTAAATGTCATATCATATCATATCATATTCATATCTCCAACAACTAGGATGGGAAAGGACTTGTGATTACCTAAGGACTCCCCAGCCATAATTTCCTTCAGGGATGCCAGCAGACATAGCGAGCCATTTACAATGTTGTTTTTATAAAAATAGATCAGTCCAAGTAACTAATCTTCCTGCTTCTAAGCATGAGGTGTTGTATATTCTCTTTGGATTTTATATAGTGATTCTATAGATTGTTTTGATTGTTCTATCTGTCTCTCTACTTGTAATATTCACCATGGGTCTAACCTCTCTCCCTGGCTCTTCAACCACTACCCAGCACCTCTTGCCCATTGCATCGCTACTTTCTGCTCCAATTTTCAATGTTATGCGTTTGACACTCAGCTCTCTTTTAGGCTCCCCTCAGCCACCTCTGCTTCTTCTCTCATACCAGACTGTCTGGCCACAATTCAGGAATGGTATGCTGCAATTATCTCTGCCTTAATGCCAGTAAGACTGAGATCCTCCTCATTGGGACACCCGCTTCCTTTTTCCTCTCTCTCTCTCTGGCTGCCCACTCTGGGCCCTCTTCCTGCTCCTTACTGTGAGACTAGGCACCTTGGTGTCATCTTTGACTCCACCCAATGCTTCCGCCAGACAGACCCTTACCGACATCCTCTTTGTCATTCCTTCGCCAGATCTATGGACTCCTCATATGGTCTCTGTGCTCTGCCCTATCTCCTCCTCTCCCATTAATGGTGGCACTCGCTGGGAAGTTCTCATGACTTCCTTCGACTCCTCTAAAGTCATCATTAATGTCTACCTAAATGACACTGTCATGGTCCAAGGCCCTCAGGCCAATCTCCTCCTCTTTGATAGGTGCTTACCTCGCCTCATCAATTTCCTCTCATCTCCTGCTGTCCCCTCCTTCCCCTCCTCTCCCCCCTTGGCTACCTTGCCCTCTCTCTCCTCCTCCTCCTCTGCCCCTCTTAGGGCTCTTTCTCCTCCGCAGGGCGTACCTCTGATCTGTACCCCTACCCGGAAGGTCTTTAAGGCTGGCAACCTTCTTCATATTGCCACTCTCAACTCTCGCTCTGCCGTCAAACACTCCTCTGACATCTGCCACCTCCTTGAAGAACTAGACCTTGATGTCCTTGGTCTTACTGAGACATGGTTCACGGCCAGCTCTGTTACGAGCTTTGACACTCTCCTCCCTGATGCTACAAGATCCTCTCAGCACCCAGATCCTCCCGGTCCGGTGGGGGGGTAGCCCTGATCTTTCCTGAGTGGATCCTGCCCCTATCATTCCCACTCAGACCTACTTCTCTTTTGAATGCCTTGTCTATAGGCTTTCTCTCTCGCCTACCCATTCTCTTACTGTGGTTACCATCTATCGGCCTCCTGGTCAAATCACCTCATTTCTCTCTGAGTGGGCAGACCTCCCCTCCTCCCTCCTGGCCTCTACCACTCAAGTCCTCCTCCTCGGTGACCTAAATATACATTTAGACTCTCCTTGCTCCTCCTCTGTACTCTTCCGTGACCTCTGCGACTCCCTCTCCCTGTCCATCCTCCCCTCTGGCCCGACTCACTCTGCAGGGCACACACTCGATGTCTTGATCTCCTCTGACCTCCCCATCCCTCTGACCACTCCTCTCTCCTGGGGCGATCACTCCCTCCTCTCATCTCATCTATCCCTCTCTTCCCCCCAAGCCAAGTCTACCCCAACACTGCCACCTACCTTCTCGGACATCCGGCCCATGAAGCGTGTCTCAGTTGAGGCTTTTGCTGCCACTTTCTCTCCCCCCCTCCACCTTTGGCTGTTTCTCATCCTGATACAGCCCTGTCTCTGCTCTACTCTTCAATTTCTGATACGCTTGATGCTCTTGCCCCTGTCATGAGGATCCGTTTGAAGTCCAAAGCCAAGTGCAATTCCTGGTATGACTCTGACCTAGCTATACTTAAACGTAAGTGTAGGGCAGCTGAGAGGAAATAGAGGACTTCCTGTTCATCCTCTGACAAACTGGCCTGTCGCCTGCTACAAAGGCAATACCGACTCTCTGTCCTCACTAAGAAGAGAGTCCATATTCAAGCTCATGCCTCTACGGCATCTAACAACTCGGCCAAACTCTTTAAAATCTGCAAGGAGCTGGCCAACCCTGCTGCAGTCTCTACCCCTCCTGTTGCCTCCCAGGCTCTTTGCAATGCCCTTGCCTCTCGCCTCATTTAAAAAACCCAGGACATCCTGTCCACCCTCTCCACCCACACTCCTCCTCTTCCCTCTCCATCTGTACTTGCTGACCCTCCATTAGCCACCCTCCCATCATCCTTCTAGTCCTTTCCTCTTTTCACCCCTGATGAGGTTGCTAGACAAGTCCAATCTATGAAAGCCTCTTCAAAACAGGTTCATCCCTGTTCCTCTAAAACCATCAAGGACCACATTGACACCCTCGCTCTGGCCCTTGCTGATTTTTGCAACCACTCCTTTGCCTCTGGATTCTTCCCCTACCCTCTGAAGCACTACTTTGTGCATCCTCTTCTCAAGAAACCCACAGCTGATCCTTCTTGTCCAGCTAACTATCGCCCAATTTCCATTACTCGCTTTCTTGGCAAACTCCTGGAAAAGTTGGCCATCTCTCAGCTTAACCTTCATTCCAATTCTGTTGGCTGTCTCCATGACCACCAGTCTGGGTTCAGAGCTGCCAAAGCACGGAAACTGCTCTCCTAAACATCTGTGAATATCTGCTCACCAACCTTGACTCTAACATTCCCTCTGTCCTCATCCTCCTTGATCTCTCTTCTGCCTTCGACACGGTCAACCATACCATCCTGCTCAACCGTCTCCATGAAAACCTGGGTATCACTGATCAGGCTCTGGCCTGGCTGACCTCTTTCCTCTCAGATCGACCCTCCCAGGTCCAACTTGGGTCCTTCCTTTCATCTATCTTCCTCTCTACCTGTGGTGTTCCCGAGGGGTCTAACCTCTCGCCCTGGCTTTTCAACCAATACCTGGCAACTCTCGCCCACTGCATTGCCATTTTCTGCTCAAATTTCCAGTGCTACGCTGACAACACTCAACTCATTTTCAGGCTGCCCTCTGCCACCTCCTCTCCCTCTCTCATCTCTGATTGCCTCACTGCCATTCAAGATTGGTGTGCCGCCAATGGTCTTTGTCTGAATGCCAGCAAGACGGAGATCCTCCTCATCGGCACACCTTCACCATCCTTTCCCCTCACTCTCTGGCCGGCCTCCCTTGGCCCTCCTCCTACCCCCACCTGCGAGGCTAAGAACCTCGGGGTCATCTTTGACTCCACCCTTTCCTTCTCCGCCCACATCTCTGAGGTCTCTAACAAGTCACATTTCCGACTGCACCTCCTCAGAGGTACTCTGCCTTTCCTCTCCTTCCCCCAGAAGCTCATGGTATCTCAAGCTCTGGTTCTCTCTAGCATGGACTATTGTAACAGCCTCTATCTAAATCTAACTGCCTTTACTCTCTGCCCTCTGCGACTAATCCAGAACAGGACTGCAAGACTTGTCCTTGGCCTCAAGCCCTGGGATCATATCTCTCCAGCTCTGAAATCTCTCCACTGGCTCCCAGTGGATGCAAGGATTAAATTCAAAACCCTCTGCATTGTCCACAAGGCTTCCTGGGGTCTGGGTCCAAAATACTTTCAGCTATCCCTCTGCAAATACCTCCCCTCTCGAGCTCTTCCCGCCTCTACCTCCAACTCACTCAGGGTCAGTTGTTTTTCTAAGAAACTTGCTGGGGGTAGATCTCTGTCTTCGGCTGGGTCCTCCCTCTGGAACAGCATCCCTGACACTCTAAAACTTGAGGATAACCATCTCTGGTTCCGGAAGCACCTCAAGACCTTCCTCTTTTCTTCTGCCTTCGCTCCCCCTCTCCCCTGCTGATCTGTTCTCTCTTGGCACCGTGCACCTGGCCACCCTGTGTCTTTTGGGCCCAGGTACCTGCTCATCCTGCCACCCCCCCTCTGGAATAGCCTCCCTGCCTCTCTCAAACTTGAGCAGAACCACCAATGGTTCAGGAAGCAACTCAAGACCTTCCTTTTCGCTTCTGATTTCTCTCTTCCTCTCCCCTGCTGATGCACCTGACTGCTCCGCGCATTGGTCACCTGGTCACCCTCTAAACTCGGCCGCAGGCTCCTGCATGTCCACTTCACCTCACACTACTTTTGGGCTCCCCAGCACTTAAGAATCTGTATCTGCATCCCTACACTCCCTTCTCTCTGTACTTATGAACCACCCACTGGCTGCACTTGTGAGTTAACTGCACTTCCCTCTTCCCCTCCCCCTGGCACTTCCACCCTTCCCTCTTCCCCGCACATGCGCAATGTGAATGACAGAAGGCATAGTAAGATCGTTATTTGGTTTCCCCCTCATTCTCCTGTTTCGCCCAGAAACACTTGTGTACAGGGTCGTTATTAATGCCCCATCAAATCATAGAGAACTAGCAAAAACACTCTCATCGATGATCCTGTAGATCCCTGTTGTCTGTCACTTATGAAAATCAGTGATCCTGTAGGTCCCTGTTCTGAGTCGCTTTTCATTGGATGTGCTTTGCACTCTGAAGTTAATTTCACTGAGAATGGGCATAGGTGGCTGGTTTACATACCCCAGAGCAGACGTGGAGGGGAGGTGAGAGTTGGCGTGCTGCAGCATAATGGGACTTTCTGTGCACTCTCCCAATCGGTCACCACACCCTACTCTGTGGTGCAGATATCTCAGAAACAATTCATCCTAGGGCCTTGAAACGTGGTTGTTAAGCCTTTGAGTTTTGTTCCTGGCATCAAAACGCTTAAAATTAGCTTTCTCCGGGGGTTCTACAGGCACATTGATGTTTTGCCAATTTGCAGTGCAAATATCTTAGAAACGGTGCATCCTAGGGCCTTGAAACGTGGTTTTCTGGGTACCATAGGGATCTTTGAGTTTGTTCCCCGCGTCGAGGTGCTTCAAATGAGCTTCGTCCAGTCATCCTATGACCACATTGATGTTTCGCCGATTTTAGGCAACCGTCTCATGTGTGAAGGGGCTCAAATCCAGGGAGAGGGGTGGAGTGTCCAAATGTCATGCCGCCAGCAATGTCCAGACAGTACTAACAGGTAACTATGCAAAAATTGGTGCAGGTTGGTGAAACAGTGTGGAATTGTATAAGGACCAAAACATTGCAGTGCAAATAAATTGCAAATGGTGCGTCCTAGGACCTGGAAACGTGGTTTTTGGTGGACCTTCAAGTTTTGTTCCAAATGTCAAGAGGGTTGAAATGAGCTCTTTCCGGCTCTTCTATGACCACATTGATGTTTCGCTGATTTTGTGCATTGCGGTGCAAATATGTCAGAAACGGTGCATTCTAGGGACTTGAAACGTGGTTTTCAAGTTGTGTTCCTGGTGACTAGATGTTTAAAAAGTGCTTTGTCCGGTTCTTCTTTGACCACATTGATGCCACAACACTTAAAATAATGGCCACCTTAATGTTTTGCTGCTTCAAGGCAACTGTCTCCTGTATGCAGGGGCTAAAATCCATGGAACGGGGTGGGGTTTCCACATGTAATGTAGCCAGTGATGTCCGGAGGATCCTCACAAGTAACTATGCATAATTTGGTGCAGATTGATAAAAAGGTGTGGAATTGTATAAGGAACAAACAAACAAACAGATCTTCCGTTTTATATATATATATAGATTTAGCATCTCCATCCACTTTGACCAAGATATAAATTGCAAGGTCACCAGACAGGCATCTTTTAGAATTATTTTTGTTGCTGCCATGAAGAAGAGTACATAACCCTTTAAATGAATCTAATCCATCACCCTAGTCTCTTGGAAAAGAAGGATTACGAAATCCTTAATAAAGGATACCCAGCCACCATAAAGAAGTTTGAATTTCAAACCCAAATCCAATCTATTCTCGGTAGATTGTCACTTCAATGATTGGTCTTTTTCAGGATCCATCCAAACGGGCACATCAGTTTGACATAGCCCGTCCACAAATACGTGAATCGTTTTAATCCTTCCAGCATCGACTCATATTATTAGTAATACACACTTGTATCTCTCACAACTTTCTTAAGACTTTGAACAGCAACACTCCTATAGTAGAGCGGCATACTGCGCTTTGTCCCCAGAAGATGTGAAAAATTGCCTCCTTACATGGTGCTTTTAATTCGTTTTGCCGCATGTTTTCCCTCCTCTAAAACAATATTTAGGGCCCGATTCATGGAAAAGTGCGCAGAGATCCTGCAATGCCAGTGCGCCAAGAACAACTCTGTGTGAGCCTGCACGCAGACGTTTTTTGCGCGCTCTGCGTATTCATTGTATTGATCACGCAAAGTAACTGGTTAGGCAAGTCACGGGCGGAACGGCCCTGCCACGCCCCAGTGCACAGCAGAAACAGCCTGAACAGCTACCTTTGCGTACTATACTGGGCGCAAATACATGTACCCTTCAAACAGTGCATGGGATCCCCTGCAAGCAGGCATGCATCCTGGGGACCCTGTGCAGGGATCCCCGTAACTGTTACCAGCACCCCGACAACATGCATATGATTTATCATAATTTGGATAAAACTCTGCTTGCAAACCCCTCCAAACCGTTCTTGTACCCTGCAACACTGCGTATGGCCACCCCAAAGCTAGATCGGAAACCCAGCTGTGTACACGCACCCCTAAATCCAACACCCAATCTTACGTTCTGTGCAGTGAATCCTATGCGCAAGTGTCTGCATGCCTGCCTTCAGGTGGCAGAAAGTGTGAGGGCTTTGCGTGTCCATTTCCCGCTGAGAGGTTGCGCGCTCAGATCCATGAACATGTATTGTTCCACGCAATAGTGCGCGTGCGATGGATTGCCTGTGGGCCGTTCCACGTAACACCCACATTTTCCTTGTTTTTCCTCATTTGGCCGAATTACGCCCCATGCCCTCTGTGCAAGCCACGCTCTGGATGGTGTCTAACACAAAGCACTGGGCCTCTCACAGTGAAGTGCTGAGCCTGTGTGAAGTCCCCTCAAAGTACAAAAAAGTACCACACACTCGATTTCATTAATCGACAAACGCAATTTTGTGTGCGGTTTGGTGCACAAAGTTCCTACTTTCCATGCAGATAATTCTGGGAATCGGGCCCTAAGGCTCTATTGCAAGCAATTACTTCATTTAAGAATACCTTGACTTGCCTGAAACCATTTGTTTCCAGAATGTCCGTTAAGTCAATTTGTACACTATTGTGAGTGCAAGGACACCTCCCATCACAAAAGATATTCACAAAATTGTGTCACACTCATTACTGTTGGTTCGACAATGAAGTTTGCTTCTGATAATGTCAACTATGTCAGGGTCATGTCCGGACCTCTTCCACATTTAGTACATATGTAAGCCAAAATTAAACTGTCACACTTTTCTTACTAGCCAAAGTACATTATCAAAACCTAGATTAACATCCATTTCTACAGTACTCCCCGTGAGAAAGGAGCATGGGACGAATATCACTAATGAAGGCTCACAGCTGGTTTGCACAAAAGCAAACCACATTTTGTAATGCTCGCCACAGATCTTTAAATTTTCCAAGTTTCCTTGAATCACTAATTACATAATGCACTGTGGACTTGGTGTTCATTTTATTTTCCACAAAACTCACCCTAACATTAAAATGTTTGTATAATTAACAATATTTACAGAATCAGACAGCCACAAAGCTAAGATGTGAAGACAAACTGTCCACAACATCAGCCAATAAACTGGGGCCCACGCGTCAGTGTCCTTTTCCCATGCACAATTTTAGGCAGGTCTCAAGGTAAGAAACTTTGGCTGTGGACATGCTCAGTTGCCAAATGCACAGACATGCTAAAACAGTTATATAATTATATGTCACTACATTCCCCTAAAAAAAGCATAAAAGCCTATGAAATGTATTGAACATCTTTGTTAAGGAGACATTATGGTTACAGCACACAATCTATAAACAATACAATGTGCCTGATAAGGTAAATGATGCCCCCAGCATGCACTACTCATACCCGCACATATGAGATCAGAAATGGCATTCTCTATGACATCACATATTACATCACCATTCTGTAGAAATCCTGAAAGAAAGTGCTTTCTGTGGATTGTCTCTAAGGTATTGCAACCAAAATATGTAGGGGTGACAGGTAGGCCTCTCACGAACTAGCCCATGTTTAAGAACATGTATTTATACCAGACAAATTACATGCCGAAGTTTCACTGAAAAAATAGAAGCCCTTAACTACAGCACTGTAGGCAATAGTTGGAGCATGGAGAATAGAAGTAAATCATGCTTGCATGGTGTACCAGGCAGTACATGTATATGTCTAGGCCTATCAGAACGCTGGTTATGCTTGTACTCAAGGGGTAAGTATACAAAAAGCAGTAGGGAAGTATCTTGATATAGAATGTAAACTTAGCGCATGTATGCATCCAAAAATGAAGCACCGTCAACAACATCTGGTAAGGGTGGGAATTAATACGATGGCCATACATGAGCGCCTGTGAGAGCTACACCTATTGTGTCACCTATTTGCATAGTTGTTTTTAAAAGTGTCACCATGTACATATACTGTATTTTGTGATGTTGTACATGCAGTCATCAGTGATGTCATTGATAATGCCATTTGTGAAGCATATGAGATGTCATGTGTGTTGGTATGAGCAGTGGATGGTATGGTGTGGGCATGAGTTAGTGTTGCATAGCTAACCATAACTGTTTAGTTTCTATGGTTTTAGGTTTTGTGCTGCAACCATAACATCTCTTTAACAATGTTTTTTTTCACTGAATTTCACACATTTATATTAGGGCAACTTAACCATAACATTAACCGTTTTTACAAATGAAGATGTTGCATGGATTTTCAGCACTGTATGTCAGCTATACTAAAATTCCTCTTTTAACATGTATAAAAGAATTATACAGTTCCTTAAAACAACATTTATTTTTACAGATCACACTGATGTGTGTCACTTTGAAAGTGCCTCCTGCGGTTGCAAGTTATGGCTGAATTTCCTGGGGCATGAGGTTCAGCCATGCGTCAGGCTTCACAAAGCAACCTAGGGGCCTCAAATCTAGGGGCCTCAACCCCGAAGGCATGGGCCTCAGTCATGTGGCAAGTCCTGCCAAGCAATCGAAAGTCAACATTGGGTAGGGTAACTCAACCATAAATACCCGTTAATAAAGATGTTCACTCAATTTACACGTTTATTTAGCTGAACATTGTTCATCGTGTTCCAGGTTGCTAGCATAGCAAGCAGCGCTCACAATTAAAAGTAAATGCTGCCTGGTATGCTATCATACCAGGCAGCCTTTCCTCACTTTGTACGGCCTAAAAAAAAATGCAGGGCAAAAGGTGGCACACACATGTAGATGCTTGCTTTTGTCATGCATTTGGCACTCCGCCGTGCAAATGACAAATATTTTGTGACAGGGAGCCGTTTGCATTGCAAATGTAATCACTCCCTGCCGTCAAATTACAATTAGGAGCAAAATGAGCTCCAGCGAGTTTAGAATTGTCGCGAGGAAGTTGGCATTAGGACCAGTAGAAAAAAAAACCAAGAGCTGTTGAGTCAATGGGTTTGGTTACTTGACAAACTTGTTGCAATGTAGTAATGTATGAATGATATGCCATGCTTCAAACGGAGATACTCAGGCTTGTGGGAATTACACTGTCGTCATAGAAGCTGTTATTTCGTGCCCTATGGATAAAGTTGATACAGCGCAGGGGTTCTCTCCTGGATTCTCATCATTTTCAACCTGGTGAGACAAGAGGAAAAGCGATCACGTGGTGCCCGGGTTCCAGGGCTCTTTCTTCCTGATGAGGAAAAGTCCACATTAATCTACGCTGAGCCTGTTTTTGTCTACGGTGCACATGTGTAAGAGCGTTTGCCACGTTGGCTGCCACTAGAAAGCATGGGCAACATCACAATAGTGCATCTCTATGCAACAGTTTGAAAGTAGGTATTGCCCATAGGGATTTCTGCCAGTCAACAATCATTAGAATACTGATGCTGGCTGATTTGCATTTGGGTTCTGTGTATTGAGTGGGTAAAATCACAGAGAGGATTCCCTGCTATGGATGCCAGCCTTTACAGTGAATCTGTAGTTTAATGCTGAATATTCATCTCCACCATGTTACATCCTCATGAAAATAAGGGGTTCAGGAGCACTTGACTCAGATAGATTTCCTGAATTATACATTATTTTAAAACACTCAAGTGACTGTAAAAATTGAGAGATTTAAAACAGTTAACATGACAAATCCCTTCTTGTAAGAATAAAGGGTTTTAGATGGCTGTACCAAGGGCAGTGGAGCAGGGAATTTTATAATGATCAAACAGCTGTAAAAGCAGAAAGTTAAACTCTAAACACAATACTTGTGGTGCCAATTCAATGCCCCAAATAAGCCAACGCAACTCTTGACAATGACGAGCAAAGACAAGACATATCGTGTACCATCGACCCCACACATCATGACGGCGTTTGAACACTTAGGGCCTCATTATAAGGCTGGCGCTCCCGTAATGAAGGGGGGCGGTACGGGACCGGCCCTCTTCATTCCGGTAGCAACGATTACAAGCTTCCCATCGCGGGACCCGGATCGCACGCCTGGTAAAACCAGGCTTGCTTTCTGGGTCCGGCGAGTTTGAAGAGGGAGGCAATAACGGGCCAGATGTAATCTGCCCGTTATTACCTCTCTGCCCATTCCCATTGAGCCCTATGGGGGCTCAAATGGGAATGGGGATGGGTTCCTGCAAGGAGGAATTACCGGGTCCTCCTATGTCGGAGTAACCCGGTAAGTCCCCATTGCAGGAACCCGGTAATCTAGCCCGGAACGGAAGGCAGCCATGGAGCTAATAGCTCCACGGCTACCTCCATTCTCGTAATGAGGTCCTTACTCTCAGATGGCAAAAGGCTGGACACCAGTATGGTGTATAGAATCTGCATGGAGATAAATAACACAAAGAGACTACATTTAGTTTGTATAACTTCAAGGAGGGATGAGAGCAAGCAAGATGCACTGTCTACACCGGAAGAGGACACGCGTGACAGGCACTCTCTTAAAAAGAAGGATAATACAATTAAATGTAATGCGCTGTTTATGGAACAAGTTTATTGAAAACCAAGCTGCTGAATTTGATTAGCTAGTAAGGTCACAGGATTTAATTCCTTGGCTCCCAGGAACAGCTTCCAGGAATATGAGTCAGGCGTCTAAAGATCTGGTACAAAGTAGGATGATTTATAGACAGAAACTCACACGATGCACAGTTTTGATTCCTTGTTAACCTCGAAGACAAGTTAAGACACAATTTAGCAGCCAAGAGAACTTCAGTGCAGAAAGGAATGTGAGCCTCCTTACAGAATCAGCATAAAAAGTGCATTCAACATTTTAAAAATCAGGCGGATGTTAATTATCTCTGCATATCTTCCAAGTCCACACACTTGAATACCTGAGGTGATGCCACATCACAGACAAGCAGCTCATAATAAAAATATATATTTTTTAAACTTACCAATTATGTGTCTTCCGCTATATAGGGATAAGTAGCCTTTTCATCCACAATGCCGCCCTGTTTTAGTCTGTCTTCGGAGAGAAAGACACTGGAACATGGCAGTCGACCCACGCCACATGTCTATTTTAAGTATATTTTATCAAAGTCATTTGGGTCTCTGTCAGGCAATGTCACCATTGATTGTTAGGTTAAGTTTGTTTTAAAGCTGATATGGATGTCTTTGAAGGAAGGAGGTCAGATGTGTGAATGAACCTCCCCCTGCGCACAAGCAAGACTCAGGGGAAAAGGATGAGGGGACCACCGAGGGCAGGAAGCAGATTTCGAGGAGCCAGCATGACAGTGGGGGATGATAACCAAAGCTACTCCGAGGCTTGGGTCCAGTGTAAAGCTATCCAGGTCTCTTGCACAGGCTCGGACTGGCCTATAGGGCAATAGGCCCATGGCCAAATCAAAAACACAAAATGCTGGTGTGGGCCAGTTTTGCTGGTCAAAGTGTGCCACTTTTTTGGCCAATTTGGGCCAGTTTGATGAGTTAATTCACTCTGCGGCTAGTCGTTTTGAGCAGTGTTTCTGAATAAATATTCTTTAAAATTCACAATTTGCATCACACTTTAGCAAAAAACTCCCCGGTGGGTACTATTCAAACAGTGTCACAAAAGGAATGAATAGCCATTTGCAACTGTGGGCCACTTTTTTACTGGTACCGGAGACAATTTTATGGACCAGTCCGACCCTGCTCTTGCATGCTTTCAAGGGTGGGTCAGGGCTCTGAGGAGGGTCAACACTCTAAGGGCCTCATTACGAGTTTGGAGGTAGCCATGGTGATATTAGCACCATGGCTGCCTCCGAACCGAGCTCCATTACCGGGTTCCTGCAATGGGGACTTACCGGGTCATTCCGACATAGGAGGACCCGGTAATTCCTCCTTGCAGGAACCATTCCCCATTCCCATTTGAGCCTCCCTCTTCCCCTCTCGGGACCCGGAAAGGACGCCTCATTTTACCAGGCATCTGATCCGGGTCCCACAAAGGGAAGCTCATAATCGGCGCTCCCGTATTGAGGGGGCCGTTCCCATAACAGCCCCCTTCATTACGGGAGCACCAGGGTCGTAATGAGGCCCTAAATCTCACCTGTATCGAAGTTGGGTGCAGAGGCTCCTCCCCGACAAATGCATAAGGGTGGTGCTTACCTGTGCATGGTTGGTGAGGTTATATGTGATTTCTTTGCTGTCATAACAGCAAAAAACATATGTAACGAATCATTAATTATTCATCTGTGAAACTATTACCGAAATCCCCTTTTCAACGCGCCTGATCTCTACTTATATCTAGTATCTGTGGTCTCATACTGCCATCTAGTGGATTTTTCCTTAATACAAGCTTATTTTTTCCATTGTACTCATATTTTCCATTTCTCTCAACTAACGTACAATATCCCTCCCTACACTTAACCAATATACTTCCTTTTACTAGTGGGGGCTCCACCCCCAAATCTCCTGACCTCCTTCCCTCATTGCCCCCTGAAGCTCCCCTTTATCCCTACTTTTTATAGTTTTAGTAATTGAACCTCCTTTTTTTCCATTATACATTTTACTTGCAAATATGCATTATTGCCTACATTTTGTTATTGCCACATTGTTTCGATATTTAATACACTAATTTTTTTTTATTTTTGTTATTATCGCCCCTTCATTTATTGACTCTGTTTTTTTGTTTTTTTTGCAATGAAATCACTGGATACCTGTTGGTGAAGAAAGATTATTGAAACCAATAGAGGCTTCTCTATGAAAACTCGAAGCACAACCCATTTTTGTTTGCTCTCCATGCCTAATAGACGTGTTTTAGAAAAGCGTACACTCTCAGGGATTTTTGAAACTGAATGTGGAGGCTCCTGCCCAATATGTTCTTTGGGCATTGATGGAAGAATTTCAATCAAAACAGTGGGCGAGGGAAGACTGGCGCATCTCAGCATGAAAGATATATGTTCCCCCACCAACTGTATTCTGTCCCCTTCTACTTCCACCTCTTCATAAGTAGGGAAGATCAGGAGGTGATTCCTAGTTAAAAAATAGGGTAATTCTCACCATGCTCTTCAAACATCTCCCTAGGAATATAGAAGAAACCCTTACCCAAACAATATGATAGCTCAATGGAGTAATTCATTCAGTGTAGAGAGTTGTGTGTATCCTACTGTGGCTGCCGGGTGCCAGCAAGTCCACTCCACAACATGACCATCTGGCATTGACACAATGGGTGCACTTAAGTGGTGCAACAATAACACTACTTTTCAGAGATTAGCCGAAGCCCAAGTCCTTAAGGTGGTCAGGGACCACATTTTAAAAGTAGCGTATGTCCTCAACAGAGTAGCATTCATAAAGGAATGACCTAGATGCACTCCATCACAAATAGGAGCTTGAACCAAACCCCTGTTGGACCTCATCCTGGTGAGCCTATCTGAGACGGTCATCATAGCTTAGAAAGATTCTGCCGGCAAATCCTTGATCAGAAAAGTAGATATCTCTAATGCAAAGGGTTATCATTGTGGGTATTACAGTACTAGCATGATGAGGGTAGGTGTATGTTTGCATGGTAGGGTACAAAGGAATATATGCCAAGTAATGTATGGTGCAGCATTTGTTGGCATGCTTGCTATATTGTTGTTGACAGGTGTGACGTTCGTTGCTTGATATCTAATCCTATACAGTTGTTACATGGCCTCCAGAAGGTCAATGCGCTATACCTTTCTGTCAAGGGTTAGAGATTGTTGGAGGAAAGCTTGTTGGAATGGTTTGCCACTTATTTGAGTTAAATAATAATATTAAAGTATTCTTACCTGAACATACTCAATTTCTTACTCAACTCAGCAATTTTCCCTAAATTCTTTAGGTTCTTCAAGCTTGGCGAGCTCCTTCTCAGATTAATCGAATGTAGACATAAACATTTTCAGTAGTTACACATTATCAGTCACCTCTCCACATGTTTCATGACTAATTGTGGGTCACTCTGGGGCAAAAAGATTTCTGCTCTGCAGGAGTATAGGAGCGAGAAGTGAATAAACTACATACTCAGCCCTCACACTTCTACAAACCAACAGTGATCCCAATCATAGAGGCACAACAGGTGCAGTCAAGAGATATACCATATTTGCCTTTTGTGGTAACCAAAGCTTAATCATCCACTGGGGTGGGATCGACTGGCACTGATGATTGTCAGCAAATATGCTGGTCGGCCGAGTAGCAGTTCCCAGGTTACAGATGCAACAAAAGAGCTTGCAGTTCAAGCTGAGGCAGTGACATACTCAGCTAGCACTGTGTGGTGGCAAACAAGCTGAGGCAGTGACATACTCAGCTAGCACTGTGTGGTGGCAAACAAGCTGAGGCAGTGACATACTCAGCTAGCACTGTGTGGTGGCAAACAAGCTGAGGCAGTGACATACTCAGCTAGCACTGTGTGGTGGCAAACAGGTTTGAATGTCTAGTTTGAGTTTGTAGAGATTGATGAGTGCCAAAGGCAGCTCCGAACATTTCTTCTGGTTATAAGTGCGATGAAGCCGGTTCGATGACTGATTGACTAGTTTGAGGTGATTAAGCATAGGGCTCTTGGCTGGCTTGTCTCCCAGGAGGCTGTGAGTCCCACTCTGTGGTCTCAGGGACAAGTTCAGTCCTTGTTCCCGGGCCCTCAGAAAGGGAAGATGGTGCACACCTTCAGGGGTCCTTCACCAAGTTGAGATTCTGGCAGCAGTCTGACTGGTAGAAATGCAGATTTTGTTCCAGCAGCAGGTTCACACCCAATGTTAAATGGGGTTGGGTACAGAGATCACCTCTGCTTTGGACACTTTGGGCCTCATTAGGACCCTGGCGGTAAGGGGTCTACGCCAGCGTTAGCTGCGCCGACCCCTTACCGCCAACTACGAGTTCCCAAAGCGCCATGGTCACTTCTACGCCCGCTTTTTGCGGGCGGAGAAATCCATGGCGCTATGGGACCTTGGTGTTAATTACGCCACCGTAATGTACGGTGGCGTAATTAACGCCTTCCCCACTCCCATTGAGCCCTATGGGGCCGAAATGGGAATGGGGAAGGGTAAATGGGTCAATGGGGACTTACCGCCCCACCAACCTCGGAATGGGGCGGTAAGTCCGCCATCCGCCATGGCGTAAACGGACTTTACACCATGGCGGAAAAGTCCGCCGATGGCGGAAAAAATCCGCCAGGGTCCTAATGAGGGCCTTTGTCTTCACCTCACTGAAGGAGGGCTCTAGAAAATCAACTCTCCCAACAGAGGTCCAAATGAAATTCTTCTCATGTGTTTGTTTCAAAGTGAATATTAGAAGTGGTGGTAACCCCCTTCTTTTAAAGGCAAAAGCCCCTAGGTGCTAGGACTAACACTAGCCTGCTGTAGGAATCCAATCCCTGTCCTTGGAACCAGTGGACTTTGCCTCCTGACATCACACCCAAAGTGCTTTGTGCTGCAGGAAATGTTGGGGATAAAAAGGAAAGACAGAGGCAGAGAGAAAGAAGATGGTGGAACCTTCATCCAGTTGTCAAGAGCTCACTCTTTCTACACTAACCCCACCCCTTCCCTTCTCAATATACTCAAAGGCCTTTAGATATGCAGCACCTTGGTCTGATGCTATTCCTGTGTGAATAAATCCTGATTAAATATGATCCTTTCATTCCTGTTACCAGGCCAGCTTTTTGTGCAGTTGCTGTCTTCTGGGAAGGGTGGTACCTGCCCTCACAAAAGGAATGAAGAGAGGCAATCCTCAATGCCACATTCTTGCCAGCAGTAGCAGAGACAGCCTTGTCTGGGGAGAATACACACAGGGCCTCATTACGAGTCTAGCAGTATTCCTGTTGTAAATGTTAAAAAATACCACCAAACTCAATTACCGTTACCACCACATGATGCCATGGAGTTATCATGGGATTACAAGTGGTGGCAATTCCCCATTTATTGAGTCCATAGGACTCCATTGGGATTTTTGTGGATTTACCACCAGTGGAAATACTGTGTGGTAAACCCACCCATTTTTTTAAGGTAACGTGGAGTATTCACCCCCAACAACAAGCTGTAGGTGAATCTGACACTTTTCCTCTGAAAATCGTTGGATATACCACACGGTAATTCCACCGTTGTTAAAGCAACCATAAACTATAATTTGGCAGTGCGGGAAAACTGGCAGTGACGTGATTACCGTCACTTATTTCCACTCTGCCAAACTTGTAATTAGGCATAGCCCTTAAACAGCTGGACTGGGCTCAGAGGGATGACACGTGTGATATTAAACTGTTGTGCTGTAATAATCATGAGAGTTACCATCCACCATACTATAACTCAGGTATGGCTCATATTTAAAGATGGATCTGCCACCAGAATAGTAACTCATATTTATAGGATTTTGGTACAGGGGAGCATGTCTTAAATGCCACACATGTATTGCAGGGACTTAGCTGTCACTTGAGCTCTTAGATGGGCACCTGTGATGTCTGACCCTGCTATTTGCCACTGAAGAACAGGTGCTGCAGATCAGGCTTCTTATGCAGCAGGTGTACATTATGCTTTCAGCATGGAGTTTATGGAAGGGGAATCTGAATGGCAGATTACTCTTTCAGAGATGGAATTACCCACATCATTTTCATTAATACATTAAAAAAAAAATAGTGTTTCTACACCCTTTGCCAGATGGCAATTCCCCACACACTCCCTCTCCCTGGATTCCAATCAGATGAAAAGGTCCAGTAAGCAGCATCCCGTGCCTCCTTCAAAAGTGGCTTTTATTCTGATGTTTCCCTTAAAAGCAGGAATTGGCATCTAGTCTTCACTCTTTTTGGTACCAAATAATCCTTATAGCCAGACTACAACAGTATCCCCTAACACAAGCATTAGAGGCCATCTGGTTTTAGTTCCAGCTTCTCCTCTTTTGTTAAATCATCTCTGAAAATATCCATGATGTTCCTGCACATCTGGTGGCAACAGTTCACAAATGAGGGCCCTGGGATAACTGGAGGGTCAATTGTTCATCTAGGAATAGGAAGTTACTACATATCAAAACATTGTGTCAGGTGTTTGAGAGCTTATTTTATTTTTCAGTGTGAAGAAAACATCACCTGCCCCCCTCTAATTACGGGATCTGCTTTTTGTATGAATCATAATACATTTGGGAATATTGAATAATGTTTCCACTAGAGTTAAGTGACGAGGAATTGAGTGACTACTTGGAAAACATTATGGGCCTCATTACGAGTTTGGAGGCAGCCATGGAGCTATAAGCTCCATGGCTGCCGCCAAACCAGGCTCCTTTTCCAGGTTCCCAGAATGGGGACTTACCAGGTCATTCCGACATTGGAGGACCCGGTAAGTCCTCCTTGCAGCAACCATTCCCCATTCCCATTTGAGCCCCCATAGGGCTCAATGGGAATGGGGATGGAGGTAACAACGGGCACATTATAAGTGTCCCGTTGTTACCTCCTTCTTCCCCTCCTTCTTTACCAGGCGTCCTATCCGGGTCCTGCGATGGGAACCATGTAATCAGCCCTGATGGAATGAAGGGGGGCGGTCCCGTACCTGCCCCTTCATTCCGTCAGCGCAAGCCTCGTAATGAGGCCCTATGTGTTCACATTCATCAGCTGTCATTTAATGGCTGACAAATCCAGGAAACAAGGAGAATTCCCAACTATGGCTTAATGGCTTAGCGATTACAGTGAAGTAAGATACCTGTTTGAGAAAATTGTTTAGCAGCACCTATATTTGTAATAATATGGCAATCTGTATGATCTTCCTTCATTTTGGTCAATTAAAGCTATGGCTACATGCAGACTTGCTCCCCAGCCATCCCACAAGTTTGAAAGAAGGTGGAGGAGTAGATGGATTTGACCAACTTAGAACCATGTGTGCTCATTGTTGTTCCTTCTCCACAGGAGCTGACAACAGCTGTTAGATGATCCAGTCGAGGAGCACCCCGAGACACCTAATCTACGCAAAGTGACTGGTCACGAAAGTCTCACACTTCCCAGTTAAAAGGATGGCTAGCATCATTAGTGATGGACCAGGCTGTGGTGATGCGCATTTGTTCTAGGCAATGATTTTCATAATCGCCCAGAATGGCATGTTAACAAGGTCCTTGGCTTCCTAGATGAGACGTTCTGCAAAGAATAATATTTTTTCAAACGGACATCTCAGAAATAGGCAGATTATTCACCCACAGTCTGGAGATGTATGCAGAGTGTTCAGGATTCTGCCCACAACATGGATTTCTACTCATGTAAACCTGTGAGTCCCTCGATTTTGTTCCTGATTCTAGGAGGAGAGAGGCAGTGAGTAACCTCTATATTTTCCTCAATTTCTAGAAAATACCCAGAGTTTTCCCAGAGCCAGAAGGGTATTCCTTTTAAAATACAGCGATGTTTACCAGCATCTTTTAGTAGAGTATGAGACTGCTGCTGCCTTGATTAACATGTGTAAAGTAACTGTCTGGGAGAAATCATAGATTTGTATTCTCATTTACAGGTCTGCCAGTTACCTTGCTAAAAGATCCCGAATTTTGGGGCATAGCCATGTATTTAAAGCCAAAATTCTAATGAGAAAAAGGCAGTTGCATTCCAGAATTAAAACTCTGCAAAAGGGTAATATCTGGTGTAACAAAATTGGAATCGCAACGTTGAAAAACAACTTTAAAAACTGGTTGAGTGCCAAAGGTTTTTGATGACACAGAAAACATGTTGGGATGCATGATAAGTGACAACAATAACAAGTTCTGGCAGCTAATGAAACCCAAATGGATTGACCAATTTCTGCAGATTCAATCTATCCCTGAAGAAACTTAGGTGAAGCATTTCACAGAACTATAAATTAAGGAAGACATGGAGTGTCCAGAGTCCTATGCCTATAAAGGCTGGTTAGGGTCCCTCGTTTGGGACCTGGATGACATAGATCTTTAAAATCAGGAACAGTAAAATATCCAACACCCCAGGCCCTTGGCTTAACTAATTTAACTTTATAATCAGAAATCTTATTGCGGTCTCATCTTATATCTCGATTGTTTAATAACTTTCTGCTCTATATGGAGTTCTCAAAGTCTTGGGGTGCAACCCTAATAGTATTGATCTTCAGTGGACGGGACAGACTGTCTCCATTACAGTACAGGCCCATCTCGCTGTTGGATGCTTCTAATAAACCTTTTGCTAGGTTATTACTTAAAGAGCTTCAAGGTTGGGCCATAAAGTCAAACTGCCTTGACTTCTACAAGGCCGGATTTAAGAAGTGGGTGGGAACCGGGCTAAACAGTTTTGTACTGGCCCTCCTGGCAAAGCAAGTAAAAGAACAAGGGAGACCGGTTTACCTAGCCTTTCTGGACATGAGCAAAGCATTTTATCACGTTGATCGGGCAGTACTTTGGAAAATGTTTGATGTTAACGGTTGCCCTCACACCCTAATCAGTATGTTGGGAGCCCTGCATACGGGAATAAAAATAAAGATTAGGCTGGATTTGGATGGCTCTTGCTCGAATTGGAAAGAGACCAATCGTGGGCTACGACTGGGGTGTGTCCTCCCACCATTTCTATTTAATTTTTATATGAAAGACATGGCCAATTTATGGGAATTGGTTAGGACAAATGCCCTGTTTTTGGGTCCCGCGAAAGCTACAATAACTGAATTATGACCGCCGTAGGCCTCAAGAAAGTACTGAATTGTATAAGTGGCTTTTTGGCCAAGTTGACATTTTTTTTATCATTAGCAAGTTAAAAATCTTGGTAATGAACATTGATATATCCAAACGGAAGAACAATTTAGATAGGCTCTGAATAGTGAAAATATGGAGGCCAACAAACATTACAAATATCTGTGGTGTTTCATCTATGCAGAGACCAGGAGGCACAATGTATGGCCGCGGCAGTGCAGTTGTCCCAATTTGATTTAAAATGTGGCGATTTTCATCTCTCTCATTAATTAAATTGTAAAGACAAAAGATTCTGCCAAGGTTGATCTTTGGTGCTGAGAGTTTTGATGTGGAGGAGGGTACTGCGTTGCCCAAATTCAGTACCACGTGTGGGTATTAGGGATGAACTGGGGTAATTACTAATACAAAGACATATCAACTGGGGGTCTCTACAACTGTACGCAAATACAGTTTCCCCGCCCTCTGCCTCCTTCTATGTATACCTTAATGCAATGTTGGGGAAAGGTATGTGAAGGATTCTTGAAAACTGGCCCTTTCCTGTTCTGAACTTTTGTTGATTATAGAGTCTTCTTCTAAGGAACTTTGTACCAACCCCAAAAAGGCCAAACTTAAACTGCATAGCATGCATGGATTCTGACCAGGTCAGACCTCTTAGGATATCAATGTTTTTTAACAACGACTTTAAATGGTCGATTAAAAACTTCAACGTCTTGGCCACATATATAAGGAAACACCCTGCGAGAGAATATCGATCTGAAGTACTGCAGCTAAAGATGAACCTTCTCTCTACAATGGAGGTCCTGGGGATCAGGAGTCACACCCAGAAGGGTGGGAGAAAATGCTGCTACTGCCTATTGGAAGATGAATCGCTAAAGCATGTATGTATACGCTGTCCTGCATTGAGCATGCGCCGGAATGTAAATATAGCTTCTTTTGACAACAGCATGAATGAGGACCTGTGGATTAGAATTTTTAAACACAAATGAAATCTCTCTTTTACTTAGGCTTTTAGATTTTTGGGAAAATGGTTTTAGATATTTAATTCTTATTACATTGTCAACGAAATTGCTTGTAATGCTTTTAGAGGTCTCCTTGTCTGCTATGGAGATGAATTGTAAAGTTTTAATTTTTTTTTAATTGTGTATACAGTTTTAGAAAACCTAACTTTAACACATACAAATAAAATAGAGCACATTGACACACATAAAAATGATTTCAGATAAAACAAGGTAAAAGGAAAATATCATTACTCATTTCATCAGTAACTACCACTTGTAACATTATAACAAATTCATTCACAGCTGCATATATATTCAAACAGCAAAAGCAAAGAAAAAAGAGGCGAGTCCATTGCATTCTTACTTCAGAATATATGAAATTCCTCTAATTATTTGGTATCTGCCTCAAACTTACATAGTTTCTTGTCAGCATGTCTCCAGACCTGTGTTACAGCAATAATTTTACTACGGCTCTGGCCGGCCAAACATCTTAGCCAGAACAATTTACAGGTTATTTCCTCCAGATCTTCCACAAATTTGGAGTAATACCACACATATACAGAAGTCAATCCTGAACAGCCTGTGAGTACATGTCTTACTGATTCCACTTTCTGATTTTCACAGCAAATATGACAAATTCTCTCATGGATTGGGGTTTTTACCCATGCCAGACCTGATTTCTAAAACATCAAGCCGGTTTAGCCTAATGTCCATGAATATTTTACAGGTTTTTCTAGATGGACAGAGTCTGAGGTAACGTTGAGTTTCTTGATAGTTAAACGGCATCCTAGAGAAGGTAGACAAAGATTTCATGCTTGCGATCTTCTCATAATTGTTCACCCAGTCAAATTTTCCAGCTGAATTTTTCAGGGATTTGAGTTGGGCACCTTCTCCATATTCCCATCTATGGGTCCAGCATAATTTGTCAAAATAATTTAGATTTGTTTGTTTAAATTTATTCAAGGTCACATTTGTCTCACTTGAAAGAGGAATTCGCAATATTGACAGAAAAGAAACAGGATGTGAGAACATGATATTTAGGTAAAGCTATGCTCTGTTGAGGTCAATTAGGGTTCTAAGGGAGGTTAGTCCCTTTTCCAGCCTAATTGCCTCAACTGGTGCGTAGTTGCTTAAACCCAGGATTCTACGCCAGACAAGGCATTCAATCTTATCTGCCCATTAAGTCCAATGCCTAAATGATGCCTCTAGACCATACAGAAAGGAGGTAGCCAGTTTCTGTTTATAGATTGTGCAGATACCTAGCATGCTATACCGAGCTGTTCTTTTAGAAAAGGATGAGATCACCCCCATGGTAGCGTGAACTTTAGCTCTTTTATTTTGCTGTAATTTTTCATTCTCCCCTTTATTATTGGGCACCACATCATGGCCAAGATATTTATACGAATCTACCCTTTTAATGGAACCTATACCGCAGGCAATAGAAATCTTATTACTTTTCTTACGCCCAAGGGCCATGAATTGTGTCTTCCCTATATTAATTATCAGACCATTCTTTTCAGCATACGAGCACACAGCTCTCACACTATTGCAGATTCCAATATATGTCTTGTCCAAGATGACAACATCATCTGCATAGCTGATCCATCCCAACTTATTTCTGCCGACTCTTGGAAAGGCATTTCGTTTTTCAACAAAAATGCCCCCAAAATCATCTGTAAATAAGTTGAAGAACATGGGGGCCAGAACACAGCCCTGTCTAACACCCATCCTAACAGGTATAGGGTCAGACATTACGCCCATGTTATTGAGCCTTACTCTGGTGGTGTTTTGCTCATACAGGAGCCTACAAATATACAGCACCGGTGTAGGCATGCCCATAGGCTCACATTTCTCCCACAGCAAACTTCTGTTAACTATGTTGAATGCTGAGGAAAAGTCGACATACAGAATATACAGAGGCATTCATTCGGGTTATTTGCTTGTTCAATCAGGGTGTTGACAAGAAGAATGTTATCCACAGTAGAGTAGCCTTTGTGAATTCCTGTTTGGGATTTATTAAGGATATCATTACTTAGTACCCACCTGTTTATTTCCCCCCAAGACAAACGTACAGAAAATCTTGCTTGGCACATCAGTTAATGCTAGTAGACCATAATTACCTGGTAAATTCCTACTGCCACTTTTAAATATATTTATAGTTATCAAACTTTTCCAGGAATTAGGTATAACGCCAGTCATTAAGATTTTGTGGAAGATAATAAGCAAGATGCGCGCCCAAATATCAACGTTTTGCTTGATATTGGTATTGCATATTCTGTCTGGGCCGTGGGCCCTAGATGTCTTTAGATGGGTTATGATGTAGATAACATCATCTCTTTGTATTGTGAGATTTGTTATTGTTTTTATTTTCCAATCTAACATATTCACCCTGAAATTTGTCCTGGAGATGCGTTACCCAGACATTAATATCTTTTCAGCAAATAAGTTTGTGGTTCGCATTGCCTGACACAGCCCTAAAATTTGCCCAGAGTTTTTTTGTATCTCCTGTTAAGAGAATGTTTACCATAGCTTGCCAGTTCACATTGTCACTGGAAGTATGATATCTAAATAGCCAGTTCTTATAGCTATTTTTAATTTTTCTTTTTTCCAGCTCAAAAATGGCCCAGGAAGAGCTGGTGAGCTCACTAGTTTTTATAGCCTTTCTCATTTTTTTCTTTTCAAAGCTAATGATGTTATCAAAGGGGGCTGTATGGTGATTTTTCCGAGTAAGAGGTGGTAATTTTACACCATTCGGCATCATATCATGCATACTTCGAGAAATAGATTCAACAATTTCATCTGCTGTCGTATTTGTCATATTTGTGGTAGATAATGTATAACCCCATATTCTAGCTTTACTCAAATTCCGATCAGACCAACCCAACCTATTTCCACCTCCCAATACATTCACCTCGCCAATATTGTCTATATGTATCTGGACAGTAAGCTCCAGCTCCAGACTAAGCATCAGGATAAAGTGGTCACTACAAGGGGTAGGTTTTACAGAAAACTGAGACAGGAAATCAGAGAGGCCCGCTGTAAGATAGATATAGGTTAGGGTTGAGGAGTATTGACCATTTGACCATATAGGTTGCACCTTTGGTAACTTATTCCCAAAATCATTGATCATATATAGATCAACTTCAGCAAGGAAAGACCTCCACCTTTCAGATTTCACATTAGGAATGGAGCCAATTGCATTACAATTTTCCACAGAGCGATACTCATACAAATTAGGGGAATTAAAATCACCCCCCAAAACAACATTCAGTTCGTACTCAGCCACACACAAATCACTCATACATTAAAAAATATAGAGTTGAATTTCAAGGGTGCAATCTTCTCCTGGTGGGTTGTAGATATTGATCAGGAGAATTTGTGGTCCCTCGTCAATACTAATTTCCACAATCAGTGAGTTTGCATTGATATCAGCATTAATATGTTCCGAGGAATTTATGGTGTTACGAACCAAAGTAATGATTCCACCATAAGGTCTCCCGCTAGCACCCTTATTTGCTTTCCTATAATATGCTGTGAAGCCATCAAAAATAGGATATGATAGAAGCCAGGTTTCTTGTAAAAAAATAATATCCTTTCCCCTTATCAAATCATAAGAACTAGCATCATTGAATAAGTGGCTATGCCCCTGACTTTTCCAAGAGGCTATGGTAAGGTTGGCTCAATTTTGATTTTTAACAAGTGGTAAAAAGGACCACAGCCATTCCTAATGTGACTTTGTGATATCATCTGCACCCATTAAAGTTTTCTGGTTATGTTTTTTAGCATGTTTCTCCCCGTTTAACGCTTGAAATCTTAGCTGCTTACTGGTGCCCTTAGCAAAATCTATTTCATAGCCATACTTCTTAAGGTCCAATTTAGCACTTTGTATCAGGGAAACTACAGCCTCTGAATAGCAATGCACTTCGATCATCCCTTTAGGGTGTGAGTCCAGAAACTTAAAGTCACTACTTTTCACCATACGCAATGATGATTGCGAGTGAAGAATCTCCAGTATTAAGTTTCTGTTTATGGGCTTCTTAAGCGTCTTCCAGCCAGCTGATATAGTGAAGAGTTTTTTAGTTTTGGCAGGAACAATGGTTTTTCACTAGTTTTCATTGTATTAACCTGTTCATTTGTATTTGGGGCATTCTTTAAATCTCTTCTGCTACTTCTTTTAGGTTTCTGAATAGGAGCTACAATTGACATCAGACTACTATCCGTGGACAAGTCAGAGAGTTCGATGTCCTTGTCACTTGTACTAGATTCCAGATTTTCAGTTTCAAGTTTAGCTGGTTTATCTTTAGGAATAGAAGCCCCTACCAGCCAAGAGATTGCCAGTTTTCAATGCCCATTTTTTAGACTTTCGGGCTATTCTTTTTCTTGCCTTTTTCGAAGATATTTTCTTTATGTGATTTTCACAGGGGGGAGGACATGTAGGAGGAATAGAGATAACTTCCACTTCTCCATTCTCAGGTACTTTTCCCCTCAGATCAGAGGCCATTTTTCTCCTTCTACGTCTCTCTCTATTTTGATAGATGGCAAGATTCAGTCACAGAGGTGTCATCAATAGCCAAAATTTCTACTAGCGTAGATTCAAGATTATTAGAGACCATTCCACCCGATATAGCGATATATTGATACCCTATATTGATATGTGTATCAAATACATATGTTTCTGCTGTGTTACAGATTTTTCAGTGTTTTATTGGGGTTTTACATAGGAAGTAATAGCATAATCTTAGTTCATCTCTAGGAGTAAAAGGACTGGTATGAGGAAGGCATTATGAGGAAATACATCAATTCATCACTGGGAATCCTTATTGCATCAAGGATATCTTCATTAGCACACCGCTTATTCCCCTCCTACCCATTGAATAAGGCCCTTACTTGTAAATAGGAGAAGTTTGTGAATGATACTCACAGCCACTCTTAGTGGGCGGGTCCAAATCGGGAATATTGTTTTAATTGTGATGCTGCAGGGTGCCTGTCTGCAAGGTGAAGTCCCCTCAAACATAGGTACTTGGAAAAGGAAGATGGAATCAGAGTAATAAAGATTACTGGTTAGCAGTGGTGGCAATTAAATAACAGGTGTGAGGGAGCACCCCATCACATTATGCACTGACCTTCAATGAATACTCTTGTTCATACAAATCACTCCACATCCGAAGCACTGTGCATACCATAGAGTAATCGCTTACTTCTTGCAGTGACCGAGGCCCTGAAGAGCCTAATGGCTCATAGGTGCCATGAGGGTATGTATTTCGATGCTCTCTTACTGCCCCTCCTTTCACCTTGCATTGCTTGGACTCAGTCTGGGAATGTTCAATAAACAATAATATCAAAAGAGCTTAGAGACAGGTGGAAAACACAAATAAATGTGTGCATGTGTGACAGATCTTTGAGACTCTGTATCTATGTCAGTGTGTCTGTACATGAGCATGAGTGTGTGTGTGTGTGTATGCTTTCTATGTATACATGTATACATGTTATGTTATGTTATGTTGATTTATACCACATGCCAATACCACACAAGGGCAGTCTACAAGCGTTCACGTGGCTCTGCAAGAAAGAGGACAGGGTTGGTTAGTGAGGGAAGAATGATAGGATAGGTCCAGAACCAGGAGAAACTGGCATCTGTGTGTGTTGGCTGGCAGATGGTAGGCTGTGGGCACTTGCTTGTTGTATCCGTACAGGTAAGGTCCAATGCTTTGGATGTTTTTATGTGTGGCTATTTGTTGTATTGGGTTGTGGCAGTGTGTTTTATGTGTAGATTGCTGGTATTTAAGGTAACGCGCACTGGCTTCTTGTATCTGTACGGGTAAAGTCCATAGCCTGGAATGTTTCTATGTGACTGTTATGATTGGGGTGTGTATGTGTGTTTCATGTGTAGGTTGGCAGGTCTTTAACGTTTGTTTGTTTTGTATGCATGTGTATGTGTATGATATTAGGGTGTGCGGCCCACACCGCAGGCAAAATTGCCAAGGTCTTTCTTCACACAGTCTATTCCCTTCGTGCTCACACACAGTAGCACAAATTAGTGGGATGCAACCCGAAAGTAGCACTATCTACTGGTAAATTCATGCGCAAAACAAGATAAGCTGTGCCCGAATCTCGTTCTCAGTTCTCTCTCTGTTATGTTGATTTATACCACACGCCAATACCACCCAAGGGCAGTCTACAAGCGTGGCTCTGCAAGAAAGAGGACACGGTTGGTTAGTGAAGGAAGAATGATAGGATAGGTCCAGAACCAGGAGAAACTGGCATCTGTGTGTGTTGGCTGGCAAATGGTAGGTTGTGTGCACTTGCTTGTTGTATCCGTACAGGTAAGGTCCAATGCTTTGGATGTTTTCTGTGTGGCAATCTGTTGTATTGGGTTGTGCCAGTGTGTTTTATGTGTAGATTGCTGGTATTTAAGGTAATGCACACTGGCTTCTTGTATCTGTACGGGTAAAGTCCAATGCTTGGGATGTTTCTATGTGACTGTTATGATTGGGGTGTGTATGTGTGTTTCATGTGTAGGTTGGCAGGTGTTTAAGGTTTGTTTGTTTTGTATGCATGTGTATGTGTATGCGTGTGTGCTGCATGACAATTTATTTACAGGGCAATACTGCCATAAGCAATGCTGCCATAGGCAATGTTGCCATATAATTGATGCAGCTAGCACTAACATGTTCACATATTGTCAGTACTTGCATATATTGAGTGCAGTCAGCAAAATATATCTTTGCAGTGGCAATAATGGCATATGTTGGGCTCACCCATCATGGAAATAATTTTACAGTGGCAATATTGTCATATGTTGGGGACAGCCAACATGAAAATGTGTTTTACAGTGTAATGCTAGCATGAATTGGGTAATTATATCATAATTATAATCGGCACTTTTTAAAGTGGATTTCCAGCATGAAAGGATTTTACAAATGCAATACTAATGTATAGTGGGCACAGCCAGCATGACTTCAAAATGGCGCCACAGTCATGTATTTATTTTTCTATTTGCAGTGCTTATTTTTAATTATTATTATTTTTTTTTACCTTTTTTACATTTTCGAGTATGTCAACTATATATTTTAAACTTTGTTTATTGGCATTTATATAAGCACATACTGGGAGGTACAGTAAGTTATAGAAGCAGAGTAAACAGCTTCTTACATCTCTGTATGCACACACTTTGAATCAGAGGGCCAATGAAAGGGTTAAACTGAACAAACAAACAACATTCCATACAAATCAGACTCATTGATAAGCAAGTGTGGGGTGGTTCACTGGTTGAAGAGTTTTATCAAAATGGTTGTGTCAGGTCAATTTGTGGGGAGGGCGCTCTCCCGCAATGTGGTCCTGGGTCAACAATCAGGGGTGTTTATGAAATATCATTGTGTCATCCTTGCTTCATGGTGGTTTATCATCCGATTGATGAAACATAGCGTCTACCAATGCTTTCCAGGCTTCTAAGGTAAAAGCGAGGTTAGCATTCAGTGCCGATGCTGATTTTGCCCAGGTCCATGTCTCTGCTGCACACCAGATCTTAAAGTCATGTAGCCAGTGCTTGTATTGGGGACATTTTGGCAATTTCCATAGCATGGTGATCTGCCTTTTCGCAAGTATGCATGCCAAGTTCATAAATCTGACAATATGCTTATGTTTACTTTGTATTGGGTATGCTCCCAGTAAGCATTCAAGTGGATTCCTGGAGTATGTAACAGCTCCTGCCGCCCTACAGGCCTGTTCAACTTGAGACCAAAAGGCCTGTACCCCAATGCATTTCCAGAACATGTGTATAAAGTCTTCCTCCTCTTGGTGGCATTGGGGGCACTGGCATGAAGCTTCAGTGTTGAATCTAGCTAGAGTCGTTCGGTGAAGCAAATTCATTTGGAGCAGTTTGAACCTAGCATTCCGGGACACCTGTTTAGGGGCGTCAATCGCCCATTCGCAATCCGGGTCAGTGATGATGGAACCCAGGTCCGCCTCCCATTTCAGTTTCAGTCTGGGGTCTCTGACACTAACTCCTTCTAATAGGAGAATAAGTAATCTGGACACTGGTCTCCAGCCATCCTCCAGAAAGTCTGGTTCTTCAGGCCACCTCCCCCATTTGAGTCTTGCAACACTCCTCACTCTCATGTATTGCAAGAATTGACCTTTGGGCAGGCCCAACTGTTGTGTTAAATTATCAATATCCCTGTACTGGCCATCTTCGTACATGTCTCCCCATGTATAGACTCCCCATTCTTTCTAGAGCCTGGCTGCTCCCAGATCTGCAGTACTTGTGCACACATCTGTGATTATCGGGACATTAAGTGAGTATGGACATTGTATTTTGAGTAGATTCTTTGCCCTTTGCCATATCTGTCTGCCAAGTTTCACCAGCATTGGGTCTGTGCCTGCACAGCTCACTGTGAGCCACAGGCTTTCGTTGAGTCTGGCTGGGGACATTAGTTGTTGCAGCAGCCATGATTCTGATGTGGGGAAGTCTACCAGCCATCTTGTGACAAAACTTAGTTGGGTGGCTAGGTAATAGAGTTCGAGGTTAGGCAACTGCACCCCAATATCTTTATAAGATTGTTGCAACACGCTGAGGACCAGCTTGTGGCATCCAGTTCCCCATATGCAGCCTCTGATTTCTGAGTCCAGGCAGCAAAAGAAAGCTGCCCCTATGTAGTAGTGGACATTTCGGAAGCCATAAATAAATCTAGGGAGCACTATCATTTTAATAATGACCATTCAACCCATGGTTGATAGCGGCAGTCTGGACCAGAAGGACATAGATTTCTCTTGGCCCCCTAGTGCCCTGAGTGTGTTGCAGTTGTGTGTCTCTTTGGGTGTGTGTGCAATTCGGATACCTAAGTATTTCAACGATTCAGTCCCCCAGGGCAGTCACAGATTGGGTAAGGTGGCCAAGTCTGCGTCGCAGAGCCCAGCCAATGGGAAGAGGAAGGATTTATGCCTCTTGAACGAGATCCCGGATTGCTCAGCAAATTTATCAAGCACGTCCAGGATAATTGGGAGGTTGTGTTGTGGTTCACAGAGGTATAGTAAGGCATTGTCTGCTAAAGCGATATTACGTGGTTAGAGCAGCCAATCAGTATGCGCGCATCCAAGTATTCTTGGCGTAGGTATGCAGCTTTGGGTTCCATAGCTAGTATGTGTAACATGGGTGAGAACGTGCAGCCTTGATGGGTACTACGTTGGATATTATATATTCCTAATATCTGCCTGCCCAACTTTAGTATAGCCGTCAGCAAGGTCTATAGAAGTTAACCCAATGGATACATTCTGGACCCAGCTCAAAATGTTCCAATGATGTAAGCAGCTACTCCCAATAGACCGAGTCAAATGCTTTGGTGGCATCCAGACATGCCACCACATATTGTTCCTTACGGTTTTGTGTTTGGTCTATAATGTGTAGGAGTTTTCAGAGGTTCAGGGCCATACTGCGCCCGGGTCCAAATCCTGTCTGATCTGTGTGTACCAACGTTGTGATAACTCTATGGAGGCGTCTAGCTAGGACTGTTGTAAGTATCTTTATGTCACAGTTTAGCATTGCCAGAGGTCACTATGAATCAAACCTGTCTGCTGGTTTCCCAGGTTTAGGGATGGGTATCACTAGGGTCTTCCTCATGCCCTTTGGGAGCACACCTGTGTCAAATGTTTCCGTAAAGACTTTCAGAAGCGTTGGGGTTAGGGTAGCAGTATAAGCTTTATAAAATTCCGAGGGGAGTCCGTTCGTGCCCGGGGTCTTCCCAATAGGTAAGGAAGCGATGGCTTCACTCAGTTCCTCATTAGTAATTGGTAAGTTTAGGGCATCACGTTGACTGTCTGAGAGTTTTGGGAGACGAATCTGGGAGAACACCTTGGGCCTCATTACGACTTCGGCGGTAGCCATGCTGCTATTGGCTGCCACCGAAATCGGGTCCGGGTTCCCAGAATGGGGAATTACAGGGCCATTCCGAGTTCGGGGGACCCGATAATTCCTCCCTTCAAGAACACGGGCCGGACCTTCCCCATTCCAATTACGAGCAGCCCGTTGTTAGCTCCCTCTTCCCCTCGCGGGACCCGGTACAAACGCCTGGTTTTACCAGGCGTCCTTACCGGGTCCCGCGAAGGGACCTCGTAATGTGGCGGAACGGGTTCAATGGGTCCGCCTCCTTTAGAGGAGCCCATTAACCCGTTCCGCCAGGGTCGTAATGAGGCCCCTTGTCTAGGTCTTCTCGGGGAACTGGGTTATCGTGCTTATACAGTGTATAGAAGGAGGTGACGATTTCCTAATCACCTGTTGGGATCTCCATGGGGCCCCACATTCGTCATAGAGCAATGTGGTCTGTGGTCTGGGGTGTTCTTCTCTGCAAAGCCATGCCAGTAATCTTCCAGGTGTATCCCCTTCTATTAGAGTTTGAGCAGTTTGGACAGTGTAAACAGATTTGGGCAGTTTCTGCCAGGCATCGCGGCACCTAGATCGTGCCTCAGTCAGTTTCTATTCTGTGGACTGTTAGCCCGGATTTTGGGCCTCCAGTACTTGGCATAGTAGCCTGGCTATGACCTCACCTCTGATCACTACCTTCATGGCATCCACATGATGCCCCAACTACTTGCGCTCCCAATATTGTTCTCAAGGAAGTTAATTAAGAATTCCAACAGTGACTTTTTGAAAGCTACATCTGTCACAATAGGGGGTATAGGATATCAAGGCACCATTCGATTACCAAAGGGGAGTTGTCATATATTGTGCGTCCTATGTATTCTGTGTTAGAGATCTGTTTAAGATGTGTTGATCCCACAAAGAAATAGTCGATTTGTGTGTACAGCTTGTGGAAGGAATAGTAGGAGTAACCCTTGCTGTCAGGGTGTATTTCCTTCCAGAAATCAACTAAATCAAGGTCTGTTAGTGTTGTATTCAGTGTGGTAGAGGCTGGGGAGTGGCTATTATGCAGAGGGGACGATCTATCCAGTGTGGGGTTCCTTACACAATTAAAGTCTCCACCCCATAGAAAAAGACCATCTCTCCTTGCTGCTACCAATTTACTTAGTGTGTGTATGTGTGCCGGGATCTTATGGTTCGGAAAGTATGATTTGGCTATGCAGATCTCCCTATGTTCGAGGTACTCTCTAACAATCAGGTATCTTCCCTCCTTGTCTTTTTCTATTTCCAATAATTGGAAGGGTAGCGTACCGTCAATCCAGGTGAGGACCCCTCTGGTGAACTTAGAGTAGGTGGCTCCACACCCTGTCCCTTCCCATCGGGACAATAGAGCTTCTTGTCCCTCAGGGAGCAGGTGCATTTCCTAGAGTAATACTATAAATACCTTTTTGCGCTTTATATAGGAAGTCACCCTGTTTCTGCAGAGGTAGTATCCAAGGCCTTGTACATTCCATGACATTATCCATATGGCAGTCGACATTGCAATGTGAAATGGTTAGTCCACCCGTGGCCTGTGCATCTATCCCCAGGGAGTGGCCACATCACCAGCCGCCCTCTGCCAGCTTGGTGTGGAATCCACCAGGGTCCCGGCACAATCATGAATATTATAAATACCCCAGATCAACAATTTTGATGTCTGTCCCGTTTGCCAGGCGGGAAAACCCAAGAGTCGCTTTGTATGTATAACATATAAGAACAACAAAAAACAAAACCGGAACTTGACCATGGCACCCAGCAGCATCAAATTGTTCAGACAATCTGATACCTACAATGCTTTGTCCAGCCATTGTGTACTAGAAATGGAGCCCAGCAACAGGCTGGGGACCTTTTGTAACTTTGGGGACAGGGGGTGAAGACCAGAAGTGGGTGGCTGGGGTCCGTTTGTGGCAGTGGTGTTTCCCTTGTGTGGTTAGTGGAGTCTGGTTAACTTCTGGGCAGCATAATCCATTCCCCGCTGAGGTGGTTGATGCCTTTCTCATGGCTTTGGTGGCTGCTGATTCTACATTATGTCATTAGTGCTTGCATCAAGACCTGGTGTCCTGGTCCTGTGATTGCTGTGAGTAGCTTCTTTTGTGTCTCTTTTGTCACTGATCCAGATCATTTTTGCTATGCAGGTCGTTATGGTCGATCCACATGGTGGCTTCTTCTGGGCTTTCTAGAAATTGTGCCTTGCCTTTGTAGAGGATTTTGAGTCTAGCGGGGTACAGAAGCATGTATTCAAGGCCAAGTTGCCTGAGCCTTGCTTTTATGGGGATGAATGAGTTCCTGGCCGTCTGAACTGTTGCCATGTAGACTGTATAGATGGGAATCTTCGAGCTACCCCGTATTATCTCACCCCATCCCTTGAGTGTTGTAGGATGACTTCCCTGTCTTGGAAATTGAGTATCCTGGCGCTCATTGGCCATGGATGTGATCCAGGTGGGGCTCTTTTCTGGAGGGATCTGTAGGCCCTTTCAATAGCAAATCCTTGTGAGAGCCTGCCCGGCCCAATCACCTGGAGTACTAGGGTTTCAATGTACAAGGAGGGGAAGGTCCCTCAGTTGCCCCTGGTATGCCAAGCACCCGCAAATTGTTTCTGTGCAATCTGCCCTCTGAGTCTTCTGTACGCATTTCCAGGGTGGCGTTTCACTTTCAGGATCCTTGACCCTATTGTCCAGGACCACGTCTGATGTCTCTTGTAGGAGCACTTCTGTGAATGTGACCCTTTCAGATAACTATCTGACATCCCATCAGATCGATGCACATCCATTTTGACCTCATCTATCTTTGACTCCAAGGACGAGAGCAGGGCTGCAATTGCTGCAAGCACTTGGTTTTCATGTGAGACTTGGGGGGGTTGTGGTGGTAGGTTGTTGATTTGGGTTCTCTGCTTGTGCAGCGCTGTTGCCTTAACCCTGCAGCACAAAGGATTCCATTGTCATGGACTTGCTTTTAGTGGGTGACATGTTGAAGCATTGTTTGGTGGGCAGTGTTGGTTGTATTGTGATCTGTCACCCAGCCAGGGGGGCCTGGCTGTGACTGCTGTGTGACTTCTGGCAAGATCCAGATGAACACCGCTGTATTAGCAGGTGTTAAAGCACTGTGATTTGCTAGCAGCAAACTACAAGGTGGGAGCGCTAGCAGGGCGCCAGCAATGAGGTATCTCTGGGCAGTGCCTGTCTACCAGAGGAACAGTAATTTGCCTGAGTGTTGTTAGCTCAGTGGCAAGTCTTGTAGCATCTATATCCTGAAGTGCAGGGGGATTCCTGTAGTTTCCTTAGTGTATGCTGTTATGTGACTTCGATTTCGTCTAAAGTGGGGGTTCACCAGTTAGGCGCCACCCTCCCCCATTCATAGGTGTGTGTCCGGGCTTGGTCACCATGTCCTGATGACTGTTGTAAGGATTAATGTGGGATCTTGGCGCACCTAGGCCTTAACACATTAGTTCAAGTTGCTTGCACTGGTAGTTTAGTCTATGGTTCCGCAGTTGCCAGCAGGTAGCAGTGGTCAAAACTATTAAGTGGGTGCAGTTTCTGTAGATGGTGACACATTGCAGGTAATAGTCACAGGGTTATATGTGTTGGTCTTCCCATCACAGAAGTCTGAGACTATCACAATGGCTTTCCTTTATCTGCGTGGGCGACTGCAGGCGTTTTGCTCTCCTCTCCCAACCTGTTTGGTGTGGTGGTTCTTGCCGCGCTGTGCTGGCTCCCCTTGTCTGTGCCAATGTTATTTTCTATGTCCCTGGTACTCAATGGGTAAGCTGTGCTGCCCGCAGCATCTGTGAGGGACACTGAATGAACGAGGGCAGAGAGTGCAGCGTGTTGCAGTCAGTGGCTTCCCCTGGAGTGAATCTGCTAAAATGGGACATCAGTAGTGTTCCTGTTCTGTGGGCACAGGCAGTGCTGGAGTGATAACAGCAGGGGCAGGTGGGAGGGCTGCACCAGGGCCCAGCGTAATTGGGGGATGCAAGTGTTTAGGAGCAGGGACGTGGGGCCGGAGTAAATCAAAGTACCTGCGGCCGTATGATGATAGCCCTGCGCTGCGGCTGTCGGGTGGCTGTGGCAGGAATCTGGCGGCACACCTCCAGATCCAGGCCGCTGGGTGTATTCCACACAATTGGGCTCCGGATAGCACTCTGGGCAGATAGTGCCACACCAAGTGCCACAGAGGGTGACCCTGTCGGGTCCAACCAGATCGGGAGAAATGCTTTGGCGTGAGTGGGTCAGCAGTAGGGCACCGCTCCCCAGCCCCTGTCTCTGCTGAGGCTTCTGATCCAGAGAACGACCAGCAGTTCACAGGGAGAGGCAGTTCCGCTCCAGGCAGTTCAGTTCCGTCCCCCTTATGGGTCGCTCTGCTTTCCGCTCCTCCTCACAGCCGTCGCCATCTTGGTGCACCGGGGGGTTCTGGTTTCTCCACGATTAGCACACTTTGCCGGTTCCGACTTTCATCCAGACAGGGCGTTAGTCTCCCCTACATGGGAGTGTTTTTCCTGTTTCAGTATTAATTCTTTTTACAGCCGTTTCAAGAATCGAGGCAGGATCGAGGTGGGAGCTCCACATGGCTATCTCTCTACAGCATGGGTTCAGGCCTCGCAGTGCTTATATAGTGCTTTTAATGTAATCCTTTGGGCAATTCCCTGCACTACCTCATTCATAACAAGTACAGGAACATGACAAATAAGGTGTCATAACTGAGGCACTTAATAAAATAGGAAAAACACTGTTTGAAAAACAATCGGGAAGGAGTAATTACCAATAACAGGCTGAGAATCTGGAGAGAGTCAGGAGAGACAGGGAAACAACTGATCATTTTCAGGATTAGAAAAATGACATAGTCAATTACATGATAAAATAGCAGGACAACAGTCAGGCAGAGGGGGACAACAGACCAAGTTGCTGAGTTGGAGACAGAAAGAGGGAAGGAGGAGGGCCATGCAGAGAGACAGACTATGGGAAACAGCATAGTAGGAAAATTGCGAGAGAAAGCTAAGATCATGCTGAGGGTCTTATCTCGGGCACTGGGAGATATCAGAGTAAGAGTGAATCCCAGATGGAGGTCACCAAGATCTCAGACACTGTGCAACCAGACTAAGAGAAATACCGAAGAGCAGGCTAAAGGGACCTATAGACCAGAACATGATAGGTTGATCCAGGAGGGTGACCTGTATCTGATGTAGCACATCCCACAGGTAGAGGGCAAGAATATTTGATGCTAACACAGACCTCAAAAGCGAAGGGTAAGAAATACCTATTCAAAGGCAAAAGTCAAATAGTGAGATAGTCACTATATCTTGGTGATTGTGGAGTCTAAAATTGAGCTGGGTATTGTCAACCTGAGACTGTAACGTCAAGAAGAGAGTAACTTCATCATGGCATTGGTATTGAATTTTTAAAGCGCACTAATTGTCTTGGAGGAGCCACCAAGCACTCATTTATCCTGACTTCTTCAGTATAGTTATCCTTATTGTGTTGTAGTTGGGACTGATAGCCATTGATTGTACTGGTCATGATACAGTCAATACAGTTTGTTGATAACAAACAAAGACACGTCTTCCCAAATAGGCTGCTCACAAACTAAGAAAATACAAATAAAGATTTCCCAACTAAAAATAAAACTATTTCAAATCACAACCTCGAGCTGTTCTCCCCCCCAAAAAAATAAAAATAAAATCCTGCCTAACCACTCCAAACTCTCTCTCTTTCTCAAACACCTGCTGTGGTTCAGCCCTGGCTCCATCCAGACCTAATAACCACATTTTCTATTTGTTTTCTGCAAGTTCTCTGAACTCTATGCCACCTATATATAAATCCTTGTTAGTCTGTTATTGCAGTCCACCTACATCATGCAAACTCTTCTGTTCTAAGACCAATGCCTACAACTTGTCTTTTCTATTACATGTCGGTGAATGGCTTGATGGCAGTGCTGAATCTTACATGCATGTCCTCTCTCCCGCAGTGGATTCTCACCTTTTGGACACTTTCCCATTCTCCTTATCCCACAGAACCAGAATAATCCTTCACTACTCTCTTTTTCATTTATCTCGTCTTCTTCCTCTCTACTATCACAGATTGTAGGTGTTTATTTTGAATTTTCTATTTTTGTTTTACCTTACAGATTTCTCCCAGATGAAGGACTCTGGTAGGTTCAAAATGCATTGGCTATTGTTGTCTGCCTGCATATGTAAATACATAATTATCTTTTCCAACACCTGGCTGTCTAAAGCTAATGTAACTGTCTAAAAAACAAACAAAATTTAACCTTGATACTATATATTGTATTGGTATATAAAGAAAATACAGCATAATTTCTTTTAATAAGTGAGCAGCCATCACTGTGGATTCATGCCCCAGGCCTTACTCATTTTATTTAGATGACCCGTGTGCGAGAGTGGTATTGTTGGCTTGCTCTTACGAGCACTATGTAATTAAAACAGTAACTATTCCTAGTCTAATTGTATTCACTACACATAGTTGTGCCCACACCAATTCACTAGGCCTCTGAACCCAACGATTCAACCAAACCCAATGGTCAAAAGGCCAACAAAACAAGCCACCAACCATAACCCACAAAAATGAGCAGAGACCTCCAGAGAAAGATTCCACCTCACATTAAAAACACAAATTGGGTGCATGAAAAGCAGATCCAGGCCCTTCTTCAACTATCGGAGCAAAATATCAGGAGAAAGTACCTCCATCAACCATCCACAAACAAACAGAGGATTGGAAACCTCTAGAGCAGGAGGATGTTCCTTACTAGCCACATACTCCATGTGATAGTAAACATTTCTCAAGAAGTCTTTGCCAAAACTGTTTCCATGAAAGGGATACAGGAGGCAGTTCTACTGCTAGTGCTGTAAAGTTTTTGCGGAAAACATGCACAACTAAGGTTTTAGTTATGAGGTAACCATGAGTGATTGTTTAACTGCTCATGATATTTGTTTGAGGGATGCTTGAAGGCCTAGGCTGTATTTGTGGTAGGGTTGTGGGCTGCTATCCCTGTTATGCATTTGCCTGGTGTGTGTTGAAAAGGGGTTTCAGCTGTCACAATCACTGCTGTTGTTTTTGATCTTTGTATGCATTTGGGATGGGTGGCTGGAAGTGAGGTCACAATCCTGATCTGTGCTGACATGTGCTATCTATTTGGGGTAAATTACAATGATCCTGTACCTCGTGTACAGGTTCTAAATGATGGAAGCTCTCACTGTCGTTGGCTGTGCTCTCTCTTTATTGGGTGTATGCGAAATGTGCATTGCCCCTGCCATATGCCTTTGCCTGGTTAGTGGGGAAGCTTGCACTGCTGCTCTCAGTGCTGTTGTTGGCCTTCCTGGTCTGAGAATAGTTGCATGCCTTGTTCTGTGTCTGGGATTGAAGCTTGCGTTTCACTGCCACTCGATATAAACTGCTGTTAGCTATGCGGCCCGGAACATCACTTATTTTGTAAGTTAAAAAACGGCAATACGCTTCCAGCTTGCTAGAACATATTAGGAGCTGGATTATTTTGGGGGGGGAGAGCAGTGGTTAGAGAGACCCGAGTTAGATTCTTTCCACTAAAATGGGTCTTGCTTACCTTATTTTCTGAGATCAACTATTTGGAATGTTTTAGTAGCAGACACATCTCTAGCCCTAAATCGTTTCTAAGTTATCCAATAATTCTAACAATGTCCTTATCAATGACATGTCCACCATCATGTCCTATCATCATGTTCTCTTAATGATCAAACTTAAAGATTTCTCATTGGAAAGCCTGCAGTGCAGTCAGGCCGGCACAGGCATTAAAAGAACACAGTGCTTTCTAACATCTACATTTCCTACAGGGCAACTTTGCAGGAGGGTCATGCGTTCTACTGGATCATTCCAGCTGATGGTGCTCTGTTTGTGTTGTGGCTATTGAAGCAATAGAACCCGAGGAGGGGGGCATTACTCATTTGGTAATGCCCTCAGGGCCATAGTTACAAGCTCGAGCGAAGAAAGGGCATGAATGTAGCCACGGGGGCATTACCAAACCAGTAATGCCTCATTTTTGTCTCGTGCTGATAAACAGCATTGAAATCGTTTCTCGACTTGAGAAAAAAAAAGAAAAAAATGGCAGCCAGTGATCGGGGGAAGGAACTACACATAGTCCCTTATCCCGTTTCATGGCTACCATTAAATTCAATGAAAAAAAATGAACAAACATAATGGCCGCCATGGACAGGGAGAAAGAACTACAGGTAGTCCCTTCTCCCTTTTCATGGTGGCTAATCTCGGACCAGAGTGGCTACCATTAAAATCAATGAAAAAAAAATGAATAAACATAATGGCCGCCATGGAAAGGGAGAAGGGACTACAGGTAGTTCCTTCTCCCTTTTCATGGTGGCTAATCTCGGATCAGAGATGCGCCGGGAACAGTCAGTTTCCCGGTGCCAGCGAGGGACAACGCTGCAGAAGGTAAGTGGGGAGAGGGGCCCTTTAAATATGTGGAAAAATAGGGTGGGGGAAAAGGGACACAGGGAGCGGGGAGCACACTTACCTGATTCCCTGCAAGGGAAGATGGCGGCCTCCCGCTTTGAGGAGGCTTGACGCAGGGTCTTTCCCTGCATGGTAAGGACCAGTTCCAAGCCTCTTAATTGGCTGTGGGGTTGTGGGCATGAAATGCATGTTAAAGCAACCTGGACATAAAGGAGAAAACTTTAAAAAATAATTCGAAAAATAATGTCATTACTGCTGTGGGGTTGTGGCTACCATTAAAATCAATGAAAAAAAATGAACAAACATAATGGCCGCCATGGAAAGGGAGAAGGGACTACAGGTAGTCCCTTCTCCCTTTTCATGGTGGCTAATCTCGGACCAGAGATGCGCCGGGAACAGTCAGTTTCCCGGTGCCAGCGAGGGACAATGCTGCAGAAGGTAAGTGGGGAGGAGGGCCCTTTAAATATGTGGAAAAATGGGGTGAGGGAAAGGGGACACAGGGAGCGGGGAGCACACTTACCTGATTCCCTGCAAGGGAAGATGGAGGCCTCCCGCTTTGAGGAGGCTTGACGCAGGGTCTTTCCCTGAATGGCAAGGACCAGTTCCAAGCATCTTAATTGGCTGGGATGCCGCCACACCCCACTCGCTGGATACTAAACTAAGACTTAACTAGCCTACTTAATTGAGACGCAGCCAGGATTCTGAGTAAGACTGTGCTACTGGTTACATATTTATTCTATCAACCCTTTATAATCTGTCAATTGAATTTAAATGGAAAGTTGAAACATGCCACTCTTTTCAACTCATGTTTTTAGCAATGGTGTGTGCCTGGCTTTCTTCCTATAATAGGAGCATAAAATATTGTATTGTTCGCATTAGAAAAATAATGTCATTACTGCTGTGGGGTTGTGGGCATGAAATGCACGTTAAAGCAACCTGGACATAATGGAGAAAACTTTAAAAAATAATTAGAAAAATAATGTCATTACTGCTGTGGGGTTGTGGGCATGAAATGCACGTTAAAGCAACCTGGACATAAAGGAGAAAACTTTAAAAAATAAACCTGCCAAAAAGGACTTCACATATTCGAATGAAACATTGTCGCCACCCAGTGGCTATATTAGGCATTCTTACCGACAGGAATTCAACTACAAGTGCAGAAGCATGCAGGCCGCCGAAAAACGTTTAACGGCGTGGACAAGCAAACATAAACCTGACCATTACCCTCCCCCATCCCGAAAACGGACCTGTCCTGACTACTTCCTTGAAACGGTTTTCATCTCTTAACTTTATTGTGCCTCTGACCTTTCTAACAATATGAATCTTCTTTTACCATAATTTCTGCAAAATACAAAATGATCTCTGTTTATTTTCACATATATATTGAAGACTGTGAGCTTTATGTCAAACTCAGACTCTCAGTTGCTCTCTAGCACCTGCTGTCTCTCAGCTATTAACTCCCAGAGAACTGCAGATGCCCCTTGCTTCAGACCACCCCTCTTCAGCCCCAGCCAAAGCGGATGGAACTGAATGTGCAAACTCTTCTGCCGTTCTGAGTGGGTGTTCAATGTCAATATCGTGGTGCAATGCCTGTGCATTTAACAGTACTGGTGCATATGCCCCACAGATAATTGTGACAGGGGTGTCGACCTTGAGTCTGATGACACTTTTAATTGACCATGGTCAATTCCGGCCTATCCATTGTACAAAGCAAGTGCTAATGCAGATGTCATAAGACCATTAGCCACAACCTGTCTCTGGCTCAATTGTGTACTGATATGTTCCAAAAGATTTGTGCACTCATCTCCCTTAAACTCAGCAACATCAGGTGAGAGTGTCTCTCAAACAAGCTTTCATCAGTCATGCCAGGCTTTCCCAGCTCCTACTTCCAAGTGTTGGCCTGCAGGCGCAACGTTCCAAATGTTGAAGGAGGTTCAGGCTTTATAAATTCTATTAGCATGGACAGCTGTTCATTTTAGTGTCCGTATTTCTCTCATTTGTTTTAGCATTCGTGTCCCATTGTGAATTGCATTAAATGTTGAAATGAGGGGCAGCAAAAGATACTGTGCATTACACTTAGCATTTAGACCTATGACACCCCAAAGGTTGGAGAGGGTTAAATTGTGTCCCTATTGCATTAGGACACGCGTTTTGTTAGATTCAAGTATATGGTGGAAGTGCCAGGTAGTGCAAGCATTAAATAGGGTCTGCAACTTACTGGGTTAAGCCTGGTAGCTTTTTCGGAATTGGTGCGGTTACAGCTTGAATATTTCTGCTTTTAAATTCTGCATGCGCACGTCATGATTCTCCTCCTATTACACCAGAGAGTTGCTTTTGATTTCCCTGACTACTTTGTACCATCTGAGTTGGCACTTGCACTGCTGCCTCACTGCTTTCTCAGCCTTTTAACATGGCTGCATTCTCCTTCACCCTGCTTGAAAGCCTTGTGCCTAGCCCAAGCTCCCCCTCCAATTGGTTGCACTTGGCTTGTTAAGCCAATCAGAACAACCAGGAAGTAGGAGCCGGCCTGTACATGTAAGGCCCACAATGAAGGCCCCTGTCTGCCCCCTGTCCGCTGCCCGAGGTATCTCTTGTCACCCGCCCCTTAAACTACTATGATGCTGCTACCTCACTTGACTAAGTAATTTGGACTTCCATAACTCACCTCCATAACTATGGGTCAATTCCCTTCTCTGGACATGTAGACCCTCTTTTGACTTTATTTCCATCTATGCTGGTCCCCCATATTTGCACTTCTGATTGCATTGCATATTTACCCACTGCAAGCTTGGCATTCCGGTTTGCCATTCACATTTGGATGTGTTTTTCATGCATTTAGCTTGTTTAAAATTTTGATGTGTTTTTCATGCATTTAGCTTGTTTCAAATTTGGCTGTGTTTCATGCATTCATCTTGTTTCAAATGTGGTTGTGTTTTTCATGCATTTAGCCTGTTTCAAATTTGGATGTGTTTTTCATTTGCATTCAGCTTAGTTCAAATTTGGCTATGTTTTCATGCAAACTTGTTGTGCCATTAGCGCTTCCCCCCTGCTTTATGCTTGTGATGTCTATTTGCCTGCCCTCCCCTCCTGCTTCTTCTTTTCCTTAACCACACTCACCTTTTCACATCCTTTTCTTCCTCACCTTAGATTTTCCCTCTCCCCTTTCCCCCTCCCTTTTCTATACTCTTTGCACTTACTCTATCCGAAATGTCATCTGACCTAGTATGATAGTAGCTGTTTGTTTTCCTCCCCCTCCCTCCTTGTTTGTTTCCTCCCCTTCCAGCACTACCCGAAAAAGGTCATCAGGCCTAGTACGATAGTCGCTTGTTTTGTCCCCCCCACTCTCCCTTGCACCTTGTGTCAACTCTCCGGCTCAATCAGAAAATTCATCAGGCCTAGTTTGATAGTTGCTTATCTGTCTCATATCCCACCGCCCTCCTTATCCCTGTCATAGCTCTTACGCTATCCGAAATTGTCATCTGACCTAGTACCATAGTAGCTGTTTGTCTTCCTCCCCCTCACTCCTTGTTTGTTTCCTCCCTCTCCAGCACTACCTGAAATGCCGTCAGGCCCAGTATGATAGACGCTTGTTTTGTTCCTCTCCTCCTCCCTCTGTACTCCCCCTCGCTGCACCTCGTGTCAACTCTCTGGCTCTACCGGAAATGTCATCAATCTTTGTACGGTAGTTGCTTGTGTGTTTCATTTTCTGCCCCCTTATCCTCCTTATATTTGTTATAGCACTTGCACTATCTGAAATGTCGCCAGTCCTAGTACGATAGTAATTTCACATTCTCAATGTCTCAAGGCCTTGTAGGAATGTCACTGTATTTTCCCTAGCTCCCTCCCTTGCCTTGAAGGGCTTTGAAACACATTGTGAATAGGCGCTATACAAATTAACACTGTGCAGGGTGGGGTCAGCCAGTTTATGGGCTTTTAACAGTAGTACGGTACTGTGAGTTTTGATCTGTGCATTGGTCTGTACATCCATTGTGATTATCCCTTGGACAGGTCTTGTTGAAAAACCCACATTATTGCGAAATTGGAGAATTGTGTGGTCATTCTGAGGATAGAGTTTCAAAAGGTGGGTGTGTGACAAGAGAAGCATTGTTTGCTAGTCCACTGTTTGCAGGCGAGCTGGGTTTTGAGTTGGTTGATAGATTTTCTGCCTGAGGAGCGTGTGCTATCAGCTGTGTGGAGCTTAGCCACCAGGTACACTGGTGTGTTACTTGTGACTGCTTTCTAGATGATATATGCAGTTTTGAACAGTATCCTGACCTGGAGATGAAGCCAAAGAAGCACTCAAAGGACAGGGGTGATTCGGTCAAATTTATGCATACTAGTAAAAAGACGTGCTGCAATGTGGTGGAGTGCTTTTAGGGGAGGTAAGAGAGTCTCTGACAGCACCATCAGAAGGGCATTTCCCCAATCAATGTGTGAGATCACAAGGACCTGCACTCCAGTGCGGAAGTTCTGCAGCAAGATGAAGGTTTTATTCTGCAAAGGGTGGAGGTTTGGAGTCAGGCCTTTTAGGCCTTCTTGGCTGTGTGTTTCTGAAAGGACAGGGTGCTGCCAATGATGAAGCCTAAGGGTATTGCTGAATCTGAGAGTTGCAGATAAAATCCTTCTAGGCGCATATCATTGAGCCACTGTTGGACAATTTGTTGTTTAGCGGGGGGGACCAATGGGGATGAATTCGGCCCTGGATGGATTAGGCTTGAGGGAGGCAGTCAATTTCCAGGACTAGGAGGCAACTGATATCCTGTGGGCTTTTTACTCAGATGTACTATTGAGTGTCATCCACATATTGATGGGTGGCTTTCCTGAGATCTGTGACGAGTGTGCCCAGGGCCTCCATGTAATGATTAAGAAGGATAAGTGAGAGGATGCAGTATTGTGGACTCTTCAGGAGACTGGGAGACAGAACTCAAAGTGTTCATCTGAATGGCCTGGCATCTGACTAAGAGGTCGTAGATAAGCCAATTCAGGACAGTTCCAGAGAATCCCATCCTGTTGGCAAGGAGTGAAAGAAGGATGCAGTGCTTGATAGTGTTGAGTGCAGCCAATTCGTCAAGGAGGACAATGAAACTTGAGTTGCCCTTATCCATGATTTGGAGGGCATCATCTGCCACCTTTATTGTGGCTATCTAGATGCTATACTTGGGGCGGAACCCCGACTGATAATCATTTAGGAAGTATAGATCTGATGAGTAGTTGTGATGCTCCTACTTTTTTCAAGATCTTGCCAATAAAAGGAGGTTCGTAATGGGCTGGTAGTTGGCCATGTCACCTGGGTCTAGGGTTGTTTCTTTCAAAGAATTGTCATATGACAGCAGTCTTGAGGTTTTCTGGGAATTACCCTTTTGTGAGGGAGGCAATAATGATGCTGAGGAGGGCATTGTGTTCCGTGCACATCAATCGGTCAGTGATGTTGGCCGGGATGATATTGTCAGAGTAGGAATTAGCTTTCAGGGAAGCAAATTGTTTTAGGAAGTCTGAGGGAGAGAGGAGAGATAATTTGGTCAACACGGGCAATGTGCTTGCTGGAGTGCCTGGAGGTACAGGGGGGTAATGCTGTGTAAGGTTGATTTGATCATCTGTTGGAATTTGTCTATTTTTTCCAGTCAAAAAGGTGTTGATTGGAGTTTCTGGGAACCTGGGGTCGGGTGTAGGGGTTTGGGACAATGCTTTACAATTTCAAAGAGGTCTTTGCTCCTGTTATATGCTGCCACAATGGTGTTGGAGTAGTAAGCAGCTTTGGGCTTGGTAATCAGAATCCTACGGTTGGTGCAGAGGATTTGAAGGTGGTCAGATGTCCAGGGTAATGTTTTTTGTGCCATCTTTTCTGTAGGGTTCTGATTGAGCATTTGTTAGAGGCAAGCTCAATGGTGAACTGGGGGCAGATGGTGTGGTCTAAGCACAGCTGGTTTTTAGGGGGACGTGAGTGTCAACCACTTTTATAGCGGTGCTGTTGAATAATTCTTGGAAGACGGAGACATTCCTGTAGTGGGGAAGTCTCCAAAGTTTGCTTCTAACTCATTGGCTGGAAAGGTTTTGTATGAGCGCTGCTGAGTGAGAGGATTTTAGCCTTACCTTTGTGGGCTGTGGTTGGGTGGGAGATAGACAGTTGGATAGCAGCATGCTTAGATCAGTCGTGTGGGATAGGGTCTTCACAGCTGATGAGGGGCGATGACATAAAGTATAAATCTAGAGTTTTGACTTTGTTGTGCATGCATGAGAGCAAAGTATGCTTTTATACTGTATGTCCATGGATCCAGCCAGTGAGAAAAGCATGCTTTGAGTATGATTTTTGGCGTGAGACTCCGGGACATTAACATCTCAGCAAAAGACATAATTACTGTGTGCTAATTTGACAGAGGAGAATAGGTTGGAGATGTAGGCAATGAAAGACTCACTTCTGTGAGGTGGGCTGTGTATGAGGTGGGAGCTTTGGAATTCCTTGTGACATAAAGGGAACTGGCAGGTGAGTGATTCAAATGACCTTGCTCTGGGAGATGGTATAATGGAGCATGGCCAATTGCTCGTGTGGATGATTGCTGCTCTCCTTCCTGCCCTTCATGCCAGTCGACATGTTGGATGCAGTAACCTGGGGGTAGGAGGGTGTCAACAACAAAGGGGAGGAAGGAGTAAACCATGTTTTACTCATGAAGATTTCATTAAGGTTATTGTATGAGATGAGATTACAATCTCTGTGCTGTGAGCAACTTCTGAGCAGCACTGATCAGCATAATGAGTATGTGTGTTGTCTGTGTGTTTTGGATGCGGGCAAGGGTGATCTTGAAGAGGTTCACTAGGGTAGCTGCAGGGGTTGTCCAAGGTGCATGGTAATTGAAACTCTGCAAGGGTGGCTTTGGAGAGAGGCGACACTTAGTGTTATATTTTGGTGAGTAGTAATAGCAACTACTTTGTAGGTGAAATGCAGAATAGCACGTCTGACCCATGGCCTGAACAGGCACAAACAGGAGAGGTCCTTGTGTTTACTTGAGGATGCTGGTGATGAAGAAACCAGTGATGAGGACTACTAAGGAGGACTGATGAAATAAGCAGTGGGCAGAGCAGCTGAGTGGAAGGACCTTGTCATGTAATCAACAGCCTCAAAAATGCTGTCTGCCTGGAGCTGGCATGGAGTCTTTAAGTAGCTGACTCAACAGCGTGAAATCTGTTGGAGGGTGGAGCAACTCAATAGCAGGACCTGGTCACATGACAAGCACGCTCCACAATACGGTTGTCCTGGAAGGCAGGAAACCTGGTGGTGGGCAGAGCAACTGAGTTGCTATACCTGGTCATGTGACCAGCAGCCTCCTTAATACTGTCTGCCTGGTGCTTGCCTGGAGTCCTTAGGGAGCAGAAACCTTGTGGACGGTGGAGCAATTGATTTGCATGACATGGTAATTTGACCAGTAGCCTTCTAACTGCTGTCTCATACACATACACAGATGAAGCATACAGAGACATTACGACCCCATATATCAAATTGTGCAAAGGATAAACGAAACTGGTGTAGAGACATAAGTGGGGATGGTTGTAGAAAGAGTCACAGATATTGGAGTTTTGCAGACCAATGGACTATCTCTCTGGAATAAGAGCAAAAAGCAACAGGACAAAGTCAGGATAAAGCTGGTAGGTGGAAGGAAGGTGTGGGAAGGATAGAGGAGGCAAAAGGAAACATCGGGTCAGGAGGAGATGGGAGGAGGAGAGCATAATTTGGCTATAGTGGCACATGTCAGGAGGATGATGGTGGTGAAGGTTAACATTAGAAGGAGGTTGAAGAAGCACTAGGAGACAAGAGCAGAAGGGGAAAACCAGGATAAGGGTGGACTGAGAACATGAGATATTGGAGCAGAGAAGAGGGCAGGGGTACAATCAGAGTAAAAGACGTTAAGATATGGCATTGGAGAGGGAAACAGAGTTGCACAAACAAGAGACCAACAGAAGGCTGATTGATGGAAAAAAGATAATTCTTCCTAATAAGAGTGGGAGAATTGAGTGGTACGAGGAATGAGCATGTGGTGGTATGCCGTGAAGATGCAGGAGAAGCCAGTGGCATGGAAGCAAGAGAAGACCAGTAGGTATGAGATGTGATGAGACATTGAAGAGGTGCAAGAGTTGGTTGGTGAGCATTAGAGACTGGGCTGTGGAGTTAAGAATTGGTGTGAGGCCTAAAGTAAGGCATTGAAAAACTATTTGTTGAACTCCAGTCTGATCAGTGCTCTGGTCTTTCTGTGTAAAGACCACCAAACAGACACCTGACATATCCCAACTTATGTCTACTCCATAAAAAAATCATAAGCATAGACCTCCTCAATGCACCATATCTTCACAAAGATGTCCTTAAGAAAGCAAGAAGATGACAGAAACCCCAAGTCATCAGAAGCCTGTAAGTGATGGAAAAAAACAAAACAACATTCCTGATGGTGAGGAGATACAGGCGACCTTTCAGTTTGTGTATTCTTCATTTGCTTTTGGTCATCCATTTGTCTCTGTGAGTGTTAGGAATTGATTTCTGCCCTGCAGGAGTACAAGGATGAGTGGAGCTAAAACGCCCTGTCAGTACTCACACTTTTTCAAATCAAGAGCCAGCACAATCATAGAGGTAAAAAAGGCACGGTCAAGAGATATACCTCTTTCAACGTTTGTGGTAGTCTTGGCTGAAGGAAGGCTATATTCTTAAGAGCAGTGAGAATGTGGCTCAGTAGAAACCTAGACAGAGAAGTATAACTGACCAAAATAAAGGAATATCCAATTAAGAGTCTAAACAAATATATACTTTAATCAGACACACCATGTACAATACTAACTAACCAGACAACACTTTAAAAACCCACCCCTGTAGGAAAAGCACAGAATATGGACAGATTGATATGATATGATATTATATTTTATTTATATCACGCTCATACACAGGTGTTTCAGAACAAACACAACGATCTTACTAGGCCCAGTGACATTGAGAATGTGCAAGTGCATAGGGAAGGGAAAAGAAGGAAAGCGCATAGGAGGGGGGAGAAATTGGAAAGTGCAGAACATCAGAGAGGACAAGATAAATAATAAGTAAATAAATAAATAAATACGGTTATTAGAAACAGTGGTAGTGCAGCCTGTGTGGGCCAAGTGCTAGGTTAGTCAGATAGGGAGTAACTGATCAGTGCAGACAAAGAGTGAGGGGGCCTGTATGGGTACAGATACAGGCCCCAGTGCAAGGAGTGGCCAGGGGGCAGTGCAGGAGGGCGACAGGGCAAGCAGGTACCTGGGCCCGAAGGGCAGACGGTGGCCAGGTGATGCATTACTGAGAGAGAAAGCAGATCAGCAGGGGAGAAGAGGGGGAAAGGCAGAGGCGAAGAGGAAGGTCTTGAGGAGCTTCCGGAACCGTAGGTGGTTCTCCTCAAGTTTCAAGGTGGCAGGTAGGCAGTTCCAGAGGGAGGTCCCTGCAGAATACAAAGATCTACCACCAGCTTGTTTCTTAGAAAAACGACTGACCCTGAGGGAGGTGGAGGTAGAGGTATGAAGGTCTCTAGAGGAGAGGTATTTACGGAGAGATAGTTGAAGTTAATTTGGACCCAGGCCCCAGAAAGCCTTGTGGACAATGCAAAGGGTTTTAAATGTAATCCTTGCAACCACAGGGAGCCAATGAAGGGATTTCAGAGCTGGAGAGATACGATCCCAGGGCTTGAGGCCGAGGACAAGTCTTGCAGTCCTGTTCTGGAGTAGTTGTAAAGGGCGGAGAGTGGAGGCAGGTAGATTTAGAAAGAGGCTGTTACAGTAGTCCAACCTAGAGAGAATCAGAGCTTTGGAGACAAGGAGCTTCTGAGGGAAGGAGAGGAAAGGAAGAGTGCCTTTAAAGAGGTGCAGTAAGAAGTTTTTGGAGACATGAGAGATGTGTGAGGAGAAGGAAAGTGTTGAGTCAAAGATGACCCCAGGGTCCTTAGCTTCGTTGGTAGGGGCAGGAGGAGGGCCAAGGGAGGCCAGCCAGAGAGTGAGGGGAAAGGATGGAGGGGGTGTACCAATGAGGAGTATCTCAGTCTTGTCAGCATTTAAACAAAGATCATTTGCGGCACACCAATTTTGAATGGCAATTAGGCAGTCAGAGATGAGGGAAGGAGAGGAGGTGGCTGAGGGAAGCCTGAAAATGAGTTGGGTGTTGTCATCATAGCACTGGAAAATTTTAGCAGAAAATGGAAATGCAGTAGGCGAGAGTTGACAGATATTGGTTGGAAAAGCCAGGGTGAGATTTTAGACCCCAGGGGAACACTGCAGGTAGAGAGGGAGATAGAGGATATGAAGGACCCAAGTTGTACCTGGGAGGGTCGATCAGAGAGAAAAGAGGTCAGCCAGGCCAGAGCCTGATCGGTGATACCCAGGTTGTCATGGAGATTATTTACCAGGGTGGTATGGTTGACCGTGTCAAAATCAGAGGAGAGATCAAGTAGGATGAGGACAGAGGGAATGTTAGAGTCAAGGTTGGAGAGCAGGCCTTCACGGATGCTCAGGAGAGCAGTTTCCGTACTTCTGACAGCTCTGAAGCCAGATTGGTGGTCATGGAGAGAGCCAACTGAGTCAGAGTGAAGGTTAAGCTGACAGATGGCAAGCTTTTCCAGGAGCTTATCCAAAAAGGGAGTAATGGAAATTGGGCGATAGTTAGCCAGTCAAGAGGGATCAGCTGTGGGTTTCTTGTGGAAAGGATGCACAAGGGAGTGCTTCAGAGGGGAGGGGAAAGATCCAGAGGCAAAGGAGAGGTTGCAGAAGTCAGCAAGGGCCGGAGCAAGGGTATCGATGTGGTCCTTAATAGTTTTGGAGGAGCAGGGATGGACCTGTCTTGAGGAGGCTTTCATAAATCGAACTTGTCTAGCGACCGGGGGAGAAAAGAGGAAAGGCAGAGAAAGAGGGAGGAGGGGTAGCTGAGGGTGGGTCAACAATCAGAGAGGGAGAGGGGAGAGGAGCAGGGGAGGAGGAGAGTGAGGACAAGATGCCCTGGGTTTTAGAGATAAAGTGTGAGGCAAGGTCATTGCAAAGAGCCTGAGAGGCGAGAGGAGGGGTGGATACTGCATCAGGGTTGGCCAGCTCCTTGTAGATTTTAAAGAGTTTGGCCGAGTTGTTAGATGCCACAGAGATACAGGCTTGAATATGGACTTGCTTCTTGGTATCTATAGAGAGACAGTATTGTCGTTGGAGTAGGCAGCAGGCCAGTTTGTCAGAGGATGAGCAAGAGGCCCTCCATTTCCTCTCGGCCACCCTACACTTACTTTTGAGTGTAGCTAGGTTGGAGTCAAACAAAGAATTACTCTTGGTTTTGGGCTTCAAGCAGATCCTCATGACAGGGGCAAGAGCATCAAGAGTATCAGAAATAGAGGAGTAAAGGAGAGACAGGGCTTTGTCAGGGTGTGTCAGCCAGGAGTGGAGGAGGGGTGAGAAGGTGGCAGCGAAAGCCTCGACTGACACACGTTTCATGGGCCGGATGTCCAAGAAAGTGGGTGGCAGTCTTGGGGTAGGCTTGGCTTGAGGGGAGGAGATGGGAAGATGAGAGGAGAGGAGGCAGTGATCACTCCAGGAAAAAGGAGTGGTGAGGGGAGTAGATATGGGGAGGCCAGAGGAGATCATGACATCCAGTGTGTGGCCAGCAGAGTAAATCGGGTCGGAGGGGAGGATAGAAAGGGAGAGTGAATCTCAGAGGTCACGAAAGAGTACAGATGAGGAGCAGGGAGAATCAAGATGGATGTTGAGGTCACCAAGGAGGAGGAGTTGAGAGGTAGAGGCCAGGAGGAAGGAGGAGAGATCTGCCCAATCAGAGAGAAAGGAGGTGAATTGACCAGGTGGCTGGTAGAGTGTAGCAAAAGAGGTGGAGAGCCTACACACAAGGCATTCGAAAGAGGAGTAAGTCTGAGTGGGGATGATAGAGGCAGGAATCCACTCACGGAAGATCAGGCTACACCATCTCCGGGCCGGGTGGATCTGGGGGCGGAGAGGATCTTGTAGCCATCTGGAAGGAGGGTGTCAAAACTCGTGACAGAGCTGGCCGTGAACCATGTCTCGGTAAAACCGAGGACATCGAGGTCAAGTTCTTGAAGGAGGTGGCAGATGTTAGAAGAGTGTTTGACAGTCGAGGGAGGATTGAGGGTGGCAAGATGAAGAAGGTTGCCAGCCTCAAAGAACTTCCGGTGAGGAGTACATATTAGAGGTACACCCTGTGGAGGTGTGGAAGGAGTATGAGATGGGGCAGAGGATGAAGGTGAAAAGGGCAAGGTAGCCAAGGGAGAGGAGTAGGGTGCAGCAGGAGGTGAGAGGAAGTTGATGAGGTGAGGGAACTGCCTATCAAAGAGACAGAGATTGGCCTGAGGGCCTTGCACCATGACAGTGCCATTTAGGTAGACATGTATTATGACTCTGGAGGAGTCGAAGGAATCCATAAGCACTCCCCAGCGGGTGCCACCATTAATGGGAGAGGAGGAGACAGGACAGAGCACAGAGATCATATGAGGGGTCCATAGATCTGGCAAAGGAACGACAAAGGGGATGTCGGTAAGGGTTTATTTGGCAGAAGCGCTGGAATAGGTATCAGCAATGGGGAGTCCTGGGTTGGAAGCCAGGATATCCTTTTTGAATTTCTTCTTACCAGACTTAGTGAGAAGGGAAGGATAGTTGATAATGTAGCTGTTTGAGCAGATAGGAGAGACAGATAGTGCCATGGTCAGGTAGAGAGGGGGCAGTGGGAGAGAAATGCAAGTACAATGGTAGGGAACAGTCACTGGGCTACCAGGTTACAGTTAAGGTCCAAAACGAGATTAAACAAAAATGAAAACAACACCAAATTTGCTTACAAAAACACACCCAGATTTGACTTTTTAAACACACCCAAATTTGCTTACAAAAACACACCCAGATTTGACATTCAATTGCATAGGCTGGGGTAACAAAGGTAAATGTAATGATGTAAGAGTAGAGGAGAGTGTTGGAATGAGAGCATTAAAGAGCAGAGCAGATAGAAAGGTTGCAGAAGGCAGAGGGGAGAGTGAAAGTTCAGGAAGATTGAATAAATGCAGCACTATGGGTGATGAGACAAGGGCAGAAAGGCAATCAAAAGACCACAATGTTCAGAAGGATATTCCTCCAAGTTGCAAAATGGGATTAAAATGACCTATACAGTCTTTAGGGCCAAAAATGGATCTGGGGGTGGGTGGGGCTGGTATTGGTCAGGAGTACCTTTTCAAATGTCTTGGTGGTTGAAGGGCATCAAACCCAGCTTCTCTGTGCTTATCACAGGGTTGGCTCGGGTCGAGGATACAGCAATCGTGATGGCCCAGCTGCAAGCTAGCGTTAAGTCTAGGTTAAATGGAAGGTGGCTGTGGTCTACAATTGACTACTCATGCAGTGCAAATCGGGCGGTCCCCAGGTTCAGTCGATGGTTGCAGTTCGACGGTGGTGAGATGGTAGCAGGATGTGCAGGTGAGTAGAGTCTAGGTGGAGGCTCAGAGGTCACTGAGGAACAACAGGGTTCTGTCAATTGACCTACAGGAGTGGTGATAAAGAAGCTTATCTTCACGATGGCGGGTTGAGCAAGGCAAGCCAGTGGAAGTTCGTAGTTCAAGCTGAGGCAACAATGCGCTTTTGGTGGCTAAGTGTGGTGCCAAGCAGAATCAAACAGCAGACGGTGGTTAAAAGAACAATGGACACCATAGGCAAGCCTAAAAGGATCCTGCTAGATTGTTTGGCATCAAGTCTGCTTTAGTTAAGGCTTGCAGTGGGTGGTTGTCGACAACAGGGGCCTTGGCTTTTCTGGATTCCAAGTGCTGCGAGTCCCACTCCAGGGTCTCAAGGGCCAATATCAGTCCTTTTCCTTGGCTCCCAAACATGGGGTAGCTGGCACACACCATAAGGGAACATGCACCATGGTGAGGTCATAGGCAACATGGTAGGCGGTCTTAAGGTCCAGCAGCAGAGTTCACCCCCAATGGTCCCTGGGGATGATTAGTGGACAGTGCTTGCCTCTGCCTTGGAACACCTGCCTTCACCTTACAAATGGGGGACTTTAAAAGAGACTGCTCTCTCAGCAGGTTCTAGTGAAATCTTCTCAAGTGATGATCCAAAGATGCTTCAAGTCAGTGAATCAGTCAGAGACCCCTTCTTTTATAGGCACAAATCTCCATGTGATTGGACTAATGCTGTCCTGCTCTAAGGTTCCAATCTCGGCCCTTGAAATGAGTGTACTTTGCCCTCCTGATGTCACACCCAACGTACTTTGCTCCAGAGGAAGTGGAGTGGAAAGGAAAGAGAAAGAGAGGCAGAGAGATTCAAAATGGTGGAAGTGTCCTTCCCTTGAACAGAGTTCCTCTGACTACTGTAACTCTTTAGAAATGCAGCACCTTGGAGTGAAGTCTGACTCTCTGTGAAGGGTTGTGTCCCTTGATTCATGTTCCGATGTCAGCTCCATGTGGAGTGGCTGTCCCTGTGAAAAGGGTTTCACCTGCCCTTACAAAGGAACAAAGAGAGGCAATCACCCAATGCTAAAGTCCTAACCGTGTGTAGGGGCGCACCTTGTCTGGGGGTAATACACTTAACCCGTCCTCAGCTGAACTGGGCATATAGGGCTGGCATGTGTGCTATCAAAGTGGATGTGGCTGCAATGATCATAAGAAGGGCCATGTGTCATGCCTTAACTCTGGCATAGCTTTATTCTTACAGTTTATTCTGCAACCATCATGGCTACTTATGATCATTACAGTTTTGGCATAAAGGCACATATCTTTTTTTGTTCGTTCATTCATATGTTTTAGCTTTATTTCGGTATTTTTTACAATAAAAGCCAACATATTAATGATCATTGCATTTAAAACAAAAGGACACATCATACAATAAAAATAATAGATAAAATCGACAATGATCAGAGGGATTTTCAGTTATATTCATGGCTAAACATAATTGTTCTTGCTCCTACCAAAACAGCTATTGCACAGTGGTCGGATTTACAGAGTTCACGAAAAATCTAAAGTACATGATAGTTCAACAGATATAAAATCATGACATCAATTTTCCATGTCTCCTAACATTAAACAACACGTAAATGTTAAGTAACAATTAGTTTCATGAAGTGCCAATTGTGCCTACAATATATAATGATTCGACAAGTGCAGAATAGTAGCAGCATTTTCCAAACCACTTCTGATAGATGGTAGATGGAAATAAAACTCATAGAATGTCAATGTACCATAGGGTACGTGTTAGTTCCACAAATAGAACACAATGAGCTATTATGCAACATTTGGATTTTCAAAGTGCTGGAGTGCCTAAAGTGCATGGTAGTTCAACAGATACAAAGCAATAGCAGCAGTTTCCAAATCCCTTCTTGAGGAGCAGCAAGTAATAATTAAGCTACAATTAGATTCATAAAATGCAAATATACCTAGAGTACATGGTAATTCGACAGATACAGGATCGCAGTGGCATTTATTAATACCCATCAGATAGATGATAAGCAGCAATGCAATTCACAGAATGCCAATATGCATAAGAGTGTGTATTAGTTCCACAGTGAAAACAGCATGGATACCAGAGATTCCCTGTGGTTGGAGCCAATTCAGAGGTGAGGCCATAAATTAACTCTGCGCATTTAGAGGTATTTTACTAATTTTCCCCTCCTACACCACTCCCTGATCAGGAACCACCCTGTGTCAAAAGTCGTAAGGCCGTCTTTGGCCTCTAAGCAGAGTAATACAGCCCCAGAAACAGTAGTAGTGATCATTTTCTCAAATCTGCATAATTAGGGAAAACAAGGAGAAAATGGACCACATCTTCCCTAGGGCCTAGGCAGAGAGGGCAGACTGGACTAAAATGAATGCTCCACATAGACCTCAAAGCAGCTAAGGGCAATATGCCCAAGTGTGCCTTACCAGAGGCGTAGCCAGGATTGTCTAGCAAATGGGGCCTGATGCTAATGTATTTGGGCCCACTGCACTGACAAAAATATCTGTAAATTCCCACACAGCACTACTGAGTGGGCATTTACATATTTTGGGTGGGCCTTGCCCCTCAGGCCCTACCCTGCCTACGCCTCTGTAAACAAGAGAGTTCTCATCACCTTGGGAGACATGAGGTCCAGGTAATCTTCATAGCCATTATTCTGCTTCATGGCCCAATATCTACAAACTTGGGGGGAAATCTGGAGCATATCTTAAATGCAGCCCTTCTGCTGTATAGACATTGCTCACTGTAGCTGTCAAGTGGGCAGCTTGACGTCTATACTTGTGCTGTGCCACTAGCAGAGCAGGTACTTTAAGTCAGGATACTGATGCAGCAGGTCACAGAAAACACTACGCTTTTGGCATGGAGCCTATGAAAGGGGAATCCGACCAGCTGATTGCTCTTGCATAGTTAGAATGACCTGCATCATTTCATTTTTTAATACAATGTACAGTTAAAAAGAGAGGCTGATCCCAGGGATGGACCCCTGTGAGAAAATGCCAGACTCAAGAAAATTGCAGAAGTTCGACATGACTACAGGTCAATCTGACCGTTGCTGCGGCTCAGGTTTACTTCAAATAACATCAAGTTACGGGTGCATCTAAACAATTTTCTCTAGAATCAGGTAACCATTTTAAAAATGTTGAACATAGAGCTATTCTTTTTCAAAGAAATAGGAAACAGGACACAAAAGAATAGTAATAATGGAGGGGGAAACAAGCACAATTGGGAGCAAGTGCTGTGTACCCGAACCACTGTGCAGCCATATCAAAACCAATTCCTTACTCATCTCATCACCAAGACTATGCATATATAAACAGAACACAGACCCTAATCTAAACATAACAAGTGAATATTCTTTTAAACTTCCAGACATCTGTTCTGTTTCATAATATCACCCTATTATAGAGCAAAGCAGCATCATCACTGCAACCCCTTCTTCCACTTTTGCATGGGAGCTAACTTTCCAGACACTGAGCTCAAATCTTTCACAACTACTATATGGACCTAACCTATAATTCCATCATGCCCATTTCAGCTCCCTGATTCACTCTTCTTATTTATTTATTTATTACATTCATGACAACGCCCAGACCAGGGTATATCAGGGAATTAGAACAGTACAAGTGAGAACGAGCAGAAGTCATGATATCATTGATACAGTGTAGTGCAGGTGACATTATCACTTTATTTGTCAAACAACCATTTTTTTGGTAAGTTTCTGAAGGCAGCACACGATTGTTCATTATGGATTGTCTCAGGCAGTGAGTTCACTATATTAAGTTCACTGTGTGTTTGCCAAGGTAAATGGTATGGATGCTCTAGCCAATGTTGCCACCTCTGCATAACATACAGAGCATTGTCATTCTGTATCAGGTGGCAATGATACTTGCAGTGCAAGGTCCGTGCTTGTGGAAAAGGGTTCCCTGTTGAAAATACACCAGACTCCGATCAATGGTTGAGTACTTTCTCTAAGCATCTTCCTTCCCAGAGCCAAACCTAATTATGTGGCCTACCTGTGAGATCAATTTCCCAGTACATCATCTAGCTCCGACATTGAGCATGATTCCATTCAAATCTAATGGGTGCAGCGTGCCCCTTTCAATGTCCTTCTATGTACGGGGTTCCTGATTGTGCAGTCAATCTGAGGTCTTATTTAAGATTCAAACCTGCTAATGCAATGATACATCTGGAAATCTAAATCTACAATTATTTTTTGTCTGCTTCGCGTTGCTCAAGAAAATGTAGCATTCTTGACTTGCCACCACATGAAGCTGCACATCTCCTTAGAAAGAGTATACTGCAATTTCGTGCAACTCTTCAGTAGGATGCATCTACCATTTAATAGTATCTGTGGGAGAATATTTCTTTTGAAAATACTCACGTCCCACAGATATTTGAACCTATCATTACACTATCTAATGTCACAGCTGGCCAGGTATCTTCTTTGGCAAGCGCGAGAAATCAACATGGCCCCAATTTTACTGCATTTAGCTTTTGTCAGAAACGTTCTCATATCTGCCAGTCTTTCCTAGCAACCTCGCACAGAGTTCCAAATCGGATAATGGTAGCAGGTCAGCATTTGGATACCTGAGTAGCTTGCAACACTCAACCCTGAAAGGGATAAAATTGCTTGTGAAATCTAGGCCTTTTGCCCTCTATTCAGGACAATCAAACTTAGGTGTGTTTTCTCCTGTTTTTAAAATTGCATTGTGATAATTTTTTTTTATCTGAGTGTCTGTCGTCTTGTCCAATTGTTCAACTTGTCTCACCTCTGTCTTGTCTGCACCCTGCCCTGTGTCCTTCTCTAGTGTTCTCCCCTCCCCTCCCTCTTCCTCTTCTCACCTCTCCCGTCCTTCCTCTAATCTCCTATCCTTACCTACTCTATGTTGCTCTCTGTCTCTCCTATTTTCTCTAACTGCTTCTCTATCGACTATCTTGCTCTCCTCACTAAATCTGGTACGTAGAAGTTTAAAAAGGACCTCCTGGTCTCCTACCCAGTACTCCCTATCGCCGACACCTATACCAGTACCTCCTCCAGGCAAACTTTCACTGACATCCTCTTTGTCATTCCCTCACCAGACCTATGGACCCCACATATGGTCTCTACGCTCTCTCCCTTCTCCTCCTCTCCCATTAATGGTGGTACCCAGTGGGAGGCCCTCCTGGCCTCCTTCCACTCTTCTAAGGTCATCATTAATGTTTATGTGAATGGTACCGTCTTGGTCCGAGGCCTTCAGGCCAACCTTCTCCTCTTCGATAGATGCTTCCTGCGCCTCATCAATTTCCTTTCTTTTCCTGCTGTCTCCTCTCCCCCTTCCATGGCTTCCTCCCCTCCCCCTGCTGCCTCTTCCTTCGCTACCTTGCCCTCTCCTCCTTCCGTTTCTACCCCCCTCAGGCTTCTTCTTCACCTTCGTAAGGCAATCCTCTGATTTGTACCCATCCCCAGAAGTCTTTCAAGGACGGCAACATTCTCCATATTGCTACTCTTAACTTTCACTCTGCTGTCAAACACTCCTCCGACATCTGCCACCTTCTAGAGAAACTTGACCTTGATGTCCTCGATCTCACCGAGACATGGTTCATGGCCAGCTTTGTCACAAGCTTTGACACTCTCCTCCCTGACGGCTACAAGATCCTCTCCGTGCCCAAGTCCAACCGTTCTGGAGGGGGTGTAGCCCTGATCTTCCTCCAGTGGATTCCTGCCTCTGTCTTTCCTACACAGGCCTACTCCTCTTTTCAATGCCACCTCTGCCGGCTCTCTCTCTCTCTCCTAGCCATTCCCTTACTGTGGCTACTATCTATCAGCCACGTGGTCAGATCTCTTCCTTCCTCTCTGAGTGGGTGGACCTCTCCTCTTCCCTCCTGGTCTCGACCACTCAACACCTCCTTCTTGGAGACTGCAACATCCACCTGGATGCTTCCTGTCCTTCCTCTTTCGTGACCTTTGCGACTCTCTTTCACTCTCTAGTCTCCCCTCTGGCCCGACTCACTCTGCAGGACACACTCTGGATGTTCTGATCTCCTCAGACCATCCCCTTTCTATCCCTCTCAACACTCCTCACTCCTGGAGCGATCACTTTCTCCTTTCCTCTCAGCTTACCCTCTCTACCCATCAGGCCAAGCCAACTCCATCATTGCCACCCAGTTCTTGCTCATTCGACCCATGAAGCGCGTGCCACTTGAAGCATTTGGTGCTACTTTCTCAGCCCCCCCACCATCTTTGGCTGACTCACACCCTGACACAGCCCTTTCCATTCTCCACTCTGCTATATCTGATACTCTCGATGTTCTTGCCCCTGTCATGAGGATCCGCCTGAAGCCCAAAGCCCAAAGCCAAGTGCAACTCCTGGTACGACTCAGACCTCGTCACCCTTAAATGCAAGTTCAGGGTGGCTGAGAGGAAAGGACATACTTCATGTACATCCTCTGACAAACTGGCCTGCCTCCTGCTCCAAAGGCAATACCGCCTGCTCCAAAGGCAATACCGGCTCTCTGTCCTCACCAAGAAGAGAGCTCACAACCAAGCCCGTGTCTCTGCAGCATCTAACAACTCGGCTGAACTCTTTAAAATCTGCAAGGAACTGGCCAATCCTGCCGCAGTCTCTACCTCTCCTGTCCCTTCCCAGGCCCTCTGCATGGCACAGGCTTCTCATTTCATCTCTAAAACTCAGGACATTCTGTCCTCTCTCTCCTCCTCTCTCCTTCCTCCCTCTACTCCCTGCTCTTCCTCTGGCCCTTCTTCGTCCACCTGTCCTCCCTCCTTCTCTGCCTTTCCGCTGTTCTCCCCAGATGAGGTTTCTAGACAATTCGGATCTATGAAAGTCTCGTCAAAACAGGTTCATCACTGTTTTTCCAAAACCATCAAGGATCACATTGACTCCCAGGATAATGCCCTGGCGTACTTCTGCAACCATTCCTTCGCCACTGGAGTTTTCCCTTCTCTGATGAAGCACTCCCTTGGGCAGCGTCTTCTTAAGAAACCCTCTGCCGACCCATCCTGCCCAGCTAACTATCGCCCAATCTCCATCACTCCTTTCCTGGGCAAAAGCTGGCCATCTCCCAGCTCAATCTTCACACTGAATCTGTTGAATGTCTCCATGATCATCAGTCTGGCTTCAGAGATACCAGAAGCATGGAAACTGCCCTCCTGAACATCTGTGAAGATCTGCTCTCCAACCTTGATACCAACACCCTCTGTGTCCTCATCTTGCTTGACCTCTCTTCTGTCTTTGACATGGTTAACCATGCCATCCTGCTCAACCGTCTCTTTGATAACCTGGGGATCACCAGTCAGTGCCCTGGCGTGGCTGACTTCTTTCCTCTTTGATCAACCCTCCCAGGTTCAACTTGGGTCCTTCCTCTCCTCTATCTCTTTCTCTACCTGTGGTGTTCCTCAGGGGTCTAACCTCTCTCCCTGGCTGTTCAACTAATACCTGGCCCTTCTTGCCCACCGCATTGCCGTGCTCTGTCCCAACTTCCAGTGCTATGCGGATGACACTCAGCTCATTTTAGGACTACCCTCAGCCGCCTCTTCTCCCTCTCTCATCTCTGACTGTCTGTCCCCCATCCAGGAGTGGTGTGCAGCCAATGACCTCTACCTTAATGCCAGTAAGACTGAGATTCTCCTCCTTGGCCCACCCGCACCCTCCTTTCCTGTCACTCTCTGGCTGGGCTCTCTTGGCCCTCTTCCTGCTCCCAACTGTGAGGCTAAAAACCTCGGGGTCATCTTCGACTCCACACTCTCCTTCTCTCCTCACATCTTTTATGTCTCTAAGAAGTCACACACCAGCTGCACCTCCTAAGAGGTATTCTTACCTTCCTCTCCTTCCCCCAGAAGCTCACTGTCTCTAGAGCTCTGGTTCTCTCTAGACTGGACTGTTGCAACAGCCTCTTTCTAAATTTGCCTGTTTCTACTCTCCGCCCTCCGCAACTCATCCAGAACAGGACTGCAAGACTTGTCCTTGGCCTCAAGCCCAGGGTTCGTATCTCTCCAGGACTGAAATCTCTTCACTGGCTCTCAGTGGCTGCGAGGATTAAGTTAAAAACCCTCTGCATTTTCTACAAGGCCTTCTGGGGCCTCAATATCTTCAACTTTCTCTTCCGAAATATTTTCCTTCTCATGCTCTTCGCTCATCCGCCTCCAACTCCCTCAGGGTCAGTTGCTTCTCCAAGCAATGAGTTGGTAGTAGATCTCTTTCTTGGGTTGGGGCCTCCCTCTGGAACAGACTCACTGCCTACCTGAAACCTGGGGAGAATCATATCCGGTTGTGGTAGCACCTCAAAATCTTTCTCTTTGCTTCTACTTTTTCTCCTCCTTTCCCTTCTGACTTCCTGGCTGAAACTGAAACTGCACTGGTTACCTGGCCACCCTCTGATCTTGAGCTCAGCCCCTTCCCCCACCAGTCGCACACCGGCACAGCCTTCCTGGCAACTCCCGCACATGGGGACTGTTTTCTGTATCCCTACAGTCTCACTACCAGCACTTACCCTTGTACTTGTCACCTGCTGGGCGTACTTTTACTTATTGTTTATTTATCCTATTATCCCATGTACTGCACTGTTTCCACCCCCTTACCCCCTACACTTCCCCCCTTCCTCCTTCCCATGCAATAGCGCACTCTAAATGACACCTGGCCTACTAGGATCGCTGTCTGTCTTCCCTCTGTTCCCCCTTCCTTGCCTCATCGTGCCTTGAAACACTTGTGTATAGGCGCGTTATAAATGCCATATCATATCATATCATACCCTCTTTCTCATCATTCTGCTGATTTAACTGCAGGAATGGTTCAAGAGATACATTATCGACAATGAGAATTCAGCACAGTCCTGCCTAGTGTCAGACTGTAAGGAAACCTCACAGAAAGAAGTGCATTATTCATCACTTGGAACCTTGCATTAACTTACATTGGGCCTCATTAAGAGTGTGCGGGAAACCAGTGGTATACTCAGAGATTTACCACCAAACATGTTTAGTTTTACTGCTGCTTGTTCCTGTGGACATATCCAGGGATTACCAGTTGTGGTGTGGCTTTGTATTTCCCCAGTTTTCTAGGACTGCATGAGAATTTCTGGTGTGTTTACTATGATTGGAAATACTGGGCCGAGTCGGGAAGTCCGGTAATAAGGTGTCAGTGGCGCACCTGGGTTACCACCAGAAGCCCTTCTTTCTGCCACCCAGCATTGCCGGTGGGGGTAATAGTGGCAAATCCACTCATGGATTCCTATGGGATTCCATGAATGGGGATTTACACCATTCTGCTGGCACCCATAATCCGGCGGCAATGCCACCGGACTGTGTGCCGGTAAAGGTAAGTACCAGATGCCGGTATCCTGGCGGCTCTACCGCCAGGATACCAGCCTAGTCGGAATGAGCCCCACTGTACGGTAAATCCACCAATCATTGGAGGTAAAGAGGAGGATTTACCTCCAGCTTTTTGCAAGAGATGAAACCTTCACTTTACCCACAAACACGGAATTTGGCAGTGCAGTAAAAGTGGCAGTAATGGAATTACCACCCTTTTTTACTCACTGCCAAACTTAAAATGATGTCCATTAGATTATGAAAGCCGTGCCTATTCAAGCAGTTCCTAAAGAATTTCCAGATGTGTTGCCACCCTAATTGACAACCATCATCAGTTAGTACGAGCTCTTTTTTAGGCCAATTAGGTCAAAAAACAACCTATTCAGCACATGGCAGGCAGCATTTACAATTGCAATTAAACGCTGCCTGCCATGGGAGCATGATAGGCAGGGCTTAATTGTAATTGTAAATGCAGTCTGCCATGCGAGCAGGGTAGGCAACATTTACTTATTTGCAGTGTGGAGTGTAAATATGCAAAGCAAAAGACTGCATTTTTGACTTGCACATTTGCCCAAAATTTGGCGGCGGGGATTCACCTATGTGTATGTCAACAGGTAATGGCTCCCTGCCACCAAATTACAAGCTCTTGAAAAATGAGCTCCTCTTTGTTTACTTTTTAAAAAATAAAAAATATGTAACAAGGATTTTCCCAATGTATAAGTTATTTTCCCTGACAAAACCACAATCTCCATATATGGTAAATGTCTCTTGCATTGTAAGTTACATCGGGCCTCATTACGAGGTTACCGGCAGCCTACCGGCAACCTCGTTTACCATTTTTGCTGCCCGATGTCCCGGTATTACTGAGATATGACGGCCCCGGCGGGACGGTAAGTTCCCATTCCCATGGAGTGTCATCGGACTCCATGGGATGGGAACCACTGACGCACCGGCACTGTTATTAATGGTGCCGGTGCTTCAGTGATTTATCTGCCGGTAGAGGGCTGAACCTCGGGCAGGTCAGGTCTGCCGGTTGTTCACTGCCCCTACCGGCACATTCAGAGTATTCCACTCTGGAAAAGGTGCCGCTCACCGTTGTTACTGGCACCTTTTTCAGGACTGGCATACCCGTAATGAGGCCCATTGTGTTGCAATTATATTTGCTTCTCTCAGATTGTATTCCCTCACACACCACATTGTCTCCCTGGGAAATAGCAACTACTATTAGTAATACCTATGAAGTAATGTGCTTCCATCCTCAGTCAAATGCATTCCCTTAGATCTTTCGATTTAACAACGTTCCGTTTTCTCCAATCCTTAATGTTTCACATAACTTGTCTGAACAGCACAGGCAACCTACTCCTGATAAATGTATTACCCAGCTGGTAGAGCCACAACCGCCTTATAGCCTCTCAATGCTTTTCCCCCACCCACATTATGAAAAATGTAAATCAAACACTGCGTCGCATGATCATTCAATACGTTCACAGTTTGCACAGCCCACTGTTCCCATATCTGACTTCCACCCTTATACACACAAAAGAAGCGTTAGCATATGTGGTCAACACAATCAGACTGTATAAACCTGTTAGCATGATACCACATTTCAAAATGTGTTTGATTGTTTGAGGTCAACCGGTATTTGGTAGTAAATCAGAATTACACTTTTTGTCAGGGCGCTGCAGTATGGCCACTAGTACAGCACAGGCAGGGTAAATCACTAAACAGCATCCACACATTTCATGTGTGCTATGTGTGACTGCCCTGTGTGCATTATTACCGCATTTTTCTTGTATGTCTTTTTCGAGTGGGGGCTCTACTCTTATTCCATAGAGCTTTGCAGGGCTAATGTCATCATTCTAAACTGTTTAAGCAAATGGGAATCTAAAATCTCCTCGGGCCTCTGCGGTGACAGTCATGAACGATTTTCTTAATTAATTTTGTAAACCTATTCAATTGCTTATTCAGAAGATAAACAAACACGCCACTTCCCTGAGATCTTTGATTCAGCTTTAGTTAACGTCGTATAAACAGTGCAAGAAAGATCGCCTCTTTATCTGGGAACATTTTTCCAGCGGGTTTCCACACCCTGATCTTCCCGAGTCCAACTCCAATCTGATCACCCCCTGCAAAGCTTGACCCCCTCCCATTTGACGTCACTTTATGTCAGTTCTCAGAAATGCTGCCTATAATTAGGAACGTAAAATGGCCGCTTTGTATAGAAGCTGAGGTTTACACTATATCAGGTTTTATGAAGGTCAAGGAGAATATGTGACTAGCCATTCCTTCCTTAGCTGATGGGCTCAGCCTTTTTAAGCAAGCCAAGTGAACTGTTACTCACCCTTACTTATATTTCACATATAGAATCCATGTGATGCACTAATAAAATACAACATGTTCAGCATGTCAAAATCACACATGCACTAATAAAATACAACATGCTAAGCATATCAAATTCAAACATGCAAATAGAGTTTTTCTTGTATTTGGCAAAAGCTGTGTTGCTATTGCAGTCCATTCAATCTATTAAAACATTTAACGGGCGGATAGCTCACGAGTTAAGGGCTTGCTTGCCCATGGGGTGAGCCTGCAAATTGGAAGTTGGCAGAGGGTTTACTCATCTTTTCATCCTTCAGAGGTCGATACATTTGGCATGATTAAATTGTTCAGTAATAATGCCAGTTTCAGTGTTTAGTAGTTTAAGGATTCTGGCATAAAGCATTTCATACATTTATTGGACAGACGCTAATTCCATTAAAAAATCGGATTTGTGAACACATTTGTTCTATTAGATTTTGGCATGGTGCATTTTGTCTTGATGTATTATGACACAGTCTATTTATTTATTTATTTATTTAAATATTTTATACTGTACTGTGGTGGGATCCCGCAGGCATCAGGGCACCAACACAAGGGAACAACAAAGGAAAATAAGACATAAATGAATCATACAAGACTTAAATACGTATCTGACTCCAAAAGGAGGAATGGATCTTTACTGAAAGAGCAGAGAGATTGGGAGGGAGTTCCATACCTGGCCTGCCTGTGTGGGAAATGCCCTCCCGACACCGCCCGCCCTTTTAAACCTTGGGACGCTAATGGTTCGCTGAGTAGCTAAATGGAGAGCTTGCCTGGAAGTGTACGCAGATATGGGGTCTTCAAGTATGCTGGGGCCTTTCCATAAAGATGTTTACGCAGCAGAGTGGTTATTTTAAAGTGAATATGGGCCTGAATAGGGAGCCAGAAGAGCGAGTCCCTCCCCGCCATTATGTGGCGCGCCTTGGAAAGCCCTTGATGATGAGAACAGCGTCATGTTGGAGCATTTGCAGCTGAAGCAGGCCTTTTTTTGGTGGCCCCAGAGAACAGTGAGTTGTAACAATCTAGTCGAGATAGTATGATTGCTCGTTCAATAGAGGCACAGTTAGTCTCTGAGATGAAAGGTTAATGTTCTTAAGGAGTCTCAGGTAGTAGTTAAAGTTTTTTAACAGGTAACTAACTTGTGTTTCAGTCCCGAGAGAGGCATTAAGAAAGACCCCGAACATTTTGACTTTTTCCGCCACCACAATTGTGTAGTTCTTAATATAAAAGTTGCAAAATTTGTTCCCTAGTTTTTCTCTAGCTCCCAGGCTGCCGAATAATAATAGTTTGTTTTCTGCTCCGTTGAGGCGGAGCCAATTCTCTGTCATCCATTGCTCAATAATCCTGTAGATTGCATTCAGGTTCCTGTTGTCATGCTCATAATCCCCACAGATTTCCAGTATCCACTGGGTATCGTCGGCATAGCTGGTAAACAAGACTCCACAGGACTCTAACAGATGGCAGAGTTGTCTAAGATAGATATTGAAATACATGCTTCCTGTGGGACTCTGCAGTTAATAGGGGCCAAAATTGAGGAGGCACCTTCCCATGATGTTGAGGATTGTGAACCTGATCCAGCTTGTGGTTTGTGGAGCACAGTACCCTATGTTAGCCAGAGCAGTAAGTAGGCGGTCATGGTCCAACAAGTTGAAAGCTGAAGATAAATCCAAGAGGACCAGGAGACCCTTCTTTCCCCGGTCCACCATTTCTAGCATGTTTGTCTTCCAATCGAGGAGCACTGTCTCCGTGCTATGGTCAGATCTAATCCCGGACTGCTTAAAATAAAATATCCATTCCCTGTGGATTCAAAGTGGGCCTGTAATTGATTAGTTGCCACTTTATCCACGATTTTCAACAGGAAATTTGTATTAGTAATGGACCTTATGTTGTTTTACATATTTGGGATACAAGCACGCTTAATTAACAAATGGTGTAACAGTGACACCTTTGATCATTTCCGGAACGGAGGTGTGATCAAACAAAGAGTTAATGAGTCGGTATAGAACGTGGCAAAGTTAATTCTGTTGTCTAAAATGAGTTTCACATGGAAAATATTCTCTATCAGGAGGTGGGATTCAGTGATGACACCATGGACTCAATCTCAGAAATAATCACATGTTTGAAGGCAAAGTGCCTACAAGTTGTGGTCGATTGAGCTGTTTGTCCTAAACCGCTACCAATATCATTCTCAATTTTATCTCGTGCAGTTCTATTTTTATTTTCAAAAGCTTGTTTGACATTTTCACAATCTTGTTTTGTGGGATGTCTGGGCTTCTCCAACAGCTTCATCGCTAATCTTGGGCACACACAAAAACAAATACAATCAATTGTACCTTGATTTTAACAGTTACCTCAATCAAATGAAGCTATGAAATTAAACAACATGGGGGGCGTGGCTTGTTGGCCATGCGGTAAACAGCATGAATTCGGAGCTCCTTAGTGATCCTGAAGATCAGATGATCAAACTGGCCCGTTATTGACAAAAACACAAACTAAAGGTAGTATAAAGGTGTCGGAGGACCTGAGGACCGTCCAGGGAGATGCTTGCTGCGTGAAAACCAGTGTGGATGCCAGAACACAAAGTTGGGAGAAGCCGTGCAGCAGAGTGCAAGATGGCGGATGAGTGCTGGCTCTAACACTGAGAAGGAGCCAGAGAGCAAGCGCCGAAGCTAGCGGATGAGAGTGACACTGGACCACATACCGTGGCGGAGGTCTGAGCTGGAGAGCAACCGCAAGAGAGATATGACTCCAGCTATAATCTGAGGTCCACCAGGCTGAGGAGCTGCGGAAGAGGGGCGAACTACGGACGAGAGGCAGCAGAGGGCAGAAGCAACAGGAGGCTGTCGGTGCTGCAGAGGCCCCGAACACTGTACCAATGTGAGTCCGGGACGAGCAGCGAGGGGGCGATGTCCCAAGAAGAGAAGAAAGGGTGTGCAGCGTACAGGCCCCTCCCCAACACCCGTCCACCCACAGACATCCATTAAACGTTGCAGGAGGGAGACTGCTGTACACCCAGAGTAAAGGGCAGAACTCTGGCCGAGGTACTGGGGCAGCAGCCTAGGTAATCCCGCCAGGCAGAGAGAGCGGGGGAGCCCGGAGCCCACGTGAGACCTTACACCTCAACGGGAAGCAAATTGCCAACACGGCCACCCCCTCCCCATGGAGCACAGACCAACATAGGAAGATCAGCACCCGCCCCTGATAGATTAGAGACGAGGCAGTTCACTGCGGTGTGGGGATCGTCCCACATCGTACTAGAAGAGCCATTGAGCGCATCTGAAAACCGGTCCACAAGCCAAAGAACAGATACACCGAGGAAGGAAGACGGAGGGAAAAGGCCATCAAACACCCTGACGTGAAGGGAAACATGATCAGACCCCGCTCCTGAAAGCTAGCAGCCGGCAAATCTTGAGGTGAAAGGGAGGGTTGTGCAGGAAATGTAAATAGCCCGGGGAAGGCGAAGAGAACCCCGTCCACACCCAAGAGCCAAAAAAGGACACAAATACAGGGCAACCACCCGGGGGCCCAGAGAAGCAACAAATACAGGTAGTCAACAAGTGGGGGGCCATAACCCGCCAAGCCCACCTTCACCCAACTGTAGTGGCTTTCTAAACTGCCTAGACTACAGGACCTGGAGCTTTGCACTCCAACAGCGCCCATCACCACCTGGGACTCAGACCAAGGCCCAAGTTGGGTGGACGAGAGTAGCTACAATCTGTCTTTACTCGGTACAAGTGTAGAGATCAACAAAGGGGCAAGACCCAGGGGAGGAAATAGTCCCCAGGCCCACAACACCTCCGGCATGCGGGGGTCAGAGGATCCACTCAGAGCATACAGCCGAGCATGCTCAAGGAGTGCCCTATCATGGAACGGACCCCTGAGGAGGGCAGAGAGGGGTATCTGCACCCATGCTGTCAATGCCATCGGAACCATGCAATAAGGGTACCCACGTGTGAAATGAAGAGCACACACAGGGGAATAAAACAAGCATCACTGGAGCCAGGGAGGCCTTGCAGAACATAGCATACCCACACCCAAACATCCACTGCTGGCAGCTGCCCGAGACAGAGCGAGAGGTCGTGATACACGGTGGGAGGCTAGCAGAGGGCATCCGCACCATGTCAGATACATTGGAAAAGGAAGCGAGGCCAGGCAGCACCCGGTCCACCATCTGCACGAGAAGGCAACAGCAGCGGTGGGCTGAGAGAGGAGTGACCTCCAACAACCCGAGAAGAGGTGCAGCCTGATAGACGACCCCTGGTCACCCACAACCTCCAGACAACCCGCAGGAGCAGACTAGATTCCAGATGAGAGTGGGAGCAGGAAGCAAAGCTGCGCAGCTGAGGCCTCAAGCGCAGGGGTCGCTGTAAGCAACTCTAGGTAATTTGGCGATGTGGGAGAGCACAACTCATTGACCAGGCGTATCAGTGTGAAAAGGATGACGGGAGAGAGGAAGCCAACGAGAGACCCGCAGGGACACAGAGAAATCCATACTTGGCCCTCTCAGGAACATTTTACTTCAGGCAGAGGGCCACCAAAAAGTGAGGACTTTATCCACAGTGAATAGCCAACCTCGAGTGCCACACAAACTCCTCAAGGTAACCCAAGGAGTTCAAAGAGAGCTCTGATACAACGCACTGGAAAGGGTAGCGAGGCCCCCCAGCATCTGGGCCGCCAACAGCACAAGAAGATGATGGCGGCAGAGAGCTGAGCGTGGAGCGGCCTACAACACCCTGAGTGGCTGCGCAGCCACCGATACACCGCCGCTGGTCACCCGCAATGTCCAGGAACCCACAGCAGCAGAAGCAGACTACACCCCAGGTGAGATTGGGAGCAGAAAGCGAAGCCGCGCGGCATTCAGCTTCAAGCTGAGGGGTCGCTGTAAGCAACTCTTGGCAATTTAACGATGTGGGAGACCATTGACCAGGAGTACCTGCGCAGAAGGGTGAGGGGAGGGAGGAACCCGACCAGAAACCTTCAAGGACACAGAGAAATCCATTCAAAGCTTCTCTCAGAAACATTCTGCTGCAGGCAGAAGGCCACCAAAAAGTGAGGCCTGTATCTATGGCGTATAGCCACCCTTGAGTGCCACACAAACTCCTCAAGGCAACCCAAGGAACTCACCAGGCGTTGAGGTGGAGAAAGAGCCTTGCATTACGTCACAGGGAGAAAAATGCCAGACAAATCAAAGGGCAGAAGAGACAAAAAGACCAGCATGGAATCCTTTACCAAGAAACATGACAACAGCCAATCCACCTCGTCACACACGAGCAAAGGAGCGACCAGCTCCGAAAAGCAGATAGGAGGCTGCAGCGACAGCCCTATACTGGAGGCTATAGCGGCCCTGAAGACGTCCATGGAAAACAAACTGGTGGACCGAATGGGTACGGCGGAACAATAAGTATAGAACAATACCAACAACATTGCAACCACCCAGTCACAAATGTCAGATGTACTACAAAGGGTAAACCAGGGATAGTGCTAAAATAGCTGAAGCGTACTGCATTATAGACCTATGGATGGAGCAAAACTGGATGTGTTGAAACAACACGAAAACAGAGCTAATGATCTTTGGAACCAGCATAGCCAGAGCTAAATTAGGAGAGGAGTACAAAACCTTCTATATTAAAGAGGCCAAAATACAGGTCATGAGCCAGGTCAAGACACTGGGGATGATGATGGATGCCTTGGTGAGCTCAGAGGCTCAGGTTAATTATTTGCATAAAAACAATGCATACTACCTACGCCTCTTGAGAGCAATTAGACCGTATCTGAATGAGGAAAATACAGCAACTATTGCCAGAGTAATAGTTCTGTCGAGATTAGATTACGGTAATGCATTATTACTAGGAGCAACCAAACAAGATCTTGCTAGATTTAAAGTCATGGAAAACGATGCGGTACACATAGTTAAGAAAATAAAAACCAGGGATCACATAACAGCGGCAAGAAAATCGCTGCACTGGTTAAGAGTTGAGGGCAGAGTGAACTTTAAGTCAATGACCATCATACATAGGTGCCTCTTTGGAGACGCACCTCATTATTTCAAAAATCAATTTGTAAGATACACTCCCCTGAGACAGCTACGCTCAGCGGACAAAGGAATGTTCAACGTGCCAAGATAGAATCTTAAGGCAGGTATTGGCAGATCCTTCTCAGTGCATGCCGCGCAACAGTGGAACAAACTACCGCCCACCTTGCGGTTGGAAGAGAATTATCAAATGTTTAGGAAATGCCTGAAGACGTGCCTCTTCAAGTGATGATACCCATTCAGTAATTAGAGTCCATCTGGATGTTTAAAGTGTGTCCCATGTATGTCTAGTATTGTTGTATGTTAACAGCACCCAGATGCCTGTGGGCTGCCGGCGCGATATAAGCACACATAACATAACATAAGATCATGAACTTTAAAGATAGGGAGAAAATGCTAACATTTTCAAGGGAAGGGGGGTCATAACCAGGAACATCCGGACTACATGGTTCTGGTCCAGAGACAACAGGCACGCTTTCGCACAACTAAAGAATGTCTTAGGGTAGCGAACATTTGTTACATGCTGCTGTACCCCACCAAACTGAAGGTTATATGAGAAGGCAGGTCGTACTTCTTTGAAACGACAGAGGAGGCCCATGCATGGATAGACCAACAAGGCATCCCTCAACTCAAGAGACAGAAACGCCAATAACAACGAGAACCTGCCCTAGCAATAACACATGTGAACCTAACACCCGAAAGAAGCTCAAGACACCATTGATATGACGCAAGCCAGAATAGTACAGATAAAGGGGCAACAAGCTTTGGTTCTGCTGCAGAAGACAACAGGACACCAAATCCCACCGAGTTCTACAAGTTCAGATGCCAGTTCTAAGGCATCACGCTGGGATGGGCTTGCCCCACATAGGAGGGTAGTGCAAGAGAAGCAGTGGTGCCTGAGCAGGGGGAGGGTGGCTGCGCATTTGTTTATGGTTCATGTTTTTTGTTCAGAACAAGGCACACGAAGGGGAGAATACTTCATATGGATAAGATGGCATGGCGGTGCAAGAAACACAAGGTGTATAAGGGTGGGAAGACAAAGGCTTTACATTACGCCACCCAACGGCAGGGACTCCACAGGAGCCACATGGCATGAGGAGGGCATAGACACTTGGGGATCGACCAAGGCTGCAAGAGCGACTTGCAACACAGAGAGAAGTGACCAGCATGAAGGCAGGAGAACCAGCATAGGCCCATGGGAATGGAAGGGCCCATACATGATATGTTCATATGAACTCAGAAGAACTCACAAGTGCAACCTGGAACATCCGGGGGCTGAATGCCTATGTCAAGAGGCTGAGGGTGCACACATGGTTTAACAAATCAAGGGTTAAATTAGCAATGCTGCTAAAAACCCACCTGATGAGACACAAGCAGAACAAGATAGAGGCCAAGTGGGGTGGACAAATGTTCAGCTCAACCTATTCCACCTATGCCAGAGGGGTGCTGATGCCGATAGCAACGGGGGTCCCATTCCAGTTGTTAACGCAAGAACAGGATAGAGAAGGCAGGTGGGTGTTGGTGCATGGATGCTGGAAGACAAGGAGATGTGCTTGGTTAGCAGGTATGCCCCAAACCAGGATGCAATAACATTCTTTCAGAAATTGGCACCACGGCTAACTCCATACAGGGAAGCAGCATTCATTTGGGCAGGTGATTTCAACTGTACACTGGACCCGCTCCTAGATCAATCAGATGATAAATACAACAAACCGGCCATGCCTGCGAAAGCACTCTGGAAAATCTTGGAGCACCTGAAACTCGAGGACATCTGGAGGAACATGCTTGCAGACAAGCGGGGATACTCCTACTATAGTGCCCCACACGGTACGCTTAAATGCATAGACTATTTCTTTACATGTAGCGAGATGCTGGGGGAATTCACTAGCCCGCATCACACAGGGTGAACACTCTCAGACCATATCCTTGTGACTGCAACATGGGAGTACAGGCAAAGGAGGGACCCAATACCGACCTGGAGATTCAGGGCACAGACTCTGCTAGAGGGGCATCTGCAAGATACAATAGGCGATTACTCCAACCCCAACATGGGTAGCATAGATAGATCAGCAACATGTGGGATGCCTTCAAGTAGTAGTTAGAGGAGCAGCGATTGGGAAGACGGCAAGACTTAAAGGGAGGGTCATGACAGAACTTGAGGAAATCAAACGAGAAATAGAGAGGATGGAATCATAAGTAGGCTCACAGGGCGAGGAACCACTTGAATTGATATCCCCTAGGTTACACTGCAAAGAGAAACTGAGAAATTTAAATTATGCGAAATATACGCAAAGATTACATGCTGAAGGGGATAAACCGGGGAGGCTATTGGCCTGGTTAACCAAACAGGAGGTTAGGAAAGTCCCGATCAATGTGATCAGAAATACTGATGGGGAAGACGTAAGGACCCAAGAGGGAATAAACAAGGTTTTTTCAAAATTCTATGAGAACATATACTCGAGCACCCGCGATGCACATGATTCAGATTTTGCAGATGCACTAGGCCAGATTCACCTCCCAAAGCTGGATGCAGAACATGCACAGATGCTTGAGGCCCCTTAACAGTAGAGGAAGTGGAAGCAGTAATACAAAGCCTCCCGACATCCAAGACCCCGGGACCCGATGGGTTACCCAGAGAGTTTTACAAAGCGTATAAGACCACACTAGCTGTCAAATTACTGAAGGTGTATCATGAAGCGATCGAAACAGGCCAGTTGCCAGACAGCATGCTAGAATCCCTAATACTACCCATCCTAAAACCGGGTATACCCCCCCTAGACTCCGGCTCTTATAGACCTATCTCATTGATAAATTAGGACTGCAAAATACTAACGGCAGCCCTGGCCAATAGGCTCAAAAGAGTTATACACATGCCAGTGCATCCGGACCAAACGGGCTATGTCCCGGGGCGTAACACCTCGTGGAACTTGCGGAGGCTGCATCACGACGTGGATCTCACCAACGATGTGTGGGGTGAGTACGCAATAGCGTACTTAGGCGCAGGTAAGACCTTCAATTCTGTGAATTGGTACTGGCTACTCAGGGTGCTGACCCACTTTGGTATGGGAGAGGACTTTCTTGGATGGATAAGGTTGCTCTACAAGGACCCAAGGACAGAGTCAAGACAGGCAGGCACATCTTGGAAGCATGGAGGATATACGGGGGCATGGAACAGGGAGGCCCGTTATCCCCAATGCTCTATATCCTGGCTATGGAACCCCTGGCGGTCTTCAGGCAAGCAACACATGCAGACACTAGGATATGCATAGATAATGTCACACATCTCTTGTCACTATATGCTGATGATATGCTTTTGTTCGTCACAAACCCTCACAAAAACCTCCCCGACCTACTGGAGGCAATAGACGCGTACGCCAAACTATCGGGTATCTACATTAACAAAGCAAAATCCATTATATATCCCTTTACAGAAGTCAGACAAGTTCCCACAGAGTAGTTGCCCCACCTGGGTCTCATGTGGGCACCACACACCTTCTGATATTTGGGGGTAGACATACATCAGGATCCCACACATACACACTGCAAATATGCAAATGGCCCTAGAAAAAATGAAGTCCATAGAGTTCTAGAGAACATTGCCATTGGGGATACTAGGTAGAGCAGCCCTGTTAAAAATGGCGGTCCTACCACGGCTGCTATATTACTTTGCAAACATACTCTACAACAAACCGGGGACATTTTTTAAGAATCTAAACACAATAGTGAGACAATTCCTGTGGGGAGGAGGGACGAACAGACTAGCTTTACATGCACCACAAAGGGACGACCTCCCTGGGGGAATCAATGTGCCGGACTATGAGAGATACTATCTAGCGTAGCAGCTGCAATTTGTGGTCCGATGGTTGGGGGATGAAGAATCCATAGACTCACTGCTATTCCAGCCGGCACTGCAGAACTGCTATCTACGAGAAGTCATCTAGATGAGAAAATTCTGGGTCAAGGGACTGCCTACCCTGCTCGAACTGGGGCTAACAATATGGAAGAGGGCGTGGAGGATGCAGGGAACCCAAGATCCATGCTCCCTGCAGATCCCCCTGGCGGGACTTGCGGGCACCAAAACAGAAGCTCTAGCTACATACAGGACACACTGGGAGCTAAAGGAGTGGCAGCGGTCGGAGACATATGGAGGGAGGGAAAATGGGTGGATTTCACCACCCTCATAGAAGACAATGACATACACAGAGGGCAGTTCATGCTGCACAACAGCATGGTCCAAACTATCAAAAGGAGGTGGCCAGACCTCACTGAGGAAGACCTAGATAAATGGTACAACATTACAGAAGGCCACACAACATCAAGGCTGTACGAACAGCTCAGGAAATCTAACAATGCCAAGAAACTACAGGTGCGAGACCAATGGGAGTCGGAAATCCAGAAGCTCTTCACGGATCAAGAATGGACAAGGGTCCTAAAATACACAAAAAGGGTCTCGAAAAATGCAAGATTCAAGCAGACACATCTCTATGTTACTATAGAACATACCTCACCCCAAAAAGACTATCTAAAATGGGAAACATAGACTCCCAAACCTGCCTAAGGTGTCCCGTAGAAAATGCAGACATGCTCCAGGGCTGCTCAGTAATGCAAATCTTTTGGGAGGACGTCAGGTCAAGGGCAGCTACAGGCTGAAGGCAAATGCAACAATGGACACCAGAAAATTACTTGTTAGGACTATTCCCAAGGGGTGGCAAACAAAAGACGCATATAGCCAGGTTGAAGAACTTGATGTGTATCTTGGTGAAATGTCGGGTTGCTATGGTGTGGAAGATTGACACAGGGCCCAGAATAGAAGCATGGTGGGCCGACTTGAATCACTGGACATTGGCAGAGATGGTGGTATGGACCAGCACAGTACAGAGAGGGTTGAGGGAAAGTACTGACAAGTTGCTGGCTTGGAACACACTCCTACAGGAAATGCTCTGATCCACTGTGGATACTGGCATTGAGGATCCAGAGGGGTCAGAATGCATGGTTCCTTACCCGGTGGATCAAGAGAGAAGCCCTAATGAAGCAGTCTAATCACCCTTGGGTGCCATCTAAACACCCATGGAACGGGGTGAATGGACATGCAGCTGGAAATGAATACCCATGAGTGGTGCACAGTGAAAGGAGCAGGCACCATGATTATTATGACAGAGAGAGACTCCCCGCAAGCAGTGCCTTTAGTTTGTTATGTTTTGATGTTTGTTGTATTATTGTTTTATGTTGAATGTTATAAATTTCAATAAATAAATTTTAAAAAAAATAAACAACATACAATTGGTATGTTCACATTTTTCTGACATTATACATATTAAGGAAGAGAACAAAATGTATATATTTTTTGTTGATTTTCCTTTCTTTCATATTTTCATCTTTCCATTTTTTTCTGATCACCTTTATCTTTTATCTATTTTTAATTATTGATGTCCTATTTGATTTTTCTTTTTTTATATCACTTATTTGTTAAGAAATGTTTGTATCTTTTTTTCATTTTTTATTAATAATACATTAAAAAGAAAAATAACATTACATTTGAAACAACCAAGAGTCCATATAGTTGTACCAGTGTCATCAGTCTAATCCTGAAAGGTAAATTTTTGTAAAAATAATAAAAAATAAAATATGATGTTTAAATGTCTTCAAACCCAAGCGAGAGTTCAGTCAGAATATCCACTCAGGCTCTTGTCTAGGAAATGGACTTTGGTGAAGTAAAGCTCCATTCTCAGCAAGTGGGACTTCCCCCCCACTTTTTCAGTCCAGGGAGTCTTTTCCTGGAGACTGCACTCCAGTGGCATCCTCTGGAGATCCGGCGCATTCAAACTCTCAGTGCACTGGCGGGATAATCAGTTAATTTCTAAAGCAAAGAGAAAAAGACAAATTAAGAATCAAGTACATCAATCCATTACATTTTCCCTTTTCATTTGGATATCTGAAATCAAATTGAATTATGCATATAAATGCAGATTATACATAACAATACAATATAATGTAACGGGAACACCTCTTCAGGACCATTCGAAAACAACATGGATTAAGTACAAAAATATAACACAGCACTTTTCCAGGCATATATTTCAAACACAACCAACCTCAACAGGGCATCTAATGGAAAGATAATACTAATTAACTAAACATTGCTACAAAATTCACTTCCATCCAAAATCCCAGCTAATCTAATCATACTTACCCAATCTACTTCTGGCCTTTCTCATCCTTTATATTTATTTTCTTATACTTTGAAATGTTTTACCTATTTACAATACCCCTTTCTCTTAGTTATCTATTTGCATATTTATTTAGTTCCTGAACACTTTGGGCTCATATTTCCATTGATGTACTCACCTGTTTATCCAACCTTTTCTCACATATCATTAGATATATGCAATTACCCACCTGATGTATCCCTGCGTTTGACCCCTTTACACTCCAATTTGATATTTGTTTCTATATTTACACCTACAAGCACTTTATTTCCAGAACATAACTACATTTGTCACTCCCTTGGGTGGAAGGGCTCAATCTGGTTAACATGGACAAATTGTTCCACTGTTAATTCTCCCTCCTTTTTGGCAATTCTGTAGACTAGAGGTTAAACCTTATCTATTATCTCAAATGGACCGCACCATGATGCAAGGACTTTGGAGTTTTTATGTTTACCCTTTCCAAAATTAAATTTGTATTTCTGGTTGCCTACTTCATATTTTCTATCAGATTTTCTCCTATCATAAAATTACTTTGCACTGTCAGCGGCTTTTCCCCAATTTCACAGCGCTAATGCAAAAGCATATTGCAAGTACTTTCTCAGTTCTTCCACATATTCATGGATTGTGGATGCATTTACAACAACCTCTTAATTTGTTCTATAAAGTAGATGTTCTGGCAAAACCATTTTCCTACCTGTCAAAATTTCATGGGGGCTGATATTTGTCGATTTAGATGGTGTTGATCTGAGAGCCATTAATACCGAACGAAGTCCCAGATCCCAGCTAGATCCTGTTTCAGCTACACACTTTTTAACATGTCAACTATTGATCTGTTACACCATTACACTCCCCCTGAAGAGGTGGGCTAGTATGAAATGTGCTACTTCCTTTTCATGCCGAAGATTTGCCACATTTTTGTCATTACTGCACTAGTGAAATGACTTCCCCGGTCAGATTCTATTCTCTGAGGTAAACCAAATCGTGAAAAGATATGATTGACTAACAAAGTGTCCGCGGTTTGGGCACTGCAGTCTGGGGCTGGAGTACATTACACCCATTTGGACATTAAAGAAATGACTGTCAACATATACCTGTTTCCCTTGCTGATCTTTGCATGGTCCCTACAAAATCGACTTGCAGATCAGACCATTGGAGTGTCTAACCTCTTTTCATTAATGGTGCTCTGTGAGTTGTGGAAGCAGGCTGAATTTGCACACACACTAAACATATCCTGGTGTAGAGTTCTTCATCCTGTGACATGTGTGGCCAAAAGGCATTGGGCCTCATTACGACCCAGGCGGTAAGTTACCGCCTGGGCCGTGACTTTACCACCATGGCGTAAACTACGTTTACGCCATGGTGGTTGGCGGACTTACCGCCCCATTCCGACCTTGGCGGGGCGGTAAGTCCCCAATCCCCATTTACCCTTCCCCATTCCCATTTTTGCCCCATAGGGCATAATGGGAGTGGGGAAGGCGTTAATTACGCCACCGTAAATTACGGTGGCGTAATTAACTCCATGGTCCCTTAGCGCCATGGATTTTAACACCTGCTAAAAGCAGGTGTTAAATCCGCCATGGCGCTAAGGGACCTTGTACTCAGGCGGTAAGGGTCGGCGCTGTTTACGGCACCGTAAACCCCTTACCGCCTGGGTCGTAATGAGGCCCATTATCTTTTAACATTTCCAAGGTTTTCTCTAAACCTCTGTGCTCTGCAGTCATAGCATTGTGGGTATGATGTAACATCAATCCCTGAAATGACAAAGGCACTACCCATTGGATTTGGCCTGTCACAGATTCTCTAATCATCAGCCCATCTTGTAAACTAATTCTCAGTTTGTTTTTTAATAACAACCTCAGCTCCTCTTTCCCTTTGCAGTCCTCTTCAGTCAGAGGATTGTGTTCTGCATCAAGCAAGTGGTTGTAAAATGGGCCTAAAAAAAGATTTTTGTGCCTTAATCAAATCTTGATCACAAGTTTCAAAACACCACTATGCAACAGGATGATCAATTGTTTTTGGAGATTTGGAGTGTGTTATTGCATCCACCTGAATTTCACCCATCCAGTGTTCCATGGGAAATAACTAACCCCAATTTTGGCTAATTGATTTGCCTTGTCATTTCCTTGTTTGTCTTCCCCTGGTGTTTTCAAATGGCCACGTATCGTCCTCCAATGGATGATCATGTCATTTTCTGAAACAAATTTGTCAATAGCTTGAATCATTTGCCAGATTTCAGTGGTTTCTTGCTATATGTGAGCATTCCCCTCACTTTCCAGCTGGGTAAATATTCCACAAAACTATTTAGTGCGTAACAGCATTAGTGACTAAAACAATGTCTTTAAGTTCATTTCATACCGCTATACACATTGCCTTATAAATGGTGGCCAATTCTGCAACGTGACTGCTTTTGGGGCCTACCTCATACTTACTCTCTGGATGCCATTGCATTTAATCTACCAGTTTCCTATTCCACTAGTTCTTTTTCAGAATCACCTTTCCCGTGATGCACATCCATCTAGATACATGATTGGTAGATCCTTACATGTTTCTTCATTGAAAGTCTTGTGTGGGGATTACTCAAATTTGTTTCTAATCCTGTATCTTCAGGTGTACAAACAGGTGCACAGACATGTAATTCTGCTAGCCCTTGAGAAATAGGGCAATTAGGCTCTTTTTGTTCTGTCGATATCTCACCGCAAGAGATGTTCATGAAGTGATTCTTGACTGGGCCAAATTCCCTGATCTGATCCTTGTACTTTGTAAGAACTGAAGAGGCTGGTGATTTGTTTCCACAATCACTCGCTCCCCTTGAATTATGGGATATAAATGTTGTAATGCCCATACAGTGGTCAGAAGGTCCTTTTCACATTCACTAAATTTGGTCTCTACCTGTGACAATGTCTTACTGGCATATAACATGTTTTGTTATTTGCATCATGTTTCTGGTATTATACAAAAAAACATGATGCTGACATACATGGATCTGTGGATCCTATTTCTACAAAGACATCCTGTTTTTTCATTGGATATGCCAAACATGGCACTTTCATTAGAGAGCCTTTTAGCTTGGCCACTGCCTCACTTTCTTCCTTCCCCCATTTCCAGGGTACACACTGCTTCAGTAATCTTGTCAAAGGATGTATAATCTCTGCATAATTTCCAATACCCTTTCTGTTGTAACTTCCCATTCCTAATAGACTTTTTAAACTTTTTAAATTGTGGGATCTTTTAGTTTATGAATTGCTTCCACCTTTTTCTTTTGTGGGTTTTAACCCACGTTCTGTCACTTCATGGCCCAAGAGGTTTGCTCTTTTTCTACACCACTATGCTTTCTGTATAGACACTTTTTCCCCAGCATTCTGTAGCTGGCTGAGTATATCTCTAATTTCATTGAAAGGAATTTTCACATCTTAATTTTTGATCAGTACATCATCCAAATACACTATTGTTCCACTTTCAGCTGCATCTGGTAGTCTTGATCAGGAATATTCCAAATTTGCTTCCACTATTGACATACCCAAAAGGGGTCCAGAAGCATGAATATTGTGATTTGTCATATGAAAATGTAAATACACTTTGACTGTCTTCAGCTAGTGGCACACACCAGTATCCAGCTGTAAGATCCAAGGTGGTAAATACCTTTCACTCATGAACCTTTGAAAGGCCCTGATCAATAAATGGAAGTGGCCATCATGAAACAGGTACCCTCTTGTTCAGTTCTCTTAAGTCTAAGTCTGCACACACACGTTTTAGCACACCTAATATGGGAGTATTCGATGTACTATGAATAGGCCGAATGATGTCTCTAGATTCTAAATATTTTATTATTTCAGTCAGTTACTCCAGGCATGCCAGGTGCAACCTATATTGCTGCACAAATACTGGCTCCCTACCATGTCCTTCTGGTAATGTGTCAATATGCAAATCGCTGAGTCCACAACCATAGGCATCTTTGGCAAAAACCGGTTTGAACTCTATAAATATTTTCCTCAACTGGTCTTTTTCTTCTTCATTCGCACAAGCATCTGCAGCTTGAATCTGCTCCTCTAATATTTTTGAAAACTCTGTGAAATCCTCCAAAGGAGGAACCTCTGTACTTTCCTCTAACCATGTGGCACAGACTCTTTGGAGAGTTGCTACCCTCAAATATTTTGGAATATTGACCTCCACTTCAGTATGCTGCTTTTCTCTTTTAGATTCATCTAATTCAAGTAGGACGCAATAATCCTGATGACAGCATATCACTTCACTTGGCTCATAAGGGAACACAGACTGAACTTTAAAAATTCCCTTTAGCTTAGAATCCAATGATTCCGTTAAATCATCCTGTGCAGTCACATAGCTTTCAGGGATATTCTCAATCACTGGGATACTGAAATCATCAGTGTTGTAAGATTTATGTACTGCCATTCCTAACACTGAATTTTCTTTTAAATGAATGTCTTGACACTCTTTATTGTACACTAGGATTTAAATGAGTCCATCTCTAACAATTGTGTATATTTGCATTCTAATCCTTGGTGTTTTATGGACTCATTTAGGAACACAAATGCACCAGATCTTCCATCTGTTGTCCCTTCCTGCATTTTAATGATATGGAATTGCCTGGTAAATGCTGGAATGGTAATATCCTTTTTCACTTGAAGTTCAATTGCATATGGCATCACTTGGGCACAATGGTAAGCTTGTCTCTTGTTTTAAAATTCAGGTGCAGTTCCACCGAATCTGGAACTGACCTTTTGATTTAGAAAGTCTAACACCATACACATTCTGTGCATGATGTCATTTCCCAAATAGAATGTCTTTGTGTTCTGCTCACAATCCACAAATTGTGATTAATGCTTTTAGAGCCAATTTTTTAATGTTCCCACAATTCTTTGTCCCAATTCAGGGTAATCTAGGCCAAAGATGTGTTGATTTTTTATTTTAAACTTTGGGATCTTCTCTCTGCCAAGTATTTGCCTGAGTAGCTTTTCATTAATGAAACTCCTTTCATGCTCAAGCGCCAACATGGCTTTAATCATTTCAGAATGCCTAGTCCCATGTATATGAATCAATGGCTGCCCTTCTCCCATGTGTATTTCTGCAATTTTTGAAATGCATTTTTCCTGATCTGACTTTGAAGTAATATTTGGTGTGTATTTTTCTTCATTTAGATAAAAACGCAATATGTTTTCATCTATTTCTGTTTGCCAGTTTTTTCTTAGGGTCCAAACAAATCTCTTTTTCTCGTTGCATTTCATCCTGACACATGAGAAGGTCAGTGATGTTAGGCACACAGGCATTCTAAAGATATACTTCAACTGCACTTTCGGATTTAGCAATGGTGTGGCATTCTTTTATGCAGTTGCTTTGGGTCATTATTTTCTTAGGTTTCAATTGTTTCTTGGCTAAGGATGACAATATCCCATTTACCCCATCAATGAGGGGCAACAATCTCCTCCGGAAATTCGTCTCTATGACAAAGGGTATTTCATTAAAGGGTGTGACCAATGCTTCCCTATCTTTATGTCAACCTCAGTGACACCTCCAATAGGTATTTCGTCCCCATTGAAATTGTGCAAGGGACCTTCAATTTGCCTTATCTTTACATAGTTTTGTGAGGATCTCCCCTCATTGTTACTTTGCATCAGTTCTCTTGATATTATTTTTGCTTGGGCACCTGTGTCAATCATATCAAACGCATTGTATTTTTCCTCAACAGTGATGGGAGCATAATATCTGTCCTCAAATTCTTCCAGAATGCATAGAAAGTGTGAATTGTTATGGATATCAGGACCTAATTTTCTCAGATCAGCCTGGTTCTTTGCTAAGCAAAGTGGTGTATTAAATGACATTTTACCCTCCTTTTTGCCGATTTCATTTAGAATTTCTTTGCCTGTTTTCCTGGGCTCAGAACACATTTGAAGTGTAGCCACTGACTGCACCTTTGATTTGGAACCCCCAGTCTTCACACCCCAATTTCTCATTGTGCCTTCCCCATTGTCTGGATCCTCTCTGCCTCCTCTCTGGAACCTATTGACTGAGTATATTCACAGTGTCATGTGACAGCATGTCAGTTTCTGGTGTGTGACACTTATCTGCATTTTGTACGGTGCCTATCATTTCTGTCACTTGGAATATCTGTGGCTCAAAATAATCCTCAGATGACTGACCTATGTCTGCCCTTTTGGGAATCTGTTGATCCTGAAACTGTGTTTCATTTTCACATTTCATATTCTTTTTAAATCTACTTCTCTGTTCTTTGGGTTTTTCTTGTTAATTTTCTCCTCTTTGCTCTTCATTTTCACACACCTGAACGGTCTGGTTGAACTCCAAGTTAAACCACATTCCCTTTTAGTGTGTGTTATAATTCCCTGTCTCACTTGCATTCATTTGTTTTCTTTTTTTGAAGTCAGCAAATAATTCCTTTTTTTATTCAAAGGTCATTCACGGGCATCTGTGTTTTCATCATAGCAGAGGTGACTAGCTAGTCACTTGTTGTCGCTATGTGCAATATCACTGCTTCCTATTTGCTTAGACAACATTTTAACTTGGGTATCTAAGCACTGAAACCTATACATACCTCTGAATTCTTCTCTTTGCGGTCTGGGCCCATAATGGTTAAATTCACCCTGATTAGGCCCATTCCTGGTACTGGAATCTCATGACACAGGAGGTGGAGAACGTGAGGTGACCATCCTCTGACCATGGTCAACTCATGGTGGGGTCTGACTATATTGGCGGGGTACATAATTCATATTTTGCCTTTCGTTTGGTGGGAACTGTTCCCTATGCTGATTTCCATTTTCAAGGAATCTATCCACTTATCTTGGTCTTTCTTGGTGGCTATACACCAATGTGTTTGGGTCAAATCTACTCTGGGCCCCTAATGTCCAGTATTGGCCATTGTACATCTGATTGTGATTGTTATTTAAGCCTAGCATATCATGGCAAGACCCCACTCTGGGAGACCTACCATAGTAACAAGGACTAATGTATGAACTTCTGTCGGTGGGATCAATGGATTGGAACATAGGAGTCTGGGGTGATTTTCTCCGTGGAGCCACGCACCTTTGATGGGGTGTCATGTCATTCTTTGCCTGAGTTTGGGCTGACTCTAGCGGCATATTTACAGATTTTACCTCCAAAATTGCTGTTTTGGATTCCTTAGACCTCATTTGAATGATATTCACTGTAATATATTTCAAATATACTGGGTTAGCCAAAGTTATCCTATTGAGTACTGGGTTTGATGTCTCACAACCCTCCCCCCTCCCTGATTCCTCTCTCCCCTCTCCTCCTCTCTCTCCCTTCCATTTTCCCTCGTCCAATCCATCTCCACCCCCCACATCTAGTCCCACTCCCCTTTCCCCCTTCAGTTAATTGCTCTTTCCGCTGTTTTATTGAATGATTCATGATGTAATTTTTTGCTCCCACTGTTATTTGTTGTTGTTATCTTGTATCTTGTTGTTCCATTGTACAGGGCCTTGGTGTAAAGCGCTATATAAATAAATAAATAAATAAATAATTGTAATACTCTTTTACTAACACCTTAGGTTTTCGTTTACTGTACCTCATTTAATGTGTACCTACATATCACTAGGCTCTGACATACAGCCTACTCTAGTCTCTGTTGCATATAGCACCAACCTACCGTGCCACTGTTCTGAATCATTCTTCACTCACCCTAGCCAGCCAGCTTGACACCAACCATGCACACGCTCTCCAGAATTAATGTAAGCTGACTTAACATAATCTCTGGGTTAACTCTATTGACCATGGCCTCACTCACCCCTACCTCCTATGCTAATAGTAAGACTAACGACAATCCCCAGACTGTTCTCAAATCACTGAGGACACCTAGCATACCCCTAACCATGGCCACTACATTACCATCGTCTGATAGTATTAATCTTACCTCCTTTCTTCCCCCCTACTCCAAAAAGCCACTAAACAGCTTTGCACTGTTCAAATGGTGCCAATTGACACCCAACCACTCACCCCAACCAAACGGATTAAGCTCTTTGCTACTAGACCTACTGCCAACCAACCATGCCCAACTAAAACTAGGAACATTACACTAGGATTAAGAACCCTGCCAACCAGACCTAAACTAACTAATGACATAAAGACTCCCAATAATAAAACTTCAACAACACAACTCAAAACCATAATAATGGCAGAATCACCAATGTGACACCGCTACCTAAAAAAACCTTTACCTCAAAAAAAAATATACCCAGTTCCTTGTCACCTATCAACAGGGCGCTTATAACCTCCAGGTCCTTCACAGCCCACGCGATAGATATTGCTGACCTTATAACTAAGAACAACCTGGAATTCCTAGCTATACCTGAGACCTAGCTCCATCTTCGATCTGGCCCATCACTCTCACTTGCTATATCAGACGAGTACACTAGCCTAAGAATTGACAAAGAGTCTGGGGGTGGCGTCACTTTTATTGCTAAATCATCACTAGAACAAAGACCCATTCCTAGCCATCCTTTCCCTGCGTGCAAATTGTTATCTATCAAATTGCCTACAACGTCCTCATGAACCACAGCCATCCACCTCCTATACAGACCACCAGCTCCAGTATCTTCGTTCGAGGAAGACATCACCTCACTCCTTACCACCAACACAAAAACTGGGTCTCAAGTCCTACTGCTAGGAGACTTTAACCATGGACTACACAACCCTAAAGACATCAATGCCTTAGCGATTGCCAATTGCATAAAACAATTAGGCTTCACTCAGCACATCTCTCAACCTACCCATAGCAAAGGAAGAACATTAGATTGGGTTGCAGACATCAGCGGAGAAATTAATATCCTCTCCAACTTTCCTTGTGCCTGGCCTGACCACAATACTATCCTATTTACCACCCAGGACAGTAATCTACTAACCCACAGTATCCTGATCGCCCCACCTAGATTGAATAGGATGCTGTGGAACTTAACAGCACATACACTACTCCCCTTATTACAGCCCATCATCAACCACCCTATCTCCTTTAATGACCCTACCACCCTCCTGGAGATCGACAACAACACCTTACGTCACGCCATCAACAAATTAGCGCCATTAAAAACATGAAAGGCAAAAACCTATGCTCACTTGAATACATGGTTCACCCCGCAACTCAAAACACTGCGAAAGAACAAAAGAATAGCGGAAAAACCAGCCTACTATACTAAACAAAGACAACTTCCCAATAGCTTCCATGAGACTAAGAGTGACACATATAACGAGAGAATCTCCAAAGCTAAGTCAAGCACTAAGGAATTATTCTGCATCCTCCTAGAGTTGGAGTCACCAATACCTCCATCTGAGTCTGGCACCAAAGACTCGATATGGAGCACCAATATTCAGAACGCCTTATATGACAAAATCGCTCTCCTACAAGCTAAAATGAGCCTGACCAATGCTTCTCAAAGTAGTGCCACCTGCACCCATTCCGAACTCACACAATCTGTTTAAATTTTCACCTGTATCCACTAAGGATGTTGAGGGTATAATCATGATTCTGAAACCTTCAAGATGCCAGGGGGACCACTGCCCTGCAACTATTATTAAAGAGAAAGCAATGAGGTTTGCTCCCTTTATGACCTCAATAATTAACGCCTTGTTTGAAACAAGTACAGTTCCGACCAAATTGATAGACACCTTGGTCCTGTCTCTATTAAAAATGCCCACTCTTGACCCAAAACTTCAGACCAATCACCACATTCCCGTTCTTGCTGAAAATCCTTGAAAATCCTTGACAGAGCGGCTTACCTGCAGATTCAGGAGCATTTGGAAAGTAATAATCTTCTGGGACTCTGACAATCCGGTTTAAAACCTAGGCATATCACAGAAACAGCTTTGATAGATGTGAAAACACAAATGGACCTCATTAGAGATAAAGGTAACCTAGCCCTAATACTACTACTTGATTTATTGGCTGCCTTTGACTTAGTAGATCATAAAGTCTTATAAAACCACCTTACGACTGCAGCACAATTTTCGGACCAAACGATCTCCTGGATCCATTCTTTCCTGGATAATAGAACAACAAGAACCCACACCAGTTACATGTGAAGTTCCTCAGGGCTCCTGTGACTCCCCCACGCTTTACAACATTTTTACAAAGCCCCTTTTCAGTGATCTAGATCATTTGGGTGTCTCATATAGCAACTATGCTGAAGACACCCACATTCTCATACCTACTACAGGCAATTACGACATCAATTCAAAACTTCTGAATGACATTTATCTAATTGTACAAGCTTGGATGGCCAAACATGGACTATGCCTATACGATGACAGGACAGAGCTTTTGCTCATAGGATCTCAAACCAGACTTAACAGATTAGACAAAGAATTTGACCCAGTCAACTTTGGAGGCAACACTATAAAAGTATCAAAGGAGGTCAAAACGCTAGACATGTACCTTGATTCGTCACTAACTTTGACCAGACAAGTTAAAGTGATAGCCTCAACTGCAGCCTACACTTGTAAATTAATTAATGCATGCAGGCCTTTCTTATCCACAGCCAATTGCATTACTATAGACAGGCCTTTGGTCTTATCGAAATTAGACTACTGTAACGTCCTCTAAGCAGGAACTAGCCAACGGATCCTAAATAAGCTACAAATACTACAAAATAACTCACTTATATCAGCATTGAACATCCCCAGATCAAACCATATTTTAGAACTTAGACATAGCACACATTGGCTCTCAATCAACCAAAGAATTGTGCTCAAAACACTCTCACTTACACATACATGTCTTTCAAAACAGGCACCTAAATACCTGAGTGACAAATTTGCTAGGAACCTGTCATACCGCCCAACTAGATCCTCGCAACAACACTGCATTTAAATAGTGAGATTTAAGCTTCAGAAAGCAGGGGGTAGTAGCTTCCCGGTTCTAGCAGCCAAGAAATGGAACTTACTGCCCATTACCCTAAGAGCTTGACCATCCTACCTTAACTTCCGAAAAAACGGAAAAATGTGGCACACTTCTCAGGAACAGTAAGAATGGTCTTCTTTATTACGCCAACTGCCTACGCTGTATATGTCCTGATGTATTATACCTATTTCTTGTTTTGTACCCACTGTATGTATATATGTAATATATACTATTCCTGTACCATACCTATTCTCTATTTGTTTCCATTGTATCTATTCTTTAACACATGTAACCTCTAAGAAAAGCGCCAAGATACCTACGGGTTGGGTGCGCTATACAAATAACTAAAATACAAAATACAAATGTTGTCTCTTTATTCCTAGGCCCTTCCTCTTTCTGATTAAATATCACCCCATACAGTTTGGTTACCTGTTCAATTATCCATTCTAATGGTTTTTCCCTGTCAAAATACATGGATTAATTGGGAGACAATTTCTTTATTTTTCCCATAGAAGTAAGCAGTATTAAATTCTATCGAGTTAGGGTTAAAGGCCACATCAAAACATGAGAATGCCCTTTTTAAGTTTTGAAATAGTTGGCGAGGGGATTCATTTTATTGTGCAGGCATGCTATAAGCAGCTTTCTTGGCCTGCTGTATCGACTGATAGGGCAAGAATTGATGTCTAATTTCTTTTTCAAAGTTTGCCCACAACCACCTTTTCTGTTCTTTCAGACCACAGATAATACTAGTAGAAACTGCATTGAAAGTGAGGTGAACATACCGTCCATATTGTTTCCTAGGGATATATCATGGACTGCCTCCAAATGATCATCTATGCAACATTTTCCTCCTTTGTTGAATAGTCTAATCAAGCACTTGATAGATTTCATTTCAATTTTTAAAGGACTTCATTGTGCATTCTTGTAATGCACCATTTTGTCACTCATTCCTAGTCTATTGTGGGTGAGGATGTGTGTGAGTGTTTGCAGGAGATGCAGATTCTAACATTGGATCATAACCAGGCCTGGCCATGTGGAAAGCTGCTGGTAAATTTCACTGGTTAGCAAATATTTGCTGTTTCAATTCTCCGCACTGTTCATGAAGCTGTTGTGCTTCATGGTACAACTTAGAATTCTCATCCCTGACTTTAGTGACTATCCCCTGCAATTCTTTAATCTGTGTATGATAACGGTCAACTGTTTTTCCTTTTTCTTAATTCTTAATCTTTTCTAAGGGTTTGAATTTCTGTAATTGCTCCTCTTTATCCTGTCTTATATCATTCAACACTATTTTTATATGGGTTCATCCTTGCTCACTTTCATTAAATTGTTTGTATCTCTGAGCCAGCTGAGAAACAAACTTGTTACATTTGGCCTGCAACTGGGTGTCTAATTCTCAATTTTCTTCCAATTGGAGCAACCATTTTCGTTCTGCATCTATTTGTTAATGAACTCACTGTCTTTCCCTTGCAGCTTTATGGATCTGTGTAGAAGAAACCACATGCAATCCTTCTCGTCCTTGTGTTCTGGTGCTCAGAACAGTCCAAGGAGGCACGTCTGCACAATACTTCCTTCATTAAAAATACTTTCAGATAACTCTTTTTCCACTTCAGTGCTAATCCTATTTTTCCATGTTCTCAGATTTTCAGATGACCAGGTCACATAAGCATTGAGATTCGCCTCGAGGTAATCTGATAACTCAGCCTGAATCTGAGACATGGTAACTATTGCCAATACTGCTGTCACAAATGTCAAATGTGCACACAGCACTGCACTACCTCCCAATTCTAAATAAGAGAATGAGTGAACAATATGCTTATTCTTCATGATGCAAGGTCACACCCAGTAATTACTTTACCATTCCTGGCCAATGCACCAAGATGTTAGAGGTATTTTGGTGGCATTTTTGGTTGGTGGTATTTTTCGTATTTCATTGTCTAGTGGTGAGCCTAACTTTAGACTACTGCCTGATAATTGTTACCGGGGTCACTAACGGTAAGCAAATACTGGACTTAGTACACTCTAAATTATGATGTTTGCACAATACTTCCTTCAGCAAAATACTTTCAGATATCTCTTTTTCCACTTCAGTGCTAATCCTATTTGTCCATGTTATCAGATTTTCAGATGACCAGGTCGCGTATGTATTGAGTTTCGCCTCGAGGTAATCTGATAACTCAGCCTGAATCTGAGACATGGTAACTATTGCCAATACTGCTTTCACAAATGTTAAATGTGCACACAGCACTGCACTACCTGCCAATTCTAACTCAGAGAATGAGTGCACAATATGCTTATGCTTTATGATGCAAGGACACGGCCAGTAATTACTTTACCGTTCCTGGCCAATGCACCAAGATGTTAGAGGTATTTTGGTGGCATTTTTTGTTGGTGGTATTTTTGGTATTTCATTGTATAGTGGTGAGCCTAACTTTAGACTACTGCCTGATAATTGTTCTTATCCCGGGGTCAATAATGGTAAGCAAATACTGGACTTAGTACACTCTAAATTATGATGTTTGCACAATACTTCCTTCATCAAAAATACTTTCAGATACCCCTTTTTCCACTTCAGTGCTAATCCTATTTTTCCATGTTATCAGATTTTCAGATGACCAGGTCGCGTAAGCATTGAGTTTCGCCTCAAGGTAATCTGATAACTCAGCCTAAATCTAAGACATGGTAACTATTGCCAACACTGCTTTCACAAATGTCAAATGTGCCCACAGCACTGCACTTCCTCCCAATTCCAACTCAGAGAATGAGTGCACAATATGCTTATGCTTTATGATGCAAGGTGAGACCCAGTAATTACTTTACCATTCCTGGCCAATGCACCAAGATGTTAGAGGTATTTTGGTGGCATTTTTGGTTGGTGGTATTTTTGGTATTTCATGGTATAGTGGTGAGCCTAACTTTAGACTACTGCCTGATAATTGTTCTTATACCGGGGTCACTAACGGTAAGCAAATTCTAGACTTAGTACACTCTAAATTAAGATTCTATAGCCTTGCTGTATTTTATTTACAATACCACATTATGCCCTTTTGGCTTGCATCTCAGAATACATTTACCATGTAAACCAAATATGAACATTCATTAAGAGCATCTTTGAATAACACAATTTACAGTGACTATTTTGCTTTGCATTTTACCACACATGATACAGTGAAATGAATTACTGCCTGCGTTAAAATGAATCTATCACCTACTCTGTATCTATCTGCAGCCAACCCAAGAAACCTGAATACAGAATAAGTGCACTGATGCTATTTCACTTTTTTCTTGGATTCTTTATCAGAATTTAAAATATGCAGAAAATACAGAATGACGTTGACAATCTGTTTCAAAGATGAAAAGGGAGCATAATTAGCACAACTCATTCACAGATACCTTCCCCACAATGAATGACAGGATTCAAAATGCTCTGCTGTATAAAACTAAGCCTTTGCTGCAATGGGTTTCAAAACATTCTATTTGCGATAATTCCCAGAGTTCTGCCAAAATTAGCCTTGAACTTTGCATCTAATTTTGGCAGAGTAGCGCTTCTGTCACATCTGAATTGTATCACATTAATGGGGAAACATGAACATAGCTGTCCATGTTTAAAATTTACAGTGCAGCACCAAAAAAAAATGAGTTACCTACTCTACACTATTTTATCACAAATCATTTGCTCACGTTTACCTCAATTAACTGAACTCACCAAGAATAATAGTTGATCGTGCGTGTGTCCTGAACTGCTCATGACCCCAGTCTATCTGCTAGATAGGAGAATTATTTACCTGATCACACCCCTCTGCACTTGGAAAGAGCCCCCAGGGTTCTCTACCAGCCTTTCTGCCACATGCTTCTCCCAGGGTAAGCCAAAGAATAAGAGTGCCTGAGATTGCAATCTCTTCTGAGACAACTGCCAGCCCAGGATTCCAAGAGAGAGAGAGTCGCCTCCCTCCTTGCAGCTTTTTTAAGCTCTCCCTAAGCCTGCCCATGTACATAGGTTGCACCTGTATGAAATGTAAGAGTTCCAGCCTTTTCCTGTGATGTAACATGTCAGTCTGAACCACCTCCCTTGAAACACAGCAAACCCTCTTGCATGTTCTGACTGTGTTCATCCTGACTGCTTAGAATGGCAGCAAAATGGATGAGAGAGTTAAATTATTCCCATTTTGCAAACTTAACAATGGACTCATTTCAAGCCACATGAAGACAGCAAAACGGATCTACTTTTCATGTTTATTCTTCCTGCATTTTGAATTAACTTATCACAGCACAAACACCTGCACATTCAGTTATCAATTTGCAACAAAGTGTGTACACTACAATCATTAACTGATTTGCTCGGAATGTTAATAGGGAATATTATATAAGTTAAATGGATACAATAATTTAGTATATGTTAGTACACAACAGTTCAGTCCATGACTGTGATATGGAGTAAAATCCATGTTGTGCAGTATCAATTTTGAATTCATATTTTAGCTGGCATGCGCTTTATGTATTCATAGTGATGCCATCATCTAAATTCAGCATGAGTCTCACACATGAGTCTCACACTCTTGCTCACTACTGGGATCAATATTTTACATGTGTTGAAATGTCGGGCCTGAGATAAAATGTGGCATCACCATTGAAATCTGGAGTCACCTATCCCTACAGGCCATGTTGGAAGGATGTGTGAAAGCCCCCAGTGAGGTGCTAGAGGACCGGAGTCCTTCTCATGCTTCTCCAGAGTGAGACCCAATGTCATCAGCTATGGCATGTCCCTGTGTTCTTTTTCGGTTTATAGTGACTTTTTCGAAGATTACATTTTCAAAATGCAATTTTTTTGACACCAAAATGCAGAATATTTTTTTTAATGTTTTTTATTTTATTTTATTTTTAAATGGGGGGTTCCTCACCCAACCCCTCATTTTTTTGACACTTTTTTTTACGAACGAAACCAAAATAAAACATAAAATTAATAAAAAACATTAGGATTTTTTTTTCGGATTTTTTTTTTTTACAAAATGGCATTTCGAAAATGTGTTTTCGAAAATTTGACTGGATACCTTCTTTTTCCCCTGGTAGTTCACTGGCTTTTCCTTGATGTTCTCTAATATTAGAGTTCATCAACCAACCAATAAACAGTGTGCACCCTGTTGGGGAACACCATTTACCCTATTTTCTTCCGTTCAATCAACCTTACCTGACTGGATGGGAGGTAACCACTGTACATTGACAATCTTTATAAATTGCAGGAAACACAACATATCTGTGCTCTAGGGATGAGCTTACTGACTACTCTATTTAAATTAATAGGAAAGTTCGGACAGCCATATCTTATTACTTGGAAGTATATGTGTGACACAGGTGTAGCCACATATGATCAGGGCCCTGCCATCCAGGATTCCTAGCGGTGGGGTAGGTCATGAGCAGATACTACTGGCATTCATGGGATGTCTGGATTGAAGGTTGAGACATCTGTAGAGATTGCAGGGAGAAGCTTGCTAAACTTCAATGTGGCAATGGTCAATGATTGGGTGCCCCACAAAATGTTTGGATGAATGCCACTTGGGCTCCTAACTATTAACCTGGCTCAACTACTTATACATTCTTATACAGATATGGTAAGTTTTCTCTGGAGCCGGCAATAATGTTTTATAAACAAAAAGTGACCCCTACCCTGCTCTATGGAATGGATGCAAGATCAATTGTTCCAAGAGTTGTCTTTAGCAGAATGGAGGGCAAATTCTGGAGGGAGGTACTGCAATTGTCACAGTGCATTTCTGTCGCTCTGCTGCAACACAAACTGGGTCTTGTTTCTTTGAATGCCATATATCAGTGGAGATTATGTACCTTATGTCTTTAATTGGGAATCAATCAAACACAATACTGAAAATGTTATCTGGCTACATTTTCTTCTCAAACCATTTGTGCCCTAAATCATGGACAGCGACCATTTATAAAGTTTTGGCCAATGCAGATGTCTCTATTGAAAGCCTCTTATTAAGTCCAGACAGGGCCAAAATGAACATCTATCTAACAGATTGGATAGAAACAGGAAGAAGCTGCCTGACCTATAAAAACTTTTGAAATAGTCCATTTGAGATTTAAAAAAAATTGGGAACAGTGGAACCATATCTAAATATATCACTTACACCTATTATTAGATCAGCAATTCTTCGATTTCGATTGAACATTTGGCCGACCCGCGACATGATGGCAAATCGAAGATTAATACCACCACACAGAAAAATGTGTCGATTCTGCAATGATGTAGAGTGTACGTAAACGTTGAAACATCTAATAATGGACTGTGCTGCATTGATAGCAATAAGACAAAATCACTTTGGTAAACATTATGCGATTCTAGGGTTTTTGTGTCCAGCTGATTGTTGGAAGCTACTGTTCTCAACACCCAAAATGAGCATAAGAATACCTACAATTCAATTCTTAGCATCATTGAAATTAAATGACTAAGATTGTGTTCGAATGCACAGATATAATCGATCATATCTCTGAAGAAAATTGAACTTTTAATTATATTTCAAGATCATTGTATAGTTGTATTATCATTTTATTAGGATTTATTAGTGGATAACAATTTTGTGTTTTACAATAGTGAATGCGCATGACTGTGATGTGGTTAACAACATGTAGATAGGTATGTGAAATGTTCAAATTAATGAAATTTGAATTTGTATTGTTAAATCAATGTTATTATTGTCAAATGAATTATACTATTGTTGAAAAGTTGATTTATCAGCTAATTCAATATAAAAAAAGATGCTTCTGGTCTGCCATACCTTGGAGAACATGTCATCTCACCTTAACATCCTGACCCAAAGCCTTAGTATGGAAATGCTCTTTTGGACCCTGAAACCATTCAGTGACGTTCCTGAAAACCAATGAAATGGAATGGGTAATTTCCAAATACCAGGGTGAAGTCATGAAGGTGCTCCATTCTCTTTATTGATGGGATATGATATGATATGATATGGCATTTATAACGTGCCTATACACAAGTGTTTCAAGGAGCGACGAGTCAAGGGAGGGGAACAAGGGGACAAAACAAAACAACGATCCTACTAGGCCAGGTGTCATTCAGATCGCGCAAGTGCATGGGAAGGGGGGAAAGGAAAGTGCAGTACATGGGAGAAGATGATAACAATAAATAAAATGAATAGCGGCCAGCAAGTGGCAAGTGCAAGGGTAAGTGCAGACATCAGCTATTGAGGTCTGGTGGGGGAACTGCAGGGACACAGAAACAGTCCCCGAGTGCGGGGGTTGCCAGGTGGGAAGTGCAGGTGTGTGACATTGGCAGTAGAGGGCCCTGAGGCAGGGATCAGAAGGGTGTCCAGGTAGCCAGTGTATTACCGGTTTCAGCCAGGAGGTCAGCAGAGGAGAGGAGGAGAGAAGGCAGAAGCAAAGAAATAGGTTTTGAGGTCTTTCCGGAACCAGAGTTGGTTCTCCTCAAGTTTAAGGGAGGCAGGGAGGCTGTTCCAGAGGGAAGCGCCAGCCGAGGGGAGAGATCTACCACCAACTCGTTGCTTGGAGAAGCGACTGACCATGAGGGAGTTGGAGGCGGATGAGCGAAGAGCTCGAGAAGGAAGATATTTAGGAAGAGCGAGTTGGAGGTATTGAGGACCCAGGCCCCAGAAGGCCTTGTGGATGATGCTGAGGGTTTTGAACTTAATCCTTGCAGCCACTGCGAGCCAATGCAGAGATTTCAGTCCTGCACAGATACTATCCCTGGGCTTGAGGCCAAGGACAAGTCCTGTTCTGGATGAGTTGCAGAGGGTGGAGAGTAGAGGCAGGCAGTTTTAGAAAGAGGCTGTTGCAATAGTCCAGCCTAGAGAGAACCAGAGCTCTGGAGACAGTGAGCTTCTGGGGGAAGGAGAGGAAAGGCAGAATACCTCTGAGGAGGTGCAGCTGGTAGTGTGACTTCTTGGCGATATCAGAGATGTGAGGAGAGAAGGAGAGTGTGGAGTCGAAGATAACCCCAAGGTTTTTGGCTTTGCAGGTGGGAGCGGGAAGAGGACCAAGAGAGGCCGGCCAGAGAGCAGCAGGAAAGGAGGGGTGGGTGTGCCGATAATCTTTGAAATTCTAAAGGGGTGCTTTACTTGTCATTTTACTTGTCACTGTGCTCTTATATCTCCCACAATTCCATCCCAGGAGTTTGACCTATGAGTTTGACAGCTCATGTTACAAAAGGCCAAAGATCCCGATCAGAAGGTTCCCTAGAATGAAAAACTCTTCTGAAGAGTACTGATCTCCAAGTAGCATCTCTGTAGTTGACTGTTGAATCGACCAACACTACACAGTGGAGCAAAGACAGAAGACTGTCAACATTTGATGCTCATAGAGGCACTGTAACATGTGTGATGATTCTGGCATGAGAAAACCAAGCTGTACAGAAGGGTCCTGATTCAGTACCACAATGCATATTCTAGCATTGTCCAGCTAGATACCAGGAGTTTCTCACTCTCAGCCAATCAGAATATTACGTTAACTCTGTGTTTTGTTTGATCAGAAAGTGATTGTGCATCCCCCTGGGGCACCACCCACCTTGTTTTGATACTTGCAAATCCTACTAAGCTCTGCAATTTCTCATGACATTACAGTTAAAGTTGAAACTAAGCATAAACGTTGGTGTAGACCACATGTTTGTACCAAATGACACAAACGTTTCTTTGTTTTTATACTTCCTCATATTGTACATGTTGACTTTACTAACCTAAAGAGCTATAAAGGACTTGATTTACAGAAGTTTTTTTCAATGGAAAAACACCACAGGAAAATGCTTTGTAAATTAGGCCCAAAGTGTTCTAAGTCTACCTCTAAATTGGCATTGCATGCATTCTAAGTGATAAATGTGTATCTCTCCATCTTGTCTGCGTCACTCACTTTTTGAAACCCTGCTCTTAACAGCTTGACCAACTCTATCAATAGGTAAGCACTTGGAATCTAAGGAAACCTGTCTAGCCTATAAAAGAACCAGACCCAGTGCCTAAAGATGGGTTCAGAGAAAATGTGTACACAGCCACGTGCCGAGACAGACACTGTGCAAGTATGCGCGCAGAATAATTAATGCACGCCCCACATGTTCATGGAATTCACTTGGCAAAGTAACCGTTTTTTGCAAGTCACGGCCGGAATGCCCCGACACACCCACACCCAAAGCAAACACAGCTCCCCAGGTGCGAATACACTCAGCCTTCAATCAGTGCGTGGGCTCCCCCCGCAAGCAGACCTGCATCTCAGGGACCTTTTGCGGGGTCCCCCGTAACTGGTGTTGGTACCCTGACAGCATGCGTATGAAACATCGTAACTCAGTCTAAACTCAGAAAAACTGCATGCTTACCCCTGTAAAAAATTCAGCACCACGCTACACTGCTTACGCGCACAACTAAGCAGATCTGAACCCCAATTGCGTACACAAACCCCTAAATCTGACATGCAAACCTACCTCTGCACTACAAATCCTATGCGCAAGTGTACTTACGTCTGCCTTCGAGTGGCAGATAGTATGAAGGACTTGAGTGGCCAATTCCCTGCTGAGTGGTTGCATGTTCGATTCCATGACTACATCTCGTGCCATGCAATTGTGGGTGTGCGAGGGACAGCCTGCGCACCGTCCCTCGTAACAGCCACTGTTAAAAATGTTTTTCCCATTTTCCATGTTCCACCCCCTACTCTGTCCTCTGTGCAGGCCTCGCCCATGGTCTGCGTGGTGTCCCGCGCAAGGTGCTCAAAGGCTCTTAGAGACATGCCAAGCCTGCAAAAACTCCATGCAAATCCTGGAAAAGTACAGGGCATTCGTTTCCATGAAACGATGAATGCGGATTTGCGCACAGTTTGGCGTACAAATACCCTATTTTCCGCACAAATAATATGGGGGTCATTACGAGTTTGGAGGCAGCCATGGCGCTATTAGCTCCATGGCTGCCTCCAAACCCGGGTCCAGGTCCGGTGTCACTGAATGGGGACTTACCGGGTCATTCCAACCTTGGAGGACCCGGTAAGTCCCCATTCAGTAAACCTTTCCCCAGTCCCATTTGAGTCCTCATAGGGCTCAATGGGAATGGGGAAGGAGCTAATATCGGGCCTGCAAATTGCGGGCCTGTTATTAGCTCCAAGGTCCCTTAACGTGTCCCACTAAGAACGGCTAGTCAGTCCAGCCGTTCCTGCTGGGACCCGCTAAGGGACCTTCGTACAGGCAGTAGGGGGTTAACGGCACCTGCATCCTTACCGGTGCTGTTAACCCCCTACCGCCATACTCGTAATGACCCCCCATGAATCAGGCCCTCAATCTTGAGGTAGAAGCTTAGGGTAAAGGGAAACCCCAAGCCTCTTAAAAAGGGGTTGGACTCAACATCACTTTTTTGTAGTCCAAAACTGCGAAAGGGTGGAAGTAAGTGTTATTTGTATGGTGAGTTGCAGTGTTTGTATTTGAAACATTGATTTTGGACATAACATCTAGGAGTATTTCAAACAATTTGTAATAAAAGACACATTTGTTTTGGAGGGGGGGAAGAAGTAGTGAATGCTGCTTACTTGGTAGGCAAAGTGGATGACAATCAAGTTGGAATTAATCACCTTTCAATTCTAGAAAATTGGGCAGCAGAAAATCTAGGTTTTGATATCTTTTATTGACTAACTGAAAATACATCACTGCAATGGTAAGATTCATTGGCCCTCATTACACGTTTATACTGTGTACCAGCACTTATACTGGTCCTGCAAAGTTCGAGTATGACAAAACACAGTTGCCAGCATTGCTGCAGTGATATCACCTCATTGGGAATTACTGGCACCAGTAATGCTAGCAATAAAAATACCAACAAAGCCAGGAACCTGCACCGGTAATACTGGCCCAATGGCATCACTGGCTTATGACATAATTGGATGGGCCGGTAACGCTGGCTATTTGTTGGTTATACTGCCAAATCCAAGGCATAGATAAAAACACCTTAGAACAGCTGGTAAATGGACACAGGTGAAGGAAATAAGGCCACAGATTCACCCAATCCATCCATGTGCACCCTTTGCACACAGGTGGAGTACAAAAGGCCCACACCTGCCTCAAAAACACTTCTCAACACAACCATTTCTGAAAACATGGTGCTGGAGGAGCTACATGCCAATCTACAGCAGCAGGGGCTGGAGTACTATCAACGACAACAGCAGGCCAGAGAGAGGAGGCTGACCAGGAGGATGATGAAGGTGGGGATGCAGGTAGAGAGGTGGAGGTGTGCAGTGATCCCTCACATATGTAATCCTGTACCGCCTAAACAAGGAGACCATATTTAACCTCCTGACACACATCCAGGAAGACATTGATAGCAGGATGGGCATCAGGTCAGCCATACCACCGTTGCTAAAGCCGGTGTTGGTCCTGCACTTCCTGGCGGGTGGCAGGTTCCAGCATTCTGTGCTGGAGGCCCTCCTGTGCCATGTGGGCCAGCACATCGCCCTCCCCATGACCCAGGCACAGTTCAATGCCACCAAGGCCCGCTTCTATGCACTTGCAGGTATGACCAATGTGGTGGCAGCATTGGACTGCACGCATGCTGAGCTGGTGGCTCCACAAGCCTCAGATGAGATCTACAGGAAAACAAAAGCAGTTCAATTCCCTGAAATTCCAGGTCACTTGTGACGCCGACCTTACCATCACGCACTGCTGTGCCTGATTCCCAGGATCATTCCACAATGCAATAGCCCTTCAGAACAGCACGTTAACAGCCCACATGGAGTGTCACAGAGGACAAAGGACCTGAAGGTTGAGTGAGTACATACATGTACAATACCATTTACCTAGCAGCATGAGTGACAGGCAGAGGGGGGGTGCAAAAAAAGTTCACAAATGCATATCCAGAGAGGGCCCACCAGCGCAGGACTCAATTCACAGGCCACAATCAACAGCAGTACCACATGACTGGAGATGTAGCAGTCACTGACCATGCCATTTCAAACCCAAAAGGACATCCACATGCTATGTACTACTGGTACCAGAATGCAACAGCCCCCTGAGCAGTGCAATTTGCATGCAAGAACTGTAACGTGAAACAGTGTGGCATAATGTGACATGGAATATGCATGCACAGAATGACCATTGAGTATCTGCCATCAAAGGTATCATTACTCATGCCTGTATCCTTACCCCTTGTAGGTGACTTTGGATAACCACTGCTTCTGTGTCTGATGTCCGCTCCGAGGAATCCTCAGACACTACAGGCAGTGATATAACAGGGCCGATATGAGGACCAGGGTGACCATTGAGCCAGCCTTCAGGCTTCTAAAGGCCATTTTCAGATGCCCACACCAGGCTCGGGTGTGCTCATTTACAGGACAGAGAAGGTGGGGCAGATAGTCCTGACCCCTTCCCCAGATCTGGATCTTCCTTCACCAGAGGATGATAATGATACAGCGCCAGCCAGGCCCATGTATGTGCCCATAGCGGCCAGGGATGGCCATGTGGTGTGCCAACTACTGATAGAGAATTTGTTTTGTGTTTCCACTCTACTCTGCACACCACTTGCACCTTTGTAGTTATCATGCACCATCCTTCACAGTAAACACTTGGTTTGAAAAAAGGAATATCCAGCCAGTGATGCAGGTGACAACTATGCATTAACTAGCAATGTAAATGCACACAAGCCATACATCTCCTCCCCAAACACCCCTTACCCCTCCTGAAACACCCCTCAATCTCCCCAAACGCTCCCCCCCACCCCAAACACCACCTCTCCTCTCCCCATATAACCCCCACCATACACACCCAGTCAATCACCCAGGCAGTGTACATTCACTTGCGGGCGCTCTTTGGCATGGGGCCCTTTGCAGACTCCATTGGGGACCGGAGTCACTGCGAGCAGCATTTTGAGCTGCCATGCTGGAATCTCTCAGAGGTTGTGACTGATGCCGGTGGGTTAGACCTCTGGCTCTGCATGTGTTCCATGGTCAACTGTATGGCATCGCTCATGGTCTGAGCTGCGGCAGAGGCAGTGTCATTGCCCTCATGCACTTTTTGGGCAAGGGTGAGGAGGGTCGCAGTAGCATGGCCTTTAGACTGTGAACTCCTGTGCCTGGAGGCCTGCATGCATTTACACATGAGTAGCATTTCGTCCAGCTGCTGGTGTGCAAGTTTGGTGAGTTTCACGTGGCACTCCTCAATTGCACACAGGCGTGCATCAAGGGAACGGAAGCTGGGCAATGGTAGTTGCTGGGGGCTGTGTGATGCTTTGGGGCTGAAACACAGTGTCGAGTAGAGGGTGTTGTCATCCTCCTCATTCATGGTGTACCTGCCACAATGCCTGGTGACTGCTGTGCATGTGGTGATGTGCAGGGCACAGGATGGACAGTGGAGCCACTGAGCACAGGTGTGGTGATGGCAGCAGTCATATACATCACTGCTGCTGTGCAACTTACAGCAGTAAGTGGTGATGGGGGCAATGATGGTGGTGGGGCTGCTGCAGCTGGAGGTGGTGAGGCTGCCACAGCTGGAGGTGGTGAGGCTGCCACAGCTGGAGGTGGTGGGGGCTCCCACAGCATAACCACTAAACAATTGACACTACAATTGTCGAATGAACATCACTCAAGCATCAATTGGCCAACCACTGCATCTCATGCCTGGAACACACCCTCATGCTGCGTTGCACTGACATTGTCGCTCATGAATGTCCATTATCTGCCAGGACCATTGAATGGGTGACTCTGACGTTGTCCACTGACTGGTGTCATTGCATGTGAGTCAGAATTTGTGTTCACAAAACACTATCCACAAGCATGAAACTGTGAGCATGTCAGTGGCATTTGTCTTGCAAGCCATTACCACATATAGGTGTATTGGCATATTAAAAATACATATGAATACAGTAATGTGTGCCATAACATTAATGTGAACCACACACAGAGGTCAAACATCCACCTTGGAGGATTCGCAACAGGCGATGGAAGTGGCCATGGATCCCTCACTGTAGTTCCCATAGATGGGTCGAAAGTACCCTGGACAACTGTACAGCAACATTTGACAGCATAATGTGAAGATGGAGCAACCACCTGTTCACTGCTGAGGAGTCCACTGGCAACCTCTTCAAATTGAGTCAGCTGTTCCACATGTGGTGATCCTTCTTCAGTAGCCTGTGCAGATGCCACCTTGCTGCCAATCTTTTCCTAGGTCTGTCACATGAGGTTTCCCCATCCTGCCATGGACATTTTCTGCAGTGTGCCTCTCCACACCATGGGTATTTAACTGATCTGTGAATTCCTGTCACATCCTCCACCACTGTGTCAGAGGAAGGGTACTGCCTGCCCTAGTGTAGAGGTCGTCAAGGTGTTCACTGACGTAATCAGTGAGGATTGTCAGCTCCTCATCTGTAAAACGCCTCTTCTTCGGAGGCACCTTCTCCTACACCTGTGCCTCCGGTTTGTTTTCTCCATACTGGCCACTCCTGCCCCTAGCGGCCATTGTTGGTACAGGAGAACCTATAGGCTCACCACCACGTCAGCAGGCGTACCCTTTTTCTGCCATCTTGCCCATCCTTGTCTTCCCTTTTACCTGTGCCCCCTCATGGTGCTGAGAGGGTCCACATCAAGGTATGCTCAGATCGCTGTGCTAATTCTGTGTTGCACACACAAGCAATGTCTGCCTCCTACTATGGATCCAGCACATGTTTAACAAATCACAACATGTGGTCTCTACATAAGAGAGCACACAATATGCATGTGACACATTGACAATTTTTATTTTTCACGTGATTTAAAAATAGCATAACAGAGCTATTATCAAAACCTTTTTCCTGCCCGTAGTTGCCGGGGATAAACACTGTTTCAGGCATCTAAAAAAAACTCATACATTGACTTTTTGCATTTAGTTTTTTGCACAGTGTGGGTTAGTACAAAAAGTGATTTAGAATGTGGTTGTGATGACCTAACATCTGTCTAGTCAACACTAATTGGTGTTTCTGGCACATAGTAGGTGGCTGGTATCCTAGTGCCGTCTTCAGGACTGTTGAAGTGGACTGAGTAGTGTCACTGATGTACCCCAAAGTTGGAACATCTAAGGGTAAGAAGGTTAAAATTAGAACGTGGGTGTATCTCTACAGGGAAAATTGTCGAGTTCTTCACTTAAGGCGCCTTCTGAACTCAATCATTCTTCTCCACACCTGTGACACTGGAAAGCAATGGCTCAGGTAAGATCATGTACAGCACACTTCTCAGGTACCACTTTCCCTGTAGAGATACACCCACGTTCTAATTTTAACCTCCTTACCTTTAGATGTTCCAACTTTGGGGTACATCAGTGACACTACTCAGTCCACTTCAACAGTATTGAAGACGGCACTCATGTCCAAACTGGTAGCAGCACTGCTTTCCAGTGGCCACTTTGGACATTCCACGGCAATGCCACCCATCTCCTCTTCATCTGTGCCCCAGTTATCCTCTACTGAGGCTCCCAAGGCAGCTACCACCAAAGCCTCCTGTGTCCATGTCCCGCCATTGGGCAGTCTGGCTGTGCTGGTGACCCTGATGGAGGTATATTTCCATACTGTGCCAGATGAGGTGGTCGCTGAGCCTGCCCAGGAACATACAGGGGAACAGGCTGTGGAAGAGGAGGCACTTGATGGCAGTGCAGGTGGTGTACTTCCCTGACACAGACTGTCATCCAGTTGGAGGGAGCACCTGTTCCACAGACACATTGCAAGGAGATGTTGCAATCATTGCAAGCTGAAGGAGGCAAGGGGGCGTACTCATGGTGCAAGTGAGGCAGGAGGCATGTTGACGTGTACAGGCAATGGTGTCCTCCCAGGTGTGCTTTGTGAGGCAGCAGGAGGAGGAGAGGCAGCTGGTACACAATGCAGCAGTAGCTACGGCCAAGGTCGAGGAAAGAACTGCACTGGTGCAGGCTGTCATCCTGGAGGATTCTTTCAGGGCAGCGGAGGAGATTGAGTGTTGTATGAGGGAGGCCCTGCAAGCCCTCTAGGAAACAAAGCAGGCACACTTGCAGGAGGCAGATGCTGATGGGGAGTTAGCCTTGGCACAGGCATTGTCATACATTTCCATGGACTAGCCCACCGACTGATGTGTATAGTTCTTGAGCTGCAGGTTTCCTTTTGTTTATATTGATTTTTTCAATGCTGAATATTTATAATGCTTTTGAACATAGTTGCTGAACAATACATTTCTATTTTAACATTTACTACTACCGATTACCGTCTCTTTGTCCATTATATTTAAATATGATCTCCAAGTAAGTATGTCCGATGGCTTTCATGTGGGTTTAGGGCACTCTCTGTGGATTATATCAGTGCTGGCTTATTTGCTGCCAGAGAGTGTGCATGCTTCAGGTGACTGTGATGTTTGTTTGATGCAGTAATGGCCAATGTATGTATGTGGACAATGGTAGATGTGGGGAGATTACATCTTTGTAGTTGCACATGTTTGCTGTCGTTGTTATGCACATCTGTTGCTCAGCTTCTACTGTGCTTTGCAGTACAGGCATGTTGGTAATTTCTGTACATGGTGTGTGCGGTTGTGTCGAACAGGTATGCTGTGGTTGGCATGGCACTTCATTTGCAAATGCTTTCGTGGGTGGTGTATCGTGGTGGGGGCTGGTTGTGGTAGAAATGGTGGCATTATTGGAACTGACTTGCAGACATGGACATATGGGAATGTGTTTTGCCAGTAGGGAAGGGAGCATCAAACGGGTGTGGGTGGCGCAATATGGTTGACTGATGCCATATATGGTGCAGGGCCATTTTATATTTGCTTTTGGCATAACAGTGGTGGTGGAGAATGATTTGAATTGTGTGTCTACTGCTGACGATGTTGGCATGCATTTTGTGATCGGAGGTATTATTCTGAATATGCTTTGGGTCTCATATGGTGGATGGGTACACATTTGTTTAGGTGTCTGGCCAAAATCTCTCCAATGCAGGGATATTTGAGACCTATTGACACAGCTCATTCACTTCTCCAGCTTGCCAATTCATCTATGTACTGTTCCTTGATGTTACCACAGCGGTTTAGGTGGCTGTTTGGCACTTCCTTATCCTTGTGGATGTGATCACACTTCCACAACGGGTATAGCTTATTGGCAGGAGGAGGAGGGATGCGGTCTCACTCAGATTCACTGAGCCGCACACCTCACATGTGGACTATGTCACCTGTAGTTCCAGGGAGCAAAGTGTAGCTGCAGCTATAATATGGTTCAGATGATTTTGTTCAGCTGAGTTTGAGCCAAGATGACGCCATTGAAGAGGTGACTGTCCTGGATACACTAGCACTGCTTCCAAGTGATCATTTTGGAGGAGGAGGTCTGTCAGGTGTGGTTCATGAAAGAGACAGGCAAGTGGAGTTAAGGAAGGTAAGTGTTCCACAGTGAACTGGGCCATGGGTGATGAGGTAAAAAATGATTAGTCCGGGTACTGAGATGAGGGAGGACTTGTGGGTGCTTCCTTGAGCGAGATGGTTGGTGCATGGGTCAGTGGGTGAACTGGGACTGGGCAGATATGTGGGCACTGCTTTGAGTCATGTTGTTGGGGAACAGATCAGTGGGGTTACTGAGACGAGAGAGGACTTGAGGGTGCTGTCTAGAGTTAGGGGGTTGGGGCGCAGACCAGTGGGGGTACTGGGACGAGGGAGGACTCTGTTCAGACTTAATACTTTTTATTTGGAAATTAGGCCCATAATGAATTCAATAAATGAACTAACTTTTGAGTACTGTACAGTAGGTAACAAGTCTGCACACTCAACATAATACAATTTGGACCATTTAAATGTTTATCTTAGACGTATTTGGTATGCAATTGCATTGCTTACTTCCAATGTTCCTATTACATTTATTTGAATAGTCTCAATTTCATCAAAAAAAGATTTAAAATGGTCGATTTTATAATTGAGTGATCTACTATTTGCACAGGAAGCAGATGAACACACTGCTGCACTCCCTTCAATAGAGCTCAGGTGGAATGTTCTGCATTACTAATGGTAGTGTAATAATAAGAGGCTTTTGCTATTGTGATTTCCTTTTCCCATTTTCTTGGTTGTCTTAAGATATTTTCAAGCTTCCTTAGTATGCAAATTTACACAAAAGGTGCTCCAAATTACTTATATTCCTTTTACATTTCTTTAAAAACTGTATGTAAGGGTGCAAACTGTTCAAAGATAGGTTTTCAAAGGTATGTTTTGGAGAACAAATTCCTGTAATGTATTATATAAAATTTTATATTAAGTCATTCATAGGTATTCAAGGCACCTTTGAATTCTCAATGTCTCTCAATTGTTAACAAAGAGTGTCTATAGGATAATTTTTAAAACAGTGAACACATTCTGCTAAATACTTCAAGCGAGTTCTATCAGCAAAAGAAGTAAATAAAGAAATGATCTGCACAGTAAGACAGGCCCTGTCAAGGAATGGAGGGGGCCTGACCCTGAACACCCCTCCATGTGAAAGGTGTGAGTGGGCAGGCCCCCTCCCAATGCCTCCTTACCTGCAGCGCCAGCCCAAAGTGGAGTCGGTTTGGGCAGAAGCAGCTGATGCACCATTATGCGTAGACACCGGGTTATGCGAGGGGAACCGGCATAGGAACATCCCGCAAGACAGGACGGCTGGCACTACATCGGCCAATGAGCAGGAATGGGCAGAGATGGCACTTGCTCAACTTTCGGGGCGTGGCGGTACACACAGTGTCTGCTGGAGCCCACGTTCCAAGGGCAGCCACTAGCCCACCGGGGAGTTTTTTTCTTTTAAAACAAAGGCCTTAATGAGGGCCATTATGGACCCACTGGCACACCAGGGACTATTGGGAAAACTTGGCCTATAAAAAGGCCTTAAAGAGCAGACTATTTTGGCCCAGCTTACAAGCCCTTTTCTAACCTTTCTGAGACCTCCCCTAGTCACACTTCTTCAAGGAAGGTGAGTGATTGGTAATGTAAATTGGCCAATCCTGTGTGGGGGAGGGGTATTTAGGAAAGAGTGTGTTAATGCTTGAGTGTGGGTTAGTTTGGTGTGGACAGAGGTGTGGGGGACGTCCGAGAGACCAATGGAGGCGAAAGCGATCAGAGTGTGGAAGCTGTTTGAGAGGGGGGGTGTGGAGCATTTGGGTGTGAGAGTAAGTGCTGTGTGGTGTAGCAAAACAGTAGGAGGTAGTGGCTGTGGCAGGTAGTTGTAACTGTAGTAACAGAGTGGTGAATGAATGGTAGTAGAGTGATAGTTGGTAGCAGTGGGTGGTAGTGAGCATGTGTGAGCAGTAGTAGCAGTAGAGTAGGAGCAGCGTTAATATAAAATAGTAGTACTGAGTGCAGGAGTAGCGGAGTAAAGAGAACTGGTGTGAACAGATAGGTGATAGTCATAGCTAATGATTAATGGAGGCAAGGGTGTAGAACAGGTGGAAAGTAGGGAGGAAAGGATAACAACAGCGATAGCAGGCGGTAGCAACAGCAGTAAGTGGAGGGGTTGAGAAGCAAGAAGAGAAATAAAGATCAAAGGTTGGAGGTGAAAAGGTAGAGTGAGAGACTGGAGGGATAACAACATGGTGGGAGGATAACATCTGGGACCCAGTGTATTGATTGATTGATCGTTTATTTGTATAGCGCCTATGTACAATGTGCTTCAAAGTGATTCAAGGAGGCAGGGATGGAACATGGGAAGGCACAGTTACATTCTTGCAAGTCCTTGAAACAAATCAGAATTTCAGAATAACTATCAAATCATTACAAATAGTACACGTGCATGGAACAATAAGGGAGAGGAGATGAAGGGGGAAAAAAGAGACAATACTAGCAGTAATATTACTATGCCTGAAGACAATTGTTGCAGTGCAAGATTGACACGAGGAGGGGGTCAGCGACTGATCAAGGTAGGGCTGGGGAGGGAGTGGGAGGAGAAGACAAGGAGGAAAGGGGGGACAGGCAAGCTTTTATAAGAGGTCAAGGGACAGTGATAAGAGTAAGTGCTAAGTTAAAAGAAAGGTGAAAGTGGGGAAGGGGGAGGAGATGGCTGCAGAAGGCAGGCGGCTACGTTAAATATGCCTGACGGCAATTTGGGTAGTGCCTAACTTACACAGGACAGGGGAGGGAGAGGAAGGAGGGGAGGGGAAGCGGCTGCAAAAGACAGGCGACTACAATTACTATGCCTGTTGGCAATTGGGGCAGTGCTTAACTTACACAGGACAAGGGGAGGGAGAGGAAGGGGGGGAGGGGAAGAGGCTGCAAAAGACAAGTGACTACAATTACAATGCCTGGCAATTGGGGTGGTGCCAGAGATTGACAGAAGGAGAGCAAGGAGGTGAAAAAGGGGAGGGAGTGGTGAGGGGCGAGGGGCAAGGATGCAAAGGCAAAAAGGGGGTGAAGAGGGTAAATGGAACCTCATGGAGGGCAAGGGGAGGGTGGGAGATGGACATTGAGAGAAAGGGGGGTAAAGGGGTGAGGCGGGAACTATGATGAAGGGATGGGTGGAGAGGAGGGCACCCTAAGAGACTCAGGGGCAAGCGGGGGTACACAGACACACTCGGGGGCAAGAGGGGGCGACATACTCATGGAGGTGGCACTGCAGCGTACCGTGGTGGACAGGGGTAGACAGGGCCCCGTTGTGGGACTTAGGTGGTGAGGCCGGATCCCACCTCCCGCTTTCAGCCATTGGCGCCATTGGTGCCAAAGGCAACAAATGGGAAAGGGGGCGGGAGCTGGCCAAGTAGCAGGAAACAAAACATTGGATTTTCCTGCAAGTACGAAGAGCGGCCATCCTGAAGGGCCTTAAATCATGGTGGCAGTAGTCAGGGCAAAATATATTCTAACACAATGCCAGGTGGAAAAGGCGTGAAGTGCAGCATGATGCACACACTAGTCCAAATTACAAAGACACGAAACAAATTGTGCAATTACCAGCCAAGATTAAAGTCGATCGTCGCCGCCTTTGAAAATGTCCACAATGTCACTCTTTCTTTGCCTAGCAATGTGCATCAAGGTTGATGTCTGGCGCAGTTGGAAGGTGCTGGGGGTCTGAGGGAGGAAGTTTCCATGATGAAGCTCAGGATGGGAAGAATGAGGCTGGATGGAGGCAGGTCTCTGTTGTGGGCCTTAGGTGGTGTGGCCAGCCCCTGCCTCCGAGTTTCAGCCATTGGCTTAAGGGCCAAAGGCAACCAATGGGAACGGGGGCAGAAGCTGGCCAAGGAGCAGGAAACAAAACACTGGATTTTCCGGCAAGAACGAAGAGCAGCCATCTTGAAGGGCCTTAAACCATGGTGGCAGTAGGCAGGGCAAAAGATGTTCAAACACAATGAAAGATGGAAAAGGCACGGAGCGCAACGTGATGCACACACTAGCCCAAAGTACAAAGACACAAAACGAATTGTGCAATTACCAGCCAACATTAAAGTCGAGCATCGCCACACTCGAAAATGTCCACAATGTCACTATTTCTTTGCAGGACGAAGTCCGGCACAGTTGGATGGTGCTGGGGGGCAGAGGGAGGAAGGTCCACGACAAAGAGTAGGAAGGGAAGAATGAGGCTGGCCATGTAAGAGTTGAAGGGCCAGGTAAGATCATGCATGAGAGAAAAGGGAGTGACACCGGGTGGAAGAAGGCACCATCCCTAACTCCCTAGAACACTACTTGGGTTAGGTCATGGAAATACTAGAAGATCCCGAGGGAGTTAGTCAACCATCAGTTTAAGGAAAATGGCAATGGAGTGAACCCACAGACCTGGGCCATTTCAGATGAGGTAGCAATACTTAGAGATTGATGGGGATGCAGAATTTACACACACATCAATAATCAAATTAACTCAGGAAGTTGGCAAAACTCAGTGCTGTTTCATTTTCAATTATCTAAAACAGGGATCTCAATGCATTTCATAAAAAACATAACTTTTATAGTCAAAATTCATTATCATTGACATAACACTACTTGGCAAACTAAAAAAACCTACTTGGGAATGTGATAGGCTTACCGGGAACATCTAAGTATATGTTCCATACAAACGGGGGTTGTGATTGAACCTCTAACATCAGGTGGACAGCCAAGCCCTCCTCAAGTGAAAGTCATCTTCATCGTCACAAAATACACAATGATTCATTGGTTATACAAACTAAAGGGCTCTCTGTTACATGGCCCTCTACAATTGGTTGGCACGCTTATATCCTTCTGAATAATCCACACGCTAGAAGCACGCAGGGTAGTATCCCAGATGCTGCGAGGATCGGCCTGGTCATGCCTACCCACCCACTTAGCCAAAGATCTATCATCACTCGTGCAGTTTGTCATTCAATTAAAGCTTTGAACTTGGCCTTGCAGAAGCTCTCTGTGCCTGAGAATAAAAGGCAGTGTGGCATGGTCTAATCTTCTGGTTTTCGTGTAGCTTGACCCACAATCTTTTTTCATCTGACCATGTGACTGGAGACCACGTTTTTGAGCTCTTGATGCTTTCAGTGTCTTTTCATCCTGCTTCGAACAGAAGTGTGCTTCTTTCTCACGTTCATGTAGCTACTTGACAGACAACCAGGCTCACAGTGGCCTCGACTCTTGGTGCTGGGCCAGCCAAGCCTTTCTTGAATTTCTCCTTTGCCATCAGCTATTTTACAACTGTGCCACACTCAAAGCCTTTCCATTCGATTAAGTCTTGCTGAAGTGCATTGTGGAACATCCAGGTTCTATACATTCCTATGTATACATATTGGCAATTGTGGCAATCTATTCACTATGTAGCCAGCCTCATGATTATTTCGACTACTTTAAAAAAAAAATTATTGTTGTTTACAACACATACAAATCAAGACTTACAATTGCATTTGCTCACATAACATTAAAAGTGAAATATCAAAAACATTTAAAAGAAGAGCAACACATAGAACATAATATTTTACAGATATTAAGAAGAGACTGTCCTGTGCACAACAAAACCATATAGCTAAAGTTTTACATAAATTATCAATAATATTCTGTACATCACTGTCAACTGTCTCAATCCAGACATTTTTTAAAGGAGCTGTAAACCAATAATTCACTACCTTTTGCGGACTGGTAATTCAGTGTTAAAGTACATGACCAACAGTAATTCTCATTCAAAAACCATTTCATAGTCTCATCTGTGATAGCACAACAATTTGAGTTCTCCCTTCACTTACTGTTGGCTATTAGAATTTAAATAATGCTCTCAAGTACAAATAAGGCATGAAGGAATAATTACAGTGGGGGATCAATTATGATATTACTGCAGATTTCCCATGACCCAAGATTGTTTTCTAATACTTTCAAGAAATTAAACATAGCCAGTATCAGACATTTCCTATACCCCCACATACATTGTGACCATAGTGTTTCAAGCGAAACGCCATTGTCCAATTTCGCATAAGATCCTAGATATTTCTGCCTGTCGTGTTTAAAAAACACACAGTATAGTAACAGGTGTTTCAATGTTCCAATCACATTGTCATTTTGCAAAATCTACACCTATCATCATATCTTTGATAGCATTACACCCTATGGTGGTGTTGATCGTCTGCATAAGCTCCCATCTGGTTATCGGTAACAATTTGGTATTCGCCATCGTCAGGATCCCAGGCTTAAAGATAACACTAAAAACTGAAGATGTCTTGCATAACAATCTGTGTTCATATGGAATAGCATCAAAGGCTTCTATCGATTTTGCTGAGAAATAGTTTTCTCTCTTCATTCGATTAAGGTTTTCAGAAGATCTCTTTTTCCTCAGGTGAGCATCTGCTTTTGGAAACTCTCCAATGTCCAGACCACTCTTTGGAATCACCATTGCTGGAACATGAACAATCACTATAGAACATAGTCCTCCACAATCTCTGGGCACCTTCATGCATGCTCTGGATCCGCAGGCACAGTAGTGATCCATTATTACTACTGTCCGGTCTTTCATTCCTGGTACATCAAAGATTAGTCTGCACTGCTTATTCTCTCCAACTTTTCTCATGTCATTGTTTCTGAAACATAGTTCTGCACTTGCCAGATGCACTATCTGTAGTGGATCTCCTTTGTCTTTGACCCACATCAGAAGCTTTGCAAGCCTTGGCTAGAGAGGTTTGTATCCATTTTCCATTTGTTCAATAACTAGCTTGTGATGACCAGTTACAGCCACAGCTCTGCATATGACTATCCCTTTTTCCCAGCGATCTAGAGAAAGTACTGTTCCCCAGATTCGCATCTGGCCTCTTTCCTTTCAGCTCCGAACTTCTTCATCAGTCTTGCCCCGACAATTTAGCTTCCTGTTTATCTCCCATCTGATTCCAGCTCCTTTCATGCCAGGGTTTTCATATCTGATCACATGATTTCTGGTGTGTGCTCGTTCTCTTGTCTTTAAGTATTGGACATAATTATCTTCATCTGGGGATGACCATTCTGTTACCCATGCCAAGGATGCCATTCAACCCTGGAATCGACCTCTTGTATGACAGAGTGCAAGGTGAGTTAGGCAAGGAGCTGTTTGAACATCTATTTCAATAGCTACGAATATCTTAGATTTACCCATAGCATAAAACAGGATTGCACATGCATAGCAATCCTCCTGAGAAGTTCTTTCCCACATCTTTCATGTGCTGATACCACATGCATGTTGTTTCCCAAATGTGCTGTACTATCTAAGTAATCATTTAATTCATAATCATCCTCCCTTTCAATTCTCGTAGGTCTCTTTTTTGCAAGATGCCTGCTTGTTAACAACTCATGAAACACATCAGTATACATCCTTCCTACTGGGGGAATCATAGGGATACTTGTCAAAGAAATCGGTGCCTTCACATGAGCTACTGCAGTAGGAACATTCACATAAGTCCTTGTCCTTCTCACAATGTCGAGTTCTGCCAAGGTGACTGGAGTGGGAAGGATTAACGGAACTCCTTCCCTTCTGGAACCATTAAAGTAAACAGTGTGGATCAATAGAAACAGAAAAACGATAATGGATGCTGAAAATGCATAGATTATGCACCAATACATTAGGCTCCACCATCGATGTCTCTCCACAGGTCGTTGACTCTGCTCGCTTCCTGGAACTGCAATATGCTCTGTAGACCACATGATTGCCTGTAATTACTTTCAAGGAAGGAAAAACTTGTTTTATTCAGGTAATCTCATTAGATGCTCCGGTAGCTGTTGAATTTGCTCTATGATCTCCACAAGTAATCAGCTGATTGCAGGACGATTTATAGGATCTTGCATAAACACAAAAGTGTTAGTGTTCCACCAAACAAGATAAGGGTGTACCTGAAGTAAATAGTAAAAGATCATGACAAGTAGTTTGTGGGCATCGTCATTAGATAGGACCATCTGTGCGTCCGGAAAGATGTTCAGGTAATTGTCTGATCTGCTCTATAATTGCTGCCAATAATCGTCTAATTGCCGTGCCATTTGTAGGATTTTGGACAAAAGTACGTATGACAGTGCTCCTCCCAACAAGAGCAGGGTAAGCTCTGGGTATAAATATGAAGACAACAAGAAGTAGTCTGTGTATGTTAACATCAGATAGAACCATGGGCACCTTCAAAGAGAAATTCAGTGAGAAAAGAATCGGGGAACTGCTCCCTCTTCTAGTCGTCAAACAGAAAGTCTAAATTGGGAATTTTTTCATTTACTTCAGCACTCCACAGTTCAATGTCAACACACTCCTGTCTTTCAAGAGCAGTGGCTTCTCACTCCTTGCTGTAGCAGCTACAAAGCGTTTCAGGGGAGCCACAGTCCAAGTGTACACTTTCATCTATCTACTGGATAATCTTTGCATCCGTCTTCCTCGTCATCGATCGAGTCTGCACGCGCTGAAATTCTTCATCTTGACTTGCTTCCGGATGGGCTAGGGGTATATCAGCCTCTCCAGCGTAGCCTTTCATATCTCCTATGTGTATCCATGCTCGTCTCCCTAGGACCTTGACTGCTGACGGAGTAATATCCTCCACAACTAAAGGGCTGCTAAATCTGGGCTTGTGCCACTTTCACGCGAGGTTCCTTATTAGAACCTTATTGCCATTACATAATTTAGGTACACATAGTCTCTCAGGTCTGGTTGCTGTATGGTCTGCATCTGTGTTCTGAGGCCGACACTCTGTACGCTTGACTTGATCTGAAATGGCAGAGATACTAGCGGTCATACATGTTAAGAAATCAAGTAACTCACTTCCTAACAATTCTGCAGTTGTCTGGAAACCACACTCCTATTCCTTGATGGAGGAGTCAGAGGCATTCTCATTTGCCTCCCTGTAACTAATTTGTGGGGTGTGAGGCAGTGGTCAGAGCTGGGCTGATTTCTTAATGCATAAAATGCAAGGGGCAGGAAATGCAGCCACCCCTTTTTCAGTGTCAGTTTCAACTTTGCTATTCTCTCTTTAAGCAGATTGTTGAGTCTCTCATATATCCTGTTCGCTTGCGATGATAAGCAAAAGAAAACTTGTGCTTAATGCTAAGCAATACACAAATCTGTGCAAATACCTCATTCACAAAATGTGGGCCATTATCTGATCTCAGCACCTCACATACTCCCCATCTAGGAAATTCTTCTCAGACTAAAATCTTTGCAGTGCAAGTGGCATCCGAATCTGAGCATGGACCAGCTTCAAACCATCTTGAAAACGAGCACACAACCACTATCATATACCTGTATCCATTACAAATGTGTAGCATATCAACATAATCGATATGTAAATGCTGATCGAGGAATTTGGTAGAGGAATTACTCCTTGGACTGTTCGCATTGTGTGCCCAGCAATAAACGTTTGACATATGATGCAATTTACTACATGAAAAGCAACATGTTCTAACAGGTTCGGTACAAATCAGTCCTCCCCAATGGTAGCTGCGAGGCTTACCCTAGTAAAATGCGCAGTGTGGTGTAGCTTTTCTAACTCCACCCTTAATACAGCTACAGGCATCACCGGTTTACCAGTGCTGTCTTGTTGTCACAGTGCTTCGGAAGGGGACACAGAACACCCCCTCTGCGTCCACAGTGCTTTCTCTTCCTGTGGAGCTCCACCTTAAACTTCTATTCATTGAGTTTGAGATAAATGATTAAAGCTTTCATTCACAACTATTATTACAACAATTTTCTCTTTCACATCAGGAACATCAAAACTAAAGATATCAGAAGAATAAGCAACTCTTTTAGCCTCTTCATCTGTGGCTTGCCGTCAGCTAGGAGGAAGCCCCTCCTCTTCCAACATGCTAACTCTCTGGGCATGGTTGATGTCACGCAGGCAGAGTTGCTGTACACTGTTACTTCCTGCCCTGCATGATTCACGAGTGTGACAATAAGCACCACCAACTCTGCAGCCTGTGCTGAAAAATTAGACAGTAGTCTTGTACTTGCTACCACTTCAAATACCCTGTTGGCTCTGTGTCTTACCACAGTTGAGCTTGAATGCCTTTCTCCATCAATTTGAGTGATCCTTGAAGACCCATCAATAAAGAGAACCTCCCCAGCTGCTAGAGCATTTTCCTTTACCCTCGGGATCTCGTTATAAAATTGCTTATAGTTTGAGCAATCATGCACTTGCTCATCCTCTGGCAGTGATTTGGCTACAAACGTGGCAGGGTTCATCATTTTACACCTGACTATTTTGATCGCTGGGTTTGATATGACCACCTCATAAGCAGAAGCTCTTTGGGACGTTAGTGTACCCTTAGGTTTCTCCAAAACAGCAAATAAAGCATGTTCAACAAATAATGTCATGGAACATCCCATCACTATGCTTGCAGATTTCTCAATAGCGAACCCGGTTGCTGCCAGCAATTGTTCGCAAGGGAAGTGACCCCTTATAACTGGGTCCACAACCAAACTGTAATATGCTAAGGGTTTGTACCCCAGTGTAAATTTCTGTGTGACTACCGCTGTCATGACTGTCCCATTTGTATGCGAGAATAAAAATAACTCCTCTGTATAATTGAGAATTCCTAAAACTGGAGCATAACAAATTGTCTTTTTTAATTCATAAAACCCCTGCTTCATTTCCTCAGACCATTCCATTTTTTCCTTATTCACATGGGCCTTCTTCAGGGCCTGCAACAAGGGTCTTGTGTATGAACTATAGTCAAATACCCATGTTCTAACATAATTACACAGTCCTAAAAACTGTTGCATTTGCTTTATCGTGTGCGGTTATGATGTTTTCAAGATCGCCTCAGCTCTTTCAGGCGTAACTTTCTTTCCTTCATGCAAGACTAAATGTCCTATGTACAACACCTCTTCCTGACAGTACTACAACTTATCTTTATCCACTCTTTATCCTTTATCTGCTAAAATAATCATTAGCTGAATCGAATCTCGTCTGTGCTCTTCTTCTGTTCTGCTACAAACCAAACTATCATCTACATATTGCAGCACAACACTTGGCAAATCAGTATTGCTTAGGTCCATCTGCAGGACCCTATTGAAAATCGATGGAGACTCACAATACCCCTGGGGCAAACATGTACTTTTCCCTGGGGCAAACGTGTACTTTTCAGATTAGTCTGACATAACGTGAATGATGTGAGATATTGGGAATCTTTCTTACAAGGGGATTGAGAAAAACACATTTTTCAAGTCAATCACTGTAAAATATTGTGCTTCCGGACGGAATGCTGCACAAAATCGTCCCCGGATTCCAAACTAGAAGAAACTAAGAGGACTTGTTCCATCATAGCCAATATAGTCTTAAAAATACCCTTGTCTGCCTCTTGAGACATGGGATACTGCCTTCCTCAAGGTAAAATTGTTCCTAGCTTCAACTTAATTTTAACTTCTTGTACCCCCTTTAACAGGCCTACGTCATAAATGCCTGTAGTCCACATAGAAATTGGTACTTTCTCATATCCTCATCAAAAAATGCAGATGCTGCAGCACTATCATCATCTTCTGAGGAAGCTCTCGTCTTTCTGTCCCGATCCAATACATAATGCTCATTTCAAACACTGCTTCGTCATCTGACAGGTTGTCTTTAAACATATCCTCATCAGTGACATCACTCAATCTATATCCTTCCCCAATAGCGATCACTGTTCTCCATGGCCTGCCTTCATCATCAAATCCTTTGAGCATGGCCAATTATCCTTGTTCTATAGCTGCCTGTAATTCCAAGGGAAACACCTGTCCCCTCTCTTCATCCATAGGTATCTGTGGCCTGAACAGAAATGCATCAGGTATTCTCATAGTCTTGTCCACTAAACCGGGTAACCATGTTAGCAAAATGACTACCCCATAATGGAAAACTTGAGGTTCTAATGGCGCTCCTCACAGAGCTATTTGCCCTGTAAATGCCATGATAATTTTGTCCACATTTACATAATGTATTCCTGGCATTGAACACTCCATGCCTTCATCAGTGAAGGAAATCGTCATATTTAACTTTGTCATTAAATCTCGGTCCAGTGTATTAACTGGTGTCTTTCTTGAATACAATAATGGGACAGACATAGCACATTCTCCTATAGAGACTGGCAATTTCTCATTAAAAGGAACGCTACTTGTAGCTCCAGAGAACCCTTGTGCATTCATGGCATTTCCTGATAACAAAAATGTTCCCTCTCGTATACATGAGTGAGTTGCCCCAGTGTCTACTAAAAAAGAAAAGGATTTGCCTCTTATGGTAACATCAACCCTTGGTTCCTCTTGAGGATTTGTCATCACCGATAGTACTGAACACATCAAGTCACCCTGTGAGCTGTCCTATTGTAGGTACATACTTATTCCTGTACCTGTGAAAGGATTCCCACCCTCCATGGTGACACCCCCTACTTTAGGAGCCAATAACTGTCCTGTGTTTGCACTCTATTGTATTTACATGGGTGCATGCTGTGACTGCCCTTGCAATGGATTCAATGATGCATGCTGTGGTTGCAAAGCCTGTTGTGTTTGTGGTGCTTGTGCTTGATACACTGGGCCTCATTATAAATGTTCCCCTTCTGGGAAATACGTTACCGGTAAGATTGCTGGTACCGTAGTCCCGGACCGACAAACCACGTGTTGTGCTTGCAGGTGCCTTTCTGCCCACCAGGTCTGACCTGGCAGGCAGAGCGGCACCCGCAAGAACAACATGTCAGATGCACCAGCACTATTCTGAACGGTGCCGGTGCATACAACCTCCCCATTCTGGCGTCCGCGAATGGGCAATTACCGGGTCTGGCAGGGCCAAAATGACCTGGTAATTGCCCATTTACGGGTGCCAGACTTTTTCAGAGGTTTAGCGGCAAGGCTTCCACTAAACTTATATTGAGGCCCACTGTCTGATCTTGGAGAACCCATCCCTACCTTGTGGGATATATGCTGGAGGGTAAGCTGTCTCCCCTCTTGAGAATGTGCTCTGTCATTCCACATGTCCAACACAGAGGAGGGGGGTCTTCTAATTTGCCCTCCCTGCATGCCCTGATTATTATTCTGCACATTCTGAAAACCACCTTGGCTATTCTGAAAGTATCCCTGACTATTCTGAAAGTCTCCTCTACCTCGGAAGCATCCCCTGCCTCTCGACAGGAAACTGTCTCCTCCTTGATCCAGCTGCCGTTGGTTATTCACCTGTGGCATACCTGCTGTCGGTTGCGATCCTAGCCCTTCTCTGCTGGTCAACATGACCCCTTCTATTGCATACTTCGACAGCTTCTTCTGTACTAATTTGGCTTCCTCAAGCTTACGAGCATCTTCCCTCTTTCGATTTTTCTCTTGCAACAATCAGCAATGGTGCGCAATGGTGCGCTTTGCTTCCAAACCCACCAGCTTCTCGAGCTGTCTCTGCACCTGTTCTGGCAATCCCTGACAATATGATAGAATACAGTGATCGGTTTCCCCACGGCTCTTCACTTTCCAGACAATGTTCCTGAAAATTCTGAATATAAGCAAGCGGATCCTCACCTTCCTGCATCTTGCGTGCCATAACTGTGCCCATCTCTGACGTATCGGGATATTGCACTCTAAGTGCTTTCCAGGTAGCCGATCTACGATTATTAAATGGCGCTCCATCATGCGCTGTGTTCTGTGCTGTGACACTTAAGTATCCTGCTCTTGTCCAAATGTCATCAGCCCTCTCCCCAAAGATAGCCGCTAGAAGACCCTTAACGTGTTTCCTCTTGTCATTTTTTTTTTCGATCCATTTCCCACCTCCCGAAGTCAAATTTAGGAGCTTACATCTTAAATTGTCCTTATCCATCTGGGGTCATGGGATATACTGCAGCCTGGCCCCTCCTTTTTCTAACAAGGGAAATAGTGAAATCCCAAACTCGCAATCAGCTCTCATCGTCTGCCTGTCCATAGCAGGGACAATGGTTCCTAATCGCCTTCCTCCTGGTAATGACCTAAGTCTCCTCACATATAGTGGCGATTCCCCACTCTCACTAAGAGGTTGCCTTTTAAGTCACTCTGGATGCGCCATAGACTCTGACGTCCTTTCTTAAGGTATGTCCAAATCCGAACACTTCACTTCTTTATCAGTCTGAAAACACCCCTCTGGACCGCAAGCACCAGCACCCTCTTCCCCAGAGAAGGTTTCCCTGTCTTCATCTGACAAATCTTGTCCCCCAAATATTATGGCTGTCATCCTTCCCGTCTCTGTTTAGCATCATCCTTTCTAAAGACTAGGCTTTATGCTTGAGGCTAAACAAGCTTCCCTCCTTGCCTCGTGATTGGGAAATTTCAGATCGATCATCTTCTCCCTTTATTTCTTGATTCACTTTTTGCCCTCATCTCCTGATAAGCCTTCTCAATTCTATCTCTGATGCATTCTACATCACAATTCTCCTCTAGATTTACTCTAGAGGGTCCTGTCATTGGTTCTTGCGACAGGAGAAACTGCTCCATGTCCTCCCGTAATATTACTGGACTTGGTTACATTAACTCTTTCTCAATGCGATCAATGTCGCCTACACTTTGTCTTCTCTTTCATTCCAATTCCTCATCAAATTCTCTTCTGAGTCATTGCTTCCTCCCTAAGCCTTTCTTCTTCCTGTCTTTTCGCTTCCCTTCTCTCATTTGCCCTATGCACCTCTTCATCTCTGCTTCTTTGCATCCTTTTATCTCTTAATTTATGTTCTTCCTCTTCTTCTCTTTTCTTTTCTATCTCGATCGTCAATTGCTTTCTGCCTATTGTCATATCTTCTTTGCTCTTCTGCTCTCTATTCCTTTCTTAACTGTTCTTCCAGATACATTTGTTCCCATCTTTGTCTACTCTTTCTTTTATACTCATCTTTTTTCAATCGTTTCTCTCGTTCCCTATCTTTTTTATCTTGTTTGTCTTGATCTTCCCCTTGCTGTATTTCCTCGATGCTCTTCCCATCAAGTTTGAGCAATTTCTGACCGCCCATCCATTTGTTCTGTATGAACGCTATCTTGTCAAATTTTTCTTTTGCGACCTTCCATCTTTTAATTTCCCATACTATATCTAAAGTCACATTCGGGCGTTCGCTTTTCTTTTTGCCCGTGGGACTTTAGATATCAAATCTTTTCCTGGAGTCCTCTTTTGGCTCTTGTCACTGCTATACGCAGGTGGCTCATGTATCGGAATACTACATCCTGTTGCTGCATTAAGATCCCTCAATAGATACAATCCTTCATCTTTCATACGATCACCATTTACTTCAGGCACAGTAGGTGGAACAGAAGGCTCAGCACCCCCCTCTTTACACTGGTTAAGTATCCAATCTTCAGGAGGCGGGTCTTCTCGTTCCTCCTGATACATTTTCCAAAGCTCTAAACTAGCTAACCTTTTTTCCAATTTCTTTCAAGTGTACGGAGCGTGCAAGCATGTGGTCATGTGTTGCAAAACTGCTTTTAACAGTGATCCCATTGCGGTCATGGCATGAACATTTTATCTGCCGTGCCCCCTTAACCCATTCTGCACTATATTGCTTAAGCATGGGTGCATGATTTGGCAGCTGTTTGCACAGGTGCATGAGCGGAGTAACATTCTCTATTATAAGTCGCAATCGACTGTCAATACTTACTGTTATTTTACACAAAAAATACTTCTCAGAAAAAACAATATATTATGAGCATGCACCAATCATCGCCACTCTAAGCCTCTATGTCTCACTTTATTTGAGTCTACCTATTCAGTCAATACCATTGACAATGAAATAAATAAATAATCTACTCTCAGCTTTTTACCACAATCTATTCTTTGTCGTTCCTCGACATTTCATTATTTCCTTAATACATACAATAAATACAATACACAAACAGCCAAACTGGCCGGCCCAACATATATCTTGTTTCAGCGCTCCTCGCTGCATATTCTAACCCCTAAAAAATACCCCGATGGGGGTGTGAGTTATCTTCTTTAGCAGAACCTTGTTGCTTATATATCCACTTGGATATTGCGATAACTCCTTCTAGATGTCCCATGAACGTAGGATTATGGGTTTAGTCTATGGTGCACCACGTCTCACATATACCCCTAAGTGACACTCTTCATCATTAACTAAATACCCCATCAACCCTCTGTTACTTTCTTCCCATTATCAATTTCCCCACTTAGTATGCATACATCATTTTTGTTGCCAGCTTTCTCAATCTACTCACCATTCGCTTTTCAGCTCCTGACCCTCGGGATCGTCTCCTCCTCAACCGGCCACCTTAGCATTCAGTCCACTCAGCTGCCTGTAGATCTCAGGAGGGAAACCGCTCGAAAGAGGGGCACATCTCACCTATCTCGTTATGTCTTGCAAGTACTTATTTTCGGCTGCTATCCACAGGGAGCCTTGCGTTCCTCCAGCTAAATGGCAGAGGATATCTGATATTTCCGATATCCTTAAAAGACTACTGGGTTGACTGACCTTTAACCATCCTCTGCTACCACATGAACCCATAGACTGGGCACTTTAAGACAAAGTAGCAATACTTAGAGATGGATGGGGATGCAGAATTTACTCAAGCATCAATAATGAAATCGACTGGTGGCGTGTGCATGATTATTTGTGGAGGATGCCACATGACATGTTGTGCCAGAAGTGGGATAGACAGTTCCTATATTCTGATTAGGAAGTAACCATCTCAGCTCATGGAGGAGCCGTTTTCTGAACCGGATTAATGATGGAGCTATCAGAAGGGATATATAGCCGACTAGCCTCAAAATCCAGTATCTGCATAAAACACGCTCGAAATGTTGAGACCAGAGTTTTTGACTGAGACTATCGGGGAGAACTTAACACAGTAGGGTTCAACCTGGGAGCAAATTTGGTGATGATCCTGCCGGGATAACCAGTAGTCCAATTAACCTCTGAAAAGATCCTTATTCCTGAGATTGAGTAAGTGAGCTGTTGGAAGAAAATGAGAGAGTAGATGCCAGGTTTGGCGAGATGACAGAGGTTGCAGAGGAGGGTGGACTTACCTCTCCAGTCCCAGGTCCAGCCTCCATTACATTTGCAGATCCTCTACTTGAACAAGCTCGCTGTGGTTTGCTGTTGGAAGCAGAGAGTCAAACATTGAAGGGACCACACTTTGAGAGCAAAGGGGCCTATTGTAACGAGTGGACATCAACCTGAGAGGTGAAGGTACCCCATAATACCTAAACCTTTTCAAAATCTGGATCTGTACATTCAAAATTTGAGCACTAAAATCCAATAGATGTACAAAGCACCTAGACATCAAGGTCATCGTCCAACATTGCTTGATATTTTGATGAGGGATTGGGAAAGCACTGGGTTCCTGTGTAATGAAAAACAACTGGTTAGAGAGCCACTGGGCTTTGTTTTCTACAATTGAATGCTACATAATAAAATGTTTCCACCACACACAGAAACTTGAATTTACCTAGACCCTTTGGTGCATGGATGTCGCAAGACTGTTAGTTTTGTCATTTTGTAATGCAACCATGCTGGTGGGCGTGCCATTCAATTTTCCACTGAAATAAGACTTGGACAAACATGAACACTACATCTCAAGCAATATTTGACAGTGCAAGACTTTTCATTGGGTTGGCGCGTATGACACATACTGCAATGTTGTGAGGTGCATCACCCGTTTTGGATTCCATGGCGCTAGTCACTGGAATGTGCCTTTTAGTAGTCAAATACTACATGTTAAGAGATTTTTACAAAATCCAGAAACTTCATACAACTTTACAACAGTGCTTTATTTGGGTGTGCAACGCATAGACCTAAGTTGTTATTTGGCATTACGCAGATGGTGACAGTCCAAAGGACTGGTCACTGATATTTGACATTTGTCTTTCCAATCGTGAAGCCTACACAAACTTTGCATCACACCCAGAGCTTTTAAAGCAACATGTTGACAGCAGTGCATGCTTCAGAAGTATTTTATGGCAGATTCTTTGGCGGCTGTTGGGTGATGCAACAAAGCTGGTGTGCAGTTATAGCACAAACCTCTGATATGTGCAGGTCACACATAGATAGCAGACCAGCAGAAGGCACACAGTATCCCCATTCAGTGCAGCCTCCAGATTTAGGTCGATTAATGAACATGGCCCTCATTACGACCCTGGCGGAAAGTGACTGACCGGACCGCCACAGCGTAAATAGCGTTTCCGCCATTGCACGAAGGAGCAAAGTGCGGCCCATTCCGACCCATCGGGCACGAGCACCACGGCATGGGGGAAGTGCAAAGTCCGCGATGGCGGAAATGACCCCAAAACGGCCCACACCGCCGCCGTACGGCACCCTAGGTGCAATACCGCCACCCATCACAGCGGACACCGCAGTGTGCGCCTACCGGAAAGTACGGCGACCGTAAATATACGGAAACGGAAGTAAAAACATGGGCCCGGAACGGGAAACATCCCGCCGTACACCTATAAAACCACAAAAACCACACAACCACTAAAAACACTACCCCGAGACACACCCCAACCCGTCATCCACCCTAGCGAAACCAAGAAAAATGGGAAAAGTAGCGAAGAAAGCGTGCGACCGCAAGCGGCAGGTCCACTTCTCCCGTGAGGAACTCACCGTGCTAACAGAGACCCTCCAGGAGAATGCTGCCGTCGTCTTCTCCACGCAAATGACCAGGACGGCACTAGCGAACAAGAAGGCCATATGGGTTCTGGTGGCACAGCGGGTAAGTGCGGTGGGGACCGCACCCCGCAACCCACAGCAATGCAGAAAGCGATGGGACGACCTGCGGATACGCGTCCGCAGCATACTCTCTGCCAACCGCAACATTGCCACAGCCACCGGGGGAGGTCCTGAATCACCCATCAAGTTGACCCCCTGGGAAGAAATCTGTGCCTCCACCATCGGAATGGAGAGCATAGAGGGAGTCGGAGGGATGGAGAAAGGAGTGCAGACATCCGAAGATTCAGGTAGGTGGGCCAGATAAAACAATGCTAAATCCACAATGTCCAATCATGTGAAGTACCATGTGTCCACATAGTGCAACAGAAACACATGTCCAGGAGAACGTCCACACACATCGCCCTGATAGCGCACTTTAAAACTCACAATAAATACATAAATAATTAAAAACCCCTAAAACACCCACTACACGTGCAGCAGGCACACCCTAACTGCAGGCTGCCAAACAACTGCACCCTCACTCCACACACAAATGAAAGCACCTCCAAGGCCCCGACCCAAATCACCCTCAGGTACCACCCCAATGCATGTGATACAATGCCATTCCAATACCCACAGACCCATTAATAACCCTCGCCCTCCTTTACTCCACCACAGGGTCCGATCCAAACGACGAGCATCAGGACACCCCTACCAGCACACCTGCAAAGAGGGCCAAGACCAACGGCCAAAGACCCTCCACCTCAGCTGCACGCATCAAGACATGGCAGCTGCACACATCAGGTGGCAGCACAGAGGAGGGAACATCAACAGGCACCCCAGCAGCCAGCATGCCCACAACACCACCACCACAGGTCCCCCCAACGGATGCCACAGAAGGCACTGCCTCTGGTGGCAGCAGCACGATAGGTGACACCCCATTGATGGCAGCATGCTCCGACACAGAAGACGGGGATGTCGAAGTCAGATCCATCCATGACCTGTCCCATTCCCCCTGTCTGTCCCATCCCGTACAACATGAGGATACCACGCAGGGGCACCCACAAGACGACGACTGGCCATCCCCCACAAGCCCTGTGGCAAGGCAACATGAGGTCAACAGCCCCTCTGTGACACCCCCGCAAATGGCCATGGCCCAGCAGAGGCAACAGTCCCTCGACCAGTTAATCGTGCAACAGCAGCAACTGGCCACGCTCCTCAAGGACCATGCCGATGAATGTGGGCGCACTAAGGCAGACATAGAAACATCAACTGAGACACTCAGGGCAGAAATGGAGAGAAGTACAGAGACACTAAGGGCACAAATGGAGAGTAGCACCGAGAGCCTGAGAGTCCAAATGGAGAGAAGCACCGAGAGCCTGAGGGGGGAACTGCATGCGACGTCCAAAGACGTATGTGCCGAACTTGCCGCAGTGCGCCGTGTGCTCACTGAGCTCTCACAAACCCTTTGGGACATGCATGGACGTGAGCAGGCAGAGACATCATCCGTTGCAAGTTCCGTCCAGGGCAGCCCCCAACGTAGATCTGGGAGGAACCTGCGCTCCACAGGCAGGGGTGCCCCTGATACCCGCAGAGGGGGCTTGCAATAGCGACAGCCCACTGACAATGAGCATCTTTGGACACTGGTGTTCGGGGGGAGGTAGGAGGGTGGAGGGGGTGTGTTGGGCTCACTTGGGTGGCGGGTCGATAGGGTGTTCAACATGATATCACATATGCCATAAACAGTGCACGATCAACCAATGAGATGTGTGGACAATGATCTTTGTGTACTAGGCCATCATAGGCGTACAGTCCATATTGTGTATGTACCAGACACACACAGTGCCACGAGTCCCGTGTCCATGTATCAGCCACCAGGCGTGAGTGCTAGAAGCATGCATCAATGAGATGCTGACGAATGTCACGGCCCTCCGGTGCCTCGCAGACTCCTTGAGGTGCTGCCACATCCCCACCCTCATCATGACCATCATCAGGTGCTTGCAGTTCTGCGTCAGGGGGCATGGGCACATTTCTACGTACGCACATGTTGTGGAGCATGGCACATGCCATGACCATCTTTGCAACCTTCTCATGGCGGTACAGGAGTGCCCCGCCAGACCTGCTGAGGCAGCGGAAACGAGTCTTCAGTAGGCCGAATGCCTGTTCAATGACTACACGGGTACGTGAGTGGGCATGGTTGTAGTCCTCCTCATGCTGGTCCCGTGGGTTCCGGACTGGTGTGAGGAGCCATCTCTTCAGTGGATACCCAGCATCACCTGTATGTGGACGATAAACGTATGATGTGGAATGCCATTGCTACGTACGCACACCCCCCCCCTTCCTGCCAGGTCATTGCCGCATCACATACCCCACATCATCATGCATGAAATGAGACTCACCGAGTAGCCAGCATCTGTTCCCTGCGTGTCACTCCATGTAGCGTGGTATAGTAGAGTTCCTCAAGACCATAGAATCATGGGTTGATCCAGGGAATCTGGCACAACAATGTGTAATGATCCTGTTGGAGTCACACACCATTTGTACATTCAGGGAATGAAATTGTTTTCGGTTGCGGTACTGGGCCTCCATGGCATGTGGGACGACCAATTCCACATGGGTGCAGTCGATGGCACCAATGCAACCCGGTATGCCGGCAAGTGCATGGAATCCCACTTTTGTGTTGGTAATTTCCTGCTCCGAGCGTGGTAGAGAGATGTAGTCGTCTGCGTGCTGCAGGAGGGCATCGAGCACTTGCAATAGTGTCCGTGAGAACAGTGGCTGAGAAATGCCATGCAACTGTCCGACTGTGTGCTGGTAGGTGCCTGTGGCCAGGAAGTGGAGTACAGACACCACCTTCAGTAGGGGTGGGATGGCGGTTGGGCTATCTATCATGCTGACAAGGTCAGCGTGTGTCATGTCCACAATGGCGGCTATGGTGTCCCGGTCCAAACGGTAGAGGGTGTGGATCTGCTCATCAGTGAGGTTGAACGGATGTGCTCGGAGGCGTGGGATTGCGGCTGCCTGCGTGGTGGTAGTGGCTGTGCTGGCGGCCCTTGCTGGCCCTGCCTTGGCCTCCTCCTCCTCCTGCGTCTCCTCCGTGCGGCCGGTTGTAGTTGGTGTTCGTCTTCTTCTTGGAGTTGGAGTACTTGCAGTGCTATCAGGTCCCCCAGGGCCAACATCGCGAGTCCTGCCGGTAGCATTTCGGAGTGGGTGTGGTTGTGGGAGGAGACTGGGTGTGCAATATATGTGTTTTCAGGCTGTATGGCCTCCACCTGTGGTGATTCATTCCACCTGTGCAAGCTGCTCTCCCCTTTGGGCGAGCACGTCCCGCACACAACGCTGCAATTCGAGGAATGGCATCTTGCTATTGCAATCATGTATTTGTACCCGATGGCCGTGTAACATTTGTTGATATGTACATTCGGCTATGGTCCCATTGTTTCACATACAATCTTTGCAGTCGCGAACAGACTTGTGATGGGTCAGTGGAACGTAGTACTCGAGTAACGGTGGGCCCTCATGCATCACTGTACCGAGTTGCAACGACGGGCGGGGCGTCCCATTAGTGGGTGAAGGCAGTTGCCATTTTCACACACAGCCGCACTAGATGGATTAATTTGTGATTTCAAACGGCCACAGATGCCTTTTTGACGTGATGTTGCAAATGAGGAATTCGAAGGGCGGCGCTTTCGGTTTTCAGCTAGCGGCGAGGAGATGCCCACAGGTCTGACTGCAAATATAACGTTCTATTGTTCAATGTCCTTGAGACAGGGGCCATGGCGAGGATGCAATGATTGATATGAATAGTTTGGGATGCGCAATAGCGACGTGGGCGATGAGGCCGGACGTTCCCAAATACATGTTACTTCACAACACTGGAATTACGGGCTGGGGCACTGTGGATTTTGCAGGCTGCATAACGCACAGACTCAATGGAAATTTCTAATGTTATGTGAGTAAATAATCAGGCGTTTTAATACCGGGATGAGGGAATGATGAATGGATGCATGGGCAGGTGATTTGATACAGGGTTTGCCATGTACAGGGCTTCTTGGAATCTATCCGCCTCCCCTGCGCTATGTGATGCAGGGCTGCCATAGTGGGACCATCGTCTATCTGGCCTTGTTGAGCCCTCCCTGTCTCGACGCGCCTTCAGACACTTGTGTCCATGCACGTTAAGATTCCCATCTGATGGAATCTGTTTTGACAGACGCATGCACAGGTACACTCGTTTGTGATGGTGTTTACACCTCGATATAGATGGTTATGAGTCGCAAGTGGTTTTGGGGTGGTGATGATCCTTTGGAGTGGGCTAGCATGCATATGGCTGTGGATTTAGTGTGATCATCGAAGTGAGTTGTTCGAATGTAGTTCTGATGGCCATTCTGTTCTTTTTCTTTTCTTTTGGTTGACAGGTATCTCCTCCCCTTTTGCCACTGCCATCTGTATGCCACTCCTGCAGATGGCTTTTACTCCCGACACCTGCTGCTTCGTGTTAATCAGTGGAGCAGCATTACGATCTTATGGGACGATCGCCAATGGGCCACATGCCCTTACGCAGTACTAGTGGCTCGGAGCAACATTTCGGCCTTTCAGCTGGACTAGTGCCTCCCCATTGGGACGGCCCTGCGGTTCTGTGCGCTTCCATGTTGCCTTTTCGTACGTGAATGTGGCTCTGTGTACCATGATGGAACAGGGCGTCCCACAAGTAGTAGCTGGTCATTCCTTGCGGATGCAGCCCACAATGGTGATATGTGTTTTGGAGTTCATGGACTAATGGCTGTATGGGCTTGGTGATTTTGTTGTGCATTAAATTTCTATTCTGATATGGGCCGTGTAGCGTTCTTCTTTGCGAGTGATGTGACATACTCCTATTTGGGGAGCGATGTATTGTGAGGAGATCTGCATTGGGTTCCAGCTTCGGAGTTTAGTTGCGTGGTACTGTGCTGGGCGCGTTTGCCTACGGAGCCCAGTGAGGTCAGGGATGGGGGCTGCCAATATGACTGTTTGAATGTTGTCATGCTCAGGGGCGGGGGATTGGGTTTTGTGTAACAGATGCCGGTCAGCCAGGTGGACTGGTGGAATGTTGTGAATTTCTGAATATTGCTGGTCACAGGTGCCTGTGTTTGCGTGCGTTTCTGGGGGGGGGACTGTGGTCATGTCCATTGGAATGGCTTCTGTATTCGTGCCATCTGTGCCCTGCAGCTCCCATTGGCCCCTCTTGTGATTCTTTTGTTCGTTGGCATGCATGGGTGACTTGTACTTTTCACTGGTTGCATTGTGACTTCATTGCACCTACGGGGAGTTGTACTTTGTGGGCAGGGAGCGGTGTACAGGCACTCAGTGGGGCCGTTTACGGTTGATTCGCGATGCCGTACTTCTCACCATGGCGGAATGGTACTTTCCGCCATGCTTGATGGCGTTAGGTACATGTCCGCTAGGGTCGGAATTCGCGTACCCTTGCGCCATGGTGCTATTTACGGTTTGGCATGGCGCGCGCGCGCGTACTTGGTGCAGTTAGCGTTGGCGTTCACTACGGTGTCGCTAATGGCTTCGTACTTTGCGGTGACGGGTCATAGTCGCACCGAGCGCTATTCGATGGCGGTATTGCATTTCCGCCATCGTTTTCCGATTTCCGCCAGGGTCGTAATGAGGCCCCATGTCATTGTTATGATATGATATGATATGGCATTTATAACACGCCTATACACAAGTGTTTCAAGGCGCGAAAACAGTGTTGTTAACACTACACGCCTACTACCTAACTCTCAATTCTAATCATATTTTAAGACACAGAAACCGATTTCTCAGTTTGATCCGGCGATGGTGTTTAATATCTTTAAGAGAAAGTAGTCTTTAAGTGAGGCCGGAGAATCATTCCCAAAGATTTTGATCAATCATATGATGTACCCTCTTGTTCTTCCGTACTGTCTTGCACTTCTGTGATATCCTCATCATTATAGAAGAATTTCAACCCCTGTGAGAATATGTTCTTTTACACATATATACATATACTGGGAATTCCCCCTCTCCTTACTGAAATACATGTGCAAGTCTCCATCCTCTCCTGGAAAGACCCTACTGACCCTTCTAGCTAGTGCTCTGCTACAGGAGTTACAATGCGAATAGGTTGTTGGCTAAAAAGCATGCGGGAGCAAGGGGCAAGGCATTAGAAGCCAAAGAACTAGACCTACAAAAGAGAGCTATGAAGTGGCCAGTGGTGGGCGCTTACATAGGGCGGGGGGGGGTGCCTCCCTCCCTCCCCGCCACTGAGAGAAGAAGAGACAACTCTTTTTACAGTGTGGAATGAATTAAATCAATTTTTGCAGAGCGTCAGATTCATTCTTTATTTATTAATCTGCCGCTCTGCTGGGCTGCCAGGCCTGCTCCTGCCCAACCACTACAGCAGTGGGGCGCGTCCGGATCTACACAGACTTCGTTCTTTTTTTTACATGTAGAGTGCGTGGAGCTCATAGCTCCACGCACTATACGCATCCCATTCTGTCATTTGGGAGGCTGTCGGGGCGCTGGAGGGGTGGCCCCTCACAGTCAATATTTTGCGCAAACAGAGCAGTAGGAGACCTCCTCCTAGTCCCGTGCTAGCATGCAGCATAGCAACAGATTCTCATTGGCTCTTTACCAGCCAATGACAATCCATGTGGGTAGAGTCAGGTCATCGCAGTGATCAAGGCCCAGCTCTGCTGAGAACCAGGCCCATCAGACGTGTGCTGCTGCAGCCCCAGGTAAGTGATCGAATATGTTTTGTCTTTGTGTGGGACCCTAGTCAAACGAACATTTTTTCATGGCATACAACTTTGTTGTGCATGGGCTTCGACCCCCTCTGTATGTACACCTCCAGCTTACACTTGTGCCAGTTCCGTCTAGTACAGCTCTGAGCTTTCTGATACGCGCGGGGGGGATCACATTTTAAAAAGAACTGTAGAAAGTGGAGTTCAAGTGATTAATGCACTAATGCACATGTTTGCAGCTTAGCCACATCAGAACACTCTAAAATCCCACCTCACGCATGAATATGGTCCATCTGGTACCAGCCATCCCCACGGCCCAAAACACCTTCAGGGCTTTAAACTCACTAGGTGCTGGGCAAATTTAGGCGGCCACGGTGCCACGTATTCACCTCGGCTTGCGAAAGACAGCGGCAATGATAAGCATTGTGAAGGGTGAACTGGCTAGGCCCTGCAAGGACCACATGGGCTTTGGGACAGATGAGTTTAAATTACGGAAAGGCTGTAAGCACTGCACAGGAAGCGGTGGCAATGTTCACATACCTGCAGGTGTTTGATTTTGCTGTGGCTGAGGTAAAGCCTGGCGGGGTTGGCGGGAAGGTCTCGCGGCACCTCAAGGATGCTCATTTTCCAGGGCAGGCACTCTAACATTCAACCACTCGACACAAAAGAAATCCCAGCTCTGCCGGATGGCAAAATGCCGAGGTTTATGAGGACCCAGACTTTATATACAGGCAGCACTGGCCGAACTAGGGTTATCATGATGGGGAGGCCTCTAACTGATACAACACAGGGATTTGCCCTGATTAAATGTTGCGAACTGTTACACAGAGCAGGGGGAACCGAGCAATGATTCATGGCCTTTGTATTTGTAGATATTGGAAGGAGTAATTTATTGCCTGGCCGCTAATTTTCAAACACCCTTATTATCTACACTTTCCTGGTTTTCTTAAATATGACACCAGATAAAAGATCTCTTTTATAGGGGGCAATAAAACCTCTGCGTCTTCCTTCACCTTATGTGAAAGCAATTTCTCCATTCCCTATTAGTGTGTGTTTCATTCGTAACGGCTAAAGCTAAAACAGGACACCTTTATTCAATGGCATTATATGTACATTACTAGGCTCGTGGCTTCGTGAAACACTTTTGAGTATAAAATGTAATCGTTAGAGGGTGCGTGGCCTGGAGCGCCAGCGATGAGGCAGCTCCCCTAATGGCCTCCGCATGGGGACCGCAGTGAATGCTGAAAACCTCCAGTTCCAGCTATGATCCAACCCTCTAAAGGCTCGATTCGGGTGGCGGAGGGCTGGAGGCCCTATTGGCAGCGATCCTAGCTCATAACGCAAGCGAGAACCTTGTAAACGTAGTGAGGGTTCTGCCGGTGGTGTCTGCCAGGCAAATCCAAGATGGCGGATCCGTCTTGTTAGCCCAGTTCTTGCGACGTTTCACCAGCTCTCGCTGGCTCCGGGACATCGCTGGGGAGCCTCTGTCTCCTGATATCCTCCTTTGCCCTCCAAAGGAGCCCATCAGCGCCGGCCTGTACTGCTGGGCCTGAGCCGCGGATGCAGCATTGATCGAAGCCCGGCGGGGAGCCCAGCCGGAACCCGCTTTACGCGGGCTGCACCTGTCGGAGGTAGCGCTTTCTCCCCAGCGCTTTTGGCCTTCTCCTGCTCCCCAGGTACCCAACTCCTCTACCATCCACCCCCGGGGGAACGGGTCCCTCCCGAGAACTGGGCTGCTGCCCTTGGGGGGCCCCGACGTCTGCCACCCACCTTACTGAAGCCAGCGGTCTTGCCGGCGAAGCGATTGGCCCCTCCCTGGATGCGGAGGGGATGAGACCGTAGCTGTGGGACTGCTCCTGGGGGGGGGCCCCGGACCACCAGCTGCTCCTTGACCGCAGTGGGAAGCCTCGACGGACAGCAGCAAGCAGCTGTGCCCTAATGCGGCTAATCCACCCCCCAGAGGCTTGGGGAGCAACGGAGGGCTCTCCACAACCTCCACAAGAACCCACTGATTGAGCCCCGAATAATGGGCCCGGAGCAGTGACCCTCTGCCTGCAAGGTAGGAACCATCTGAGGCCTTCTCCCCCGATTTCCTTATCCGAGTGCTGGCAATAGCACCTGCTTCTCCGCTAGTACAACATCTTGGGGTGGCATCCACAACTACGGCTTCCACCTCACATATACCTTGAAGTGCTTGCCCCCACACGCCTCCGGATGGCGGCCTTACCCCAATAGCCAAGGATTGGGAGTGGATCACGAGGAACTTAATCCACTCTTGGAGAAGCGGCCACATCCGGCCCGGAGTGCTCCAGATACAGCCGAGCTCGGCTTGTCCACAGCCCATCACAAGAGCATCCCACCACTGGGGGATGTGGACCGGAACTTTGAGGCCCCCAAGATATTTTTATTTTATTTTATTTTGCATTTTTAAAGCGCTCAAATAGGAAGTTTTTTTGTTGCTTTTTTTTTTGTCTTAGTTGCGTTATTTATAATGCACTTAAACGCCCAGAGGTTTCTAAGCGCGGAGCCGGGGGTCGAACCTGTGTTGCTTTGTGTCATCTTGCTTCCAAGGCGCACACGTTGCTGCTGAGCTATCCTCCCGGAACCCCCCGGGAAGATAGTCCCCCCACTCCCTTCAAGCCCCAATCTACATCCTCCCTGGAATCTTGGACTCTCTAGGAACATCCTGGGCAGTCCTGGCTGACAGCATCTCCTAGTACAGCTTCCTGGGGCGCCCCGGTCCACCTCCTACCATCACTAGAATGGAGAGGATTGTTCCCCCCGCCTTCACTTCAGGAGCTCTCAACAAATGGTGAGTTGAGTGCCAACTACCATCTTAACCTTGGACCCCCTTGAGCCCCTTCCCTCATGCGCTACCCACTAACCTACTGCAGCAAAGGGCCCACAATCGTTAATCGGCCTGGCCACCTCCTGGGGCGCCCCTGCCCACTTCACTCATCTCCTGCCACCAGAGTAAGACAGCAGGGTCCCTTGGCTGGCATCCTGGGACTATCTACTGGTCAACTAGCATCTCACCCATGGCCCAGCACCTGTAACTTTGCACATTCTCTGTGAGAATTGTCTTCCACCCTGGAACCATGGCTAAATCCCTGAAACCCCCCAAATCCGCAGATATTTCCACCACGCTCCTGGAAACGGAGAAGGGGAAGAAAGCAGACCCTCCTAAACCCACGCCTCAAAAAGCACCTGAGGATAAAGGGCCCCTCGCAACCAAAGAGGACCTCCAAGCTTTCAGTCTGACATCAACGCAGAGTTTAGATCCTGCATGCTAGAACTCACCACAAAATTGGAACAAACAGCGCAAAGGGTCAGTGACATCGAACATAGGATGGGGGAATCTGAAGACCTAGCCCAAGAACATTCCAACACATTGGTGGAAGTGCAACAAACAATCCAGACCCTCATGGACAGAACTGAGATCCTCAAATTCAAGCAGGAAGACTTAGAAAACTGCGTCCGCCCCAATAACCTGCATATACGAGGTATTCCCTCCTCTATCTCTGACAAAGCACTGCCCAAATACTTGGGCAATTTTTTCCAATCGTTACTACCAAATCTGGACGACGCTCAGCTCCTGCTTGATCGCACACATAGATTGCGCCCAAGTCGAGGCACGGATTCAGACTCCCCCCCTGATGTGATCACGAGCGTCCACTTTTACACCACCAAAGAAGCCATCTCGGCAATTAGTTGCTCACGCGATGAACTATCATTCCAGGGCTCTCCTCTCTAAATATTTCACAATCTCTCCCCTCTGACCCTATAGAAGCGCAGAGCTCTATGCCCTCTCACTCTCTACCTCCGAGACCAGCAGATCCGCTATTGGTGGTTGTTCCCGACGGCTCTCCAGTTCTCTCATAATGGCACCCCGTGGACCATCAGTCATTTCGACGATGCAGCATCAATCCTGTGCCGGGGCTCCTCAGGGGTCGAAGGGTCCTCCTCCCCCAGCCGGAGATCTCCTGACCCGAGCACCGTCTCCCCTAAACCAAGGCGTGCTCCCTGGACAAGAGTGAAGAAAACCTGCAAACACAAATGATGGCTAAAGTAAAGTGCAGGGAGCACATGGCATCAGAGCCTTGCCTACCCTACCCTGCTGCGGACCCAGCTGGGTCTGCACCTAACCCCAAGGGGGATGTCACTGCTTTATGAAGACCAGTGAAATACCCGAAGAACACATAGGATTGGAACCATGCTTACCAGCGCCTGCTGCATACCCCATGTGGTCCATACCCTCCTCCAGGGCGGATGTCACCACTTTACCCTTGGAGTGAACCTCAACAATGTTGGCTGATGACAGCCTTGGTGGCTAGGGTGGCACAGACAGTTCAAAATCGGTCCCCCTGGTCCTAGTTTGGACCTCCTGTTGCAGGCCTATGTTGGAAGTTTGCATCTCCCGTAGGAGATTATTCAAAAACCCTCAGCCACAGGAGAGCCCAAAGCAGCCAACCCCTCGCAGCTATGGCTGATTTGACTCCCCCCCAAACTCCCTTCCCATGCTCAAGAAGCCTGAAGAGCCAGCCCTGCATTTAAAATTAAAGTTTACCACTCTGAATGTCAGGGGCCTAAACTCCCCTCCGAAGAGGTAATCCATCCTGCAAAGGCTACAAGATGACAGGACCTCAATCGCTTTCCTGCAAGAAACTCACCTAATCCTGGCGGACTTATCCCGCCTACGAAGCAGATTTTTCCCCCTACAATTTCTGGCATCCAATGACACCAAGAAAGGAGACACTGCCATTCCTTTCACAAAAGACCTGAACCCCAGGTCCTAGACTTGCTACGATGCCGGGAGGGTCGCTTTATCGCAATCAAATGTATCATCCTTGGCCAACTCTATACCCTTTTCTCAGTCTACGCCCCAAACGAGCACCAGGAATGGTTCTATCAAGACCTAGAAGCGTCCCTCCTTCCATTCATTGAGGAGCAAGTCGTCATCGGAGGAGACTTTAACGGGGCTCCAGACCCCCTCAAAGATAGATCCCACCCTCCAACATCCCGGGACCTGAAGTTGGCAAAAACCCTGCTCCATCTGTTCTGTATGCTGAATATTGTCGACACCTGGAGAGTGCTGTCTCCGGAAGCGAAAGACTTCACCTTCTACTCGTATGTGCACCGCACCTTCTCTAGAATCGATTTGCTGCTTGCCTACCCCCAGATTTTGGCCTTCACAGATGACGCTACTATTGGCCCCCGGATCCTCTCGGACCATGCCCCGGTCTCACTCATTGTGAGAGCCCACAATTCAGACCCTCCTCCTCGTCACCAGTGGAACTTATACAACCCTATCCTGGGTGACATGGCAGCAAGAGACTCGGTCGCCAGAACCATTAAAAAGTTATTTTCGAAAACCGCGATGAGGACACCTCCCCAGCCAATACCTGGGACGCTATGAAAGCGGTCCTTACAGGGGAATTGATTGCCCAAGGCGCAGCTTCCCACAAACAAAAGCAGGCGACCTGCGCTATTTTGGAAGCAGAAGTCTGTGAAGCCAAGGCCACTCACAAACGAAAGGGCTGGTCCCCAAAATCTTATAGGGCCCTACAGATGGCAAGGAAGAGGCTCGAGGCGCACTATGCCGACACCACAGCAAACTTACTAACCCGAACCAAACAATGGTACTATGTCCATAATGACAAAGCTAACAAGCTTCTGGTAAACAAGCTGGCCAAAGAGAAGAAACGAAACACCATCCTAGGCCTCCGCGACCCACAGCGGGTGGTCCATTATGCAGATCATGAGAAGTTAAGCCTAGCGGCAGCCCACCAGTCAAAGATAATGACGGCAGTCCCAAGGGACCTAAATGAGCAGCAGGCATACATCCAAGAGGCGGCCCTCCCAAGCCTGACTCCTGCGGCGAGAGAAGAACTTGAATCGCCCATCACAAATGAGGAAGTGGAGGCAGCCATAAAAAGCTTGAAACCCAGAGCCCCAGGCCCAGATGGGTTCGGCACCGATTCTATAAACTCTTCCGCCCCCAATTAGTGGCCCCCCTAACTCGTCTCTTCAACTCATTCACGGCTACTGGAACTGTCACTCCAACTATGCAGGAGTCCACCACAGTCCTCATTCTCAAGCCTGGAAAGGATCCCCAAGACAATAGCTCATACAGACCTATCTCTCTATTGAACTTGGACGCCAATATATACTCCAAGATTCTGGCCAATCGCCTATTCTTCCGAGCATTATAGACCCGGACCAAACAGGGTTTATAAACCACAGGTCAACAAAAGACAACATTCGCAGAGCACTAGACCTAATAGAGGTCAGCAACCAGGACTCCCAACAAGTTGCCCTGTTGGCGCTGGATGCAACCAAAGCTTTTGACAAAGTGGACTGGTCTTATCTGCGCCTCACCCTCGAGGCTTTCAGCTTTGGCCCGACCTCCAAGAAAATGGTCCTAGCAAACTACCAAGCCCCTAAGACCCGGCTGAGAGTTAACTGCCGCCTATTAGACCCAATCCCTCTCACTTGCAGAACGAGACAGGGATGCCCACTATGCCCCCTGCTATTTGCCTTGGCCATGGAACCATTGGCCCAGCGAATCCGCCGACACCCTCGGATCAGTGGCCCGCAGATTGGCTCTGCTCAACATAAAATTGCTCTCTACGCAGATGACGCAGATGACGTGTTGTTAACCATCACAAACATCAAAGCTTCCATGAGTGTGGCCCTGACCGAAATCCACGGTTTTGGGAACGTAGCAGGATTCACCATTAATTTCCAAAAATCAATGGCCCTCGGAGTGGGCCTGGGCCGAGGCGAGAGGGAAGCTCTGGAGAAGCAAAGCCCGTTCCAATGGAACACTCAATCTATCCCATACTTGGGGGTTCAGATCCCCCCACCCACCCTACAAAAGTCTACCAGGCAAACTTCCCCCCTCTCTTCGAGGAATTGGACAGGGCCTTACCCGTTGGCAGACACAGGAGATCTCTCTGTTGGGCCGCATCATGAAATGCAAAGTGAACCTCCTCCCCAGGTTCCTCTACGCCTGCTCCTCCCTCCCAACCTTAATCCCCCTTGCCCCCTACAGCGGCTCCAAAGGAAAATGATTGACTTTATCTGGAGGGGCAAGAAGGCGCGGAAACTGGGAGGACTAGGGGTGCCAGACCTCTGCAAATACCAAATAGCAGTGCAGCTGGCCCACTTCCAAGCATGGGGAATCGCCAGAGGACGCCCAAAGTGGGTTGAGATTGAACAATCCCGCCTTGCTCTCCCCCTTCGCTTCTTGCCGTTTATCCCTGCCGCATTACGCCGGAGTTGGCCAGGACTATTGACTTCTATGAAACAATCGATAAGGGCCTGGGAGTGGGCCCGCAGACATGGAGGTATCCCAGGAGACCTGAGTGCTTTCTCCCCAATCTTCCTTAACCCAGCCTTCTCCCCGGGAGCCCATCCAACGAACTTCAGGAATTGGGTAGCAGGAGGCCTCAAATCGCTGGGGCAGCTCTTCGAAAGGGACTCTCCCATCTCTCACCTTCGATCAATGTAAAATGACATTCCATCTATCAGAGACACATAGATTTATCTACGCCCAACTGAGGCACTGGTGCTCCCACCCCCAGACCCGAGCGGCTGCAACACGAGCCCTTACCCCACTAGAACTTACAGTAAATGACCTGCCAGCCAGAGGAAAGACAAGAAGGAGCAGCAGGTAAAAAGGTGCGCGGTAAACAGAGTAAAGACAGAAGGTTTAGAATGCTGTTATTATGCGACACTGTTTTAATAATAACATTTGTGTTAAGAAAAATAAGCATTAGCCTCAATTAACACATCTTTCAGGATCATTCTAGATATACCCATTGTTTGGAAAAGAGCCATCTTTTTTGCAGGTCTGCATAGAATGCATCAGTCTGCTTGAATTAAAACAGCGATGCATCGGGCAGGGACGTCATTTCACCAGAATGCCAGGGGTAGCGGAAGTGACATCACACGACCCTTGACCCCTGGTGACATCACAGGAAGTGATGTCATTTGACCCCACCCCGAAGTGATATCGCGGGATGCGATGGAATGCGACCTTTCACCCTTTGACAAAACAGGAAGTGCATTGTACACAACAAAAATATGGTTACCATATCACTATAATGTGATGTACATTTCATGCAAGAATGGATCGCCATATGTTTCATTAAGATCAGTGTGTATAGGCCCATGTTACAAAATTACTGTGAATGCAAGCAGACGTCCATGACCAAACGATAATGATGTGTAATTATATAGCACTTACGCTTAAACGCTTTATATAGAAGAAATATACACCAAATATCACCCAACCTGTGTTGGCACTCATTTATCGACCTCAGAAGGATGAAAGGTTGTGTTGAGGCATTTAAGAACAGACTAAATCAGTGACTCACCTTCTGAAGTGTGCCTGAAATAAACCTTTGGTGAGTCTAGCAAGTATTGTATAGAATTCCAGAAAGACACATTATTTGGTATTGCTAATCTTTCTTATTTAGGGTCAGTGCTGAAAGTGGCCTTAACAAGAAAGCCAGCCACTCCAGAAGTAAAGAGCCAATTTTTTTTTCTTTTATTTTTCTAGAGGTCGCAAGGGTGACCACAGAGGTCGCAAGGGAGACCTCAGAGGTCGTAGTTGCAAACTCTGGTGACCACTAAATGACGTCCATGGCATCGGGCTCTCATTAATGACTGGATTGCGCTGCTTTGCCATTTCACACACACACACGACACCGAATATGTTTTTTTTTCTGTTTAAAGAACATGTTCTCAATGTACTGCTTTTATTTTTGGAGCCAATTCTAAATTGAATTTAACATTCAACTAAGTTATGGCACGAGGCACTTGAGACATGATGAAAAGTGTTACATAGACGTTAGTCCCTGAAATACAGAGCAGGAAAGCATTTGGTTTGAGGAGCAAAACTGAAATTAAAAGATGTTTGAATTGCCACACTGACATAGACCTGTATTCCAAAAAGCAAGTGCCAATAAACCTGGGGTAGATGACATTAGTTATTTCTAGTTTAAGTTGCATTACTTACGTGCAGAGAATAAAGAAACAACCATCCTCTTCATCAAGACCTTCCAAACCCTTATTGTGATTATAATCCTCTTATTGCAGAGAACCTTGTACCCAAACCCGAGGGCCTGTACTGTACCTGTCCGGGGCTGACTTTCTCAACCTGTTTCAGCACAGCTTTAGTCCTTTCATCTCCCAACCTTCTTCTGCACTTTATCAATGCAAATACCGCTCCTGTGAGTTATGTGCTCCCTGCCTGGATTTACCACTCTCACAGCCACCTTGGCTCCTTGTTCACTCAATTTTCTTTTCTTCAGCTCTCTGAAGATATTTCTGACTGTTTGCAATGGTGTACAAACCATAATAATAATACTAGTACTAATATTATTAACACTAATAATACTACCAATAATAATAATTAGAATGCCAGCATGGTGATGATGATGATATTATTATTAATAATAATAATAATAATAATATTGCTATATTTCTGCGACGGAACCTAGTGAGATGCAAGTGTGTTTTGTGCACCTTTTTGCTAGGGTGCAATACTTGCTCAGACTTCCTTAGCCGTATATGTGTGCCACCTGCTCTTGGCAGATGTATGTTTTGCTATGTGTATGGGTGTATGAATAGACACAAGCTGCACTCCTGGGCATGATGTGTCTGAAACCTATATATATCAAATATGCTTTATATTGCTTATGTATCATATATATTCTGCTTTTTTCAGCCTTTTTTATGTTTGAAAATGTGTGTCTAACACTGCCCATATATGTGAAATATTTATTTTTTGTTTGATTGTTAGGCGCTTATCCTTCTGTTTCAAATCACAATCCAAAACAATAAAATACATAAAAATATTAAACACAGTGCATGTTCAGAACGTGCAAGTGCAGGAGGGAGGGGAATGGGGATATGTGCTGGAGTAGCAACCAGTGAAGTGCAAGCTATGGTAAGTGCAAGTCTCTAGGATGCAAACAAATGCAAATTGCAAACAAATGGTTATACATGCATAGGAAATGTGGCACTCCTCACATTCCACTCACTCCCTTGCACACATTGGGGGTCATTCCGAGTGAGGTGGTAAGGGGTTAACGGCGCCGGTAATGGTGCTGGAGCCGTCAACCCCTTACCGCCCCATTACGTGTCTGCTTGCGGGACCCGCAAAGGAAAAACCAGGTGCCCTTAGCGGGTCCCGCTAGCAGACCAGGGAACTAACAACGGGCCCGGTATTAACGGGTCCATTGTTATTTCCCTCCCCATTCACATTGAGCCCTATGGGGGCTCGAATGGGAATGGGGATGTACCGGGTCCGGGTTCCTCCAATGAGGAATTACCGGGTCCTCCAAGGTTGGAATAGCCCGGTAATTCCTCATTTAAGGAACCCGGACCCGGTACCCGCAAATTGTGGCATGGTTACCTTCAAGGTCGTAATGACCCCCATTGTGTGATGGCAAAAGCTCCCTTAACATATGGGATTTGTTCCTGCATTACTTCCAAACCAACAATCAGGATTGTTAACAGGACATAAGCAGCCTGGATAAGCCAGCTTTGTATTTATTATTTCATAACATCATACCCTTGCATTGCCATGATCCACCTCAAAATCATTTTTGAAACACTGTCAACCACTTTCTGCTCAATTATTATTACTATTGTGGTCACTACGAACTGTGAAGGTTCTACCCCAAACATACTCTCAAAACTTTTGAATGTCTCACAAACATGCCTGCAATTCTTTTACAATAACTGAGAATTGCTGCTCAGCTCTCATTGTGTCTTCATTGTAAAGGGTGCAATTCTAAGATCCTCCTTTCCTTCCTGAATAACAACACCTAAACCATTTTCTCAAGAATCTACATAAAATAGATCAGACGAGGGGTGTGTAGTATGTCCTCATTCTATGAACATTTTTAATGTTTCCTTGTCAGTTTGTGCAATGCTTTGGTCTTCAGTCAGATGCTTGACGAGTTTTCCATAATACTTGATCAGTCCTAAAAAGGATTTAAGTTCCCTTTTACTTTCTTGGAGCAGGTATATTCTTCATTCTGGGACATATTCCCTCTTCTGTGTGGTAATCAACCTTTTCTTGTCTGAATCTTCATTTATGTAAGATGAGTGTGAGACAATCCTTCCTGATGATAATACCCTAACATAAACTTTCATCATGTCCCCTTCATTCTTTCTGCAATCAAAATATTGTCCTGGTAGCAATTCAATTTCACCCCTCAAGCTCAACAAACAATCTAAACACGCTCCTCTGAAAAAGTGTGTGCTGCGATCAACACTAACAGTCCACAATGGAAGAGTGTAATGAGGAGGGAGCAAGACGGCAAATGTTTTGCATAGATGTATTCTTCGTAGGAAAATAGCACTGTGCAACTTCTGGACTGAAGGCCTGGTCACCAACTGCTCAAACTCCCTATAGGAATCCTGGATCCTTAACAATCTACAGACATTTTGTGCAGTAGCACCTTGGAGCATCTCATGTGCTCAATGGAATAACAAATAATAATCTCAGATCCAAATAACCAGACTGTCTCAAAGAATATGGCAGCTCAAATAAAGTAGGGCAATCTGGCAAACAACAAACTGTAGACCACGCACTCACACTTAAGATTTGATTGTACAAAGACTTTATATCTCAATGTGCGTCAGCTATGACATCATCCTATGTGGCAAACAAAAAAACCTAAGGGATTGGACAAGGGAACATGTGTACCTATATGTCATATAATTATTAGTAAAGTTACTGGATGCCCCTTTTCTGGTAGACACGTCTTGAACCACCTCAAATTACGTAAGAAAACACCTAAAATGAATTTAGTTGGACCTCTGTTGGGAGTTGACTTACCACAGACCTCCACCAATGAGGTGAAGGCTGAGTGTCCAAGGCAAAGCAGACATGAGCTTGGCTTTCTAGCGATCCCCACAGCACTTTGGTGGTGCGCCAGCTTCTGGAACAAGACCTGAATGTGTGCCAGTCACACTGCTGCCAGTAGCTCAACATGGTAAGGGACCCCTGAAGGTGTGCACCACCGCCCCCCCCCCTTGCTGAAAGGCAGAGAACAAGGACTGAACTTGTCCCTGAGACCCCAGAGTAGCATCCTGAGAGCCAAGCCAGCCTAGAGGCTTGTGCTCTTCTCATCAAATTGGTCAAACTCTTAGTCAACCAGGTTTACTGGATCTCGAACCAGCAGGACCCTACGGAGCTGCTTGGGCCATTCACAAAGATTTTCGATCTTGGACTGCATGTCCAAACCAGTTTCCTAATGCACCACTCTAGCTGAGTGTGTTGTTGCCTTGGATCAAACTACCTGCTCTTTGTTGCATCTGCTACCACTCATCTGCTGCTCGCCCCAACAGCTTCTTTGCTGCTGATTGTCATTGTCAGTCGAAATTAATCTGGGAATCCTTAAGCCCAGACAATTAGATGTCGCATTGGGCCGCTCGAAAAATACCTTTGCATCCAATCAGCAGCGTCTTCGATGTCTTCTCGACCTTCAAACGTCACCATCTGCAGCACCTCAAGTTCTCCATCAAACCGATCACACAGACAAGTGCATCCAGTCACCAACCTCTTCAAACTCACCATCACATCAACTCTCATGGTCCCCCTGATGTGCTCATCTCCACACATTGCCTTTGAACATCAACAAGCTCTTTTTGACCCCTGTTCGTCACTGCTCTCCATCTAGGACACAGCAACTGCTACACTCGGACAGACCCGAATAGCCTTGTACTGCACAAACAGCATAGGCCCCCCCACTTTTCCATAGTCGAACAGCAAAGAAGCTACTATTGACCCATAACCAGTGGTTGAAGTGTACAAAAAGAAGCCCATCCAGACAATTAAACCAGTTAGTGAGTAGTTCCACCCAAATAATGAATCCACTTCAGTAACCATATTCAACACTCATTCAGATAACATTTGTCTGTTGAAACTGAGTTAGTTAAACACTCATTCAGTGTAGAAACACATTCAAGACACAGTTGTAGCCAATTTTCCTTTAAGGAGTATGTGCATGGACCACACTTCCCAGGATAAGCAAACTCTCCAAAATTGGACAGGCTTATTGGCGATGGCATCACCAGAGTAGAGAATGTTATGAAACAGTTGCGTTTTGGATATAAAGGGATCTTTTATGGTAACTGGGTAGAGGTTATGGCTGGCTTGTGAAAAGGTACAGAGTGGAACAGCGCCAACTCTGGTGTCCTGCTTGTCCCGAGCTGCTTCCTGTTTCACCTTCTTTTCGGGGTGTCTCGTTCATAATGGGTGACAGGGCGCCAGCCTGCCACCTATTATAAATGAGCCAAACAAAGTCAGACCAGTGAAAAAACTCCTGCCTCCCTAAAGCATGCAGATGAGGGAGTGCACCAAGGTTAACAGTGTTGTGCAGATACAAGGCTTCCCCTTTCGTGAAGTAACCTAGGTGTGCATTGCCAAAGAGGCAAGCAGGTCTGGGTTGGTTTGCTTTTCCAGTTTGGTATGTCCCACTGGCCAGACAGGCTGGTGTTCTGTACCCTGTACACCCGCCTAGGTGGTGCTCCTGTGCCTCCCTCTGAGTTAATTGGCCCTACTGCTCTGCCTCGCACCCCAGAAACCAGGAATGAGAGAGAGGTATTTGATTGACACCTTTCCCTGCTTCCTTCCTGAAGGATGTGTAGGATGGCCTATCGGAGCAGCAGTGTAGTGAGGAGTAAGCATTTTTTGAACTTTCAAAAGAAAGTATTTATATATGCAAGCATGCATGTATGTGATTGTGTGTTTGTGATTGTGTGCGCGTGTGCGTGCCTGCGAGTGTAGTATATAAATGAGTGAGGGTGTTTGCTGGCCGGGTGAGGTGGGCCTGGTGAACTTGAACAAAGACAACATGATGATTCTTATTACATGTAAGGGGGCATTTGTGTAGCCTGAAAAAAACGTACTTTTATACTACAGCATGGCATTTTATTCAGGTGTTAAGAACAAAACCACCATGATTAGTATTCTTACATATGGGGGAGGCATTTGAGTAGCCATCAAAAACTTATTTTTATTCTATGGTATGACATGTATACTGTTGTTAAGAGAAAAGCCAACATGATGAGTATTCGTACATATGGGGGAGGCATTTGTGTAAACAGAAAATACATGTTTACTTACTGTGGCAAAGCATTTTACACTGGCAGTCCAGACAGGATTTCCTACTGTTACATGGCTTTTAAAAACTTTTTTCTGATATCAATGGTAAAGTGAACATGATAAGTGGTCTCACCTTGCCACACTGGCATGCTTTGGTGCAGTCAATCTGGACAGTTTTAAACATGGCATGGTATTTTGCTTTACTTGCATCGAGGGCAAAGCTGTAAGACCACATGATGAGTGGTTTTACAAGGTCATACTGACAAACATTGGGGCAGCCAGCCCGGGCATCATTTCATACTGTAGCAGGGCAATTGTTAATATAATTAAGGGCAAAGCCAATAGGAACATGGGAATGATCACATGTATTGGCAGAGCCAGTGTGGATGTGGTTTCTTAAGGTTTTATTACTGGCATTATGGGCAAAGTAATCATGCATGCGTGCGAATACTGGCATCTATTGGTTCAACAAGCAAGGACATGTATGGGCCAGTATGAACAATTCCTTTTTTCACGTCTTACCCTAAAAACGTTAGTAAAGGCCAAGGCTTTTAATGCAATTGTTTAAAGAAATTGTGCTGTAAACTACACCAATTTAAACTATTATTTGAAAAAAAATGTTCTTTGTGGGAGAACCCCTTGCCCCACCTCCTGAGCTCCACTTGTTTGGTTTGGGCTCTCTCGCTATGCTCTGTCTCTCCTGCATATTAAAGTCACATGCGTACGCTCCCCCACCCCCCACATTAAAAATAAAATCACCAGCTGTCAGTGATTCTTTTCTCTGCTTGGATCATTAATTCCCCAGTCAGAACAGTGGCTTTCAACAATGTGTACATGAGTCTTAATTTGCACTGTGGGTGACCCTATCATAGGTAGAGTGCACGTTACACAGTGTGGAAAGTCAGAAGGAGGAGGCAGACCCATTTTTGTCATGTTTCACTTTATTTAAATAATAAGAACAAATGCCTTACTATTGCTAACATTTGAGGTTCCCTACCTAACCAAACTAACTAAAGTGGTTGTCGTCTGTAGTGAAGTCCAAAGGTAAAAAGTCTGTCCTCCAATCAACTCTAAGCTATTCTGTCCCTACCACTATGTATAAAAAACAAAAAGGCCAGGAGATGGGCTCCCTTCTCTTGGGAAGGCTTCTTTACCTTCTGAACAACAGAAATCTAAGAGAATGACTCCCTTCTCCCGGATGTTCTTCCTTGGTTTTAATATTTAATTCTCAGATATTGTTGAGCTATATCTTCAAGTATATTATGTAGTTTCTGATGGGGACTTTTTCGAGTCTCACTTTCCCCTGCTTGCTTCCTGTTAGGCCTTTCCTCTTCAGCCTTGTGTATTTTAGGAATGCTGGGCAAAATTCTCTCTTCAGTGTCGCTGAAAGACATTCTTTTGCTTGTTCTGTGAGAAGCCAAAGGGTGTCTCACCCGCTAGTCCTCAGGGACTTGTCATCCAGGTGGCCTGGACACGGCCATCACTATTGGTTTCAGTTCCTGAGGGTGAACCAGTGCGGCAGGTTCACCTGGGTGAGGGGTCTTCAGAGAGTGGGGTTGAGGTAGCCGATGGTGAGATGCAAAATTCCGCCCTTTTTTGTTCATCTACCCCATCCTATTTTTTAGGATACTCTGAGATACCGACTCTCCCCACCCCCTTTTTACACAAACACTGGGCTGAGGAAGAGGGTGACTGAGGGTAACCAAACTAACTCTCTCACATCGTACTGAGCATGTCGCGTTAATCGGGTCAGGCAAAGTTAGACACTTTACACTAAGTGCATACCCTTGATACCAGTTAGCTCTCCTCACATGAATAAAAGGCAATACTCAAAGACACACTCTGGGCAAGGCAGAACATGAGTACGAGCAGAACTTCCGGGATGAAGGCACACCTGCTGGAGCAGAACAACGGACGAAGGAACGAGAGCAGCAGGTCGAAAACCACAAGGCTTCCCCACTGGGGGCTTTGCCTCCAACAGACCGCAAAAGACATGTTGAGACGGCCAGATCCCACAAATGAAGATTGCATTGGGTTTCAAGGACGCAAGTGACCCTCCCGGGTTAACAGCTACTAACCTTGACTCATACATTGGAAATCAAAAAGCAAGAAGGAAGTGCACACAACCAGTGAGTTGACAAGCGACCTGAGAGATGGGTGTGTGTTAAAGTGAATGAAATAGCAACATTTTATCACAATTGAAGTCTGGAGGAGATGCAAAGTAACGCAGACCTGAGGATGAACTTTAACGTGAAATGCAGTTGTGAGATCAGCGATACTCAGCAACAGAGTGGTCCGGTGAAAGGAAGGAGCCCATTCAAAAGTCTCTGTGAAGGGTACATTGAAGCTAAAGGTGAACAAACAACCATATTAAATGAATTCCTAGAGAAGGGAAGAATGAAAGTACAACAGTGAACATTGAGTCGAAGTGGTCCTGCAGTGGTCTGTAAAGATAGCCATGCACATTCGAAAGACTTCGACATCCGAAAGTGGTCCGAGCCCGACTGAGGGAGACCCGAAGAATAATAAGCTTGGGGAAGGAAGCATCCTTTCAAATTTGTGTTGAACTTTATCATGAGAGGTCTGAGACCGACAGAGGGGGACTTGCGAGAACTGTGTGGTGAAAAGGTCTGAGGGGGATCTTATTTAAATTTTGATTGAAACATTATTTTTGAAGTGAGAGAAAGAAGTTTTAATGTGGAAGGCCAGGCGGGCCTCGATCCACAGTTTTTAACTGTGTATTGTATTTTGTTGGAAACCGAGCCAGGGTGTGTCATCCTGCCTACAAGGATCGCCTTACCCCGTGAGGCCTAACGTTCAGAGGAGAGCTGATTCAGCCATATTATCATTTGAACATTGATTTTTCCTTTTGCATTTATTTCCACTTTTTCACACTTCTTGTACAAGTGATAGGGCAGCATTAGGTTTTTGTTAGCATAGGCCATTTTGATTTGACAGACTCCAGTACGACTGTTTTGTTTATCGTTTGATGGTCGACACTACTCCCATCTTAGTTATAGGGAAAAATAGGAGTTTCTCCAACCCCAACATTTTCAATAAAGGTTTTACAAATTGTATCCATTGTGTCAGTGTCAGTATCAATACTTGTGATACCATGCCTTCCCATCAGTTCCAACTGGGAGAACTAATCCCTCTTTGTATTCTCCTTACTCTTAATGTTACTCTATTTCTTCAACTCTTTGTGTCTCAGACAATGAGTATCATATACTTCCTCTTCACACTCACTGTGTTCTATTGGGCCTTTCTTATTCTCAAGACCCTCACTGGGACAAGTAGACTGAGCCCCGGAGCATCTGTTACTTTTCTGAACTTCAGCCGGACTACTGGTCTGAGTAGGCTGAGTCCCAGAGAATTCGATACTCCTCTTAACTTCATTCTGACTACTGGGATGAGTAGGTTGGGTCGCAGAGTATTTGTTACTCTTTTTAAATTCAGGCCAAGTACGGTAACGAGTATGATGAAAGCACTCTCGGTTGTGGTATTGCTTCTGGGACTCCTGTCATCCCAGTTACCTTATTTCACAGGGGATGGCATTGCTGTTATGTTATGTTATGTCAATTTCTTAAGCACACAGTCGCCCGCGGCTATGGAAAAGGCACGGCCACCTATCCTTGTGCAAAGGAACCTAAGTACAATAAGGAGATCTGCAGTAGAAGAGCACAAAGAGCGCCCAGGTTGATAGTGGGAACATTTTGCTTGAAGGAACTCTGTACCCTGGGAATGGAGAGCATGGCGAACTATGCACAGGGCCTTAAATCTGATGCGCTTGCTAACTGGTAGCCAGTGGAGAGAGTATAGCACTGGGTAATGTGAACTCCATAAGGGGTGCCAGTTGCCATCTGGGCTGCCAAATTTTGTAGACGCTGCAACCGCCGTACAAGACTGATGGGTTGGGCCAAGTACAGTGAGTTGCAGTAGTCTAGGCGAGATAGAACCAAAGCTGTGACCACCGGAGGGAAGCAAGGTTCAGGGATCAAAGGTAGAACCTTCTTCAGGACCTTAAGTTGGTAGTGGCCTACTTAACCTGGCAGACGGCTACGACTTGGTTCCTCATCGACAACGAGGCAGAAAGGATAACCCCTAGATTTTTTACCTTCCCAACCGGGCTAGGAAGAGAACCAAGAGTTGAAGGCCAAAAAGCGGAAACCCAGAGTGAAGGATCAGGGGGACACCTAAGCACCAGGACCTCTGTCTTGTCTCGGTTCAGTTTGAGCCAGTGGGTATCAAGCAACACTGAAGGCACGATGACTCCTCAGCTTGATCACGGTCGATCCGGATCAAAATGTGTGTGTCATCGGCGTAGGAGTAGCAGTTGAGGCTGTGGGAGCAGATGAGACACACCAAGGCCCAAATGTAGATATTAAATAAGATCGGAGACAAAGACGAGCCCTGTGGGACACCACAAGTGAGGAAACAAGGGGGGGAGGGTGGAATGGAGTTGGTCTGTGTGTGATACACCAGGAATGAGGTGAACCAGGCTAGCACCTGACCAGATATGCCTATCTGGGCAAGGCTAGATAACAGGATGGGGTGGTCAACAGTGTTAAATGCCGCTGATAGGTCTAATAAAATCAGGGCCCCAACCCCACCTGAATCCACTAGTCTGAACATGTCATCCTGGACGGATACTAGCACACCAAAACGGCACAGAAACATCCCTAATAGATCTCAAAGCCCAAAATGATGAACTAAATGATAAAGGAAGCACAGCTATGTTACTCCTCCTTGATCTCTCGGCTGCCTTTGACTTGGTGGACCACGCTGTCCTATGCAAGCACCTAGCATCGGCAGCCCACTTTTCAAGTGACGCTATAGCTTGGGTCCAATCTTTTCTTGATAACAGAAGCATGAGAGTCTTCTCCCAGGCTGCCTCTGCTCACCCAGTTGTTACAACATGTGGTGTTCCCCAAGGCTCTTGTGTCTCACCCACTATGTATAATATCTTCACTAAGCTTCTATTTGATAAATTGGACAGGCTGGGTATCATCTACACAAATTATGCAGACGATACCCAGATCCTCATCCCCCTTACGGGCAATTTCACATCAGATACAGCCTTAGTGAACGAAATCTATACCCTCATTCAGGCATGGATGGCAACCCATGGCCTATGCCTGAGTGACGATAAAACGGTGGCCAACTATAAGGCCTTCAACATGGACGGCAATATAATCACATTTGCCAAAGAATTGAAGAGTCAAGGCTTTTACTTGGACTCAACTCGCTCTCTAAAAAATCAAGTAAACTCCTCCAAGGCCTTTACTGGCACACTCATTAAAGCATGCAGACCCTTCCTTTGTCCAGCTAGTTGCATCATTCTAGCCAATGCCCTCATCCTCTCCAAACTGGACTACTGCAATGCACTTTATGCAGGAGCTAACAAATACATCACAAATAAACTACAGATGCTCCAAAATAACGCACTTAGAACAGCCCTAAACCTCCCTGCCAGAGATCACATTTCCAACGCCAGGAGTAACCACAATTGGCTAAAAAGCAACGACCGGATCCTCCTTAAAATGGTCATCCTAACATACAAATGCCTAACTAACGCAGCTCCACCATATCTGAAGGAAAGAATAACTAGAAAATCCACTACACGTCCAACCGAACAGTCAATTCCTACTGCCTCCAAATACCCAAATTCCGCCTACAAAATACATGGGGTAATAGCTTCCCAGTTAGAGCAGCCCAGCACTGGAATGCCTTACCAGTCGAATTAAGAAGAGACCAATCCTACAACAGTTTCAGGTGCAACACCCGTAGCTGGCTACGGCACAAAGACCAATAACATCTTAGCTACCTGTGTTCCCTCCTCCCTCTCTGCGGTAACTTGCCACCCACAATTTGCACCTAGGCATATGCACATATCGGTATCTATGCTAACTATGCTTACTTGTAAATATGTAAACTTACATCTATACTCACCTATATATACTTATCTATGCATTGTATATATTTCGCTATGCCCTGTAACCAAGCTATAAGTAACCTGTTAATACCCTGCAACTATGTTAATTGTAAACTAACCTGCACCTGAACTTATTAATCGTAACTAAGCTATAAGTAATCTTGATATATTGCGCGCCCAGCTACCTAAAGGTTTTAGGGTGCCCTAAAAATAAATAAACAAACAAACAAACAAACAAACAAACACTCTCAGTACCTCTAACAGGTATAAAGCCAGCCTGTCCAGAATTGAAAAGAAGAAAGCAAGGGTGTAACCAATGATTCAAGTAACTTGGACAGGTAGGGCAGCAAAGAAATAGGATGAAAGTTGGCTAAAACGGTAGGGTCCAATGAAAGCTTCTTAAGAAGCGGAATGAACCTAGTGGATTTCAGCTCGGGTGGAACAATCCCTGATTGGCAAGAGTCATTTATAGCCATACTTAAAGCTTCAAGAAGGTCTGGTGCAATCTTTTTCATAATCTCCACTGGAATTAGACAGAGATTTGATCTTTTTAGTAGCTGTTATTACTAAAGAGGGGGAAGGTGGACCATTTGACATTTTCTCGAAAGATCTAGCAATGGGGATCTTACTAGTATTGTCAGCAGGTGCAGCTAGTGATTTGGCAGTATTAGTCTGGATACTATCGATTTTAGTGAGAAAGAAGTGGGAGAGACCATCGCATAATTCTTGAGTTGGCTTAACCCTAGAAGTGAGAGAGTCTGTGGATGACAATGATTTAACAATGGAGAATAACGTTTTTGGCTGACACAAGGCCGTTATGATTTTACTGGAGAAGTAGTTTGCTTTGACGGTTTTAATATCTGCCAAATAAGTAGAGAGGCAGGATTTATATGATTCTCTGAGAAGGGGATGGTAGGATTTATGCCACTTATGTTCAGTTTGCCTTACCTTCAGACAAGCTGCTTTAAGCTGATCAGAGAACCATGGCTGCGAGGGCAGCCTACGACATTGTATCAATTGTATCGCCGGGCATCCTCTCAGTAGCGGTTCTTCACACAACGTCCAGACGACTTGCTTTCTGGTTCTGTAGGCGTTATGCTTATTCCCGCATCTCTGCGACTTCCAGGCTTCAACGGTCTCAGCATAGTTGTCAGACACACTAGTCCACCCCTCCAGGTTCACACCACAGCTCTTGCCTACTTCTTGTTCATGGGGTTTCCTTTCACTCTGCTCGTCAACCTCAGGCTCCTTTCAGGTCTCTAGCCAGCAGCACCTTCTTCCTACCTCCCGACGGAGGCTTATGTGGTCTCGCAGGCCTTCCACAATTTGACTGGTTTGACGCTCCTGGGCTTCTTTCCTGTCTGATGCTAAGAGGAGTCCTTCCACAGTTTTCATTACAGTTTGCTGGATCCTCACCTGCGGAGAGTCGTAGTCCCTCCTCTCTGTCTGATGAATGTTCTGCATCCTCAGTTCACTCTTCTACGTCACAGTATTGGGAATAATCATTGTAACTCTTCCACCACTCCTCTTCTTCATAGTACTTGTGATGGATTCTTTTTCAAGAGGAAATTTTAATTCTGTATGACAACAACATACAGAGGGCTGACTTGGTGGTCTTGACGTGTTAGAGAAAGGGGCTTTCAGGAGTTCCTCTATGGAATGGGAGCCCATGGCCTTCAGGGGGGAGTTTCTCCCTGTGAGGTCCCACTTCCCACTTACCATCACCATTAGGGGGATTATTACGTAGAAGGCTCATCTCTCTAGCTTCGCAAGGAAAGGTCCCCCTGCCCCCAGGGAGAAGTGACAGAATCACACAATTCATCAAAACAGGCACATGCCCAAGAGATAAAATATGTACGTGTCTTGATCGGTGCAGGTGGGTACTGAGAGTGCAGTGTTCTGCCTGATACATTTGTTTCTAGAAGAGGATGGGCACAGGTAGCTCATCCATAATGGGTGATGGAGCACCAACCTACCCAAAGCCTTTCACATCATGGACAAGCTGCGCCAGCCCAGTGTAATCACTGAATGTTGCTCCTGGGCTAGCTTAAACGGTCCCACAGAAACATGGTTAAAAACATTAATATGTGGTTGAATTAGGGGGTGAATGCTGTTTGAATGCATGAGTATGTGTCTGAATGAGCAAGTGAATATTTAGTTGGCATCTATGATAAAGCAAGCATGATAAGTGTTATTACATGATTAGACTGCCATTTTGGTGCAACCAGTCTTGGTATAATGTCTCACTGTGGCATAGCAGTTTTTACTGGGAATCTCTGATGAAACAAACATGATAAGTTTTGTAATGTGTCTGAACTGGCCTGCATTTGAACAGCCAGTTTGAACATGTTTTCTTTTTGTGGCAGTGCATTTTGAATGAAAAAAAACAATAGTACAATGTTCTTATGTGCAAATACTGGCATATATTGGCAGAGCCAGTTTAGACATGTTTTCCTATGGTATCCTTATTGTCATTATGCGCAAAGCAAACGTGAATATATTCCTATATTTAAATACTGGCATACATAGTTGCAGCCATCATGGAAACGCATTGGCACAACCACCATGAACATGTATTTTTTATATTGGCATATATTGTGGGGAAAGGCATCATGAAAATGTATTGCATCCTGTGCACTGTTGGTGACTTGAATCTAATGAATGTTTTTCACGAATTACCCCACACATCCTATTGCAAATTGTCTGGCTTTTTACCCAATGTTTAACAGTAAGTACTTTAATGCCTCATTTTAACCTATCATTCAAAAAATGTCTTGGGAAAGAATCCCCCCACACCTTCATTGCATGGTCGCTCTTGCAGATTTGTCACAAATATTTACACCCCACCAACAAAAAAAAGAAACTCATAGCAGCCGCCACCTGTTCTGAAAGTTAATCGTTACGTAATTCCATAATGTGGTACTGTATCATATTAGGACCAGCATGACTGGGAAAACTGTAACATATCAGTGTTGTTCAAAAGTGAAGCAAATCATTGTAACATGCTTCTTTCCTCTATAAGGGCTTCTTTTTGGCTTTATTTTATTGTGAAAATTAGTACATCTGTCTGTTAAGCATTTCCCCGTGGATCAGGAGTTTGGAAAGGCTGTACCAGAGGGGGTTAGATTTTTTCACCGTTCCCACAGAGTCTTTCTTTAAATAGAAGCACAAAAATATTAAGAGTTTGAGCAAGATAAACAACAACAATGTAACTTGTGCAGGACAATTTGATTCTAATGCGCTTGCGATTAGTATGCTATAAAGGCGATTGTGTAATTAAAAATTAATTAGGCTTGCTGATGAGTCACATCTTAGACAACTAGATACATTCAAATTGGCCCAATATTCTGAAATACAGTGACATCATACAATACAAACAATGCTAAAAATAACATCCACACATCTGAAGCTCGCTAAATAATACATGTACTTCGAAAAAAGAAAAATTGGAGTGGCCGACATTGCATACATTATTTCATAAAGGAACCAGTTTGTCTGGCGCAATTGGTTTTAAAAGAGATACTTTGTTAAATGTTCATCTTGTGTACATGTAAAGGTAAGTTATATATATTAAAGGGGCTGCGGTTGCGACCCTGTAGTTATGGTTAAGTGGCTCAACTTATAGAAAGAGCACATTTTGGGTGGCTTATAAACTCACCTCCCCTGGACCAATCCTCACCACACTTTGTAGAATAGGTATACGGCCCACTCTGAAGGGTTCTGTGGAGTTTGGTGTGGTTTCACCCAGGCGGCAGGCAGGCGGGGGGCAAAGTTTTAGTGGGTCCCAAAACGTGTGGAAATCCTTATAGGATCAACTGAAATAAATGTTGCACAACAGCCCAAACCGCTGGAGGGATTTTCACGAAATTTGTGGCAGGAGCGATGGGTTGGTCCCAAAAGCGTGCTTTTGTAGATTAAGGTTTTCAATAGTGGAACCTAACCATAACGTCCCTTCAACCAAGTTTTTTCACTGAATGTATATATAGGAAAGGAAAGTACTTTTAGAAGATACAATAAGGTTAACGTCTAGATATATATTACATTTTGAATTTACTTTCATATTCTGAATGGCAGTGAACAGAACAAGTGACCTAGATGTGGGATGTCATCAGTGATGTCATCAATGACATTTGTGATGTCATCTTTGATGTCCTGAGTGTTAGTGTTAGTATTAGCAGTGCACAGTGGTGGCACAAGTTATGGTTGCTTAGCTTACCATAATTGGTGAATTTCTGGGGTGGTTTCAGTTTTACTTGTAACCATAACGACCCTTTTATCAAAGTTTTTTCATGGAATTTCATGGGTTTTAACCAGTGCGGCCTTATTTGCTACAGCCTTTTAATATCATACTTGTCCCCAATATAGCAGCATTTTCGGGCAATCTAGACCGTTTCAAATTAAAACTGTGCCATTCCCCACCTCCAAGCAACATTTTCAAAACTTCCACTTTTTACAAATTATTGCACCGTTTTTCTTCGCTGACGTTCGCGAACGTCCGACATCAGCGCAAACTGTCCGAACAGTGTCACGTGACCTCGCGCACAACGTAATGACATGTTTGCGAACGGGTCAATGTTTCGCAGACGTGTTTCTGTGCTGCGTGAACAGTTCAAAACTGCATTTTCAGCTTATCTAGCAAGTTTCATGCTGAAAATGTACCCTATCATAGCTCCTAGAACTTTTCTTACTGATTTTCCATCTGTAATCTAGGAGAACACATGCTTGGAAGAATATTAGCACAACTGTAATCTAACTTTAAAAATGGTCATTCCTCCTCACCACAACCAAAACAAGCTGGAGGGCCTGGACAACGAAAAAAAAGTGCTATGATGTAGGCAGGCTTTCCATGTCTGCTGCATGTCTTGTTGAATGTCAATTCCAAAGTCCTGGACTGAAATATCATTTGAACCCGGGGAAAGGCGTTCAGTCAATCAGGTGTCTGGAACAGCGGGCGAGATTACACAATCACCGCCCGCTGTCCCAGCCACCCGAGGCCCTTCTCCGTGTGGCTTTTTTTTTTCTTCTAACGTAGGGAGGCAACAGGGAGGTACTCCCTGTTGCCTCCCCATGTTTGAAAAACCCAATTCCCCTTCTCCCCCACCCCCAACTTACCTGTAGGAGGAGCATCGGGGACCGGTGCACAATGGTCCAGCCCCGAAGATCTTCTCGTCTGGCTGCCATCAAAATAGAAAAGGTACTGGGTCCCTTTTTGAATGACGGAGGCCATTGTTAAACATGTTTTCAATGGCTGCAATTTTTTTAAACATTTTTTGTCTTTCCAACAGGAGATGTGATCGCGCTGAGCACCTCATGCATCATAATAAAAAGAGATGAAAATGATCTGCACTCCGGGAAATCAAATAAATTTCACGCCCTGCCGCCAGGGTGGACATGTAGTTTAATGGCCCCCAGCCCTGTTAAACGCCATGTCATCCCCGGCTGTGGGGCGTGAACAATATATTTTTCTGGCTTGGCCTGATCTGGAAAATATAATTTTACTGTTACTGCTCACGCTTTGTATAATGATTTCTATGATGGTATTCTCTCTTTTCTTTTCTTTTTACTATAATCTTCACTAAATCAACATGACTCCTTTTTGTTAATTTTTCCTACTACCAAGAAATCCGTTCAGTGCTCTTTGAACTAAGGATAACAAACATGCCTCATAGAAAGAGAAAATGCACTTACTGTTCTGTGCTGACCATGCACCAATGGGCTGTAGAGAAGGAGCTAAGTACCCCCACCTCAACCACCTAGCTCATATTGTCAATATGTTGGGTACCAGAGTGTGAAACTCTAGCAATACCAGGGGAAGTGCCCATACCCAAGAGTATTCTGGAGGCAAGGTTCCTCTCGGGAAAACCATACCTGCATCCAAGATGGTATGATGGCTATTTGAATGAAAACCCAGAAGGAAAAGGATGAATGCATAAGAGAGCAGATTGGTGATGTCATGCGAGAGTTGAGCTGACGTAAATAGAGGAGATGCAGAGACAAGAGAATGCGGATATTCTATAAGGCATCAAGAAAGTATTAAAGATAAGCAACATCTGTGGCTCAAGATGAATAGGCTTATGCTGAAGAAGCAATGAAATGATTAAAGTCAATTTTCACATGTACAGATGCAAAGTAACGCAGCAGACAAAGTTTTCATGAGGCTAGCTTTATAGTAAAATAGATTGCGGCAAGCGCCAATATGTATATATGTGTATAAAGAACGAGTCAGGAATGGAGTCTTCCACCACGCTTTATAGCAGAGCCGGACCAAAAGAAGGAAACGTGCTTTTCCAAATGTGTCGCAGTTAGAAAACAAATGAACTATAGGCGAATTTCAGAAAGGCGAGGTTGAACGAGCCAAGAAGCCAAGGTGGTATTCGGCTGGAAGGCACAGGAATTAGTTGCAATCTGTAAATTAATGAACCACCTGGTCTGAAGGCGTGAATAATAACAAAGAAGATGTCAGTGGCTCATTGGAAAATAGTCTTTTTAATACACCTTAGCTCGATTTTGTGGTAATCAGTCACGTGGAAGGAGGAAGTTGGATGAGCATGAGTGTCACACCTATGCACAAGAAATGAGTGTATCTCTACTCCCCTGTATTCTGCAGGAACAGAGAACATGTTCAAGGACAGGTTCAAAAGGCCTAATTGACAGAAGACCACTGAGGTGATGATGGATGATGTTCTAATTGGTGAGAAGCTATGGTCATGACCAGCTCGCCAAGCACCTGGCTGTCTGGCCTGCGTGCTGCTAGCTTGGGTGCAGGAGGGCTGATGGAGGTTAGAAATCAGCCAATGATAGAGGGTTGCATGATTAAGATCCCTATAGTTAAGTAACCAATGGGACGTTGTGTATTTAGTGACGTTCGTAGTGACCTGTAAGAGGGAAGGGCTTAGCTGCCCCACCTGATGTTAAGAAATCTATCACCTCTTTCATGCTCATTAGACTATTATGGAACATATACAAAGATTTTCCTTTAGACCCAATCACACTTGTTAGTAGGTTTTGTAGTTTGCAACATAGAAAGACGTTAGTAATATGCAGGTTGTACATCACCTATCACAAGTTTTTAGTATAAGAGTGCTTTTTCGTGAAATTCATTGAGATCTTGCTATGATACATCCAATGACATTCGTTGTACACCCTGATTTAGATAATTGATATTAAAACAGTTATCTTTTTGCCTACTTTCTGAGTCATTTTGATTATTGATGTTTTGTGTAATCTCTGCATCCATATTCATCTCAGACTATTGCTACAGAGTCTTAAAGGGCTGCAAGTACTCCAGTTCATGTGGTAGCAGAGAGAGGATGGTTAAAAGTCTATCGAGAAAAGTAAGCTTTGAAGTTCCGAGCAATTTATGAAGGTTGACTTGAGAAGTGGAGCGTCAAGCAACAAACCCTGTGAGACGAGGAGCGTCACAGTGTTAGACATGCAGTTTCCTGAGTTTTGAAAAATGTCAGCAGGATCTATTCTCTTGAGCCCTATTACGGGTGACGTAGGAGACAGACTTGTTTTAAAGAACAGTTTAAAGAGGGAAGATCACACTCAACCAGAGTATTTTTTAGGGGAGAAGAGGTTGAGTCTTGAAATATAGACTGATATATGTGACCGTCCAGTATGACCGTTTGTTTGTTTGTTTTATGTGATTGTGTAATGGTGACACAAAAATAGAGGAAATGGTAAATGTGGAAAGGAAAGACGAGAGTTAAAAAAGTTGATTATTTATTTATTAGAATTTAATTGATGGTGTTTAGTGAAAAAGGATTAAAATAGGATTAACGTGATATAAAGGGTTTGGAGCCTGCGATGATTGGTGCAAGCTCATTTTGTATTATTTTTCTGAAAACATATCTGTTTGAATAACATTGCAAAGAGTAACGGGTGAGTATTGACCGTCAAGTCTGACGAGTCAACAATGGAGGATATTACACTGCTTACGCACTTATGTAAACAGCTTCCGAAGCATGCACCCAAGCGTAGACAGTATCATGCGGAGTGGGTTAAGGGCACGGCACATAAAATATTTATGCCATGGCCACAAGGGGGTTCATTATCGAAAGCGGTTTTGCAGCATATGATGACATATTTGCATGCTGCGTATACGGGAAAAAAGTTAGCCAAACGACTAGCGAGCTTAGCGCTCTGGAAAATGTACCAGGAGGAGAGAGAAAAGCTGCCTCCTATAGATTGGATACTTAATGTATGCACAGAGGAGGGTGACAAGCCTTCTGCTCCACCCGCCGCACCCAAAGCAGATGGTGATAGTAAGAAAGATGAAGGACTGTACCCACTAAGGGAGCTCAAGGCAGCAGCGAGGTACAGTAACCCAGCATATGAGTCACCTGCACAAAGCAATGATGAGGGTATGGTGAATAATACTTAGAGAAATGTAATCTCTAAGGTCCCGAGGGACAAGGAGAGATGCGATAAGAAAAGATGTGATCAACCAAGTACATCCTTAGATATAGGACGAGAGATAAAAAGATGGAAAGGGGAAAAGGATAAGGCTGATGAGGTAGCGCTTTTACAGAATGAATGGATGGGAGGTCAGATTTTGCTCAAACTCCATGTAAGAGCATCAATGACTTAAGGCAAAGAGAAGATCATGATAAGCAAGAAATAGAGAAAGAGAAGGGCAACTGATAGAGGAAAGGGTAAAAAGAAAGGATAGACAGAGACGGGAACAAGATGCGCAACAACGAGAAAGGGAAAAGGCGGAAGAACAGAGGAAACATGGCAACAGACAGAGGGTAATTACGGAGCAAGAAAAGATGGAAAGAAAAAGAGAAGATCAAGAGGAACAAAGATAAAGGGAGAAATGGATACAAAGGCGAAGAGATGAGGAGATACGAAGGGCGAATGAGAGAACAGAACTGAGAAGAAAAGAGGAGGCAAAAGCAAGAGAGGAAACAAGGAAGCATAGAGAAATTGATGATGACATAGAACGAAAGATAAGGCAGCAAGCACATGACATTGATCTCCTAGAAAAGGAAGTAATGGATCCTGAATCAGTTGTATCATGGGAAGATTTAGAAGAGTTTTTCCCCACACAAGAGCCACTACCAGGTCTGTCTGGAGTAAATCTAGACGATGAGTTTGACTCTAGGATTCTTGTGGACGCAATGGATAAAGTCTATCATGAGATGAGGGGGAAGAAAGATTTAAAAGGGAAGGGCAAGAACAACTGACTTGGGAGTATGCAGCTGTACAATAAAGAGGGAGGCTCATGTAGTTTTCAGCATAAAGAGTTGTCTTTAGACAGACTGACTCTGGATAAAGACGAAGAGGAAAGATGTTACATGAGTTGCTGACAGGAGATGTCAGATGAAGATGCGGAAGTCATCCGTTGGGGAAAGAAAGGTAACGCAGGCAGGTCTGAAGGATGTTTTCTATGGATAAGGAAATTAGATGGTCAGATCCAGGCCTCCCTATCTCTTGGGCATCAAGGTCCTTGAGAGAGGTGATTTGCCACCATATGTGAGCAGGTTGCGATAGTTGCCAGGAAGAAGGAAATGCAGAACCACTGTCCCTGAATTGGAAAGATTAACTGAGAGGGACGAATGCGAGTTGGCAATTTCTCAGTTTCCCTTAGTAGAAAAGGCTGCGCCCAGGCTGCAGAATATACCGTGGCCACAAATGGACAAGTATATTTTGAGATGCAAACTCCCGAGTTTAACTTCTGGTGTGGGGAAGTGGATACATGAATTAGAGAAAATGACTGGAGGAAACACGTTAGCTATAGGGGACATTAAGGGACTTCTGATTGCAATTCTTGGAGAAAGAGCTGATGATGGTTGTGTGAGAGCAGGGTATTCTGGCATTGCTACAGTTAACACTGCTCATGATGGAGCACTGTCCAATATCTGTAGGGCGTGTGGGATGTTTTTACCCATGCATCCAAACCCTACCATAAAACTGTGCATTACTGGCATTGAAAACATCATGATGGCCAGAACTCCCCAGAAAGTGCACAGGGAAATGTGAAGAATAGGCTGCCACCCATTTTTGCCTATGTTTGTGAGCACAGGAGGGCACTGCCTAAAACCACCATTGGGCTACACACACAGTAGCCTGAAACCATTGGGAATGACAATGCTGATTGCCAAAAGCAACCCAGAGCTGTTGGGAATTAATTTTCTTGATGTCAAAAATTTGCTAAAATCATGGCTCACAAGACCACTCTAAAGATTCAACCTTCTTGTGGGGTGTTCCACATCACCACTCTACTGTAAGGATTCCCATCAAAACAATGTTAAGCAAGGATCATATACTATCAAGTAAAATCCCCTTTTTGAAATGGAGTTAATTCAAGACAACTCCTAAAAACATGGGTGCAGTACCGGCATTGGACACAAACTGGCGCTAGCGTTCTAAACTCTGACAGGAGAACTGTACTTCAAGAGTTGCAAAAGGATCCTGAGCCAGCTGGAAACTTCAAAGCCTTTTGGTTAATTCTTAAACACCTGCTGTTCCCAGAAGACAGGCTGATTCAATTAACAGTCCAAAAGGCTGGGAAACCTTCTCACCTCAGAACTCCACACAAGAAGGCAGGATATCACATGGCCCTGTTGATTGAGAGGGAGGGGTTTGTCCTCCAGTCTGCAGGACCCAACACAGTAGACTCTTTCCATTGAATAGGATATGCTGATTTAGGAGTTTACTGTCAACACACTGCTCTGGGAGATGCCAGCAAAGAAGGCCATGTGACCATCTGACTCACCGAGCTTCTGGGGGCGGACCTAAACACTGAAGTGAAGTGAATGGTAGGCAAATATATGTTTTATAAGAATACTGATAACTAATTGTAACCAGATGACAGAAATGTACAACTATGGGATCTTTAAAATGACACATTCACTCCCAGTTCAAGACTAGGCTGGTCGCTCTGTGATGTTCTGAGGCAAAACTCTGGTAATTATTAATACTACAAACACTGTATTTAGGCTAGAGACACGATAACTTAGATTAATGTGCTCAGGAAGAGGGTACAGGTCTGTGTAAAGATTTGATGAAAAACCAATGTTGCAAAAGCTACCAAAAACGAAAATAAGTTGCCATTTGTGAATGCAAGGTCTTAGAATCATCAGAGTTGGAACAGAGACTACCTTATGTGATATATGATATTTACATGTAATGTCAACGACGTGTGTATCTGGGAAACCTGTTAGTTATGAAAAAATTATTTTCTAAGTAAAAGCAAAGGGGCGTTTCTTCAATAGACTGTAAGACTCTGACTCACTCTGACTCACTGCTCCCTTCTCAAATCATGTCAAAGAGAAATCCTTGACCTATCAAATTGTGAGTGGGTTGGGCATGGAAAGTTAGCATCCACACCCATTTTCAAAAGAGATAAAAAGAGCCACTGGAAGCCAGACAGGGACATTCACTTCCCACTTCAAGCTGATTTCTTGCGGAGCACTTTGCCAGAAGACACCAGATCCAGCACTTAGACTTCAAATCCAGACAGAGACAAGAACTTAGAACTCAGACTCCAGAACTTAAAGCAAAGGCCTAACCCACAAGCTGAGTTGTCTTCAGCAGGCCTCAAAATCCTTTGCAAACTATTCAACCGATGGCCTGTGCGGTTTGCTGCTTGCTAAGAATCCTGTGTATCCAGAACCGTCAGATCCAATTCAAGAGACCCAGACCAGACCGCTGTGCAGTGCCGAGACCAGAACCAGAGATCCAGATCCGCTAGCAGACCCAGACCAGATCGCTGTGAACAGAACCAGTGCCTGATTGACCCGCCGAGCAGAGAGAACCGCAGCTAAACTTGTTGACCAGATCCGTGACAAGGCCATTCCTTTCAAATTTATAGTGTGAGTACCCAGCTAGAACCGTGAAAAACCAATCTCTTAGCTTAAAATCATCTGATTCAAAACATTTGAACCTGTCTCCAGAACTGCATCATAGGAATCGTGTGTCCCTTCTCCGATTTTAAACCTGTAAAGTGTCATTATGCCATTTTGAATCATTATTTCATTTCTGAAAAACTACCTTCACGAAATCGTCTGTATCTCTTGAACCGTTTGTGCTAGGAGCGAGTTTTAACTTTCATTTTAAAGCTAAGATTTACAACTAACCCACAACCGACTTTCTATTCATTATACTTTTTCAGTAATCACGCTGGACGCACTTGGAAAAAGTCCAGCGATTTGCGATTTGGCTCAAATTGCTTCACTTGTCAAAATAGCAGCTTCTTGCTTTCCTTTGCTGAAATTCGTTTGCAACCTGACAATCATTCATAGAGCATTGCTAAAGTGATCCTGAACTAATTTAAAGTAGCTATCACCCACCCTGAATCTCTTATAGGAAATTAAAATAATTTTTAGCATATTTTTCCCTTCTTTGCATACCATCTTTAAAGTACTTTGCCTGTGTTTAAAATCATCCCTGTTTCTCTAAGCTTGCTAGGAGGGAACTGAATTCGGATTGTACTGTGATTGTATTCCTGAAGACTGTGTGTGTTACTTCCATCTCCTTACATTGCATAGGGGGGGAGTGAATTGTCAGAGAAAAAGTAATCATATTATCTTTTGCTGAAATCATATCAAGTTTATCTCTGTACTGCCTTTTATTCATCTTTGCATCTCCTTGAAACCATAAAGCCTTCCCAGCTACCTTGTTCTTTCCATACCAACTCCTAAGTAATAAAATAAGTGTGCTAGTGTAAGATTATCCATTGTTGATCAACATCATATTCTTAAGTGTGATATCAAATATTAACTTATTATAAAAGTGTGATATATATATTGTTAATTTTCAATAAATCTTTTAATTTGCAAAACAAACCTACTTCTTGGCTCAGTGGGGTCAGGGGGATTCTAAGAGAGGGGCGTTATACAAGGGTTCATCATCCAGATTATAAATTGTCATACAAATATATAAATAAGGGCTTCCCTTGAGCAATCCCAGACAAGGCACTGACCTAGTGGGAATGCTTGATTGGAGTCATTAACAGGCGGCAGTCTGGAAAGTGTTTAGAGTATTATATCCAGACATGTACGATATGGGAGCTATAATGACAAAAAAGATGTAAGAAGGGGATGATCCTCATGTTTACATTCAGAATTTCCAAGAGGCATGGGCCTTGGAGACATGAGAAGCTTTGGGGAAATCAATCCTCGTGTTTTATCATATATTGTGCCAAAGGCTGCCAGAGGCAGTAAAGAAACAGCTCAAGAAGCTAGTGGGCACAGAGGCAAAACCATGGTCGGAAATACAGCTGATTTTTGCGCATTATTGTAGGCTTCTACAAGAGAAAACCCGAAAGAAGGACGATGCTAGAAAGGATGAAGAAACAAAATGAGTACAGAAAAATATGATCTAAGTATGCCAGGAAAGGAGCAATGTTGACTAGTGGGGACGAACCAAGTTCACAATAAGTAGCTAACATGCTGCAAATGAATGAACAAAGGCAGTTCGACCAAAGAAATAATGGATTTATTTCAAGAGGAAGTGGAGGAGTTCGAGGCAGAGGCTTCCTGAACAATCAAGGTGGGTTTCAAAATTTGCAGAATAATGATCAAAACATGCAGGAGGGGCAAGTTAGAAGACTTCCTCCTATATTGTGGACGTGTGGCATGTCAGGGCACCTTGCTCGCAGATGTAGAAGTCAGGGATACGTGCAAAATGGGCAGTTCTCAAGAGGGGGGACTTCAAACCCGCCTGCATATTCACAGCAGAATGGAGATGGGTTTGTTCAGGATCACACAGCGCAGCAACCAAAAGCGCTGAGAGTGCAACAAGACTTTCAAACACCGCAGACAGCAGTAAACCTGCCACAAGGGCAGTAGCAGCATTCACCCATGCAGATACAGCAGAGCACATATACAGGACAGTTAATGACTACTAGGATAGGGGGTGTCACTGTCAATGAAGGGAACCCTTTCACAGGTACAGGGATGAGACTATATCCACAGTAGGACAGCTGACTGGGAGACTTGATGTGTTCAGTACTATCATTGATGCCTAATCCTCAAGACGAACCCAGGATTGACCTCAATAAAGGGGGCAATTCTTTTTTGTTTTTAGTAGACAAGGGGGCAACACCCTCGTCTATACGAGAGGGGAAATTTTCCATGTCTGGAAATGCCATGAATACTGAAGGTTTCACAGGAGCTACAGGTAGAGGTCTGTTTATTGAAAACTCGCTGATCTCTATTGGAGAGCGTGACATGCCTGCACCTTTATTATATTCAAGGCAGACACCGGTCAATATTTTAGGTAGAGATTTAAGGACTAAGGTGAATATTACAATTTCATTTACTAATGAGGGGATAGTGTTTTTGACACCATGAATGCATTTCCTTTAGATATTGAAGTGGCTATAGTACGGGGAAAACTAGATATGCTCAATGTAGTTGATTATGACGGCAGACGATGGTATGCAGTAATTGCCATAGGAGAAGGTTACAGATTAACTGATGTCACTAATGAGGATATGTTTAGTGATCACCCGGCCAATGAGGAATTATTATTTGAGCTAGAACTTGATATTACTTCCTGGGTAAAAGCCATCAGATGAAAGGTCCCTCAGAAAAGGATGGTATTAAGGACATGTCCTGAGAATTTTGATGTAGACATGACAAAAGTGCCAAATTCATTATGGACCACAGGCCTGTATGATGTGGGCCTATTGAAAGGGGCTGGAGAAGTAAAAATTGCAACCAGGAGCAATTTTACCTCGAGCACAACAGTATCCTATATCTCGAGAGGTGATTAAAGGTATTTTTAAAACAATATCTGCCATGTTGGAACAAGGTATCTTTGTAATGTCAGAGTCACTGTGTAATACCGCAGTCTGTCCAATTAATAATCAAAAAGAGGGTCATGGCATTTTATTCAAGGTTTAAGACTGGTTTACCAGATTGTAGAGGCTGAATTCCCTCTAGTTCCTAATCCTGCCATGATTTTCTGTAATATCCCTCTTGAGGCACTGTATTTTACTGTGATTGACTTGAAAAATGCATTTTTCTCAATCCCACTGCCCACTGTATACAGATTCACAGGATTTAACATAATTTACGTTTAGGCAGACCAAACTGAAAAGTACTCGCTTGCCTCAGGGGTACTGTGAGTCTCCATCAATTTTCAATAGAGTCCTGCAGGTGGACTTGAGCAATATTGACTTAGAAAGGGTTGTATTGCAGTACGTAGATGACATATTGGTCTGTAGCCCCACAAAGGAAGGGTGTAGAAATGATTAAATTCAACTAATGATTATCCTTGCAGAAAAAGGATATGAAGTAGACAAGGAGAAATTACAGTACTGTCAGGAGGAAGTGCTGTATATAGGGCAGTTAAACTCACATGATGGAAAGAAGATTACTCCAGAAAGGGCTGAGGCTATTTTGAAAACAACAAAGCCACACACGATAAAGCACATGCAGAGATTTTTGGGAATGTGTAATTATGTCAGAACTTGGGTCTTTGATTACAGTACATACATGAGGCCCTTGTTGCAAGCTTTAAAGTAAGCACAAGTGAATGGGGACAGAATTATCTGGACTGAGGAAATAGAAGAAGGGTTTCATGAGTTGAAAAAGGCGATCTGCACAGCCCCAGTTTTAGGGATCCCCAACTATGCACAGGAATTCTTTTTATTCATGCATACAAATGGTACAGTGATGATAGCTGTGCTTACGCAGAGAACCACGTTGGTGTACTGGCTTATTACAGTGGAATTTTAGATCCAGTAATGAGGGGTCATTTTCCGAGCAAACAATCTTTGGCAGCCACCGCTTTCACCATTGAGAAGGTTTCCAGCATGGTAATGGGATGTTCTATGACGTTATTTGTTGAGCATGCATTGTTTGCTATTTTGGAGAAACCTAAAGGTACATTGATGTCTCAAAGGGCTTCGGCCTACGAGGTGGTCATGTCGAATCCAGCGATTAAAGCAGTTAGATGTAAGATCATGAATCCTGCCATGTTTGTAGCAAAACCACTGGCAGAAAGTGAACAGGCCCGTGATTGCTCAAATTATGAAGAATTCTATGATGAGCTTCGGAGGATAAAAGAGAATGCATTGGCTACTGCGGAGATTCTCTTTATTGACGGTTCTTCACGAATCGACCAGAATGATGGGCAAAGATATACAGGTGGCTCTGTGGTAAGGCACATGGTCAATGGAGAATTTGAAGTATTGGTAAGTGTACGACTACTGTCTCAGTTTTCAGCACAGGCTGCAGAATTATTGGTGCTGATTGTCACGCTCAAGAAAAATGCCGACCAAGAAGTAACGGTGTACAGTGACTCCGCCTATGTGACATTGACACTGCACGCAGGGTTAGCACATTGGAAAAGGAGGGCTACCTCCGAACATACAGCACTCCAGTGCAACACACAGCATTACTGGATAGACTCATTAAAGCGCTGCAACTCCCAGTGGCTATCACAGTTGTCAAATGTGCTGCGCACACTAGGGAGCAGATTTTATTTCACGTGGAAATCGAAAGGCAGATGAGGAAGCTAAACATATTGCATGCACAGATGATGTAATGACTTTTGAAACACCTGATGTGAATGAAAAAATGGTGGTAATGATGAGTGTGCCTGAATGTTATAGTAATTTGTCTAAAACACAGCTCATGGAGGTCCAAGGGGAAGCGCCTGAGGATGAGAAAGACCTGTGGACGCAGATGGGGTGTTCCTTAACCCCTTCTGATGCACTTTGGTGACAGAACAGCACGGGTAAACCTGTGATGCCTCTAGCCTTATTAAGGGTAGCGTTGGAACAGCTGCACTACCCTGTGAACATCACTAGAGAGAGCCTTGACGCAACTATTGCGGAGGAATGGTTAATTCCAAATTTTATAGAACACATTGCATATTATATAGTAAACTGCATCGTATGTCAAAAGTTCACTGCTGGGCACACACTGCACACAGTTAGAGGAGTTATTCTGAGGCCTAATTGTCCCTTTCAGCATTTACATATCGACTATGTCGACATGCTGCAAGTCTGTAATGGATACAGATACATGATTGTAGTAGTTTGTCTCTTTTCGAGGTGGATAGAAGCTGAACCGTGTGCTCACCCAGACGCTGCTAATTATTTTGTACAAGAAGTGTTTCCTAGATGGGGAATATGTGAAGTATTAAGATCAGATAATGGCCCTCATTTTGTTAATGAAGTGAGCAGATAAGCTTGTTCCTTAGCATAAATCACAAGCTCTCGTCTGCTTATCACCTGCAAGCAAATGGAATCTGTGAGAGACTCAATGGCTTGATTAAGGAAAGAATAACCAAATTGAAGCTCACCCTGAGGAAAGGAGGGTTGTATTGCATACCATTGGCATTGTATGCGTTGAGAAATCAACCAGGGTCAAACCACCATCTTACCCCCATGCGATAGTGACCACGACGTGAATGAGGACACCCCTCATACCTCCATCTAGAACTAGAAGTGATGCCCAGTCAACCGCAGAATTGTTAGGAAAGGAGCTACGTGAGTATCTTACATGTATGACTGGACGTATCCATTTCAGATCAGCTCAAGCCATAGAGGTGTAGGTCAAAGCAGAACACAGAAGAAGATCATCCCATGGCCGGAGTTAACGGACTGTGTCTTCCAAAATTCTTCCCTGGAGATTAAATATGAATTCACAACTTTACGAGGAAGTGACATGAACCACGCTTCAACTGGCCTTTCATTGTGGAAGATGTCACACCGTCTGCAGTCAAAGTACAAGGCAGACGTTCTTGATCTTCCTTGGTGACACCTACACTGGAGAACCCCCATCACCCGCACCACCAACAAAAGTAAACATAGGGAAAGAACTTCAACATGTGCAGACTAGGTCGATGATGAGGTAGAAGGATGCAGAAGCAGCTAAATAAATAATAAAGTAGTACAGTGGACTATAGCTTGTTGCAGGACTCTCTTTTAAGCTACAAAAGAAGAGAGTTAAAGATGATTATTTGTTCTTGAGCCATAGGAGCTTGCTGATATTGGACTAAGACATGTTTATGAGTTGATCGAGAATGAGAGGTTGCCAAATCCAAAGAACATCCCTTTTCGACACAGTACCCTGATTCCTTTCCCATTGAAACTCTCTTTGGAGGTGCCCAGGGTGGTACCCAATGACAATGCACACCGGATGGTTGTTGCTATATTTGTTTATATTTTGCGCTCGTATCCTTCACTTGTGGGAAGAACCTTCGACGTATGACATTTTCTACAAGATTCTAAAAATAGCCCAATTGTGAGGAGACTGCTTGCGCCTATTATAGAGCAAGTGCTCCAGCTTCTGGAGCATCGTTCAAAAAACAGTACAGATGCCCCTATCTGAAGACAATGTGCATAGACTGGTTGGTATGGTCTTCTATTATCTTATAGAGGAATGCCCACATCTCATTTTACGGTCGACGGATGTGACAGACCTTTCTGGGAGACCCAAACAATAATGCATCACTTGATCAATCGCTAAGAGATATTGTTGTACAGGTGAATCGTTATTCTGAGAGGCCCCCGAGACCTGAATGAAACTTCTGAGTGTGGACACAGAGAACATACTTTCTTTTGTCTTCTACTACCTGCTGGAGAAATATCCACATTACGTATGGAGAAAAGATGATGCTTTTGTGTTTCACAGAAATCAAGTGAATCGTCCAGTAATTAGCCAGCTGATCTAGGAGCTTGTAGAAAAGATTGAAGAGCTTCCTGAGTACTCTATGATGTTACCCTAATAAATGTCATTTTTTCTTCACATGAAAAGAGTAAGAATGGGTGGCAGCAGTGACTGACATCGACAGATGACCACGATGGGAAAGAGGCAATTGCTGCAAGAAGTGGACCTACTTGAATTTGATATATTCATGTGTTTTGTTAATAGTGGTGCTTCTTTTGCTTTCAGTACGCACTGCATATTATTTTTGATTTCAATAAAGCAAAAGGTTCTGCTAATTTTGTGCCCAAGGAAAGTGTGGCAACTACTAGACAACCGAGATCTTATGTGATTATCCCTACTGTAAAGGCACATATGCAGGTAGCTAAGCCTGAGATTAGAAAGCCAGGGCTTCCTTTTGAGGAAAGGTCACATACAGAGGCTTTAGTAGAATCTCTATGGTGATCATTTGCTGCTGCCATGAAACAGCATCAAAAAGACAAAGGCTTCTAGAACTCTCTCCTACGCAGATAGCACCTAGCTTATTGATAAATGATATGAGAATTGGTCCAGTAAGAAGGAAATACACTGAGATCCTTCATGATTCGATCACTGAAGCTTGTGAGAGAAAAATGAGACCTAAAAGAAGTATTAGGGGGGATGAACACGAGTTAAATGATTACCTAGACAGTACAGCGCATTTGGGGAATGACATATGGTACCAGCATATGAAAGAAGTGGGAAGGAATATTTCAAAGGAGGAATGCTTTCTTTGTGCACTACTGCCTTATAGTATGGAAAGTCTAACATCTTTATAGCCATAGAGGTAGACATTCTGACTGCACATTGTCTATCACATCTTGCGTTCTGTCGTACAAGAGGCCAGCTCATGGGTCGAGATGCCTATCTCAATGGGCAACTGAAAAGACAGATCCAGATGAAGATGATTATGTCCAGGAAATGAAGACACGACATAGGGTGCATATCAAGAATCATGTAACCAGGTATGAAGAGCCTGGAGTGAAAGGAGCAGAGCACAGATGGGAGGTAAACCAAAGACTTGAGAGTCCAGGAAAGACTGCTGAAGACATTCAGATATGGGAAAACAGAGGCACAATGCAGGTCTGGGGATCAGTGTTATCACTGGATGGATGGGAAGAAGGAGTAGTTTTCTGCAGAGCATGGATGATAACTAATTGCCCTGAATTGACTGTGTGGAGTGCACAAGTGGCACGCAAGTCACTGTGGCTGAAACTTGCTAAACTACTGACCTGGGTCAAAGACATAGGAGGATCTTTGCAGATAGTGCCCTTGAAGAGTGCGTAGCCGTGCTTCAGAAACAATGGCATCAGAAAAATTGGAGAATCATAAATGCGGACGAATCTTTGAAGCAACAGGAATGAACATTGGGACAGCAGTGATCATGGATCACTATTGGGCGTGCGCAGCCAAGGCATACATGAAGGTACCCGAAGACTGGGGAGGAGTATGCACCTTGGTGAATGTTCATGTTCCAGCATTAGTGATTCTGAAAAAGTGATTTGAACATTGACAGTTTTCGGAAAGCAGACACTTACCTGAGGAAGAAGAGATCTGTGGAGCTGATAAATCAAATGAAGAGAGAGGACTATTTCTCAGCCAAGTCTATAGAATCTTTAGACTCTATTCCTTATGAGCACAGACTGTTCAGCCAGACTTCGTCAATATTTACGATGATCTTTATGCCGAGAATGCAGATGGGAATTGCTGCAGACGATCAACACGACCATAAAGGGATTCAATGCTATCAACGAAGAATTGTGAGCTATAAAACTGATGACTCTTCAGAACGGATACGTCCTGGATATGATTACGACTATGGATGAAGGTGTTTGTTTAAAAATTGGAGAATCATGATATGATATGATAGTTTATTTATATAGCGCCTATACACAATGTGTTTCAAAGCGCTTCAAGGCAAGGAAGGGAACAAGGGAAAATACAACGACATTCTTACAGGCCATGAACAGTAAGGATGTGAAACTAACTATTGTACTCAGCCTGACGACATTTCAGATAGTGCAAGTGCTAAGGGAGGGGGAGAGTGGGAAGGAAATGGAAACAGACAGGCGACTAGCGTACTAGGCCTGACGACATTTCTGGTAGAGCCGGAGGAAAACAAAAGGTGAGGGAGAGGGGTGCAGAAAGGGAGGGGAGGAACAAAACAAGTGACTATTGTACTAGGCCTGACAACGTTTCAGATAGTGCTGGAGGGAGGGGAGGCAACAGTAAGGGGATAGGGGAGCGACAGACGAGGTTGCTATCATAGTAGGTCCAGGGACAATTCTGATAGAGTAAGTGCATAGAAGAAAGTAAGGGGAGGAGGGGAGGAGATGGGAAAAGGGAGAGGGGAGGAGATGAGAGAACGGAGAGTAAGCAGCCAAAAAGAGTGGAGAAGCAAGAGAGGAGAGCAAATACAATTGCAGAAGTCAGTAGTAACACATAATGTTGCAAGCCAGGATACAAGATGAAGATGAAACAGCATGATTCAGGGCCACCATGAGTACAAGATGCAAAGTAAGTGCAGCATGAGAGTTGAGAAAGGGTGACGCACCATGAATCAATGAAGTCCATAAAAGTAAAATCCAGCATTGGCCACAAGACGGTGATGGTGAAACCAGAATGTATCAGGACAGACTCCTGTGTGCAGGAAGGGGGGGGTGCACAAGGAACAACATGGGGGAACCAGAGAGCGTGGGGATGGCCTGTTGGGACGGAGGGTGTCAACACATGTTGGTGCATGCTTACCTCCTGTATTAGCAGGGGGTCGGACCCTGGATCCTCCTGGTCCGAACAGGTCCAAACAGCAATAGCCCTTTTCTTTGACTGCCCTTCACTTTGGACGCCCGGGCGAGAGACGCCCTTCATCTAAGAGTTAAGAGCAGGAAGGAAGAGGCAGGGCTAAGACGGTGGGCAGGGCTTAGGCCAGGTGACCTAGATCCACTTACAGCTGCTCCCCAGCTGCAAAGGAAAAGAGGCTGGAGGGCTCCTTAAGTAGGGAACAGAGCGGCAAGCAGGAATGCACCAGGTGGGCGGGGCTTGCTAAGTGGTGAAAAGGAGTGGCAAGCAGGAAGGCACCAGGTGGGCGGGGCTTGCTAAGTGGTGAAAATGAGTGGCAAGCAGGAAGGCACCAGGTGGGCATGGCTTGCTAAGTGGTGAAAAGGAGCAGCAACCAGGAAGGCACCAGATGGGTGGGGCTTAGGCCAGGTGACCTAGATCCACTTACACCTGCTCCCCAGCTGCAAAGGAAAAATGCTGCACATTCATACCTTCTCATGATGACGAGAATGGCTCCTTGACAGAGACCGTAGGAATGCCGACAAAAATGCATGGCCAGATGATAGAAGAGGTAGAAAATATTGCTGATGGCAGTTGGTTTGGGTCACTCTTCTCTCCGATTCCGTAATGGATGGCATGTATGTTCAAATTCCTTGGAGCACTGATCTTGTTAGTGTTGCTAGGATTCTGTGTGATCAAGATAACGATCTCTCAATGCAGGAAGACAGCAAAGAAAGCCATAGGGATGAAGATCATGATTGACGTTGAATCAGGATGGAAATTCAATGACTTGACAGATGTAGAAATCATAAACTTTGTAAAGGCCAGTATCTATGCACCTGAGGGAACGACATTCCTGTATCCAAAGGACCATAGAAAGTATCTGGGAAGATGGATCTACTGTATTCCAAGTGGACAGTGTATGCTTATGAACTAGAATAAAGATGAGCATGTGAAGACAGCTGGATGCCTGAAGGGGGTCATAAAGATATGGGTCCCAATGAAACATTTCTTTAAACAAGGATGTCTGGATGTAAAGGATGAGGAAAGAGTGGTCGATGAATCACCCAGAGGGGGGAGTGTAGAGAAGGAGCTAGGTACCGCCACCTCAACCGCCTTGCCCATATTGCCTATATGTTGGGTACCAGAGTGTGAAACTCGAGCAATACCAGGGAAGTGCCCATACCCAAGAGAATCCTGGAGGCAAGGTTCCCATTGAGACAACCATACCTGCATCCAAGATGGTATGATGGCTATTTAAATGAAAACCCAGAAGGAAAAGAATGAATGCATAAGAGAGCAGATTGGTCACGTCATGCGAGAGTCGAGCTGACGTACATAGATGAGATGCAGACACAAGAGAATGTGGATATTCTGTAAGGTATTAACAAAGTATAAAAGATAAGCAACATCTAGGGCTCAAGATGAATAGGCTTATGCTGAAGAAACAATGAAATTATTAAAGTCAAATTGCACGTGTACAGATGCAAAGTAACGCAAGCTGACAAAGTTTTCATGAGGCTAGCTTTATAGTAAAATTGATTGTGGCAAGCGCCAATATATATATATATATATATATATATATATATATATATATATTCAGTGAAAAAACTTTGTTAAAGGGACGTTATGGTTCAAAGTAAAACCGAAAAACCCCTGAAATTCGGCAGTTATGGTAACATAAGCAACCATAACTCGCGCCACTGTGCACTGCTAACACTAACACCCAGGACATCAAAGATGACATCACAAATGTCATTGATGACATCACTGATGAAATCACATGTGCATTTACTTTTCATAAAAACTCTGTACAAGGGATTCTTATAATGCTGACCAAAAACTGTCAAGGATCATTGGGATAAATATCATGAGCTAATTAGTGCATTAAGCAATGCATTGATATAAATAGCATTCTATTATGAAGTTCTATCCAGTATACTAAGCTACTCATGCAGAAACATAGGCAGTGTGTGCAGCATACATGATGAAGGTGCCATATTCATAATCTTGCCATGTTGAATACTGAAATGATAACTGCTTTCTTATTAGAGTTTTGCGTACTGTGAAACATGTAATAAGTAGATAATAAAACCCACTTAATACATAATTATTACAGACAAAACACAAAGAGACAACAACACATACACAAATATGAGTATATACAGGGACAGTGTAGTAAACAAAAAAGCAGAAATAGTACCAGAAAGAGTTCATAACCTAACTGATTGTCTTTATGCAGAGAAACTATTGCTCTGTTTCAAAGCTGCTACTTACCATATGTATGTGTATCACATGATGTGACTGCACCCAAAGGAAAGGAGAGTGAGTATCATGTATACAAATATGAGCATATACAGGGAAGGTAGAGTAATAAAAATAAAACTATGAGAGAGTGCTGATAACCCTAATGATTATCTTCATGCACAGAAAGGATTGCTCTCTTTCAAACCTGTGTCTTCCGCTATGTATATGTTTCATATGATGTGACTTGACCCTAAGTCTACAAATATATTACCTTTTCAATTTTTACTTCCTGACTGTTACTGAAGAAAACTATGTGGCTTCGATATGTCAGTAAAGGATAAAAAGGGAGAGCCAGCCATGTGATGTCATCAGTGATGTCATCAATGACATTTGTGATGTCATCTTTGATGTCCTGGGTGTTAGTGTTAGCAGTGCACGGTGGCGCGTGTTATGGTTGCTTATGTTACCATAACTGCCGAATTTCAGGGGTTTTTCGGTTTTACTTTGAACCATAACGTCCCTTTAACAAAGTTTTTTCACTGAATTTCATAGGTTTTTAGTAGCGCAATCTAACCATAACGTCCCTTTAACAAAGTTTTTTTACTGAATTTCATAGGTTTTTAGTAGCACAACTTAACCATAATATCCCTGACTTCATATACATGTAACATAGAACATACTAACCCCCTCGTAGTGATTTTCATGTCTGCGGACTACCGCCATGTCCGCGGACATATCGAAAATCTGAGCGTGGTGAATGTAAATTTAAATAGTGTGCCCCATTTCCCCTTTGAAGTTGGCTCTGAAAAGAGCCGTTTTTTTTTTTTTTACAGATGCTTGACAGACACCTGTTATTTTGTATTTTTTTTCTTGTTTTTTTTCTTACTTTACTCCTAAAATCTTCACATAACCTTCTCCAAAGCAACCCTTACATTCCAAAATAGAAAGGCATTTCCCGTAAAAGATAAATAAATGCCATCTTCTTTAAAATTAACAGCATTACTGGCATCAATATTCTCATTATTACAGAAGTACATACCAGCTCTAAGCATGAAGGCACACATGCCTCGGTTGATGACACACCTAGCAATGTTTTGCTGAGGACAAAAAACAGAACTATTGTCCCATATTGCCCTAGGTAGTAATCCAGAAAAAATTACTTGCGCATTTGGAAGGATCTTCATTATGGCTTGAACCAAGTGTTCCAAATCAGCCAACAAAGTAGGGGCACTGACGTTGCCCAAATGGAAAGCACCATAGTGCAAAACTACCACATGCGGACTGTTCATCGTGGCCATATACTCACAAACTTGTACAATTCCCTGTACATTGCAATCAGGCATAGTGCTCCACACCACCTCCACTCCTTTCACATCAAAGTTCTTTGCAACATGCCTGCATTCAGCATACTGCTGTAAACCATGCACAAACATATCTCCGAGCACCAGCACCCTGACTTTCTCCACTTCTGCCATCTTCACTACACACAGTCTCTTTCAACACAAATCCACAACCTCAACATCTGATTGGCTGATCCGTACAGTCTTCTTTCCATGTTGAATTTCCTGGAAAAACCCAGATGTAGCACGCCCTGTCCACGAACAGCCGCGGTGTCCGCGGACGGCGTCCACTTTACTCTCTGTGCCATTCCCTCATTGCATACAGCTAAGCAATCACACAATACGAATAACGTCCTCAGAACACCCCCATTTTGTGAATTTTCGAACATTTCAGGACAATTATCATTTGCTTATTCAACATATTAACATTACAAATATTATACTTTCATCTTGTACTCTGCACACAATGCTATGTTTCTCCATTAGTAGCTCAGTATACTAGATAGAATCCCATAATACAATGCTATTTATATCAATGCAACGTTCAAAGCACTAATAACGGTATGATATTTATTGCAATATCCTTGACACTTTTTTCGCAACATTATAATAAAAATCCCTAGTACACAAATTCCATGAAAAGTACATACACATGTGATGTCATCAGTGATTTCATCAATGACATTTGCGGTGTCATCTTTGATGTCCTTTGTGTTAGTCTTAGCAGTGCACAGTGGTGGCGTGAGTTATTTTTCATAGCTCACCATAACTTGCGATTTTCAGGGGTCTTTCGGCTGTACCTAGAACCATAACGTCCCTTAAACAAACTTTTTTTAATATCACGCAAACAATATACAAACATGGCGTGCAAAAACCAAATTCTCACAGATGTCTTTACACAGAATGTTGCAAAGTAAGAATTTATGCTCGTTCACAGTGAAGGTCAGCTGCTTCCATTTTTTTCTTGGGCCCCGGAGAGGCTCACAAAGCAGACTATAAGGTTGTATTGTGTTTTGACCTTCACAGACAGAGATTGTGATGAAAGACTTCTCTTGAAGGAGTGTTGCTAAAATGTAAGAGAAGATAAGGATGAAATTTCTGAAACGAAACCACTTTTATGTATTATATCACTATGCGAAAGATCGTTCGCACACGCGGGTCGTATTTTGGGACTGCACTACTCGTAGACAATGGAAATTGCAATTGTACTGTAAGTAACCCTTTAGATTATTTTATACCAAATATAATTACAATAGCGTAGCATTAAAGACCGCTCAAGTTGAATTTGTTCCTTGAAAGTGGCATAATGTTTTCTACCGCGCACTATCACCGCCAAATTTATCCCCTGTCGTTTAGAGGGCTCTGAAAAAGGCAGACGACACAGTGTGGGTTAATAGAAATAATGTAACCGGTCTATAGGCGGTCAAGCGCTCTACTCGCTGTGCTACTTCACTGTAGCCTGTCAAGTGGCACAGCGAGTACAACGCTCGCTTTGACATCTGTGCACACCTTGCTAACGCAAGTTCGAATCCCGGCGAGGCCAAACTCAGCCTTTCATCCTTCCGTGGTCGATAAATGAGCACCACACACCGTGGTTAATAATAAGCACCGCTTAGATACCTCACGGTTCTTAGTGCTATATGAATGGGAAAATATTATTATTTTATTATTAACATACTCCGTTGCACTATCTTCAATAGCAAATAGTTTCACGCCCTAATAAATAAAATGATGATTTTTAATGAAGATCGGCTGGTGAGACTAATTTATGTTTTTTAAAACAGGTATGTGGCCCCATTTTGCCTATGTCACAATTTACAGACTCCAGCGGATGGGGTCTTCAACTGCCAGGTGCAGGTCCAAATATGCAACTTCATGACGCTCACCATTTTAAGGGACATTTGCCAAGGACCAATATGCCCTTACGCAGTACTAGCGGCTACAAACAACATACCAACCAATAGGGTGGTCTAATGGCTTGTTGTTGGAGCAACCTTCCGATTATCAGAGCAACCATTTACTGATTTTATCATAAACCAACAGCCTATCTACCGCAAAGGAACAACGCGTGGCTCGAAATAAACTTTTGCTGATCGACAGCAGAGACAATAGCAAATCGCTGAATATTCACTAAACATTTCATGTGAAATAAATGTACTTTACCAAATGTACAATCCTGCTGTTTACTTTTAAACCACAGTTTCATATTCTGAATTGTGGAGCACTGAGTTGTAAGCTGATCTAACACCCTCTGTACTGCAAAGGAACATCGCGTGCCTCAACATGAACTTTTGCGGATCGTCAACAAAGACAAATGCGAATTGCTGAATATTCTCTAAACATTTGATGTCAAATAAATGTACTTTACAAAATTTACAATCTTGCTGTTTGCTTTTAAATCACTGTTTCATATTCCGAATTGTGGCGCGCTGTGTTGTGACATAATATGTGTTGTCTTCCGGGTTCTGTGTAAAGTCACTTAGGACTGCAGAGAACTGGGCGCGTTTGATGACACACCTGTAGCATCACGAAGAGAGGCGGGGAATATTAATGCTTTGATAATATCAGGCTTAGGGGTGGGAGATATGATTTAGTGTCGCAAAAGCAAGTCAGCCAGGTCAATAGCGCCAGTCATAGGATTATCACATAATGTCGGCGCACACCAGCCGGATTTATCGTTTCTTTAGTGGACAAAAAGTCGGTTGAAGTCCATAGGAAATTGTACTATTAGCGGACAAAAGGAGTGGTCTTAAAACACTTTCACCCTGACAACGAACAATACAAACAACGTTCTCAGAACACCCCAATTTTGTGTAGTTGCAACCATTTCGGGATACGCGAATGTTCTTAGAACACATTCAACTAGATGGATTACAATACGGACAGCGTCCTGAGGACACCCCCAGTTTGTGTATTTACGAACAATTAAGTACACCGCGAGTGTTCATAGCTCATTTTTACCTTCCTTGTGAACAAAAATGACACATACTCCGTCCTCTAAACACCCCACCATTTAGTTTATTTACAAAATGTCAGAACAGCCGTGCTCTCCGCGGACAAATCGAACGCAACAAAAACGTCTAGCACATAAAAAAACAAAACATTGAACCTATCTCATACTCCCCCACCCTCCCCAAACACTCTTACACACCAACACACGGCACTAAATACAATTTTTTATCCACGTTTCACTGCGCTGTACGCGATCGACGGCGAATACAAGATGACGGGCGCCACAGAAAATCTGACGCGCTCCACGCCCCTCGCCGTCCAATCAGCGAACACGTCGCATGTCCGCGGACATGACGCAAGCCGCTGGGCCAATCGGGGTGCTGTCTGCGGAGCGAACAGGGAAGTCCATCCGCGAAGCGAACACAGATATCACTAATTTTTTTGCCTTACATTTTGGTCATTTTTTAAAAAACTACTGGACGGATTTACACCAAATTTGGAAAAGCACACTTTCGGGACCAGGCCGCCGCTCCTGCCGCAAATTTGGTGTAAATCCGTCCAGCGGTTCAGGCTGTAGCCGTGTGCAAAGTTTTTTCCCATTCAGTCTATGGGAAAAAAAAGCCCCCCTATAACTTTTCCCCCCCTGGACGAATCCTCAACAAACTTTGCAGAAAAATTCGGAGTGGGCCATATACTTTTTTTGCAAAGTTTGGTGAAGATTCGTCCAGGGGGAGCGAAGTTATAAGCCACCCAAAAAGTGCTCTTCCTATGGAAACACCCACTTAACCATAACTACATGGCCACTACTGTGGCCATGTAATATATATATATATATGCGTGTGTGTGTATAAAGTATGAGTAAGGAACGGAGTCTACCACCAAGCCTTATATCAGAGCCGGACCAAAAGAAGGAAAAACGTTCTTTTCCAAATGTGTCGCAGTTAGAAAACAAATCGATTATAGGCAAATTTCAGAAAGGTGAGGTTGAACGAGCCAAGAAGCCAAGGTTGTATTCGGCTGGAATGAACAGGAATTAGTTGCAATCTGTCAATGAATGAACCACCTGTTCTGAAGTTGTGAATAAGAACAAAGAAGACGTCAGAGGCTCATTGAAAAATAGTCAGGAACAGAGAACATTTTCAAGGGCAAGTTCCAAAGGCCTAATTGACAGAACACAACTGAGGAGATGATGGATGATGTTCTAATTGGTGAGAAGCCATGATCAGCTTGCCAAGCACCTGGCAGTCTGGCCTGCGTGCTGCTAGCGTGGGTAGAGGAGGGCGGACGGCGGTTAGAAATCAGCCAATGATAGAGGGCTGCATGATTAAGAGCCCTATAGTCAAGTGACCAATGGGACATTGTGTATTTAGTGACGTTCGTAGTGACCTGTTTTGAGGGAAGAGCTTAGCTGCCCCACCTGATGTTAAGAAACCTATGACTATTATGAAACATATATGAAGATATTTCCTTAGACCCAATCACACTTGCTAGTCGGTTTTGCAGTTTGCCACGCAGGATGACGTAATACGCAGGTTGTATGTCACCTATGATGAGATTTCAGTATCAAAGAGTTATTTTTTGGGAAGTTCATTTAGATCTTGCTATGATACGTCTGATGACGTTTGTTGTACTCCCTGTTTTAGATAATTGACATTAAAACAGTTATCTTTTTGCCCACTTTCTGAGTCGTTTTGATTATTGATGTTTTGAGTAATCTCTGCATCCCCATTCATCTCAGAGTATTGCTCCCTCGTCTTAAAGAGCTGGAAGTTCTCCTGTTCAGGGCTCAATCTTATTTTCCTTCATGATATACACTAATAAAAGCAGCTAGCCCACTCTTAGATCAAAATATATACACACAAAGAGTTACGTGACACTTTGCTGGAGGGATTTAACCCAGGACATCCATTCAATCAATGACTTTAGACCTATATGGTCTTAGTCAAGCAGAACTAAAAGCTCCCCATGCCCTGATTGAAAAAGGCACAGTAATCTAAACGTGATAGGACTACAGAGACCAGAATTCCACACCTAGGATCCACGTTCTGTGTTGACACTGACTCCTCCCACCTAGGAACCTCTTACCTAGGATCCACGTTCTGTGTTACAACGGTGCAGTAACACGAAGTCCCTTCATCCCCAGAAAGTCCCACCTACCCTCACCTAACCTCCCAGAACTCCACAATAATTCCAGCACTTGCACCATTGCACGCGTGCTGTTGTGAAGCCCTGTGTGGAAGGGCTGTTTTTCGGCTGGTTTAGAGACTTTCTTTTCGTTTGCATTTCAATACTTCATTGTGCTTGAAATCACTCAGATTGTGTATTTATGGTATGCCTTCCTGTTTTACTGCCCTGCTGTTTATTAGCTGTGTATAGAAAGCTTAAAACAGTTCCTTTTAGTGTCACATGAGTAAAGTATCCTTATCATTGTAGGTAATATAAACATGATAGGACTACAGAAACCAGAATTCCATACCTAGGATCCACATTCTGTGTTGACACCGACTCCTCCCACCTAGGTACTTCTTTCCTAGGATCCACGTTCTGCGTTACAACAGTATGAATTTATATATATATACCTCCTTGTGGCTATACTTAACTGCCCCCTCTATTAGACTATTAAGCCTTGCTTTTTTTTTCAATGTTTTAGGTGCAGTAACACTAGATCCCTTCATCCCCTGCAAGTCCCGCCTACCCTCACCTGACCTCTCAGAACTCCACAAAAAGTCCAGCACTCGCGCCATTGAGTGCACGCTATTGTGAAGCCCTGTGTGGAAGGGCTGTTTTACAGACTTTTGTTTCGTTTGTATTTCAATACTTCATTGTGCTGAAAATCACACGGATTGTGTATTCATGATATGCCTTCCTGTTTTACTGCCCTGCTGTTTATTAACCATGTATAGAAAGTTTAAAGCAGTTCCTTTTAGTGTTGCATGAGTAAAGCATCCTCATCATTGTAGGTAATCTAAACGTGAAAGGACTACAGAGACCAGAATTCCATACCTAGGATCCACGTTCTGTGTTACAACGGTACAAATTTATATATATATATATATATACCTCCTTATAGCTATACTATACTGCCCCCTCTATTAGACTGTTAAGCCTTGCTTTTTTAATGTTTTAGGTGCAGTAACACGAAATCCCTTCATCCCCAGCAAGTCCCGCCTACCCTCACCTGACCTCCCAGAACTCTACAAAAAAATCCAGCGCTTGTGCCGTTGTGAAGCCCTGTGTGGAAGGCTGTTTTGCGGCTGGTTTACAGACTTTTTTTTCATTTGCATTTCAATAATTCATTGTGCTTGAAATCACTCAGATTGTATATTCATGGTAATCTAAACGTGATAGGACTACAGAAACCAGAATTACATGCCTAGGATCCACGTTCTGTGTTGACACTGAATCCTTCCACCTAGGAACTTCTTACCTAGGATCCACGTTCTGTGTTACAACGGTGCAGTAACACGAAGTCCCTTCATCCCCAGCAAGTCCCGCCTACCCTCACCTGACCTCCCAGAACTCCACAAAAAGTCCAGCGCTCGCACCATTGCACGCGTGCTGTTGTGAAGCCCTGTGTGGAAGGGCTGTTTTACGGCTGGTTTACAGACTTTTTTCGTTTGCATTTCAATACTTCATTGTGCTTGAAATCATGCGGATTGTATATTCATGGTATGCCTTCCTGTTTTACTGCCCTGCTGTTTATTAACTGTGTATAGAAAGCTTAAAACAGTTCCTTTTAGTGTCGCATGAGTAAAGTATCCTTATCATTGTAGGTAATCTAAACGTGAAAGGACTACAGAGACCAGAATTCCATACCTAGAATCCACGTTCTGTGTTGACACCGACTCCTCCCACCTAGAAACTTCTTACCTAGGATCCACATTACCTCCACGTCCACTCTTCCTCGTCCCAGTACTTACTTCATGAGGCACCCGCCTCCGACACAGGACCTTCTTCTATTTCTTTAAATCCCTATAACTCCTCCCCAACATCCATGTCACTCAGTTTAAATTTTTCCTGCCTCCGGCAGGTTGGACTTTTTCTTCCCGGTGCGGGGCACCACGGAGCACCGATTGCTGGCCCCCTGGGGGGGCTGTGTGGCGGGGCCCTCGGCTCCCTCAGGTGCGGCACTGCTCCTGGGCCCCCTGCGGGGCTTGGGGTCACAGTTGAGCTGGATTTCCTCGCTCGGTTCTTTGCTGGGCTCCGGACCGCAGCGTGAGCATTGTGTCCCGGGTCCTGCACGGCCCGGGGGAAGGTAAGGAGAGGGGAGGACTGGGCTTGATGTTTTTCCCCTCTCCTCCTGTTTTGGCCATCTTGATTCGACTTGGCAGTATGGGCTAGCCTTCCCTTTTGTTGTGAGGCCTCTCTGCTTCTTGTCGTGGGGTGACAGTGGCAGAGAGTCTTTGGGAGTGCGGGGGCTCTGTTCTGTCGCAGGCATGTCACATACCACCCGCTCCTCAGACACACACAGCACAGGATGCACCGGATGTTAGCTGCATTATCTGGGGGAAGGTAAGGAGAGGGGAGGACTGTGCTTGATGTTTTCCCCTCTCTTGCTGGTATGGCCATTTTGACTCCTTCAACATGCCGTTTTCCTCGTGCTTTGTGTGCACATCTTTATTGGAAATGATGGCAAGCACTTGGCAGTATGGGCTAAGCCTTCCCTTTTGTTGTGAGGCCTCTCTGCTTCTTGTCGTGGGGTGACTGTGACAGAGTATTTGAAAGTGCGGGGGCTCTGTTCTGTCGCAGGCATGCCACATACCACCCGCTCCTCAGAGACACACGGCCCAGGATGCACCGGATGTCAGCTGCATTCTCTGGGGGAAGGTAAGGAGAGGGGAGGACTGTGCTTGATGTTTTCCCCTCTCTTGCTGGTATGGCCATCTTGACTCCTTTGAAAGGCCGTTACCTCGTGCTCTGTGTACACCTCTTTATTGGAAATGATGGCAAGCACTTGGCAGTATGGGCTAGCCTTCCTTTTTTGTTGTGCGGACTCTCTGCTTCTTGTCGTGGGGTGACTGTGACAGAGTATTTGAAAGTGTGGGGCTCTGTTCTGTCACAGACATGTCACATACCACCAGCTCCTCAGACACACACAGCCCAGTATGCACCGGATGTTGGCTGCATTCCTTGCGTGCTGCCTGTGAATACGGCGCAGATTTTGGACACATCTGCAAGCGGCCGGAAGGGTACCGGCCTGGCATAGTCTACACTTCGGGTTCGAGTCTCAGCGGTGCTGACTCGGTCCTTCATCCTTCCTAGACCGATGCATTGGAACGATTTAGAGCATGGGGCTACCAGCTACTGGATACAGGGCTCAAGCCACCTCTCAGTCATGTGGTGTGTTAGTGGTGTGTTTGGGTCTGTGCTAGCTATGGACGCAGACTCCTTGTCCTGTCCTCTTCCTCTAAACTGCGCAAGGGAAAGTCAAAGGAGTTGATTTGCTTTTCCCTTGTCCGGCATGGGATTATGGAAAATGATCATGGAAGTAACGGCCATGCAGGGGGTTCCCAGTGTCTCTTCTTTTAGGCCCTAGGTCCTCCGGTGCTGACGTGTTGCTTTCACGCCTCCTCTCAGACTTGTGGGAAGTGATAGGGCACATGGTGGCACATGTCTGTGCTTAGAGGGGTTCTCAGAGCCCCTGGTGCCGGTGGAGGGGGATGTCACTTCAGTGGGTTTTCCAGTATAGGCATACCTTTGGTAGGGGGTTGCCTTTGATGTCGGCTATCCGGGATGGATTGCTTTGCCCCGCTTTGTGGCAGTACTCTGCCCTTTTGACGCCAGCCTGGTGGCTCCTCTGTCGGCTGAGGGGGCCATAGTCTGCTGGACTTCTGGGCTGTCCAGTATCTTCCTTTTGATAGGTCAAATCTTTTTGTGGGCTGACAAGCATGCTGTTATATTGTGGCGCAGGCCTGTTTCAACGTCCTGTGATTTCCCTCTGGTGCAAGTGCAGTGACTGGCGGTTTCCCTGGCTCCTCGTCTCTATCTTCTCGGAGGTGTATGGGACCGGTGGGGTTCGGCTTCCTGGGTAATGGGCTCCTTCTGGAGGGGGTATCAGTTGCCGTTCCTGTCTCCTCCTGTCCAGGTTTGCATGGTTAGGACTTTGGTACCCAGCAGAAGGTCCAAGTAGTTGGCCATGGGATCCGTTCTCTCCGAACGGTTGTTGTGGGTTACCGTCTTGCCCGTTCCTCTCCCTGTTCAGGGTCAAGTTTTCTACTTGCGGGTGTTCCTGGTCCCTATGCCTTCTAGGATGTGTCACCTGCTTATAGGTCTCAAGACCCTGCACTGCTTGTCCGGACGTCTGGGGAGAGCGCACTCTGGATGTTGTGCAGGGGGGGCGCTTGCTGGCTGTTCTGGGCTGGGTTCTCAGAAGGCAGTATGTCTCGACTCACCTGTTGCTGAAGTTACGGGGCACGTGGCGCCTTGCATGTTTTCCAGTTCCTTGAGCCTGTCTTCGGTTACGTCTCCTGGTGTCTTATACTCTCTCCCACTGGCTCCCGACATCTCGGCTTTCGTAGTTTTGTTTTCAGTGTCCCCAGCGCTGCGAGTGTCCTTGCTATGGTGGCGGGGGGTTTCAGGTCTACAGGCTGAGGTGTGCATGGTCCTTCCTCCTGTGACCTCTCCTACTACCAACACCAGCAGAAAGGGTATACATTGGGGGTCCTCTCAGCTCAAGGGTTGTGAGATCTGGGGAGAGCCGGTGATCATCCAATTGGCAAGAGTTGTGCCATTGTGCAAGCTCTGGTGTACTTCGAGGAGTTGCTGGACGGCCGGCGGTTTTTGGTCCGATCGGACAATACGACAGCCTTGGCATATGTGAACTGCAAAAGGGGTTCCGGCTGTTCCTTGAATGCCCTGGCAGCGCTGATAGGCACCTGGGAGGAATCTCATCTGGTGCATCTGCTGGCCTCACGTATCAGAAGGGTGGACAATGTTCAAGCGGATCTTCTCAGACGCCGGTTTTCACTCCTCTGCAGAACTGGTCCTGTTGGCCCAGGTCTTTGCGGTGACCTGTGTCAGATTAGGGTCCTTGGTTCTAGACCTGTTTGCATCCCCGGCCTCAGCAGAAGTTCCCCTCTTCTGCTCTCGGTTTCAGGTTGAGGGGGTTGGGGGATGGACGCCCTCTCTGTACAGTGGCCTTGGGGTTTTCCTTTATGCCTTTCCGCCTATTCCCCTTCTGCCCCGGGTGGTTTGGCGCATCTGAGTGTCCAGGGTGACTGTGTTGTTAGCTCTGTTCTGGTGCCGCGGGAGTTGGCTCCCCTCTCTGTTGGAGCTTCGTTCCTAGGAACCTTGGCTGGTTCCGAGGTGGCCGTGTCACCTTCAAGGGGATCTGCGGTTAGAATTCCACCGGATGCAATGGGCGGTGTGGCTATTGCTCAGTCTAGGTTGATATCTCAGGGGTTCTCAGATCCTGTAGTTGAGTCCAAATGGATGCTCTTAGACCCTCCACTCTGAAGGTGTTAGGCAGACATTGGGGCCATTTCCGAGACTGGTATGGGCAGTCTGGGATCCCTCCCCTGCGTTCTGGCCTCTGCTATCCTTCGGTTCCTCCAGGAGGGGTTTTGACAGGGGCCTGGCAGTTTTTCCAGGCTTCGCTCTCAGCGGGCCTCCATGAAATTCCTTTTGGGGGACTCTGATGGTCACTTGGATGGGGAGGTGTTGGTGGGGAAGTTGATCCAGGGTTTTTCTTCTTCCCTTCCTTGTGCTGATAAAGGGCTTTCCTTTTGGGATCTCCCTCTTGTATTACGGTTCCTTCACGGGCCTCCTTTTGAGCCCATTTCCGAGATTGATATCAAACATCTTACACTGAAATCTGCTTTTCTTATTGCCCTCACTTCTGCCCGTAGGCTTGGGGAGATTTGGGCTCTCTTATGTCACGCTCCTTTCCTGAGGGTGCTGCCAGACTCGGTGGTGCCGGGATGTGGTCCGAAGTTTCTCCCTTCAGTTGTCTCTCGGGTTTCACACCTCTCAGGGTCTGGTTCTCCCTGACTTCTTTCATGATCCAAGAACGCCTGAGGAGGTGGCTCGGCTTAACATTGATGTCCGGCGGGACGCGTTGGAGTATTTGGCTTGGTTTGCCTTTTCCACCAATCTGATAGTCTTCTGATTGCTTGTGGTCTGGCTGGGGCTGGGCATAACGCATCTGTGGTTTCCATTTTCCGGTGGTTCCGGGTTGTGATCTCTAGGGCCTATGTGGCTTCTGGCCTGCCTGTGCCTGCGCACAATCAGGGGCGGTCTACCAGGGGTTTCGCGGCTTCCTGGCCCGATGTAAGGAGGGTTTTTCTCTGCAAGAGATTTGTATGGCTGCCGCCTTGGCTGGTCTAGGCATTTTCATCAACCGCTATGGGTTGAGTTTCTCCCACTCGGGGGTTGGTTCCTTCGTGGTTGGAGTTTATGTCTGTGGGGATGTGATTTAAGAGTTATTGTGGGTGTGTTTTGCTGCACTGTTTTTGGCTCTGTCTCATTGGGACCTTTTCCCCGTTGATGCTTTGGTATACCTCATGAAGTAAGTGCTGGGACGAGGAAGAGTGGACGTGGAGGCAATGCTCTGATTACTTACCGGTAATCTTCATTACTCCTAGTCCTACTCTTCCTCGTCACAGTACTGACGACCCTCCTCACCCTCCCTGCGGGGAAGGTCCCATGCTCCGGCTTGGTAATATGAAACTGAGTGACATGGATGTGGGGGAGGAGTTATAGGGATTTAAAGAAATAGAAGAAGGTCCTGTGTAGGAGGCGGGTGCCTCATGAAGTAAGTACTGTGATGAGGAAGAGTAGGACTAGGAGTAATGAAGATTACTGGTAAGTAATCAGAGCATTCTGTGTCACAACTGTACACATTTATATATATACCTCCTTATGGCTATACTTAACTGCCCCCTCTATTAGACTGTTAATCCTTGCTTTTTTAATGTTTTAAGTGCAGTAACACAAAATCCCTTCATCCCCAGCAAGTCCCGCCTACCCTCACCTGACCTCCCAGAACTCTACAAAAAGTCCAGCGCTCGCGCCATTGTGAAGTCCTGTGTGGAAGGGCTGTTTTGCTGCTGGTTTACAGACTTTTTTTTCGTTTGCATTTCAATACTTCATTGTGCTTGAAATCACTTGGATTGTGCATTCATGGTATGCCTTCCTGTTTTAATGCCCTGCTGCTTATTAACTGTGTAAAGAAAGCTTAAAACAGTTCCTTTTAGTGTTGCATGAGTGAAGTATCCTTATCATTGTAGGTAATCTAAAAGTGATAGGACTACAGAGAACAGAATTCCATACCTAGGATCCACGTTCTGTGTTGACACCGACTCCTCCCACCTGGGAACTTGTTACCCAGGATCCACATTCTGTGTTACAACGGTACAAATGCATATATATACCTCCATATAGCTATACTTCACTGCCCACTCCATTAGACTATTAAGCCTTGCTTTTTTAATGTTTTTGGTGCGGTAACACAAAATCACTTCATCCCTAGCAAGTACCGCCTACCCTCACCTGACCTCCCAGAACTCCACAAAAAGTCCAGTGCTCATGCCATTGCGTGCACGCTGTTGTGAAGTCCTGTGTGGAATGGCTCATTTGCGGCTGTTCTGCAGTGGGTCAGTTGAGGGTCTTAGTCTTATAACATACTCTTAGAAAGATTACTTCCAAGTGAGTATGCATAACTGCGTTGTTAAGAGAGTGTGCGTAGCAGTGAAGAGGCTTTAGGAAGGTGTCGGTGCACCGAAGCAAGTACTGATTAAGTACTGCTTGGCCGCTTTGCAGCAGTGCCGTGCTACCGAGAGGTACTATTTAATTGTTAAATTGGGCATTGTAAACCACCTGAGAGTGTATATATAATCTGATCTTTGGTTCTGTGTGTGAGAGTAGCTTGTTATAAAAGAAGTGATCCTGCTACACCGTCTATACTCACTAAAAACAAATATGCCTAGCACTCTAGGGACGACCGTGATTTCCTCCCCTTTTAAATTAGCTGACAAAATGAAGCCCAAGTCCCGGACTTCACGGAAAGCTTTCATAATAACACCGGTCCCATGAACACAACTGATCAACAAAGATATTCGGACATTTTGTGAGATACATAAGGAAGTGCCACCGAGTAACCAGACATCCCAGTTGGTGTTGGCAATGCCGGCTTGTTCCAACAAGATCTCACAAGAGGCCGAATCGGCTATAGACATTGATCAAGTGCCAACACCTTAAGTCTTGTCTGATCAAACAATCTTGAATTTAGCACAGACCCCCCAAAAAATGAACGAAAAGAGGTGAACATGTGCCCGGTAGAAGACATTTCTGAAACAAGTGGAGTAATCTCTAATATCTCAATTCATGCCAGTGGAGGAGATCAAAGTATTTGTAATTCCCCTACCTCTCCCGACTACCGAGCACGCTGTTCAATGGATACCTCGGTCCAATCTTCATCTGTATCCTACATTCAGCCGACTCTAGAACAATGTTTTCCATCTACTTCCCGAGCCAACACGGCTGATAGTAATTCATTAATTGAAATAACTGTCGCTGCAGTTAATACAACCGTTTCCAGTCTGTTTAAGCTCTTTGAATCTCTTGAAGCAAAGATGATACATCAAGCTGTATAAATTCAACAATTAGTTAAATGGACTCAAAAAACAACTTATGTCACAAAGTTACCAGATACATGTCTGGAAATGAAAGACATGGTTGATATTACAGGTGACCAGGAAGCAAAGTCACATACGATAATTGAGAGTTCAATGTCATCGGTTTTACTGGCGTTTACGCAAGTAAATCACCCAATAGATGGTGGCGAAGCAACGACAGTGAATATAAATGATTCATGGATAAGTGTGGATACAACCCCTGACAATCAATGAATAGCCCGGCGACAAGATCATTTTGATGTTTTTACACAACAACCCTGCAACATAGGTCGAGCGAAACATCTGGCGATCAAATCGACTCAAGTGACACGAAAGAAAAATAAAATGCCCAATCTGTAGCCGTGTCCAAACCCTACAGAAGTTGACAAGCACCCCATAGGGCGGTTACAACCGACCAAATTGATAAACACTGTGACACAAATCGCTAAAACCAAACCAGCAGGGAAGGAGCTATTAAAACCAGTGTCCCAAGCTGCTCCCACGACTACATTAAAAATAACTTCATTGAAGCAACCAATAAACCGTCCACCATTAAATGACGTTATAGAATTAATTAAAGAAAATACTCAAGATCAACATCAACTGGGAAGACCAGCAATAGTTCAATCGCTAGTGAGCAATATTGTGCAGCCACCAGCAGCAAATACAAAAATGACCAAAAATAATGAAATGACACAAGATAAAGGTTTGGAAGATTGCACAATGGCAATAAAGGCTGCTGTTGATGGATATCTATTACAACGTATAACGGAGGTTGCGTCCAACCCACCTCACGTAGTCCCAACGACAACCCATAGTTGGTTGCTGGTGACTGGACAGTGCTCTACCATCCGAGTCAGTGATAATAAATCTACAAATGCACTGACTTTAACTGTGTGCCTACGTGTAAATGATTTTCCTAAACCACGGATTGCCTCTGAGAATGAAACCATGATAAAAAACCAAATTGGGAGTCTTAACAACTCGTTCTCAAAGAAGTAAGCACCAAAACACATTCCAGATGAGTCATACGTTAATCATGAAATTTTGCAGTGCTCTGTTCGAAAGATACGATTTATGTTTGGTCTTAAACACGATTTGAAAAGCCAAAATGGATTTATTTAAACTGGGCTTTTTAATAGCTCAAGATCCGGAGCGAGTGGCGCATGAAAATCAAATTCCAGAATCGACAAAGGAAGCAACAAGCATTGACGGCCATGCCAAAACAACCTGTCAATGCTCCTACTGTGAGCCATGTGGTAAACTAATGGGAGATAATTCTGACTCCACTAAAGAATGTAAGTACAACACAAACTTCATTGGCATACTGGAACACACGGGGCCATACACACATTTACAATGGGGCTAGGATAATTGTATAAACAATTTTGACGTTGTGGCCCTCCAGGAAACGTGGATGTTGACTTCCCCAGTATAGGAGGACCATGATGTCATAATGTTACCAGCAATATCTGCCTCCAAAAGGTGACCAACATCGGGTCTGCTGGTTGCTGTAAAAGCCAGCCAAGGTTTGACAATTCACTCTTGGGCAGCCCCGAATGACTTCACCCAGCTGGTGAGAATTTCAAAACAAACCCAGTCTCTAGCTTTAATTAACCTTTATAGAGATCCGGCAGGTATTTCAGACAATGTTTTCTACAGTGATCTAGCTATTCTATTAGAAACCATTGCTAAAACTGTTGACATCTCGGCCACAAACTCGGTTGGTGATTTGAATCTAAATTGCATGGATCTGAGTGGACAGACAAAATCACAAACCAAGATGAAATTGAACCATTTTATGCGAGATAGAAATCTCAGAATGGCAAATGGCTCCCTACTGGGTGATATTCGCTACCATCACACATGGCAGAGAGGCCTTTCGAAGACCACTATTGATTATGTCTATTTAAGTGATGACTTGTTTGGGAAAGTGAACAAATTTGAGATTATCCAGCAGACATTTAGTGTTCGCCACCTGCTTGCACTAAACTAGCCATGGGATGAGAATACCAACGGTAAGGTCCAGGCATGGATGCATCAGGTACTGACCATTAATAATGGATAGACTCAATTTAGATGGTCTGCAGAAAACTTGCACTCATTAAATAAAGTACTCAATGTCCAACAGAGTGGAAATTATTTTGACTCCTATGTAGTAGCCTTATTCTCCTTTAGAAATATATTTAAATAATAGTCTTCAAGTTAACAATCATAGACATACTTTTGATCCATTTCTCCAACAAAGATGAGCAATGTTTAGAAAGAAAAAAAATCTCATCCTCAAACTGCCACTAATTAAACAAGAGCAATCCCTTAGATTTGCCAAGTGTAAATATCGAAACTGGCCACATGCACAGAAAGCTAAGTTGTTCCAAAATGTTAGTGAGTCATTTATGTCATCTTTATGCAATAAGAACTCCCCACAAATATGGACATTGCTTGGTGAATGTACATCTCAGAGACAAGTGAGTACTCAATTGATTGGTGTCACCGAAAGTCAATGGTTAGCACATTTTTCACAACTGTATGCTGATGAGAACTTTTATCAATATGAATACGAAATGCAGACATCCACATGTTGGAAGATGTGCTCAGTGGAGATAATAGAAGACTTAATATGTAAGTCTTTCTCCTCTCGAGCAGCAGGGCCTGACAGCTTAAACAATTTTATGTTTAAGCAACAACCAAAACAATGGACAACAATTATAAACATTTTCTACCACATTCTTAAGTCACGTAAACTTCCATCATCGTGGTGTTCTTCATTGATCATCCCGATATTCAAAAAGGGCGATCGTACAATACCTAAAAATTATCACCCAATCGCTTTGCTTGATGCCCCAGGAAAGATCTTTTAAAGGTTGGTGTTCAGATACTTTAATTTGTGGACTCAATGGCGCAAACAACGCGACCCGAACTAGACAGGCTTTGTAGCTGTATGGGGATGGCAGTAAATTTGCTCCTTCTCAATGCCCTGAAGGTGCACGCACATAATTTGAGACAACCAATCTACTTTGCTTTTGTTGATCTACACTCTGCCTTTGACTCGGTTTCTAGAGTTAAGTTAATATCCAACTATTGAAGGCAGAGTGTCCGCCAACTTTAAGAGACATCATATATGCTCTGCATTCAACCACAGCTATACAAGTTAGACTATCCATTTTGGGTCTTTTATCATCATCTGTTGAAACAGCAAGAGGGCTGAAGCAGGGTTGTATCCTTGCTTTGGCCCTCTTCAATTTTTTTTATACATGGTGTGGCAAAGGTTTTTGCAAAGGTTTGCTCAAGTTCTCCGAAATTGAACAATGTTACAATTAAATCCCTTTGGTATGCAGATGATTTGGTGCTGCTCTCTAAAACCCCTATGGGATTACAAAAATTATTGACACCACTAAGTGTCTATCTTGCCCAAAATGAACTCATTATAAATATACAAAAACACAGATTTTTATGTATTCTCCTAGGAACTCAATCAGAAGTAAAATGGTTTGGAATATTGAGAATGCCAATCTAGAGATCATTTCGCACTACATTTATTTAGGTCTGTTGTTCGATGGAAGGCCATGTGTAAATTCACAGATGACGACAATTGAGCTTAAGTTGACCTCAGCAATATAGCAGACAGTTATTTCTTTACAAATTTGGCACATTTTCTATCAAATCGGCAGTAATGTATTGGCATCAGAAAGTCATGCCCATAATTTTTTATGGGATGGAAACAAGGACAATAATCCCAAAATCCTATTTTGACAAATTAGAGGCCACATTTTGGAGACAGATTATCCATCTCCCACAATGTATACTGGGACCATGGCTGCGATATGAACTGGGGATCACGTCATTAACTGCTCAATATAACTGGCGTCTTTGTGCTCTTTTTCGCCAATGTCTAGTTTCTACGAAAGATGACATCATTCTCACAACACTGTCAATGTATATGTCGTCCTCGCAACACAAATTTGTTCAGGAATGGAGTAAATATATCTTTGTCGTCCTGGCTACAGCTGATGTAACAATTGATGTCCTCATTATGAATCCGGACAGAGCCAAGGCCAAGGTTTATATGATGGACTGGATTGAAACAAGAGCATTGTGTCTTACATACAAGCATTTTGACAGCAGTTGGTTTGGTGTTAAGAAGTATAGAGACACAGAAATGTATTTGTATAAGGCACCTTCACCCATGGTCAGAAGTGCGATATTGCGATTATGCATTAATTTGTGGCCCACACGAGATGTGTTGGCAGATCGAAGAATTATCAAACATGAAGATAATTATTGCCATTATTGCTCCAATTTCTAGGTGAAAGAGACATTAGAACATCTGATTGTGGAGTGTGTAGCTCTCATGGCGCTGAGAAAGAAATACTTTGCTAAACATCTAGAATATATTGGAAATATGATCCCAGAAAATGGGCGGAAGATGATTCTTTCAACTCTGGTAATGAGTATTCGCATTGCCACGTCAAATTTTCTTAGTGCATTGAATTTGAATGAGCAAGAGAAAACAGTTCTCGCCTTTGTCTGCCCAGTGAATCAGGGAGTCCTATATAGGAAACTTAACTATTTCAAAAGAAATGGAGTATAAACTTGCACATCTATTGTATCCGTTCCCATTATGAAATAGGGGCCATCAAGGTGGAATTCAGATAAGACATGAATTATGCTTTATAGCATTCAAATATACATGTATATGTCCAAGTGATACCTAACTTGATCTTGACTTGAATTCTTCCTTGTTGGACGATCTAATGGCAGGATACAAGGATACATGGATGATGTTTCTGTTTTGATTTGTATAGTTGTGATTTTATAACTATTGTGTTATGATGTAATTGATGAATTTTAACTTGATTGATTTTTAAGTTTTGTAATGAATAATTGAAAAGTTGAGTAACATCAGCTAAATCAATTAAAATATATATATATATATATATATATATATATATATATATAGCAGAAAAGGGGGAAAAAGTGAATCGCACTCCCGCAGGCACAACAAAACAAATGCCAGGTTCAGTAGGGGGTCGGAAGAAACACCGCAGACACAGTGAAACAATTACTGATGTCTTTTAATGTTAATACAGAATAAGAAAACCAAATGCATTGTGCAAAAAACAAATGCACGACACAAAGCAGCACATAGAAGACAGAACAGCAGGATGCCTAAATTAAGCAGCCTGCAAACAACGCGTTTCGCGCTATACTGAGCGCTTGATCATATATATATGTACATATTTACTGTGGAATTCAGGTGGATACATCAATTCCAAATACAGGACAAAGCTGGAAAAGTTTGTATCCTCATTCTTAAAGATGGCAATGGCACATAATGTCTTTACGTACAATATGTGTGTTTTATTTATTACTATTGTCATATCTGTAGGATCCGAGGAGCACCTAACATTTTTGGAAGCAATTGTTATCAGAAATTATTTTCTCACAGTAAAAATGTAAGAATTATCCAGAATCTAGCCTTGAAAGAAGATCAGTAAAACCCAGTCTATGTTAAGGGGGTTCTCCATTTTGGAGTCCTGCTCAATAATCTGGATAACAATAATAATCAATGATTATCCTCTGTTCCACAAAGGAGCTCTGCAAAAGAAATGTGTACTGAAATTAGTTCTACAAATCAATGTCGGGTCCAAACAAAAAATAAAACTATGTCTCACATATAACTTGTTCGAGACATGCACTGAGAGGTAGAGGAGGTGGTAGACCCCCACACCACCAAGCTGGGTACGGATGGCATGGTGGGCTGATCAGAGGTTCCAGTATTGGAAAAATCTGAATTATAGTGCTTTCTGAAAGCAAAGAGTGCATATAAGGCAACATATATTTTTTGGGGTCAGAATGACTCAGGAAGTAAAGGGTGTCTCAGGCATTATACACACATAATGAATATCTAAAAATATAATCTGGAAACTGGATAGAAAATGTGGTATGTACAAAAGTAGATTGGTTTGCTGTTTGGTAGCATGGCCGAGTATTCAGGCTGAACATGCTGGGATACATTCTAAGATGGATGCCAAAATACAAAATGGTGTCTTAGGTGCAGGTGTCAAAAGCTCTTGTTCATACAGAATAATGAATATTTCTTTGGCAGCAGTTCACTATAGATAAGCATTGCTTGGAATGGTATATTTAGAATTTCTTGGCAGACAAAGCAGGCAGTGATTGATACTAAATCAGATAAGGGTATGGGAAAGAAGCCAATTAGACCAAGCAGCTTCTTACTTGGCATCAAATAAGATTAGCTCATGGAGGCCTTCATGGCATTAAACTTCCAAGTAGATATTGGCAGGCCTCGAGGATAAGAAAAGGGCTGCTTCTTTGCAGCCATTTAAGGATGTCTAAAGATGTCCGGCTGGATCTCAGGCAAGCTATCAGATTATGTGTCAGTCAAATAATGTTTGCCAAGGATGAAGTCATGTGGGCTTTGTGAGTGACAGTTAAGCCAACCGATCACAGACAAGTAAGGGTTTGCTCTTGACTGAAGGGACCAATTAGAGATGTATTCTGATATTTTATGAAATGTTGCATAATTCTCAAAAGTATACAGAAGCAAGATGATTGTTGGAGCTCAGTGCTGATGCTTCTGGCGTCTTTTGAATCTGTATTAAACAAAACTTTGAACCAGGTTCCCGGGCATCCTTTTCCTGCTCTATCCTTGTCTAGTCTTCAGTGCCTGAGTCTACAGATGTCAAAGTTCATGGAGGGTGGAGGGTCCTCCTGTTCAGAGAAAACAGGTACAAGGTCACAGGCCCTCAGTTACAATACCCAGCATATGTGGATTGTCTTGATTTATATCAAAATCCATAAAAATCTCCTTGTTTTATAACGGTGCCATCATGGAATATTGTCTTTCTCAAATCCTTTCAGAAGTGTTATTACATAACTAGGCTGGCATTTTGGTCTAGTATGCCTAGTGATTTCTTACTGTGTTTTGAAATGTTTTACTGGGCATCTATGATAATCTTTCACAGCAAATAATCTCCCCTCACCCAGCCCAAATCAACCTACCAGGCCAGCACAAACCCAACACAAGCACACCACATTTACGCACTCGTGCAAATACTTACTCACGCAGCATTAATTTTCCAAAACATTCACACAGCATTCACTTGCTCAAACACATTCACATCAACGCAGCATTCCTCTCAAACAGCAATCACTTGCTCCTTCAAACACATATTCATGCTTTCAAACAGAATTCACACAAAATTCAGTTGCTCATTAAAACACATATTCACACATTCAAACAGCATTCACATGGTATTCACTCCCTCAATCAAAGGGATTATTCACGCTCTGAAAAAGCATTCACAGAGCATTCACTCACTCATTCAAACACATTCATGCAATAAACCACATTTTGCTGTGACAATCTAAGCTAGCCCAGGAGCTCTCCATCCAAAATGAAGAAGGGTTCGGGTGGGTCAGCGCACCTCACCTATTTTGGATGAGAACCCTTGCTCAGAGCTACCAAACAGGTTTCCCATTACACTAAGTGCCAGTACAATGATATTTACCACCCTAGGAAGAGGTAATTGTATCTTCCTCATACCAACATGTGAGTGCACACTCGCACACACACACACACACACACACACACACACAGAAAATGCAGTTGATGCTCTGACCATCACCCCTTACCCAAACATGCTATGCCTCTTCACATGCATTGCATATCCCTCATGAGCCAAGTGAAGACACGTATTTCTCCTCCATGTTTTAAACTGTGTTTTTTTAACATGGTAAAATTACACCATGTATACCCATGCACACCCACAGACATTCACGCCCACAGACACATAAAAAGACACACAAACACACTAGATTATTAGTTTTACCATATCGTTTAAGATTAGAACAAATGATCAATAGGCATATTTGACACCCCTATTCCCGCCCCAATTCCCATCCCCACCCCCTGCATGAACACCAAATGAATATATTAGTAGTAGCAGGGTAACCTTTATTTACACATTTACGCAGAAATTCAAACAGCAAATGCAGCAGCAGATCATACTTCACTAACAAGTATGGGTGAACAAAGTGAAAGCTTTGCTCACAATAGAACAGGAATATCACAGGCAGCTACCATGATAGCTTTCTCTCACACAGTGTAAGTACACCATAGCTAACAGCAATGCAACTCCCACACATTACATCACTAGTTGTACATGCTTCAGTTTTATATGGAACAGGTACATAACAAATAGGATCAATGCCAAATTGTAAATTGTAAACACGTAGGTCTTCTTAGTGAAAACGAGTATACATATGTATAATTCAATTTAATTCTCCAATGAGGAACATATGTTCTCTCTCAAACACATCATACATAGAACTGGCCAGACACTCAGAATAAGTAGTACATGAAGCAGTGCAGGCTTCACTCACAAAAAGAGGATTGTTAAAGTTAACCATGTTGGCTTTTCTGTAAGCACGGAATAAGCATTTACCAGACAATGACATAATAGTACGACCTGGCCATAATACAGCAGCAGCTGGTGTATTTACCTGGGCTTATTGTAGCAGTATCTATACATAAGACACACATGTTGGTCAACATATTTTGTATCACATTAGTAGCACCTTTACAGCTGCAGTTAACCATTATCTCTCAGCACACTGCTTAGAAATAACAATGGTATGCCAATGTATGATGTTACTGCCTGATTGAGATAGCTCATAGAGCTCCCAGGAGGATGTACTTTGGATGGGAAGTGGCGGGTAGCGGATGGGACTAGCCATACAGATTAACAATATCATGACAGTCAATTGGTGGGTAAAGAACCAAACAACACCCATTCACTGTTTGTCCCTCCTCACACGTCATCTCCCTCCTCATTGTACTCCACTGTAATAGTTTGAGTTTATAGGTTGTGTTTAAGTACCAGCTAATAACCAAAACTAAAAAGGAACAGCTTCAGCAGAAGCAGTTCAAATGGCAACTATAACCCATAATCTAATTAGCAGTCACTAAATGGTCTGAAAATAGATCTTGGTGATTTTTTTTATATAACTACTCATTGAATCATGATAAACATATGCAAGCCCATTGCTTATGGCCAATGCTTTTTTTGCCCAATGATTAGTAGGTGCAAAGAGATTAACAGTGTTGTATGCACAAATGTATTGTATATAGTGCATGTGATGCGCTGCATAAAAGATATGAGGGTCATAAAAATGTTTGTATTAAATTGTGTTTCTTAAATTGTGTGTGTTCTCTAACTGATTGTTTTCTTTTTTCAGATAGAAGGATATTATTTTTGAAACATAGATTAATAACCATGACTATGGTGTAGCCCAGTCGGTTGTTGAGTTTTGGAGGCATGGTTAACCACAGCAATGACTGTGGAGAATCATAGTCGCAGGTTCATTGGACCATACCCACCGCTATAGGTGTCATTTTGCAAAAAGGTACAATGTTTGCACCCGAAAGAGTCCTTTCTAGAATTACCTTTTATGTGTATATTTATAAAAAATCTATGTGACTTACCCGAAAAGGTTTCATATTGTAGCCGCGGCTATAAAAATGTCAATGAACTCTAGCTGCCGCTATGAGTGATGAGTTATTATGTACTTTACTTAATCCTTTTTATGTACTCTTTTTACTGTATCTTTTGTTATTTATATTGTATAGTCAGTTTTTAAATAGAACCTACACATTCTTATCACCGTGGCTACTATAAATAGAGTGCCATTGGTATATTTATTATCCTGTCTATGTGTATTAATAACTGGAGTGTATTTGTCCTTGGCTATCCTAAACCCACCCCATGTGCTGGGTTGGTAGCTGCAGCTATGGAAAATCTTTGGAAACAAAATTACATGTGGGTGGGATTGAGTGTAGTGTTTGTAAACAGCTATTGTAACATTTGTCCTTGTTCATTGATTTGTATTTCTTTTTTAATATTAATAAGTATTTGTTTTAATTCTGTTAATGAATCCATGATTCTTTTTGTGGGTATGTGTTGTGGTGTTTCTTATTTGATTTTTCTTGATACTTGAATGACTTCTTCATCTGTTTGAAAATATTTGAAATATTTTTAAACAATTGAAAATATAATACACTTCAAAAATATTTGTGTTGGTTGTATAGACATTTGATAGTAGGTAGATAAAGTATATGTTTGGTGACTGATATTTGTTCATTAAAATATTAGTGTTAGTCTAAGTTTACATAGATATAAAGAATGCACAAAATCCTGAATGTGGTGTATTTTCTTCTGGTTCATTTTCTGCATAGTCTTTTTTTTTTTTAAATGTCTTCCTCTGTAGGATAATTCTCCTCCAGCCGTTGCATGTAGTTTTCCATTTTAGTGTGTTAGAAGGAAATACTGTTTGTCGCTTCAGATATTTTAATTAGCAATGGAGGAGGAGTGCATGAGGAGAGAAGGTGGACTGTTTGTATTTACTTTCTGATTGGTTGTTCATTGTCTGTGTGGTGGGCGGCTGCCAATATGATGACCAGTGCTTAAAATGCTGTTGAATTGTTTAACCTATTAGTGAATATATTTTTGAGTGATAATTATGTATGCCAATAAAACTGTGAATGATATTGTATCATTGTATTATGAGTTTTCCTACATAGTACATTTTTATTGCTTGAGACTGAGGTGTAGTTTTACGATAGTTGTGTTATTGTTGGGGTATATTTAATGTTTGATTGGATATTTCAAACATGCATCCAATTTCAGAAGGAGAGGATTTTCATTGCTCAGAAGACTGTGGAGAATTTGAGAATTTTGAGAATATGGTTCATAGTGATGTTTAGGACATAAGTGATAGGACATAAGCATTGGCTTACCAAGTTGTTTTAGCTGTATAATATTATTCTAGATGGAGTGTTTGAAATTAGAGGTTTATGCTGCAATTTTGGAGAAACATTTTTGAAAGAGGGAGCAAAGGTTATTTCTTCTTTGGGAAAAGAAAATATATTAATCATCTAAAGAAAGAGCACAGAGAAATGTTCCAAGATTTCTTTAATTGTAAGAGAGGTGAAGAGTATTTCTCTGATTGAATATTTATGTTTTGGCTATATACTGGTAAAATAACCCAAATGATCTTTTAAGAGCCCCCCAAAGAATGTTTTAACTACATTGGAAAAGGAAAATGCCTTTGATGCCTTTTTTTTAAAATAGCCACGGTTACAACAGCAGCCAGTGAAACGTTTGGCCCTGTCAGAAGGTTTATAACCAAGGCTACCAGAAAGCCAATGGGACATCATGTATTTTTTAGTGGGTTTAGCCACGTCTATGACTATCGCCTTAGCTGTGGGTATGGGGATTCCAATTTCTGTGCATTGATCATGTTGTTCCATTGATGTAACAGTACACAATTCTACATGTGTTTCTGATTCTATGCCCTCATTTGTACCTTTATGTTGTTTTAATTGTTACACCTTGTTAATATGTCTTTTTGAATCTATAAAGATGTTACGAGTAGCAGCGACTACTGGTAGTTGACTCGATCTGCAGCTATGAATGCACCAATCACACGTCATACTTTGTGGCAGGCTTTGATAGCCTCAGGCATGTACCTGCTCATTGTACCCACTGTTATAGGCGTTTGTATTTTGGTGCAGTGATCATATTATTTCATGGATGTTTTAGCACAGATTTGTACATGGGTTTCTTTCGGATGCTCTATGGCATGTGTGATTTACGTTTGAAACCTTTGCAATATGTGCTTTCCAGCGCATTTGAAAAATGTATGTGTACCAGATCTATAGGAGAGTCCTTGCTGTGTAATTGGGGTTGTAGCCGCAGTTATGTATTTTGACAAATTAAGATTTTTTTTTTTATTGTGTTTGTACATGTTGTACAAAGTATTCTTGAAAGGATTGTGTTGAGGTTTATTGTCTGTTATAAGTTGTAATAAAAATGTGTTGGCCATTTTACTTGTTTGCTTTGTACAGTCCTCTTTTTGTGCTATTGATTTCTGAAAGCTATGAAAGTGACGTTTTTGTGAACTTTTGACATTCTTATTGCAGAACTCAGAGTCTCGGAGTGTGCGCATGTTCTGTGTTTGATATTGTGAAGATCATTATTTGGAGCAGCTGAAGGTGAGTGAGTGCATATTTGTTTTTTATGTGTATTATGAATTGGTGCATTTGTAAGATAAATTAAGTATGTTTATGTGTCTGATTTAGTCAAGTTTATAAGTATTGTTTGGAAAGTAGAGTTTTTAGGGAAGTGATGAAGCAGTATCACGTGTTATGCTATGGCTATGTGTGACAAAATATATTTGCAATTAAAGGTTGCTTCTGAGTATCATTGGAAGACATGATATGAATGGCGGTACAAAAGAAACCTTACTATCAACAAAGCAGCATAACTCTACCCTTGACAAATATTGCTGCTGTGTATGTGGTTTGTAGTTGAATATTAAGCTGTTTTCTGTGAACTTATGTTGGTGATTTTCTACTGTGTTAGAATTGTGGAACAGTTTGAATGTGCCTTTAAATGTGAGAATTTTTTTGAGGCATTGACCCTACGAATGCTAACTTGGTTATGATGTTCGACAACATTGTTTTGCTTATTTGTGGAGATTTGTGCATTATGTTAGCTTACTGGGAAAGTTAATTGAACTGGTAAATTTGGAGTGGACATTTTCTTCGCTTGAGAAGTGGTTTGAGAATTGTACTGTGAAGTTACGGCTAGAGTATGCTAGGTATTATTGAAGTCTTTTGGCATTTCAGGCAAAATGAAGCAGGTAAATGGTTTATGAGAAATTATGAAGCAAAGTGAAGAAGGTGAATTCATAGTGACTAAGTGGGTATGGTCTTATACTTTGCATTTCAGCTTTTATGCAGTAATGTATAACACGTGTTTGACTCTTTCTATATAGGTAAGAGTTTGCAAGTTACATGGTTTATGCATATATTTCTCTTAATTTGTGCATGCATTATCATGAATTCTTAGGTAATTGAAGAAGTGGGTACTGTGGCGCATATGATTAGCTCACCTTTTATTTAGGCTTATGATTCAAAAAATGTACTGTGCCACCCACAGATATATCACAACCCGACAAACTTAATGCCCACCTAGCGAAAGTCTACTTTTCACATCTTATTTAGACTATATGAGCTGCTGAATAGCATCCCACGTTACCTAAGCACTTAGAGGAGAGGTTTACATGGGACATTCTTTTATACTGCAATATTTACACTCCCAAATAATTGTTGTTAGCAATAATAATCAGCAACCATATTAGGCACATTCACAATTTCCTTGGAAATGATGTGTTTTGGAAGGACAGGAACCTATGTGGTTTCATGCTATGTAATGTCATATGTTACACAATGCACAGACATAGGGAGATGTAAAATGAATAGGGGTGCATATTCATTTGTAGCATTAAACAAGCAGCATACCTCTACCCTTGCAAAATATTGCTGCTGTGTTTGTGTTTTGAAGTTGGATATCACGCTCTTCACTATGATCCCATATTTGTAACTATGTTTGTGTTAAATTTGTGGATGATACGGAATAGTGATCATATGTTTTACAGCCTTAGGAATCATGATAAGAGATGCACATATGAAATAATAGATATGCACCAACTAAGGGAATTGCCAGGCCATATGTATAGAGAAGGAAGGAAGGACAGTTGATATGGGAAATGTATTGTTTTTCAAACATAACTATAGCATAGCATGTGCTACAGCTTGAACCCTCTTCAGAAATGACTGAAATTAAATATGGAAAACCCTACTTTCCAAGTTATACCTATAATGTGTACTAAATTACAACCCTAAATATACTGAATACATTTTATATAAAAAACAATTCATGTTACATATTGGGCCTCATTATGTCCTTGGCGGAATGGGATTAACGGCGCCGGTAGAGCTGCCAGCATCGCTAAACCCATTCCGCCCTATTATGAGGTCCCCTTATGGGACCCACTCTGGACGTTTGGTCAGACCAGACGTCTTTTGCGGGTACCGCGAGGGGACGAGCATGCTAACAACGGGCCTGTCATTAACAGGCCCATTGTTAGCATGTTCCCCATTCCCATTGAGCCCTATTGGGGCTCAAATGGGAATGGGATGGTCCTGGTCCAGGTTCCCTGAATGGGGAAAGTTGGAATGGCCCAGTATTTCCCGATTCAGGAACCACAGACCCGGACCAGAGTTTGGAGGCTGCCTCCAAACTCTTAAAGAGGCCCATTGAAAATATAAAGAAACAAAATGACTGACCTTCACCATCCCAATTTCTTTTTTTGCCGCTTTTTTGTGACATGCCCTTAAGAAAGCAACAACAACGTGCCAATAAATAGAATTGTGTGCAGGGAAGTCAAATTTTGAAATGTAATATAAAATATATACAAATATAGAAAGAGTTTATGTACTTAAACATGACAACTTTTGTGATGTGTTTGGTGGAGAGTGTAAACACACTATCATAAAGAAAGATTTTTTAATGAGGAGAGTTACATTAAAGGAAAGAATGTTCCCCTAGCTATTGATGAGAGTACGAAATGGTGTAATTTCTGAAAAAGAAGAAATCATAAGGTCTGATAAAACACACATTGACAGTTTAGGTCAGTCTATTATAAAACCAAAAAATTATTGTGAGGTATGGTTGTGCAATTTGTTGTGCAATATTGATACGTTTCTTGTAAAATCTTAAAGACATTTTTGCAAGTTTTGCACACAAATAATAATGTTCAAAGACAGATCAAGATGCTGCAGAAAAGATGACTGTGACGTTCATGAAAAATCTGGAATTCAGCTTATCTTTATAAAAGCAGATGTAAGAGTTTCATAATATGTGGATGCTGTCTGCACATCATACTAAAATGAGATACCTTCTAGTTGAACTGCATGAGTGCAAACCACCAAGTATATCTTTTGCACTTTTAAATCAAACACTTCTGCTGGAACTGTAAAAAGTTTGGTTTCTACAATGCAAATGATACATATCATGCATTTAAAAGAGTATGGGCCTCATTACAATGCTGGCGGTACAGGCACGGCTGCCGCCAGTATTTTTTTTTTTTCCTGTGCCCAGAAATGGGTCATTACCGGGTCATTACAGCTTTGCCGGACCCGGTATTTGGCCATTCCGTAAATAATTCTACCCAATTCCCATTTGAGCTCTGCTTGCAGGTGCCGGCACGACCGCCAGGTCAGACCTGGCAGCTGTAATGGCACCCGCAATCATAACTCGTAGTTTGCCAGTCCAGGAACTACGGTACCGGCATGCTTAAGAGTACCGTAATTCCCGGACCGGGAAACTTATAATGAGGCCCTATGTGTATGTAGATGAAACACATACAGGAAGTAGAAATGATAAGCATGTGCTTTCAAAGGATCTGATTTTTCAACTGTATAAAATAAGTATTGCAATGTTTGAATTGGCTTCTACTTAATGACTTAACATTGTTTTTCAATCAGTCGGCACACTTTTTACAAGTATCAAGTGAAACTGGTGTATATTGAGTGTTAGGGAGAATTCTCTGTTAAGGCTAATTTCCCAAAACTAGTGAGTCCCCCACCAGCATTGCTGGATTTTTGGGGTTTATTTTTTGCTCCTGCTAAGAGTGAGACTCTTTTTCTCCCACTCTTAGACATGATTTGAGATATCCTTTGACTTTGAAATGTGTTTAATGGGCTATGGGGTCTTTTACTCCATAGGGTCTCATGTATTTTTGGTAAGTGTGTTACACAGCACCCTCAGTGCAGTAACACAGGGGTGTCATAGTGACCCCCAAACATAGACTCGATACCCTGGGACTGACTACTGTCTCTCCCAGAGCATGTAATGTCACCATTGACTTTACTAGTCTTAAATTGGGAACCGAACCAGTACAAACCATCAGATTGTGGAAGTACTGGTAGGGGTAATTAGATTGCCCCTGGGTCTGTTTTTTGAGGGGGCACTGTGCAGTCCACCCTCGTCGAGTTTCTGGCTGGTGGCAGTGGTTACCACTCGATGGGATTTTCCCATTCATTTTAAACGCACCACTTTTTGGTGCAATGTTAAAGACACCGCCGGGTTATTTATTTAATATTTATTCCCCGGTTGGGTCTTTTTGCCAGGACTCGGTTTAAAATGGTGTTTGTGTTCGCCACTGTAACTCCAACCCAAGTCGAGCCCTTTGTTCCACTTTTTGGCGGGCTTCTGCACAGAAGCCTCCAAAAGTGGTGCCACTCTGTCTGGGTCTACAGGATGTGTGGGAGGGGGGGTTTAGGCACCCTGGACTGAGTTGCCTCGGCAAATCAAGTCGCACTCTTGTGTGATTGGCCCAGTGGTGAGCCGCCCGGCTCACCACTTAGCATGTTTGAGTGACAGCTAGGACTGATGAATGGGGGTTTTCTGCATAAAAGCAGGGCTTTGGGGTCTGGAACTTCAGAAGTCGCCACAGGACCAAAGAAACTGAAGAGGGAGAAGCTGAGCCGACCTGCAACGACGACACCACCGGTGGAGCCCTGCTGAACCGTCTCTTCATCCCGGAGAGTCTTCTTCCTCTGAGCTGGTGGGGATAACCAGTTCGCCCTCTTTTTCACTTTCCTGGATTGTCCCGTGGTCGAATCGCCCGTGCCAAGCACCCCGGCGGCCGGATAGCCACGCTTCACCACTACCGCGAATAAAAGTGTACTACTTTTTAACCGGGAAACACTGCGGCTGTTTTCTTCCCTGGCAGTGCAACGACCTCCAGCTTTCCTCCACGTCGTGATCTCCTCTTCCCCTGGACGAAGCACCAACTCACACCCGCTGCCAGGAACAACTGCCCTCGCTGGAGCTTTCTCACCCTTTCAGGTAATGAGTCCCGCATGGTCTCCCTTGCAACAGACTGTTCAAGGTGTCCCATAAATCCTTGACTTTCTATCCTGGGGTGACCTGGGACCTACTAACTAACTTTTCCTAACTTGAGCCAACCCTTTTTGAACTCTTTGCAATGACTCTTTAAAAGTACTATTCAACTGTGTGATCTTGGACACATTCCGCCTTGCTCTCTTCAAGAGTGGGCCTGGCCTATGACTTTCTTGCTCCTCAGTAGACTCTGCCTTTTCCGACTTGCTCTGGTTCTCCTAAAGTGTTGGTATAGTAAATGTTCCTAATTCTGCCTTTTTCCCTCCCTTTTTGATTAACTTATTGGAGTGCCATCTTAGGCTAAGCGCTCACCTCTGTCTGAAAATAAGTGGTGTTTTAACTAAGGCTTGTTCAATAAGTGATCAGGGATGTAAATATATTAATAGTGACTGTGTTTTGAACTTGCTTGTGTGTTTTTAAATAAATGATGATATACTTTTATACCCAAGCTCTGGTCAGTGTTTGCTTGTGCGACTGTATTTTGGTACCTATCTTGTATACTCTATATACTGTCTAACTCTTCTTGAGAGAAGTCTGGCTGCTCAGCCACAGCTACCAGGTAAATCTGGGTGGTACAGACTGCTACTAATTGGGTTTACTGCCAACACCTGTAGTCTTAAGCCTTTTGCAGTGGTCCCTAAGGTTTCTGCCTAACATTGAGGAGAAAGTGAAACACAGTGTACAAGATGTTTGGAAATAGCTTGTTTTTCTTTGTAGAAGAACGATTTGACACAAGTGAGGCACTTTATGTTTGTAGACACTGTGGGGGTAATTCATAGAATTGAGCGCTGATTCAGCACACGCGGGCATCTCAGAGAGGGAGCGTGCGCCAGCCTGTGACTGCCATGTGCGCCAAAACCCATTTTGACGCACTGCGTTTTCATAGATTCAAACATCCATAACAAGCTGAGGTGCAGCATGGCGCAATGATCCTGCAGCAGCACCAGTTACGCTACAACCCCGCCCCATGCGCCAAAAACATCCGCACAAATCCCCTGCATGGCACAAAGGCCTGTGGACCAGCATAAAGCCCCCCCAACAACAAAATCATGCTAAAAACACCACTCAGCCCTAATGCGACAACCGAATCGCATGTAAAACTACCCATGTACCCCTTGGAATATGCGTACCCCGCTCGCACTAGGCCAATCTGCTGTAAAACTCCTTGCGCACCCCGCTCACGCCAGGCCAATCGCATGGAAAACTCCCCGCGCGACCCTCGGAATACGTGCACCAAGCTCGCGCCAGGCCAATCGCATGGGATACTCCCTGCGCACCCCTCAGAATATGCATACACCGCTAGCGCCAGGTAAATCAAAAATTTGAAGACTAATACTCCAAATTTGTATTTGATGAATGTGTTATTGTGGTCAAGAAAAAAGTCAAGTCTTTAGGTATCTATCTGGACAGTAACCTTAACATGAAAGCACAGATCGGTAGCCTAGTGGCTTCATCTTCCTATTATATTAAACTGCTTTCACATGGCCGCCCTTTTCTTTCACAAACCAGTATGGAAATGCTAGCTAGAGCACTGATAAGCTCCAGGATAGACTATTGTAGTAGCTTGTTGAGTGGTCTCCCAAACTGTGAACTGAATAGATTGCAGGTGGTGCAGAACAACGCAGTTAGGGTTGTTATGGCCAAGAAAAGGTCAGACCATATCTCAGAGGCGAGAAGGGAACTTCACTGGCTCCCTACTAAGGAACAAATTCTCTTTCGGCTCTTATCTATCTCCTTTAATTGTTTGAAAATCTCTGGCCCCATCTATCTCAATGAGGAACTAAGGCATAAGGTGAGTAAACATAATCTGAGATCCAACAACCAATCTATCATACTGTCCCGGCATATAGATTATCGCAGACCAAAGCTTGTGTTTTTTTTTCTGCAGCTCCCTTGGCTTGGGATAATCTTCCCCTTAAACTGAGAGTGGAAAATTCTATCTCTGTTTTCAGAAAAGGTCTGAAGACACACCTGTTTAAACATCTGCTGGCCGTCCGATTTTCTCCCTTACTTTTGCACTCTTTTGTTTTTGCTGCTTGTTTAATTCAAACATGTTTTTGTCTGTCAGCGCTTTTAAGCCTTCGGGTCAGTGGTCTGAGCTATATAAATGTTAAATAAATAAAAATTCAGTGTAAAACTCCCTGCGCACGCCTCGGAATACTCGTACCCCACTCGCGCCAGGCCAATCGCATGTAAAACTCCCCACGGACCCCTCAGAATACGTGTACCCGGCCGCACCAGGCCAATCGTGTGTAAAACTCCACACGCACCCCTCGGAATATGCGTACTCTGCTCATGCCAAGCCGCTGGCTCAGGGGCAGCTCCACAGGGGGCCCAGGTGATGGTTGGGTGGGAAGATGGCACGGAGGACGACTGGCAGGTTCAGTTGAGGAGGGGGTCGCAAGAAGATCCATCACATAGATGAACCCAGTGCTGACGACCTGTCCTAGTAGGTTGACCCAGCCAAACAGGTATTCGAAATGACGTGCATTGTCCAAACGAGAACCCTGCATGTCATCCCGAATACCATGTTGGCGCAACGCCACACCAGCTAGGACAGGCTCAATCCAGTCCCGGATTGCCACGTCCGCACAGAGAAGGCGGCCAGTTGTTGTTTGCGCATCCCCTCCCTGAAAACGGGTATGGACGGAGGCATCCCTGCTGGTGCCGGATGCTGCAGTCACAGGATTGGGGACAGGATTACACCAAGGCACCTCCGTGATGGCCTGTGCTGCCTCCTATCCCTGCCCCTGGACTGCACCACTAGCACCAGTGGAATCCCCTCTTCCAGGCCCCGTGCCTGGGGCTTCCACAGCCTCCTCCTCAACCATAGCCCCCACCAACCTGGATGACTCTGTGCCATCTTTCTTCGTAGGCCCCTGTGGGGGCTCAGCTGCCCCTTCTGCTGCTGAGGAGTCCATCTCCAACCTCCACCTCTTGGACCTTCCCTCAGCAGCTGCAGTCATGGATGCAGCGCCAGACTCCTCACTCCCGGAAGATAGCACGACCTGGGAGAGGAGCTGGGCCTTGCGTCTCCGGCTGGTGGTGGAATCCCTGCTGCTGTTCTCCACAGCACCGTCTCCGCCCTCTTCATCAGTCGACGCTGCAGACATGGAGAGACAGAACACAGGCATCAAGGCACTGTACAATGGTCTGATACACACATGCCAGTTGCACATGAGTGGCAGGGTCAAACTTCACAGATGGTATCACACTCCCCAACACTCATATCATTTGAACCCACACACATGCACAAATTAACAGGAATCATGCAGCAGGCAGCAGCATCCATACGCACACAACTGCATGAACGTCCGAAGGTTAGCATGAAGTCATAAGCAACATGGGGAGTGCCGAACACATGCACACACGCCACCAGACAGACATGCATCTGTACATCTCCACCACCTGTCACAGTGCAATCATCGGCAACTATATCACATCTGCTAATCGGGTACCTACATGTCTGTGTCACATGCATCCATGGCGTATCACAATCGCACACATGTCAAACACACACATGCACATGTACGCCGTGCACATATATGAAGGTGGAACCAGCATCCATGTGTCCCACCCCACCCATGGCATAGTACATACACAGAAATGCTAACATGTGTACATCTCCACATGCAGTTGTGCATCATGCTTTGGAACACATACACCATTGATGTGCATCACACATGACTGGACTCACATGCAGCACAGTCATGTCCCTGCACATACACATCCATACATGGGCTATTTCAGACATATGTCCAAGTTGCACACTCCTGGCAAACCTCAACATGCACTGCATCCAATGAGTATGCATGGACACTTGCCGCTCGACTCCAGACGGGTCTGCCTCTCGAGGACCTTGAGGTGAAGTGCTGGGTGAATGCGTTCCAGGACCCTCATCTGGTCGTTGGTAAATTGGACACGGCACCCCACTGCATCCCCTGCGCCCATGATACGCCGGGCCTTCCTGAGGGTCCTGGACCTGAAGTCCTGCCAGCGCTTATGGACATGTTGCAGGTCGCAGGTTGCCACCCCCTCCACTTTGATGGCACCCACGATGTCCATCCAGATCCTCTTCCGCCCATCCTTGTAGGCGCGTGGTCATCCGAAGAGGGCATCATAATGCACCAGGACTTGCTCCACCAGGATGCCAACTTTTCCTGCAGTGAAGCTGGCAGCCCTCTGCCTCCCTGCTGGGGGGTCGTCACTGGTCCCAGATGGAACTTGGCCCGGCATGGCAACCAAGAGGCAGGTACGGGTGGGCAACTGGGTCCTGGTGCTGGATGGAACTGCAGTCAGGATTCTTCTGTTCAGCAGGGGTGGTCGCAGCAACTGGACCCCTACAGATGGCTGATGTGCAGGCACCAAATAGAAGGGGCCAGCAGGCAGGCAGGGAGCAGCAGATGGCTCATGGTAAGCAGATCGGGGCTCTGGGAGCGTGGTCTTCCGTGTGTTGTCACGTCGCCAGCTTGATGCAGAGTGATTTAGCATGTGAAAAAACTGCACGTCAGCGTGTAGTCCGAGGAAAGGGCCGTAGTGCGTAAGCATGTAAGTGACGTGACGCGCGCAGGTTTTTCCCTCGGCACGGGTGCAGAGTGAATCCGCATGTGCAAAAACAGCACGTGCGCATGTGAATGCATGTAATTCAAGGAAAGGGCCTAAGCGCGTAAGTGATGTGACGCGCTCAGTCGTTTTCCTCGGCATGGGTTAAAGGTGAGCACGACCCAGCAGTTCACTGAAAGTGCTTTTCATGGAGAGCGACGTGTGTGTTGTTACTTCTTGTTGTTTCACGCGCCATCCCTTCACAGCGATCGAGGACGTACCTCTTCTTTTGGCGGGGGTCTTGCCTACACACGATTTTCTTTCCCACTCTAGTCAGACAGTGAGTCGTGCATGCTATTTTTACCACTGCGGGTCCCCCTGTATATTGGATACCCGTTTTCGAGGTCATAGTAGCCTGTGTGTCCCACACATATGCGTTTATTGTGTCCCTGGGTGACACCGTGTACTGCGGGAGGGTAATTCCACACACGTGGGCTACCGGGGTTGTGTGCACGGTTTTACTGCAGTTTTGGGGTGCCTGAACGTTGCGTGACCTGTCATTTTCTCACCTGGGTCCCATACAGCCTTGCAGGCACACAGGGGTGCTTTTTACATCTAGTACCCCACCTTCTTCACCCCAATTGCCCAGGACAATTATTGTGTACAACTCCCATTGGCACTACTACATCTGTGCCATGGTTGGGAGGCCACGAAAGGTGAAGGGCGCCTCAGCTGGGTGTCCTCCATGTGGTGGGGCTGGTCAGGAATGTGGCCGGGGTGACCAGGGAGTAGGGGGAGTCCAGGGTGGCTGCAGAGGGGAAAGAGGCAGGGATGCACCACTTCAGCAGGATGTTCTGCCTCGTGTTGATGCAGTCATGTCACCACCCCCTGAAGCTCTGAGAGATGCAGCTCTTGCATCTGAAGCTGGTATCCATGTGACCCGGCAGTCAGTTTCATCGACTACCACTGGCCCAATGGTAGTGGTAGCTGCAGGTGCAGCTGTGGCAACCACCACCCAGGCTCAGGGTCGGCCAATGCATGATGCGTTGGCACCTGACGACTCCCAGGCGATTTCCAGGTAGTCAGGAAGCATAAGCAATGTGCGTATCGGGCTGCTCTAACCAAGGGCAGTGTTGTCATCTGCTGCCCCGACCGATGGGTGTTGGCAACTGCATGGGCAGATGAAGCCAACACCACCCCGGCTGTGAGTCTGCCAGCCAGTACAGTCTCGGTCAGAGACCTTGGCACAGCGACTGTTCCTGTGCTGGGTCCAGTCAAGAGCACCCAGCAGCCACTGATGCAAGTCAGGGCTTCTGTACTAGTTCCACCTGCCACTCCCTTGGTCCAGTCCACCAGAGCCACTGCCCCTACTGATCAAGGCAGCATTTGCCAGTCAGGGTCCGGACCACTGCCCAAGAGGAGGAAGGTTGCTCCTGCACAAGAGGCTGGGACCCCAGACACGGCTCCGGCCTCTGGCTCATCGAGGAAGGAGACTTTCAGCAAGCAGGAACTGGACTTCCTTGTGGGCTACATGTCAAACGTGATATGCTAGTGGGCCTAAATTGTTACACTACGGCTGCCCACCATTGGGTCCACTGGAAGCATGTTGCAGAGGGTGTTAGTGCATTCGGACATGAGATGTGCACAGCTCAGGGGTACAAAAAGCATTGGGATGACCTCCAACGCTGTGCTAAGCTAAAGCGTGCCTCCAATTATGCCATGACTCAGGTGACTCGCAGTGGGCCAGCACCTGAGAAGGAAGAACTCACTCTGCATGAGGTGATCACTGCAGAGTTCATCCCGGCACAATTGGTAAAGGAGTGGGAGAGATGCTGGATTTTTATGGCCCGTCCGGTGAGTGTTGTTGCGTGTTTGTCCAGCCCATGTGTAGTTTGCTTGTGTGATGTTATGCTTGACTGCCACTACATGCTATGTGTAAAGGGTTCTCATGTGTGAGTCATGCAATGCTTCACTAATGCGTGCCAGCTGTGCTGCATGCTGGACTTGTAGAGCAGATGGGGACTGTCCTCATCACCACACATGCACCCTACTCACATGCTAGTCCGGTCCATGTTCCAGCTCACTGACTCTTCTGCATGTAGCCTGGCGTGTCTTTCCACTCCGCACTCAAACTATGTCATCGCATGACTGACGTGCGTGTGTGTTCAGCCTGCATGCGGGTACTCCACGCAGGCATGCTCCCCTGCCCCTCCATCCCTCCACACCTCAATTTCACCATGGCACTGGTCGGTAACATGTTGGACTACTGCAATGGCCTGTTCCACGCTCCTGTGAACATGCACACTTCCCCCTGCCAACCTGCCAGACACATACTGCGGGGTACATCCTTTATCCTTGATGCAGGGTGTCACACTCAGACTGTACAGATGGCAGATGCTCCCCGGGGACATGAGTCCCCATTCATGCTCCATGTGCATTCCATGCATGCCCCTATGTGTCCTTGGGAGGGTGATCATTGTAGTATGTGTCCAGGATGACATAAGTATCCTGGCATTTGCTCATCCATTCCATGTTCACTCTGGCTCAGTCCTGCATCACGCACATGTTTAGGGTGTCATAGTCTGTGTGGGGCACAGGCCTCCCCCTGTTGCAGGCCCCCTGACTCTGTTCAACTGGTGTAGTGCCTTCTGCAAAAATGGGTGTACTGCTGAGGGTTCATCATGTGTCCTGCTTACTGTCCCATTCTCATCTGCTGTGGTGTCAGTTGACTCAGATGATGCAATTGACACTGCTCAACACTGTCTGCCAATACACAGTTCTCTGGTCAACCTTTCATTGCCATGCAATGCCTCCCTGCATTTTCAGTAAGTGGGGGGGGGGGTTTGCCTGTAGCCATGCAACCCATGGCATGCACATTACACATGATGGCTGAACTTGCCCTTACACTGCCTTAATGTTTATTGATTGACATCATAACATACTTGTTGATGTAGATAGTCCGTAACGTACACATGTTCTGCACTGCACCCACCCACTTCTGAGCCATGTTACACCATCCTACATGCCTACTCACTGCTGCAATGTCAAAGTGACCTGGCATGTATGTTCAGATTGTCATCCCTTCACTGTCATGAAAGGCACGGGCACAGGTGCATCCTGTGACACATGTACTCAGTATTGGAACACCCTAGTGGGTGTTTAGCAAAGTTGATTGGTCAATCTGCTGCCTATACTAACTGCCATAGGCCACAGATTGATTATAGCCTGCCAATCGGTTTGTAATGACTGCGGAGCTGCCTGCAAGTGTGTATGTGTACACTTTCACTTACATCAAAGCAAGCAGCGTTTTAGCTGCTTGCTTTGCTGTATAGGATGGTGTTAATGTTCACCATACGGGTGTATATGAACACGGGTGTATTTGAACACTTTCACATGTACATATGCAAGCAGCTTCAACGTTGTCTAGTGCAACATTGCAGCTACTCACTTATGTGTGTGTGAAGTGTTTATTTACACATGTTCTCTGCAGCTTTTTTGTTGAATGACTAATATGTTGTTAATTAACGCAAATTCTGCTGAGATTTCAGCATTGCACCCATTATGTTCAACTGGCACAATCCTGAAGGTGCACTGTCGTGCAGTACGTGTACGCCCAAGACCTCTTAGCTAATCAGGTGGGGCCTGGTCGTGATGATTTGACACACTGAATAATGTTTTTGGGCACAATCAATGCACAATGTACTGAATCAGGCCCTGATAGGTGTTCTGTAGCCTTCATGGACCGGCAGCTCGGACCGTGCTGGGTGTTATGGTCCATCATGCCTAGTTGCAGGCCCTTGCTTTGCTCGGTACATTCACTATGTCCATATGGCCCATGACGCCCGGTACTGGCCGAGCTGCAGATGGATGAAGCTATATTGGTAATGATGATTTAGTGATGCATGTCTACATGCATATTACGTCTGTCATGGTGTGTTTGGATTCATTTGCAGCTGTGGCCATTTGGCTGTTCAGACATGCTTATGGTATGTGCCATCTCTTTGTTGCCATCTGTTATTTCTGCCTGTGATATGTGCCTGACAGAGGTGCTGTGTGATGGAGGTGATATACTACATTCAGTATATGTGTAGGCTTTGCTATTTACACACATCCATTTCTGCTTTTGGGATGCGTTTGCATATCAATGCCACTGGATGCATGCTGGAATTTCAGTGTTCGTGTGACATGTCTGCTTCAAGTGTTGGCATTCGATGTGATGTCTATGTGTGTGTGGGTTATGTGTTTCTGACATGTGTACTCATGTTTGTTTTTTTCACATTACAGTTGATGACGCAATGGAGCCAGAGGATGGTGATGTCATTCCGGACACGGGGTTGCTATTACATCAGTGCTCCAGACCATTGTGTCCATGGCTAGCAATCAGTCTAGCTCTGATGATCACTCTGAGCACAATGTCGAGTTGGATGCACGTCATGTCCATTCGTTGATGGTGAGTGATCCTGAGGTGGACGATCTGCTGTCCACAACACCTGCACTGAGGGGCCAGACAGTGTTGGAACATCTGCCTGTGGTGGATCAGTATGCACGGTCACACTCCACACCAGTTGCTGATGTGCCTGGGCTATGATGTCAACGGAGGGATGTAGTCCCGCAGTCACGGGCAGTGCCAATCCAGCGAGGACCACGGCTCCTTAGGCCCCGCGGGTGTCACGTCCGGCAAAGCAGCGGTCGTGCGCCACCAGGGTATACTGAGTGGGAGAAATTCATGTATGCCAATTTAGAACAACAGGGGGCAGCTATTGATAAAATTGCTCAGAGCATGGAACATGTGGCCCAATCCATGCTCCCCCCTGCTAGGCAGGTGGAGCTCCAGCAGCAGGCAGCACAGTCCATGGCCCGCTCATTCAGGCTGGGCATGGTGGCCTCAGACAGGGCACGCCAGGCTGAAATGGTATCTCTGCATCAAGCACTTGCTACTCACGCAGCGGCACACATGGAGGCCCTGAGGGATGACCATCAATACCTCAGATCTACTCTGGGTGTGCTCAACATGACTCAGAGGAAGCGGTCAGAGGAGAGGTTGTAGCAGCTTGAGAATACCATCTCGGCTGAGCTACGTGCATGCCGGGAGGTGCTCCAGATGTCATGCGAGGTCATACAGGCAGAACTCTGCTACACATGCTACCTTGCAAGAGGAAGCAGGCGTATCATGTGAGGTGCTGCATGCTGACCTATGTGCCATCGCCACACAGGACCGGGCTTACCAGACCCACAGGCTTGCTGCCGTCGAGGGGCAAGCTGTGCATAGGCGTGGTCAGGGAACAGTGCCATGTCCACCTTCTGATTTCCATCCATGGGGTGACCAGGAGGATGACTTATCTCCCACACAGGTCGGGCAGTGCAGGTGTTGAGCCCATGGAGTTTATTTTTTTTTACCTTAATATCATCGCATGTGGGTGTTGAGGTGCACTATCTACCTCCCCCTCCTGGGTGAGCTCCCCGCCCCTCGGGTCGTATGTGGCCATTAAAAAAAAATAATAATATTGTTTGTCTATTGTGCATTCATGTGACGGTGTGGTGCTTTGTGGCTTTTGAAAGCATCCATTGTCTGTTCCAGCGGGGCCCATTCAAGCTTGTCTCATGTATGTGTTTGTGGATTGGGGTCCAGACACATATGCCACTCCTGCTTCCCCTTTCCATGGGCTTGCAAGGATGGTTAAGTGTGACAGCAATTTACACAAGAGCATTGGACTTTTGTCATATCTGTGGCCAGTCTGCTGCTGTACTACTTGTGTTTACACCCCTAGTGGGGATTATGAATGTTTTCTCCATGGCATGTCTGCAATCAGTTTTGGTGAGTACATTTTTGAACTGTCCATTTATTGAAGTTGGTTGTGATGTTGTTTCATTTCTTGCCTGCATACGTGCTTGATACACTTCATGCTGTAGATGGTAGCCTGAACCCTTTAGCTGTCAAAGTCACACTGATGGTGGGAGGGGGCCGGGTGGTGACAATGTCAAGTTGGTACATGTTAAGTTCAGCCCCTGTGGATTGTGGCAAAGGAGGAAGCATTAGGAATGTGACCCAAGAAGCACAACTCACAGTCCAGTCATCGCCTGAGATGTCTGCCTAAACTTCTTCTCTGCTCCGGTCTGTTTGGACAGCACGTGGTATCTGTCTTCCGTCTTGGACTTTGCAGCTGCGTGACGGCGCAGTTTTCCTACTGGACTACAGCTCTTTTACTCGTTTTTCACAATCTGGTGCCTTTAGTCTCTGTTTTTGTTCCTGCTACTTTCCTTGTTGCAGATCTGTCCGCCCGTCTCTCGGGCAGTTATTTCCACATACTCTTACGGTGCCTCGGTTTGCCTCTGTACACTTCTTTACCACAGCATCACTCTCTCTCTTACACCTCCTGTCTTTCATGTATTACATCCATACCTTTATGTTGACTTTTGCCTTTTACCAATGCTATTCAAATGTTCTGGCTCTTAACTTGCTGTCATCTGTTTCCTGCTATCTCGCATTCACTGTGCCTTTCCAGACAGTGCTGCCTCTGCCTTTCTTCCTTCATGCTATCAAGGATTGATTGGGTTTCAGCTCATCCATCCATTTGAGTCAGCCTCCTTGGTTATTTTCTACTCAAGTTTCAGCTCTACCCATCAGTTGTGGCATCCTCATTGATTATTGTGTGCTCAGATTCCTACTCATCCTGGTGAACCATTGTACAACTGTGCAAAGTTGGACGTTATTCTGTCATTCAGCTTGGAAATGTACTTGGCCATATTCTACAACTTCAAGTCATCTACTGGAGACTCTGCCAGGGTTTTTTGGTGCCTAGAGGCTTTTCCCCTGTTTTGGGGGTTTGGCTCCTTGGTGTTCTCTGCGATTTGGTATTTTTACCAGTCAAGGTGGCCTGTGAGTGGGCTTGACCCTATTTACATGAAAGGAAGAACAAGGAAACCAAGGGGAAGGGGGATCCTGAAGCAAGGTAGACTAGAAGGAAGAAGCCAACATAACCCAGAGACAGTTCTTCTGAAGATCAAGGTGATGAGGAAATGTGGGAGGGTTTTTGTTGTTGGACAGTACGCTTGGCCTACAGTGATTGGGCACTCTCTGACATTGTCAATGTGGGGTACTATGTACATGATGTGTTCTGCTGGTCAATGGCTGTTCCTGTGTTGGGTTTACTTTGTAGGTGTCAGGGGATTGGTGTGGTTTGACACACTGGGGTGTCCACATGGGCAATGTTCACATGTGATGTGTACAGGACACTGAGGGTCACTTCTTTTCACATGCATATATTGAGTGCATGTACCTACTGACACACACTCTTACACAATGCACCACCACACATACAACCACCCATCCATGCCCACACATGCACACAGATTATCTTCTCTGCCATGCTATGTCCCTGCAGCTCATGATAACTTTCCATTTTGGGATTGTGTACATGTGTCACTGGGTAATTTTTGTTGCTTGTCCTTTTTTATATGATGCTCAAGGTGTATTCCCAACACAATGGCCGCTCACTGTGCTGTGTGCTGAGCAGTGTGTTGCAGGGGACACACATAGCACACGGCTCTGGGATTTGCGGATTTAGATTGGCCAATGTGCATGCCAACAGGCATTCTGTCTTTTGTTGATGGTATCGCTGGTGGCATGCATTTGTGTATGATTTTGTATGTGTGGGAGTTTGTTGGTCAGCCATTTCATCTGATTCCATGTCAGGTGTGATTGTCTCAGGCCTCTTTCCATTTATCACGTGGCATTTCATATCTAATTTGTCATGTGTTGTCCTTTTGGTTTGATGTTTTGCTGGTGCATGCAATGTCATGGTGTGGCCGATGAGGGTGATGGGGGCTGGGAGGGTTTGGGTGACATACCAGTGATTTTCATGGCCTGTTTTGCGGGGGGGGTGGTGTGACATGCACCTTGCATGTGTTCCTTTTGGTCACACCGGATTGGTTATGTTTAAGTAGCTAGGGATGCACACAATGTAGCACTTCTGTGGAAACATTCTCAGGGTGGTAAGGTTGTGACAGTTGAGTGTCTCTTTGTTATCTTCGATTGTCACCTGGAATGTGCCATGCCTGTGTGCAATCTGCAGGGGTGGGAGATTTGGTGAAAAATTTGGCGACAAGCTGGCTCTGGGCTGCTTCGCCATGTGCCCTTTCCCCTCCCATGAGCAGCGCCTGTGGGGGCACCACCATGTCCACCGGTACGCACTGCCGTGTTGCAAAATTGTGCAGGACACATGCTGTCACAATGATTCTGCACACTACTGGGGGTGCATATAGTAGCTGCCCACCAGAGCGATCAAGGGAGCAGAAGCGTAACATGAGCACTCCGAATGTATGCTCCACTATACCCCTGGTTGCAATATGGGCTGCGTTGTATCTTATCTGGGGTGGTGTGGTGGAGTTCCGTATTGGCGTCATCATGTGGGTGCCCACAGGGTAGGTACTGTCCCCTGGGGAGGTGATGATGGTTGTCATTAGTTGGGTTTGTGTATTTGTCTGTGTGTGACATGCATGCGTGTGCACAGATATTTGTACTCACCAATGAGCCATGTGTCGCCATGCTTCCCAGCTTCTAGGTCCCGGTTTAGGGTGGACATTTTGTATATGAAACTGTCATGGGTAGACCCAGGATAGTTTGCATAGACAGAGGTGACGATTCCATGGGCATCACATGCAACCTGTATGTTGATGGAATGCCAGTGCTTGCGGTTGCGGTAGATGTTCTCAGTGGCCCTAGGTGGACGTAGGGCCACATGGGTGCAGTCTATGGCACTGCGGGGAAGTGTGCCACCCTGTAAAACGTCCTACCTTTCTGCAGGTTTTCTGGGCATGCATAGGTGCCTGTGGACTGAGGAGCGCGCAGTCATGATTGCCAACACCTGGTGTAGGCAGTGTGACTGCGTGGCCTGTGAGACACCCCCAACTATGGCAGTTGTCTGCTGAAATGACATGGTGGCCAAAAAATGCAGGACATTGAGCAGCTTTTCCAAGGGGCTCAGTACTTGGGAGCACAAGGTGGGTGATGTAAGGTCATCCTCCCACTCAGTGACCAGGTCTAGAATGATATGAGGTGGAAAGCTATACCTGCCATAGACTTCATCAGGCATCCCAAAAATGCTGGTCCTGTGCAAAAAAATGCAGGGCTTGGCTATTCTCCTCCTCCTCCTCCTGCGGTGTCCCACGAACACTGCTGCGAGAAATGCGACATTCACCATAGCTGTATATACGTGTTTTTTATGTTTGCACGCACTTTTATGCTGCACGTGGATGCTTCTGCCTGCCTTCGTGTGGTGGACGTGTTTATGCCTGTGCGTGTCTTTTGGTGTGCGCAGCTTTCCTCTATTCCATTCCATGAATACGTGTTGTTTGCGAGCGTGTGGGCATTCCATGTATTTCCCAACAGTACTTTCCCAGTTCCACCCTTATTTTCACGCGTTGTTCCCGATTCTGCATGTTCTGCCCCCTTTTTAGTGTGTGCGCCACGTGCGGTTTCGGTGCAGCTCCCTGGAAAAACACACGCACAGACTTCCATTAATTGCTTGCGTGCGATTCGCACGCGTGTGCTGGATTTTTCACGCTTGTGCCACCAAATTCGGGGCACAAATTGTTCCATGAATTGGCCTCTCTGTTGGGTTTTATAATCAAATAAGTATTCCTCCTAGACGTGTCTTAAATCTGTATTGTGCTTTAAAAATTGAACATGTTTGAAGTGAATGCATTGCAAACTGTTCATCCTTTCCAAGTTATAGTTAGATTGCAAACCAAGATGTCAAATCAGCCCAAAAAATCATAAGTGCCAGTTGTGAGAGGCAACATTTTGTATTTAACTCTCAATTTGGAAGAAAATGTGAACACTCTAAGAGTGAAGCATAACATTGCAGATTCTTTGTTTGTTTTAGTAAATGGTGTTGCTACTAAATATAACAGCATTGGACAACAGCTTATAGATACTGGAAAGGTGAAAAATGGAATGGCGATTCTATTGGAGCACAATGATTTATACAAAGGCCATCTGACTGTCCCAGACTTGTCTATACTTGATGTTGAGTCAACAAACAATAGCAATAAAGGTTAGTTCCAACGTCTATCTATTGGAGAAGTGAATAGTTTGCAAGAACATTACACTATTTGTCCTCTACACTCACATTAATTCATGATTGACAGTTTAGAATTGTATCAAATGAAAGTAATGAAGGTGCACCAATTACTGTCTGCGAAACAATGTTAGAAGCTTGTTTTTACTCTATCCTTTGCCCTACTGGTACAGGTGGTAGTTTGGATGATCAGGAGGTTTGAATCCCTTCTTCAGAATATCGTTGTACAAGGATCTATTCTGAAGATTCCTGTTTCCATACCAATGTTGAATATATTTTTCACTTATTGTATGAAAGTCAGTTTTCTACATTATGTTATGCTGTTGCACATATACTTCAGACCGGAATTAGATTTCAAAATCTTTTCTGCATGTTAGATGATGCAACAGGTGAAAGAAAAAAAAATAAGTTTTCGAGAGTAAACTTACCAACATTGGTATAGGAGACACTCCGAGGTTAGATGCATGATCAGAAAGGTGGGCCCTCCAACTTGGCTTGTGACTTAAAATTGCACTGAGTATGGTTGGGATGATCTTGCAGAGTAGATTTGTGAAAGTAATCCACAGAAAGAAGACATGACACTAGGAGAATGGTGTTCCATGTATCATGGTTCTTTCATCACAGATTTTTTGCCATGTTACACTTTATATGTAAAAAAGAAAATGGTCCACTAGGCTCTGTGGAACATTCTTTTGGAGGAAAGAGTACCAGGCACGTGGGCCTCCTTATATACATATGCTGTTGTGGATTAAAGATGCTCCTCAGTTTGGTACATAAAGTAATGGCTGTGTGATGAAGTTTATAGAACAATATGTTACTTGTTCCATTCTTGCTCAGCATGTAAATGCTGTTCTATGCAACAAGGTGGAAAGGTTTCAAAGTACTGTCAGAGAAAATACACAAGGTTCAGTTCTACACTAAGTGCAGATTTGGCTTTCCAAGGCCTGTGACATCATTTGGTCAAGTGAATAGTTTGATATCATCTAGTCGACACCATGTTACAGATAAATCACCAAGAAATACATATAATTTAAAAAGAAGTGAGTAATGCCAATTCCATAATGATTACAATCCTGTCATTGCTCAGTGTCGGAATGCAAATACTGATGTACAGTATATTTCTGATGATAAAACAGCTGTTGCTCTTTATGTTACAGCATACATGACAAAATCTGAAAAGAGCAATGCGGTTGAAGTATGGGCAGATTCATCAGCAGATAAAAGCCTTAGTCAAAAACTTCTAAGCTTTGGTCCGAAGACGCTCTCACATAGAGAGTGTGGTAGCTGCGAAGCTGCAGAAAAGCTAACTACTTTACCCCTGTATGGAGATAGCAGTAATGCACATTGGTTAAGTCTTGGCCCAGCTAGTCTGGTACTGAAGCCTTTAAGTGAAATTCAGCAGTTAGGTGAAGCAGTACCTGACAGTACAGAGATTGTGAAAACCAACTTAATTGATACATATTATCCAAATTGATGTGTAGCTTTAGAGGATCTTTGTTTACATGAAGTAGCAGAATGCTACTCGTATTGAAATATTGAAGCAAACGGTGACAGATGAAGGTTTAAAGTACAGTTATGTACTAGTTGTCTAGAGAGACACGAGAAGGCAACTGTTATCAACCACATGAACCTGTCTTGTCAATCTGCAGAGAAAAAGGAATTATTTCATTTTTGTCTTATGCAGTTGTTCTTCCCATGGCGTGCAGAGAGTCATTTGCTTGGAAGTTTTGAAACTTTTTAAGACTAAAGTTTTGCTAAAAAAAACTTAATTACATATCCAAAATGTGAGTAATACTTGGAGTTACTGGAGAAAGAACTACTGCAAGAAGAACTTTTGGAAGCTGAATTGCCAAAAGAGACTCCAGGGGGAAGTCAAGATTCTGCAGCAGAAAGTCCAAATGTGCTTGGTGAGCTAATTAATCAGACTGATGTTGAGCTTGCCACGGAAGAAGTAGAAAGTGCAATGCAACAAGCTAAAGATGCACATGTGAATGGTGATGAAATAGTAACATTAATATAGAGCAAAAAGAAGTGAATTTTAAAATTAAAGATAGCTGCTTACATTGTTTACAGCATGACAAGAGTGAATGTTCTTGTGTGCAATACAAACCTGCATTGCTGTATGTTAGTGGACAAGCAGGAACAGGAAAATCTGTTTTAATTCATGCAATGCGAACTATGATTCAAAATGTAATGGATTGCTCTTTGTCATGTGAACTATGATTCAAAATGTAATGGATTGCTCTTTGTCATGTATTGTAACTGCTCCAAAAGGTTTAGCAGCATTTAATGTAGGATGTGTTGCTTTACATCGACTGTTGATGCTACTGTAGAGCATGACAGCAAACTAGAGTATCGCAAACATGTATCAAGTGCAGTACAAGAAGTAGGAAAAGTACTTAAATAATTAAATAGCAGATGAGGATGGTGTCTACCTTGATGTTAGCTTTCATTTAGTTGTTGATGCAATAGGTTTTGAAGACTGACTACAACATTCTGTTTGGAGGTAAACATGTACTTGTTTTTGGAGACTTGTTACAATTAACTCCTGTGAAAGGTCAACCAGTTTTCAAAATGCTGCAATCTAAGGATAGGCAAAAAAGTATATTTTAGCCTTTGGAATTGTTTTGAATTCCAGGAACTTACCATTAATATGAGGCAATCTGCAGACTTAGAGTATGCAGAAATGCTTAATGAGTTTTGTATAGGTGTTCTTGAGGACAATGCAAAAGGAGTCTTAAAGGGAAGACTGTTTTTTAACAAGTTTCATGCAGATTGCAGTCCGTCTGATGTCATGTTGACTCTTAAGGAACGAGACATTTCTTGTGTTGCTTTGATGTGCACACTTGCTGAGTGTAACAAGTTTAACTCTTCCATGTTACTATCAGAGAAGCCAAATATTGCGGAGATAAAATTGTGTGATTGCTTTATATGGTCATGCTATGCCATTAGAGTTGGGTAAGAGACCAAAGCTTGATTAGGTCAACTAGAGAATTCAATTTCTAAAACAGCAGGTCTAGAAGCCGTTTGAAAACTGCATCAAATCATTGGTCATCAATGGTCACTAGCCATGGTCTTAAACACAATACTAGCCAGTGGCCACAGCTTCTGGCCGTGCCGACTGTATATTCTAACTTATTAATGGGCACTGATTACAGCTTTCAACATTGCCCACTGTATATTTTAAAACAGTGATGGGCTACTAGGCATAGCTTTCAACCATGCACACTAACCGGCCACTAGCTACGGCCTTTGGTGCTGGCCAGTGACCCCAGCCTTTGTCATGGCCAAGTCTGCAGACTAAATTGTTATAAAGGTAATCAAAGTTTTCATGAGATAACTTATACATGCCAGCCCTGTAGTTATGTTTAAGTTGCTCAACCCATTGGAAGAACTCTTTTTGGGTGGCTTATAATTTTGCCCCCCTTGGACGAATCCTTACTAAAATCTCCAAAAAAGATACATGGCCCCATCAGACTGATTCAGCGACATTTTTTGAGGTTTCGTTAAGGGGCAAAGATATAGGGGGTCCCAAAATCTCTGTTTTTTCCATAGACTCATTGGAAATAAAATGTTGCTCACGCCTACAGTCCAAACCGCTGGACAGATTTTCCCAAAATTTGTGGCAGGAGTGGCGGCTTGGTCCCAAAAGCGTGCTTTTGTAAATTTGGTGTAAATCTGTCTGAAATATATTTTTTTAAACAACCCAAAAGTAGGTCAAAAAAAATGTGTGATATCTGGGTTTGGTCCGCTGACCCACTTCCAGATTCAGTCTATGGAAGGCATCCGTTTGGGCCAGGGGCCGATGTGAGGTCCGTACACATTGGACGCGCCTGCTGATTGGATGGTGAAAAGCGTGAGGGGTGTCATATTTTGCGAAATGCCCGCCATTTTGGATCCCCGGACAGGAGTACTGACTGCAGACAGATTGGCAGGGAAAAGTCTGGAAAACTCATTTTGGGTCATTTGGTGTTGGAAAGAGGGGCTGGGAAGGTTGGGGGAGTTGAAAAAAGATGATATGGTGTTTTTTTTAGGTGGAAAAAGAGCATGCAGCTGATGTGCAGTCCACGGACACTGTGGTAGTCCGCAGACACCACGGTAGTCAGCAGGCAGAGTCATGGGTGGACAGCTTGAGACACACATTTGGGGTTACTAGGTGACGGAAATGTCAGCAAACATCATTTGAATGGGTAGGTTCAGGGCAAGTTACGGTGTGGTGGTTGTGGCCAGTGGCTAGATTATTGCGCACATGGCTGTAGGCCATGCACCCAAGAATCTGCCTACTGGCCACAACCACCACAGGATAATACGGCCATGCACCCACAAATCTGGCCACTGCTACAACCATTTATAATATTATGTGTATAGAAATTGAATCTGGCTACTTGATACAACCATTATAATAATATGTGTGTAATAATTACAAAAAGTGTACAGGCAGTGTACAGTATTTGTAACATCGTGACATAACACAATTGAAGTGCAAATAGTACTTATGATTGGTGTACCATTGGGGGTACAGTTTGAGTTTGTTGTACATGGTAATGAAGGAGAAATATTTGCTTCTTTCTCTGTGAGAAAAACACAGTATATTATGTTAGGCAGGATAGCGTGCAATGGCTCATTGCATGCAATGTCACATATTCATGTACTTTTAAGACCCTCATGATTATTACATTCCAACTACTATGTTTGAAAAAACATGACTGTGGGCCTGATCACGACCTTGGCGGTAACCCTTAAATCCAGCGGTAGTGCTATTACCACTGGATTTAAGGGTCCGCCGAATCAGGGCTTCAGTGAATTTCACCCCATCTCTTGGCTGGGAGGAAATCCGCTGAAAATTTGCGTTATTACCGCCAGTGGGAAATCCGCCGGCGGTAAGAGCGTGAATTTTCCCCATTGAGCCCAATGGGGAATGGGGCATTCCCAAATGGGCTCCATGGGGAGTGGGGACTTCCAAGTCCGCCCAACTCGTGATCCCGCGCTATTAGCGCTGGGGGCTATGGCGGTCATGCTAATAGCCCCCACGCTAATAGCGTTAGCGTTACCGCCGAGGTCGTGATCAGGCCCTGTGCGTTCTGCATTGTTGCTGTTTCTGGTTGCATAATCATTAGGTCATTGGGAAAATAAATTCATACAGGATTTTAAAAAAAAAACTACTACATTTATTTGACTTTAACTTTCACAGTATGTTTGTTTGAAGTGTGCCGTACTTAAGGGAACGTTTTAAGTGCAGAAAAAAGTATATTTGTTGTTACAAGCAGTGTTGCAGTAGGAATGGTGTATTTTCAATGAAGTGTAATGAAGGATATTTTTGAAGTAGCTAGATACCAGTTGGTGTATTCTGTTGATAGATTGATAGTTCTGATGGATATTTTTTTACGCAGTTAAATATCTTTTGGTGTATTTTATTTTGCTATTTAAAAGTCACATTGCAGTACTATGGATACAGTTGGATACCAGTTGGTGGATTCTAACTGTTCATAGTTTTATAGTTCTGAAGGGTATTTTTTGAAGCAGTTAGATACCTGTAGGCGTATTCTAACCATTTTGCTATTCGAAAGTAGCATTGCAGTATTATGGATGCAATTAGATACCAGTTGGCATATTGTAACTGGTGATAGTTTTAAACATTTGAAGGATTTGTTGAAGCAGTTTGATATCTGTTGGCGTATTCTAACTATTTTGCTATTCAAAAGTCACATTGTAATACTATGGATGCAGTTAGATTCGAGTTGGCATATTGTAACTGTTGATAGTTCTACAGGTCAGTGACACAAGTTTGTAGACCCTCATAATCAGTAAATTCTAAGTAGTATGTTTGAACCAACATTACTGTGTGTTCTTCACAGTTCTTGTTTCTGTTTGCATAATCATTGGTTAATTGGGGAAAAAATCTATACAGCATTTAAAAAAACATACTACATTTATGTGAGTTTAACTTTCACAGTATGTTTGTTTGAAGTGTGCAGTACTTAAGAGAATGTTTAAAGTGCACTAACTATTGATAGTTTCACAGGTCAGTGACTCATTTTGGTTTACGGAATATTAAGTAGGCATTTGTTAGATTTGCTGATAATCTCTCTTTTATAGTAACAGAAGTGTTGTTGCATTCACATGAACCACATCTTTGTTAATGTATGCAGCATAGTGACCTGCATTGCTTGTGGCACCAGTGTGGTAGATTATGCCTACTGTTGTGAAGGTTTTCTTGTCAAGAAATACTTGCCCATGTGTGAAGCTAGTAAGCTTTCAGTTCCTTTTAGTACCATCTACGTTGTAGTTTAAAATCATTAGTATCAGATATTGGCTATGTGAGTTTATGTGCAAGCTGGAACAATTGCCTGAATTACAAAAAGTGCATAATATGGCATGATTTTCATTTTGCACCAGCTGATGAAAATGAATGGATTAACAATTTGGTATAGATACATACACAAATCATTCAATAGGAATGTGCTCTTGTGAAACAATGGGTGCAGAGAGTGCATGTATGTTTCCACGTGTATGAACTCTGGAAAATTTCATTTAATGGTATGTTTTTGGTTTCCAGTACTTTCAGTAAGTACATTAGAAATTCAAATGGATCTTACTGTGTTTTTATGGTGAATCTTACCATTCCTGCACAATAGTCAAATGCTTGCCTTACTCCTGAGACACTGTAAGTGTTGTCAGGGTTATTTGTGTCATTTCTATGAAGGACTAGCATTCGCAAAAACAACTGGTCTGAGCCATTCAAGTAAATGTTTTAAACAATTGGTGGGAATTGGAACAGAAGATTGATTGCTGCATTTGAATAGCAATTTACATCGGTTGTGTTGGAAAATGTAAATGGACCATAGAGTTCTGTCTCTGTCATTTGCTGGTCCTCCACTTGTTTTTTTTAGTAGACATTTTTCTCTTTATATCAAGTGATGGATGTGCAGTTGTGTTTGCACTAGATCGTTTTGTAGTTGTACTGCTTGATGGAGTAGCAGTTGTTTTGTCTCTTTGGTGGTACTGTTGGGAGATCTCTTATAAGTTCTGTTTGCATTCATTTTATTTTTAAAACTGTACCTTTTTGAGGAACAGGGTACGTATCTAGATGTGGTGTCTAGAGTGATTGTAGTCTGTTGTACTCTGTGATGTGAGGAATGTCAGCCTTGACTTTGTTTTCAGCAAAATCTACAAGGCATATTCATTTGAGTGTATGTAGACGTGAAAGTGCTACATAACTACCATCTTTAAAGACTGTGCTGCTAATTTCCTTCAATGCCTGATCTAGGGTTAGACCTTGTGGTTTGTGAATAGTGACTGCATATGCAAGAGACAGAGAAAATTGTTCTCTGCATACATACATGTCTTTGAAAAGAAGGAATCATGCTGTTGAGTGTCCTATCCTGTTAACTTCGGAATGTTTGCCAAAGTGGATGCTGACAAACTGAATGTTGTTGTCATGTGGATACGTCTAGAAGCCAACAACTGTACCAATTGCTCCATTGACTAAACCGTGCTCGACGTCAAGGTTCTGTTTCAGAATTGCTCTACAGTTTAAACACAATGTTAAAACTTTCTCCAAACCAGGTGTGTTGGAGATACATTTTTCTAAGCTAGTTAGTAGTGTTGTTGCTTGTTGATACATAGGGTGTGTTATGTTGTGCACTTCCAGTTTGTCTGTAGAGCCAATAAGCACTATTGGTTGCATTTCTTTTTTTAACATTGTCTCATTGAATTGAGTACAGCTGGCTAGGTTTGGCATTAATGACATGCATTTTACATTTGTTTGTTTGTGCTAATTGTTCCATGACATCAGGAGCAGATGTGTTACACCCATGTGGCTCATGGATGAGTATTCTATTTAAGATGTATTGTGCATCTTTAGAAAGAAGACCAGTTCTAATGTTTTTTAAAATGTTATCATAGGTGAGGTCTGCACATGTTTTGAGTTAGTACTTTGTATTGGACATGTTGCCAGAGATTTACATTTCCAATGCTGCCAAGTGTGTTGCAGCACTGTTTGTGTGCTAAGGTTTTAAAAATAGTTTCACCTTTCAGTGGTGTTAATTGTATGAGATTTCCAAAAACAATAGTGTTCTCCTCCAAATAATTCTTGTAAGTCTGTTTTAAGGACTTCTTGCAATCTGAGGTGAATTAAAGCCAACGTTAGTTTTGAAAACATGCTTATCTCATCTTTTAGGAACATTTTAATTTGTTTCAGAATTCTGGGTACCTCAGTAGCTGATTCTGCTGATAGTTTGTAGTACTTTAATGTGTTTTGGTGTTCTACTTTAATGTGTTTTGGTGTTCTATTCAAAGAAGCAGTAGTCGGTGTAAAGTAACACCAAATGAAATACTAATCATTTTGAGAGTCAATCGAAACCCGACAAGGGAACTTTCATGCTTCAAACCATGTTCAATTTGTTCAGTCACTTCTAGGTAAATGCTAAGTTGCTCATCATTTAGATGTGATGTCAGCACTGACACATTTTCTTCTGATTGATCATATTGATACATGGTATTTTCTACTTCTGTAATGGCTATTCTGCTTCATTTAGAATAAGTGTCTCTCTAAGTGGTTCTTGGGTTCCTGTAAGAGAATGTTGACTGCCCTCAGGAGTGTCTTCATCTAGTTGTGCTTGAAAGTCTTCCTCTTGTTGGTGTACATTGTCCAACATTTTTTGTATTGCTTGAAATTGACATTTGTTATACTGCTTTCATTTGCATTGAATGCAGCTTCAAATGTGTTGTGGTTACCTAATCAATCTTCTTCTTTTCTCCATTGTTTAAAATGTTGCAGTGGGGCCATCTAATGAAGTTCTCTATGTTGAGGAGTATTAAATGATAATTTTCTATGATCAATTAGGCTGGGTTTGGTAGGTTTAATGAGGCTTCCTTCACAAGCTGAGACAATATATTTTCTAGTTTTTTCAAAGAGTTTGACATTATTTTTGTAGGAATAGTTTTAGGCTATGCGGTTTAGGCACATGTTTTCCAAAGCATTATGTCTGTTTGAGTAGTATGTGTCTAATAAATTGTTTTTTAAAATGTCCTGGCTGTTGGGATCATATCTGGCTATTGTTCCTATGTCTTGGTAGGATTTCAACACACTTATTCTGGATGCAGCTGGACCAAGGCTTAGCTAGGCTACGTGTTTAGGTTTGCCAGTTAAGGCTGTGCCTGTGAAACGTATCCAGCTTCGTAGCATCCACATTCTCTATGGAACAGCATTTTTATCCAAAGCTGAACAGTTTATTGACACTGTTTTGTCAGATGATATATGTCATCCCAGAGGTCTTTTAGCTCTGTATTCTCAGCTTTGATGAGATCGGTTGTGACATACAGCAGTGGAATTGTCCCCAATATATTGTATATTTATGTTTGCATTCCACAAGAGGGCAAGGATTGCATTGTAATCATTGATGTACTTTGAAGATGTGTTTCTTTTAATGCTGTATCTGTTTCTAGGGGATTTGCCTTTCACACTGTGCCTAACAGAAGACATCAAGCTGTTTACTTGTCCTTTTGATGAAACTGGTCTAGGGAAACCAAAGCAACGTTTGGTGCAGTATTTATATTTGTTTTTATATTTGTGTCTGCAGTATTTGCCACACTTAAGTCTTTGGAAGCGTAAAATTTGTGTACGTAGCTCAGTATGTGTGGTTTCTTAAGGGATGTTGCAGGATATGTATTTGTGAATAAATGGCAAAACAATGGCATCACTGTCATGACTACATTTAGGAGCATCTTTAATCATCAAAAGCATGTGGATGCGTGGTGCTCCTCTGGATTGATATTCTTTTCTCCAAATGAAGTGTTGCACTACTCCGAGGGGGGGATCATTTTATTACAGATGAAGTGCAGCATGACAATAGAGTGGTCATGAAAGTATCTTGATACATTTACAGGGGCTTTTATGTCTATTCCTTCTTTATTTTGGTTTCACATGCGTAAGAAGTCGTGCAAGGCATCCTATACATATTCTGCACAACTTAAAGTAACAAACCATGTGGGTGGGCTGAGGTTCCTTAACATAAAACGTACATCAGCGCGACATCGGAAACGGTATTCTTTTGTACCACGCATGTTTGGCAAGAGATTTGTGATACATGACTGCAAAACCTTATCTTTGGGCCTCCTTACAGCTCCGTCGGTAACCCTGCCAGTGCTACCAGTGGATTGCCGCAGGACCCCATAATAATTTACCGGCTCCTGACTTCCTGGTGCCACCAGGCTATTACAAGTCCGGCTGCCGGTAAGTCAATCACCGGTACATTTGTTAATCCCCATTCCCATAGAGTCCCATAGGAGTGGGGACATGTGAACACCGGCACCATTAGCAAAGGTGGCATTGCTCCCGTGACAAGTCTGCCTACCCTGGCCACTGTGCCCGGCAGGGTCAGACCTGTTGGGTACAGCGGCTTCGGCAGGCAGACTTGTTGTTTGCCAGTCCGGAAACAAGGGTGCCAGTGAGTTTAAAGCAGGAGTTTTGCATAGTACAGTCTCTGCAGAAGATTCTGCATAGTGGAATGTTGTGTTCCTAACATTTTGATGTGGTGGAAGGTGCTTTTGCAAGCAGTTCCAAAAATGCAGGCTAATGAAAGTCCTCGCAGTCCAGTGTATTTGTGTAGTTTTTATTCTAATTTTGGCTTTCACTTGCACATAGTGACTGAGGAATTGTCGCAAAGATTGGAAGGATTTTTGACACACATTACACATTGAGCTGCATGGCCATTTGTAGACTGGATGGATTGGTTGGGTGAAAGGAACAGTTGATTGAAAGTTTGTTGGGGATATGTATTCGATAAGGGTTTCTTGTTCATAATGGTGTTTTTTTACCATTTAATACCCTCAGCCATTACAATGTATGGCAATTGGGGTTTCCTGTTCTTGTTTATAAGCCTCTTCATTGAAATATGGTGCTGTGCTGCTTGTGTAAATCCATTCACCTTCGCAGAAGTTTGAAAAGGTATCTCTGTTGACATTGCACATGTTTATAAGTACTTGCGCTGTCAATTAGTGCTTCCAGGATTAGTCTTCTGCAGTAATTCTTAAGGGTAAAACATGACTTCTCAGCTGTCTTCATAAGATTGTGAAATACTCTGCGGTCTAACATTTTTAGTAAAACACTTTTTCTGAAATCCTTTACTGTGGCTATGTTAACATTGTTAGATATAGTGGTAGAGTCTTTAGCAGTTTTCTTATTCTTTACACAATTAGTTTTTTTAATTTTTTCAAAGAGGGACTCTAGTTTTCTTAGCGGTTGCTGGTTTCGTTTTGTTGACTGATTGTATTAGCAGTTTTGTTTGAATATTTGCTGGTATGGCATGGGTTAGTGCATAAGAGAGCAGCAGTGTCAATGAATAAGTGGGGACATTACGATGTTTTCAGGATAATAGTGGGTGTTATAATAATGGTGTTTCGGTGACCATAGAAACAGTGCACATGGTGAGGTGTAGTGAGAAACAGCCATATAATTGCTGTTGTTTTGAAAGGAATTTTGTAGTCTACTATGCGGCTAAACTACACTGTTTCTTCAGATTGTTGTCTTCCTGGATGTTGTTGTTCCTTTCAATTGCAAAAGAATAAAATTAGTGGCTATATATGGTAGTGGTGAAGTCATTTTAGCACAGGAAGACATTATTTATGAATGTAGGAGGAGTTGTTGAAAAGAAGACTTAATACAATTGGGCCTCGTTATGAGCATGGTGCTAACCCTGACAGTGCTGCAGATGGGGTGCCATCGGATTTCTTATGTTTCGGCACCTAGCTTCCGGTGCCAGCAGGACATTACACGTCCTGTTGGCCTGAAAAGTCAGGTGCCAGAAAATGTTAGTCCATATTCCGTGGAATCCCATAGGACTCTATGGGAATGGGGACACAGGAGAAATAGCTCAGTTGGTAACGGGGTTGTTGGTCCCATGATTAGCATGCCTAATAGGGCTGTCCAAAGAAAGTTTGACATTTTTATAGACTGCAACATGGAAAATGCTGACTGTTTTAAAAGATGTCCTTTTTGGGAGGCTGTACATGAAAATTGAAAAACCATTAAGTGGCACTTGTGTGAAAGTTTTCTATGTTGGCAGTGCATGCATACTTGCCAATTTTGATGCATTCCAATGTGTAGTTGCTTATTAAATGATGGCTCTTTTGTTTGTATTGTCAGAGTTGTGGTTGCACTTTTTGCATAAGAAAAGGTTCACTTCAAGTCCCAGAATGCAGAGATAAACATAGGACCCAATAAGCACACACAGATTAGAAAGGGGCATGTAAGCAAGTATGCATGTGCGTCAAAGTTAATACACACACTGAGTGTTATTTCAAAATGTTGCACAAATAATTTCCATGTTCCTTCATTTATTTTTTAGAAATGACAGAGTGCTATTGTAAATGTATACATGCATTTATTAGTTGTAGTTGGAATTGTGCTGAAATAAATATTTTTAAATGCATTGCATTTTGCAATTTTTCATTCCATGTACATGCCATGCTTTACCAACATACTTACAGTGTTTGTTTTTCACTTTGGATTGTGAGAGTTCCAGTGTTACTTTGTTAGTGGGAGAAGTGGTATTAAAAGTGGCAGAATGAAAGGTAAAATGGGTCATATTGGCAAGTATGCATGTACTCCCAGTATATTTAATTTTCACATAGGATCTGACATTTAAACATGCTGTGGAAATGTTTTAAATGTGATTTTATTTTCTTTCACCAAAAAGACACAGGCAGTAGTGTTGTAATAGCAAATATGTATGTTTAAACTGTGATGTAAATGCACATTAAAAGGCAACTTTGTAACCAGCCAGCATTTTAAGTAACTGCCATTTGATGTCAGGAAATTGGGCAAAGAGGGTATGATTATTGAGTAGGTTAATGCAGGGTAAGTGGCAGGTATCCTGTTTACATGCATTTGTAAAGGAATTGGAAATATAATTTTATGATAATTTTATGAATGGATGCATACCTGTAGATGTGGTTGAATCTGCAAATAGAAGTCTTGGAAATGTGCATAGTAGTTTCCGATGCAGGTGCTTATGAGTAACAAGAGACACGTACTCTGAGAGTTCAACAGTTCTGATGTGTTGAACTAAGATGACAGAGTTTGATGTAGAGTTTTTGGATGTGATTGGTGGATGGGTGTGTGACTGCTTGAAAGTAGCCAATGAGGGAGTGCTACAAAGATTATAGTTGAAAGGGAAGAAGGGCTGCTCTGCATTACAGGGTCCTGGACAGTGCGGTCGTCTGTGGACAGGGTGTGTCACATCCAGCTCCTTTAAGGATAGCTGGCATGGAAAGGGTACTGTGGGGATTAGCCAATGAGGTGTTCTGGTTGTGATTTATAGGAGGAGAGGGTAGAAGTTTGTTTCTTTGCTATGTGTAGGGAAGATGGCTGTGGTTGTTGTTATGAGAAAGTTTACTGCATGGATGGTGGGAGATTCTCGGATGCTGAATCTCAAAAGGTACACCAACATTTGTGGCTTTTCTGCTAACATTGTATTGGAGGGAGTGGAGGTTTCTTGGTATGGTGTGCCTGGCCAAAACTGGGAGAGTTTATTTGCATATTGCAAAAACATGTCTTGTATTAAATGTCCTGATGTCATTGTGGTACATTGTGGAGGACATAGTTTGGGCTACATCAGTCCAATATCTTTGCAGATTGCATTGAAACATATGCTGCAAGCATTAATGGAACTATTTCCACATGGAAAGATAATCTATTCACACATACCTCCCAGGGCAGTATGGAGATGCACCAATGTGTTTTGTCCCCAACAAGAAGGAGGAAGGCACCTTGTAAACGAAGGGGTATGTTCATTTTTGAACGGTGTTGGGATTACATCTTTTCCATATGAAAACATTGTGCCGGATGGTGCACATCATTTTTTTCAGAGATTGTATGACTTTCACTGATGTTGCTAATGAAATCTTTCTCCAAAACATTAAAAATGCACTCATAACGTTCCAGTGAAAATTATGTAGAGTGCATGTGAAAAGATTTCTAAGTAGTTGTAGTAAACAAAACCCTAAAAAGCCCCCAGAAAATATCAAAACTGATAAGAAAAAACAGAGAGGTTATACTGATAAGAAAAAACAGAGAGGTTATTTTCAGAGCCCCACTAAAGATTAAATAACTTACATTGTGGTTAATTTCCATCCCAGCCCCTTCAATTAGACGATCTGTCACGTGCCACATCCAGGTCTTTTGAGGATGCCAGGCATGGAAATGGGTCTGTGCAGCCCAGGGGATTAGCCAATCAGTTTTACTGGGTGTGGTATACAAGGAAAGAGTCTGGCAGAAGCTGTGTTTGCTGAGAGGACTGCAGATGGCTATCGCTATGGCTATGTCTTTCGGGAGGCAGAATGTATGGATTTTGGGGGACACATGGATCCATTGGCTGAAGGTGTATGCTGAACACTGTGGAGTGGCTGAACATCTTGCATTTGATGATGTTCATGTAGAATGGTATGGAGTGTGCAGCATGAAGTGGGTGGACTTGCTCCCATTTTGTGTAAATATGGTCACACTGTAACATCCGGACATTATCATTGTTCATTGTGGAGGGAACAGATTAGGGTATGTGACTGGATTTCACTGCAGTTTGCAATGAAGGAGACAACTGGCAACTTGAAGGAAATATTCCCCAATTCAATACTGATTTTTTCTCGCATGCCCAGAGACAGATGTAGATGTGTTTAAGTTCATTTGGTCCACAAATGGAGAAAGCAAGGTGCAATGTCATCAAGGCTATGTGGGCATTTCTGGGAGATGTTGGCATGACGTCTTTCCATAATGAAAATATTAAATTTGATATTGCCAACATTTTCCGAAAGAGATGGAGTACATCGGACTGATGCGGGTAATCAGATTTTCCTGCAAAACACCTAGAATGCTTTGAGGCAGTTTTTGTAAATATACAAGCATTTTTCAGTAGGTGCAAAAAAATTACATGGAAACATCGGGAAAACAAAATGCCTACTTTTATTATAGTGATAGTTCAGATTAGTAGAATGTTCTTTAGTTTACTTTAAAAATTGATAAACAATTCTAAAAACAAAAAATACAAAAAAAGGTTATTTTCATAGCCACCACTTTCCCACGCAAAAGAGTTAAATGTTTTTGATTCCACCCGTGTACACATTTTTCTGAAGTCTGCGCACTGTCTCTGTACTCCACAGGCTGTGTAGGGGCCTGTAACCGTTTTTGTTACTTTTACTTTTCAACTGTGAAAGGTGACTCCTAAAGAAACTGTTTTTGTGTTATATATTTTTTGGGGCTTTTTTTTCTCGCAGAAGAGATGAGGGAGGGGAGGGTAGGGAGGGAAGGGGCACCAACCACAGGGACGAAGGGGCAGGTGGAGAGAGGAAGATGTTGGTTGGGCCTTTATCGGGTAGGGGACAGTGTTTTTTGTGCTCCTTGACCACAGCCTCAAAAGCACTCCGAAACTGCTCCCCCCTACAGAGCGGTGTGTCGCAGTACATACACAGCACCGCCACCCTCGAAAGGTAAGGGTTGACAGTGTTAAGTATGGCCTGTAAGGCTTCCACTGGGATCCTCTGCCCCACCGCAGTGTCTCTTGTGACAGGAGCAGATGATGAGTATGAGGTAGTGGGCATCAGCCTACTCGTCCCTTCGAAAGGTACCACCTTTCGCACTGATCCCTTGTTATTGGACTTGAGGTGGTGCCACATGGAGGTGGTCCTGTAGGAGTGCAGTCTTTGTTTTCCATGACTGAGTACACCTTGCACTCAGTGCATCAAACCTTGTCTGCCCAAGCCTTTGGTACACCCCCAATGGTGGTAAAGAGCTGCCACACCCAGGACTCATGATGGGAGCTAGACAGAGGGACTTCCAGTACCTCATCTTCACCTTCCTCTTGATCCTCTTCTGGCCCTCCAGATGGTGGTGGCGGGGGAGCTGCAGTGGTCATTGCAGATGCCATTGTGTTCTTCAGCAAGCACAGAAATACCAGCAGGTGCTCTCTCCTGGACAGACAGAATGAGAATGAGGAACAGTAATGGGTGAGTCATTTTAGAGGGGCTGGCCAGGAACCGCGCAACTGTCTGTGGACTATCGAGCCAGAAATGGCACTTAAAAAGTAATAAAAAGTTCCCAGATCAACTGAGACATAGTCTAGGAGATCTGCAAGGGTAAAGCTTCAGCTTGATACACCCTATATTGGCCAAAATGCAGTTTTAATCTGTCTGGAGGTACGGACACTGTCCATGAACACTTCCACCGTGCCGCACATCTGCAGTCACATGATGACGTCCCCGGACTCCTGGGACATGACGACTGTCCTGTGGACACCTATTCGGCGGGAGATGATGCACACTTGCATGCCAGTGTCTTCAGGAGAGGGGCAGAGTCCCCAAACTAATTAAAAGTGCACCACAAGAGAGCAGACATACACAGTGTCTGGGGGCACCTCCATTTTGGTTCCAGACATCCCAGTCATATGCACAGTCAAAATTGGGATTTAAAAGGAAAAAACTGGCAGCAAGACTACACACATACATATTTATTGAAAACAAACACATACATTTAATTAGCAAACACATAGGGAATCGGAATGGGAAACATACATTGGAGAATTGGGATTTTGTATACAATGTTCCTGAAGGGAGGAAGGGATTGAGGTTTCATCATACTGTCGTTCATTTAGGAAATTTGATGGGGATGATTGGTTGGGACAAGGTGAATGGGTACAGGTACGAGTGGCGCAGTGATATCGAACATTTTCCTTCTCATGATTTTTCACAAATGTCATCAACTGCTTAAAATTATTTACTTAGTTCATCCATTTTTGCTGATGACTTCATCAGTTCATTCTGTGAATTTGGGGTTAGGGGCTGTCTGTGCACAGCTTCAGGTTCAATTAAATGTAATTTGGGCCTAGTTTCCTCATTCCTACTATGTACTGTTAAAAAGAAAACCATGTCATAGTGATATTTGAACAAATGACATCATTTTTAACAATGTTTTTATTGTATAGCGTTACAGCTGTTTTCTTAACTCATTTCGTCATAGAGGAAATGTTCCTCCAACCATTCCAGTGTGCTTGCCATTTCTGTTAAAAGAAAACAATAGTGCTATTGCTTGTAAGTTATGTATATATAACAAATGGTAATTAAACTGAATGAAATACAGTATACTTACTATTTTCCAGCAGCTTCTTCTGGAATAAGTGGCAGGTGCTTATCAATGTTTAGGCAAGGTTGCACTGAGTTGATACTATTAGGTGTACAGTTCAGCTTTGTGCTTGGTGCAATCCATAATATTGTGCACTCCATGAAAACATATTTGTGGTTTTTGAAGTACAGATTTCCTATTACTATTTATTTTTGGATGTAGTACATATATCTCTTATTGTTTCATGTATATGTCTTTGTCTGTTGCAGGATACAACATCGTAATGTAACCCAATGTGCTTTTGGGCAGTGTGAATGCCGTCCAAAGTCTACAGACATGCACGTGGTCCATGGACTCCACAGCTATCACAATGGGGCAGAGAGGGGGCAGTATGATGTAAGGTACATGTAGAAAAATTAAGGGTATCCTGGTAAAACTCATGAAATTCAGTGACAAAACTTTGTTAAAGTGACGTTATGGTTAAGTTGCACCACTAAAAACCTATCAAATTCAGAGGAAAAGCGTTGTTGAAGGGATTTTATGGTTAAAAGTAAAATTGAAAAACCCCAGAAATTCCCCAGTTATGGTAAGGTAGACAACCATGACTCACACCACCACCGTACATTGCTAAGACTAACACCTAAAACAACAAAGATGACATCTCAATTTTCAAGTCCTTAAATGGGCCGTGTTTATAATGTTGGTAACAAGGTGTTAGGGGTGATTGCGAGACCTATCACACACTACTTATTGTATGAAAGAATGTACTTATCTAAACAAAACATTATGGGGCTGATTCATGGAATGCGGATTTGTGCGCCATTCTGCCTGCAAATCCCCATTTGTTAAACAGGGATTTGCGGGCATAATGGCGCACAAATCCTTGTTTTTTGGCGCACAAATTCCATGAATCAGCCCCTTTATCCGTGTTTTTGTTAATACAGGAACCTAATAACACATACATGTAAGAAATGGTTGCAGCATACACTGTAGAAGTAGAATAATTTTATTCTGGTAATTTTGCCTTGTAAAATAATGAAAGATATCCTTGGAGAGTTTTGAGTAATGTTAAGCATGGAATACGTAGCTAATAAGTCAAGACTTACTAGATACTTGTGTTAATACAAACAATACATTTAAAGACCCACAATGCATACAAAATAGAGCCACATACATGGAAACTAAACTACAGAAGACAGAAACAACATCAACAGAAAATGTCAATAACATTACAGTTCATCATCAAGTGCACAAATTAATTGTATGTTTGTGGCCTGCTTATTGGCCAACATCTATGCACCATGAGCTGACACCAAACACTAAGGAAAGTACTTCTACATTATACAAGAAGGTTAACATGTTCATATATAGCACCTTTTCCATTTAATGCTGCACATTCAGCAGAGTGCACCAGGTGAGTGATGTTTGCTGGCCTGAGTTGCTGAGTAAACTATTACGGACGATCAGAGAAATCTTTCTTTAACTATGTGCTGGTTTACAACACTAAAGATAATGATAGGCCAGGTCCATTACCAGAACATACAACTTTAAGGGTGGGCGTGAGCATCTGCACACGCACATCCGCAGAGTCCACCAAGTGAGTGCTTTTTGCGGGCCTGAGTTGCTGAGTGAATTACTGTGGATGCTTGGAGAAATCTGTCTTTAACTACGTGTTTGTTTACAACAGAGACGGGTCAATTCATAGAATTCAGTGCAGAAGGAGCGCACATGCCTGGCGCAGAGGGGAAGCGTGCACCACGCGCAGCACAAAACAGCTTTTTGGCGTACCATGTATTCATGCATTTCCCAATCCTTTTGCAGCCACGGTGCAGCGAAAATCCAGCAGCGCCAGTAACGGCCCTAAGAACGCCCCTTGCGCCAGAAAAAGCCATATAAATCCCCAGTACTGTGCAAAGGGCCGTGCTAACCCTGGACCAGCATACAGCCCCCCTACACCATATTTGCGTGAAAAACAGCGCATACTCCGCTGGCGGCAGCAAATTGCATGAAAAGGGCCCTGTGAAACCCTGCAAAATTTCGTTCCAGGCTTACGCCAGCAAAATCGCATGAAAATCTGGTTGCGCACCTGCTTGAATATGCGTACCCCGCTCGTGCCAGCCAAAACGCGTGAAAATCTACCCGCCCAGAATCGCGTGAAAAATGCCTCGCGTGCGGTCAGCACCTATGAACATACCCTGCAGGCAGCCCACACCACAAGGGACCCCCCCATCGCTCGTGACCATGGCCACAGGCAGCCCACACCACAAGGGACCCCCCATCACTCGTGACCATGGCCGCAGGCAGCCTACACCATAAGGGACTTCCCCATCACCCGTGACCATGGCCCCAGGCAGCCCGCACCACAAGGAACCCTCCATCACCCATGACCATGGCCGCAGGCAGCCCACACCACAAGGGACCCCGACCACACCACAAGGGGCCCCCCAAAACCCGTGACCATGCCTGCAGGCAGCCCACATGACACCATACACTGCATGCAGGCCCGACTCATGTTCCCCCACCCCACCAGTGATGGGAACCTGCAGGCAGGCCCCGACTCATGTCCCCCCACCAGTGATGGGAACCTGCAGGCAGGCCCCGACTCATGTCCCCCCCCACCACACCAGTAACGGCAACCTGCAGGCAGGCCCCGACTCATGTCTCCCCACCAGTGACGTGAACCTACAGGCAGGCCCCGACTCATGTCTCCCCACCAGTGACGGGAACATGCAGGCAGGCCCCGACTCATGTTCCCCCACCAGTGATGGGAACATGCAGGCAGGCCCCGACTGATGTCTCCCCACTCCGCCAGTGACTGAAACCTACAGGCAGCTCGACTCATGTCCACCCACGCTACCAGTGATGGCAACCTGCAGGCAGGCCCTGACTCATGTCCCCACACCAGTGACGGGAACATGCAGTCAGCCCCTGACTCATGTTATGTTATGTTACTTTGCATTTATATAGCGCCTTATGTACCATTGGTATGATCTCAAGGTGCTGGTAGGATGAACGCCCTCGGGAACCGTAGTTCAAGTCAGTAGAGAGAGAGAGAGAGCCATAAGGTGCGTGTGTGCACCGGATATGTGTGCAGCAGGTGTGTCACTCATATGATAGCTGCTTCTTAGCGGTAGATATGGTGGTTGGGAGATCAGGAGTATGTGTTTATTCTGGCATGGTGTTACCCAGACCGATTCTGGCTGCATTATGTCGGAGGAGAACGCCTAGGCTGGCCGGTGTGCAGCCAGCTGTGTTTAGTTAGGATGATGGGGAGTATGTGGCAGGTGTTGGTATGAGAACAATTTTACCGAATGTGTCATAGTATTGCTGTGTTCTAGTTGAGTGGTGGTGTATAGAAGAGAGTAAGCATGGTGATGTGATATGGTAGTTTTCAGTAGGGGCTTGAGATCGAGCGCCTTCATGCTCCAGCCATTCCATGCACTCCAGCCATTCCATGCACTTCAACCGATCCATGCATTCCAACCGATCCATGCATTCCAACCGATCCATGCATTCCAACCGATCCATGCATGTCCATGCATTCCAACCGATCCATGCATTCCAACATGTCATCTGCCCCACACACACATCATCTGCCCTGCACACACATCATCTGCCCTGCACACACATCATCTGCCCTGCACACACATCATCTGCCCTGCACACACATCATCTGCCCTGCACACACGTCATCTGCCCCGCACACACGTCATCTGCCCGCACATTCTTCATCCGCCTGCACATTCTTTATCCGCCCCGCACACTCTTCATCCGCCCCGCACACTCTTCATCCGCCCCGCACACTCTTCATCCGCCCCGCACACTCTTCATCCGCCCCGCACACTCTTCATCCGCCCCGCACACTCTTCATCCGCCCCGCGCACTCTTCATCCGCCCCGCGCACTCTTCATCCGCCCCGCGCACTCTTCATCCGCCCCGCGCACTCTTCATCCGCCCCGCACACTCTTCATCCGCCCCGCACACTCTTCCTCCGCCCCGCACACTCTTCCTCCGCCCCGCACACTCTTCCTCCGCCCCGCACACTCTTCCTCCGCCCCGCACACTCTTCATCTGCCCCACACACTCTTCATCCGCCCCACACACTCTTCATCCGCCCCACACACTCTTCATCTGCCCCACACACTCTTCATCTGTTCCACCCACTCTTCATCTGTTCTATCCACGTCATCCGTTGCATGCACTCCATCCATGTCATGCACTCCATCCATGTAATGCACTTGATTCATCTATTCCATTTGTTCCGTTCATTCCATGCGCTCTATCTGTTCCGTGCACTCCATCCATATCCTGTACTCATCCTTTCCATCTTCTCGTCCAACTTATTCCTCTTGTTTACTTTGTTCCTCTCGTCACCTTTATTCCTCTCGTCCACTTCGTTCCTCTCGTCCATTTCATTGCTTTCATCCATTTCCTTAATTTCATCAACTTCACTGCTTTCATCCAGTTTATTCCTTTCATCCACTTCTCTACTTTCATCCACTTCACTCTTTCTGTTTAGTTTATCCTTTTTAATTTACATTAGTGATATTAGTTTTCGATTTCTCGCGCGGATCATGATGCTGGATTGTTATTCACGAAAAAGCAGCTTTGGGCTAAGGTCATTGATTGCTGTTATCCAGTATGAGCTAAGAGTCGATTTTAGGGGAATAGCCATGTTTTCAGTAATTCGCGGAAAGACATGAGGTCCTCGGTGAGTCGGATGTGGGGTGGAAGTGTGTTCCACAGAGTCGTGGCCAGGGCTGAGAATGATGATCCACCTAACCTGAATGAGTTGATTTTTGGTATGACTAGAAGGCCGGCAGAGCTTGATCTTAGAGTGCGTGGAGGATGGTAGTGTTTTAGCCTGTCTTGAAGCCATTGAGGTCTGGTTTTATGCATTGCACGGTTAGAGATGCACAAGGTTTTGAAGGTCACCCTTCAGGCAACTGGAAGCCAGTGCAGAGTTTTGAGGGCTGGGGAGATGTGATCTATTGGGCAAAGTGCTAGTAAAGTTTGGTTGCAGTGTTTTGTGCACTTTGTAGTTTAGTCAATTGGTAGGCGTGGACTCCGAGGTAGAGGGCGTTAGCGTAGTCAGTCTTGACATGACAATTGATTGGACCACGGAGAGTCTGTTGAGGAAAGAGGGTATGGAAAAATGCGCCTACGAGTTTTAAGGTGGTAGTGGCAGGAGCTGGAGACGTTGTTGACTTGGAGCGAGAGGGTTAGGTCTGAGTCTAGGGTGCATCCAACGTTTTTACTGAATTTGAGGGTGTCAGGGAATTGCCCATGGCAGATTGCCAGGGTAGCGGGTGTGGAAGAAGTTTGGTGTGGCCACATACCATGATTTCAGTTTTGGAGGGGTTTAGCAAGAGGTGGTTTGTGGTCATCCAGTGATCTATGTCGAGGAGGCAGGAAGCGAGGTCAGGTTGGCAGTTGGGTTTTTAATTCAGGAGTTTTAGGATTAGTTGTATGTCATCGGCATAGTTATAGCACAGGATATTGTGCGAGCGGATTATTCGGGGGAGGGTGGACATTTAGAGGTTAAACAGGCATGCTCCTTTTGGAACTACAGTGTTGACTGGTCGGCTGTGGGAAGCATAGGTGGAGAGTAGGGTAATTTTGGTTCCTATTGTTGAGGAAGGATGCTATCCATTTGAGAGCGTTTCCACGGATTCCCAGGGAGTGGAGGCGGTCAAGGAAGATTGAGTGGTTCATTGTATCGAAGGCAGCGGCGGATAGGTCAAGAAGGATTAGTGTGGTGCATTCCGCAGAATAAGCAGTGTTTTTAAGGTCATCCCAGATTGAGGTTAGGTTGGTTTGTGTTCCGTGTCGGGCTCTGAAACCTGATTGAGCGGGGTCTAGAAGATTGTTGTCTTCGACAAAGGCATTTAGGTGGGAGTAGGCGGTTAAGTCAATGAGTTTGGCAAGGAACCTGGTGTTTGAGATAGGGCGGTAGTTTTTCAGCTCGAGACCCTGGTTTGACATGAGCAGCTTTGAACACGTCGGGAAAAATTCCTTAGCAGAGGAAATCGTTTATGATGGTTTTTTCGTGTTCTCCTGCGCAGGAAGATGCAAACATTTCTTTGAGGGTTGTGGCTGGGCAGGGGTCGATTGGGGAGCCGGATGGTTTGCGGGCAGAGAGAAGTTTGGTGTCCCCTCACCCCACCAGTGACAGCAACCTGCAGGCAGGCCCCGACTCATGTCCCCCCACCATTGACGGGAACCTGCAGGCATGGCCCCGACTCATGTCCCCCCACCATTGACGGGAACCTGCAGGCAGGCCCCGACTCTTGTCTCCCCACCCGCCGCCCCCAGTGATGCCAACCTGCAGGCAGGCCCCAACTCCTATCCCCCCACCAGTGATGGAAATCGGCAAGCAGGCCCCGACTCGTGTCCTCCCACCACTCCAGTGACAGCAACCTGCAGGCAGGCCCTGACTCGTGTCCTCCCACCAGTGATGGGAACCTGCAAGCAGACCCTGACTCATGTCCCCCCAACAAACGCATTGTCACAACAAACATTCATGCAGCAAATGTCCACCCAAATGCCACACCACACAGCCCATCCACAGTGCAAATCCACACCCATCCATTAGCCCCACTTCCCAGTACAGGCCCCATAGCATATTATTCACAAAAACACACATGCATGCACCCAAAGACATGCCCAACATGGCCCGTCAGCAGTGACACATGACTTAGCCAATGACGATTGTCACATGCCCCAAACAAATGAGAGCAGACAACACATAGAATGAACTGCATGCAAGTGTATTAACAAAAGCAAAATACACCAAATGAAAATGAAACATGAGAATGAAAATGAAATGAATGCAAAGAGAAATGAAATCCAAATCCAAAAAGAAAATTCAAAAACGTGGAAATCCATAAAGTGGTCCTTGTCCAAAGTAAAGTTTTACGTTCCAAACGTAAACCATAAAAAATACTCCATGTGAACAAAAAAAAATCCCAAAATCAAAAGAAGCCCAACTATAAACAATGAAAGGATGAAGGGTCCATGATCCCAAAAGTCTGAATAATCCACGAAAAAACAACACAAAAACAAACTATATACAAAAAGTGGAGCAATGTCCATGGACTCCAAAGAAAAAGAAAGGAAACCTAACACTAAAGAACTATTTACAATGGCGGTGGGCTAGTCCTACGGCTCACCATTGTTACCAAGAGTTTTGGCCAGGGCATCATCGAACTCTGTGTCTATAGCCCGGAGGCGGGACTGTGCTCGATCGTCGAGGTCTCGCAGGGACGCTGCCATGCTCTCCACCAACTCCATGTGTCTCCTCGAGAAACTCCGCCCACATCTCTACCCGCTGCATGGAGTTCTCCACCCTGACCATGGTGAGCTGTGCCCTCTCTGTCTCTCACCGCTCTGCACCTATTTGCTGGCCCATCCGCTGCCACACGGAAGACGCACTTTATCCAGGGTCCTCCTGCCCTTTGACCGATGCCTGCCCCGTGATGTAGTTGGCCCGAGCCTTGACGCCTCCTATGTCGAGCATGCTGCTGCCTTGATGCCATCTGCCTGTGCCACCACAACAGCCTCTGGGACGATGCCAATCCCCAGGGCCGTCTTGCATGTGCCCTGCTCGAAGGTGCCTGCACAACCTCCATTGCTAGGGGTCCTGTTGCTGGGGTGACCACCTCTGCTGAACCTCCGACTCCCGACTGTGGCAGGGATGGGATCTCCAACAGACTGGCTGAAGTGGAGGAGACAGGTCCACAGGGGGCCCTGGTGGCATCTGGGCCGGCAGAGGGCATGGAGGATAACTGGTGCATAGTGGGTGAAGAGGAGGAGGGGGTCGCAAGAGCACCCAGCACATGGAGGAAACTCCCGACAATGAGCCGTCCTAGTCAGTTCAGGATGGCACACACCTGTTCATGATGACGTGCGTGGTCCTGCCAGGAAGCACGCACATCATCACGAATGACACGTGTGCGCATCGCGACACCGACTAGGACGGGCCCACCCCTGTCATGGATTGCCTCGTCTGCAGGTAGAGAAATGTCAATTGCTATGTACTCCTCTCCTAACTGCAGACGGGCCTGGACTGAGGCATCCGTGCCAGTGCACAGTGATGCAGTTTTGGTTTCAGGGACAAGATTAGGCACAGGCCGCTCCACAGCGACCTGTGCTGCCTCCTGCCCCTGCTCCTGGACTGCACCATTTGCACCGGTGGCATCACTCCCTCCAAGCCCCATGTGCATGTCTGATGCGGCCTCTTCCTCCACCTCAACCACCACCAACCTGGATGTCTCTGCACTGGATTGCCCCTGTGGGGGCTCACCTGCCCCTTCCGCTGCTAAGGAGCCTGCTTCCAACCTTGACCTCTCGGGCATCCCCTCGGCAGCTGCGGCCGTGGACGCGGCACCAGCCCCCTCGCTCCCGGAAGATGATATAACCTGGGAGGGTGACTGGGCCTTGCATCTCCTCCTGGTGGAGGCATCCCCGCTGCTTTGCTCCACAGTGCCGTCTACACCTTCTTCCTCAATCCCTGCTGTAGATAGGGAGAGATTGAACACAAGCATCAGGGTACTGAACAATAGTCTGCTAGTCACAAAGCAATTGCACATAAGTGGCACTGTCAAACGTCACTACCATCATCACTCTCCACAACACACGGGTCAGTGCAAGCAACACACATGCACAAACAAGCATGGCACGTTCAACAGACATTTGCCTCCATGTCCAAGGCACTGTGGGAACATCAGATTGGGGGCTGAACCTTACATGCATCATGGGGCATGCACATCACATGCACACACACCACCGGCCAGTCATGCATCTGGCCATGTCTACCTCCTGTCACAGAGCACTCGTTGGCAACTGTGCCACATCAGTCAATCGTGCATAGAGATGGACATGTGTCATGCATCCATGGTGATTCCCAGTCACACACTCACCATTCAGACACATGCACATGTAAACTGTGCACGTCCATTAAGGTGACATAAGCATCCATGTATCACACCACAAACAAGGCCGAGTACAGACACAGGCATGCAAACATGTGTGCGTCGTCACATGCTGGTGCACATCATGCATTGCAACAAAGACACCATTGATGTGGAACACGCTTGACTGGACTCCCATGCAGCACCGTCATGTCCCTGCACACAGACATTCATACATGGGGCATGCCAGACATACGGCCGAGGTGCATATTCCTGCCACACCTCAACATGCACTACAGTGGACAAGAATTACCACTCGAATCCGGACTGGTCTGCAACTCAAGGACCTGGTGGTGAAGCGCTGGGCGTATGCGCTCCAGGACCCTCATCTAGATGTTGCTCAACTGGTCCCGGTGCCCCACTTCACCACCAGCCGCAACGAGGCACTGACATGTTTGCATATAGCCTGTTGTGTTGTTCCATTCAACACTCAACCTATGTCGTCACATGACTGATGGCTATGTGAGGTCACCCTGCAAGCTGCTCCTCCTCACGGGCATGATTCCTTGCCCCTTCACCACCCTGCAGCTCACTGTCTCCATGGTACTGGTGATTTCCGTGTTGGACTACTGCAATGGCTTGTTCCCCTTTCCTGTGTGCATGCACACTTCCCTCTGCAACCCTGGCAAACCTGTACTGTGGGGTACATCATTTGTCCTTGATGCAGGGTGTCTCACTTGGACCGTGCAGATGGCACAGCCTCAGAGTGGACATGAGTGTTCATTCTTGGACCATTGCATTCCCTGCAAGCCCCTATGGGTCCATTTCAGGCTACTCATTGTACTGCATCTCTGGTATTTTATCCCTCTCATGGTATTTGGACATCCATTTCATGCTCACTCAGGGTCACTTCCTCATCACGCACATGTTTAGGTTGTCCTTGTCTGTCATGCACAGGCCTCCCTCTGTTAGTCACCCTGCCTCTAGGCAACTGGTGTTGTGGCATCTGCGTGTATGGGTGTACTTCTGATGGTTCCTCAATGTTGCCCTGCGTAACATTCTAACATGCTTGCATTACTAACTAGTGGCACTCCCAGAGACAATAGTGAAAATTAGACAGCCTCACATTGAGACGGGTGTAACAATGTTAGCATGTGCCACACTTAGAAAGAATTGCGAATGTTAGCATATGCCTCTCCTAGATAGAATTATGACTGGTAGCATACCACTCACGTTGGTGCACTGTGAATGATAGCATGTCCCACTCTTAGTTGAAACTGTGAAAAACAGCATGCACACATTTAGACGGATTTCCGAAGGATAGCAGGTACCACATTTAGACACAATTGTGATAAATAGCATGTGCCCTAATAGCGTCACTGTGTTAAAGTTGAATCTAGAAAGTGTGCCTGAATAGCGTCACTGTGTTAAAGTTTTTTTTGTTTTTGAAACTTTATGTACAAAACCGTAAAATCACATACAACTGAATACACTCCATGAGACATTAAAATTCCTGAAATAATTAAAACATTTTACAAAACAACTATGTACATTGCAAGATATAACCACAGATAGCCCCCAACCAAATTCTCAACATCTCCCAATTACCACCCCACAGCCCCTATTTACACAAGTACAACACCAAGACAGCCCCTATTTACAATACCAAGTCTAGTATAGCTGATGAAATTGGAGCAGCTGGAAAGCACCATCTCGGCTGAACTCCATGCAAGCCGGGAGGAGGTCTGTCTGTCATGTGAGACCTCCCAGGCAGAACTCCATGCTACACGTGAGTCCTTGCAGGAGGAACTCCGTGTTTCACGTGTGGTGCTGCATGGCGACCTCCGTGCCATATTCCTGCAGAACCAGGCTTACGAGGCCTGCATGCTTGCTGCCATGGATGGGCTTGCTGGGGCTATGCGTGGTCAGGCACCTGTACCATGCGCACCTCGTGTTGTACAACCAGAGGGTGATAACGGCGACAAATCTCTCACTCGGGTCGGGCCGTGCAGACCATGAGCCCATGGAGTCATTTCTTTTCTAATCTCAACATCAACACATTTTGGTGAGTATATTGTTGATTGTGCATTATTTCAAGTTGCTTATTCATTTATTGCTTTGACTGTATACATTGTTGATGCACTTCATGCTGTATGCGGTCCCATGCCCCCTTTATCTGTCAAAGCCACTCTCATGATGGAAGGGGGACGTGTGGTGGCAATGTCACATTGAGGCACTTGTGCTATGGTGATTCGTCACTGTCTGAGATTGTCACTGTTGGGTCCTGTATTCAGGATATATAATGCTGGTAAATCGATAGTCCTGTGTTGGTTTTGCTTATGATGTGTCACAGGATCGGCAATATGTTTCCGTTGCAGATGTGTCTACAACGGAGTAGTTCAAATGGAAAATGTACGCAACACTGAAGGTTCATGCATTTCCCATGCTAACAGGCATTGAATGGCCCTGCAAACACACACCCACAACACACACAACACACCCCCAGCCCCACCCCCAACACCACCCCAACACTACTTGCCTACTGAGACATGCAGTGTCGCTGCTGCACAAGTTCACTTTGACTTTCGTGATCGTAAACTGGCACTGCTGGCTAATTTTTTGCTTTGTTTTTTTATCCAGCTGCAGGGGTTTCCAGGCCGCTAACACCACCCACTGTACTGTCTCGTCTAGTGAGCGGGATGTTGCGGGGGACACCCCCACAGCACCCGCATTTTCTTTTCTTTTCTTTTCTTTTTTGGGATTCCCTCAAATGCATGCCACCAAAGGTTCGAGCTTTTGGTGTTCACAGCTTTTGCATTTACGTCCTTTTAGTATAGGTTGGATATTTTTGCTCACTCTTTTCTTCGTTTCTCTGTGTCTGAGGGGATTGTCTGTGGCCTGTTTCCATTTGTGACGGTGCACTTTGTGACAGTTGTGTCATGTGTGTTGATTTTTTATTGAAGTTTTTACAATGCATGCAATGGCATGGTGTGTCGGGTGGGTAACATGGGGTTGAGGGAGGTTTAGGTTACATACCAGCATTTAGATGTGCTGTTTTGCATGGGGGGGTGGTATTCGTTGCTTGCATGTGTGCCTTTTGGTCACACAGGATTGTGTTTGCTTAAGTGGCTAGGGATGCACACAATACTGCTATTCCAAGGACACATTCTCAGGGTGTTAAGGTTGTGACAGTTGACTGTCCCTTTGTCATCATCGATTGTCAAGTGCACTACGCGGGGGAGGGGTTTAGGTGAAAAATGTAGTCACAAGCTGGGTATGGGCTGCCTCGCCATGTGCCCTTTCCCCTCCCATGCGCAGCAGGTGCGCATGTGGTTGAGGATGTGGGGGCCCCAGCATGTCCACCGGTGCGCCCACCGGGTTGCAACATTGTGCAGGACACATGCTGCCACAATGATCCTGCACACTACTGGGGGCGCATATAGTAGCTGCCCACCAGAGCGGTCAAGGAAACGTGACTTGAGCACTCCGGTTATGCGCTCCATGATGTCTCTGGTTGCAATATGGGCTGCATTGTATCTTAATGGGGTGGTGTGGTGGGGTTCCGTATTGGCGTCATCATGTAGGTGCTCAGATGGTAGGCACTGTCCACTGGGGAAGTGATAATGGTTGTCATTAGATAATGGTTTGTGTATTTGTCTGTATGTGACATACATGCATGTGCACAGGCATTTGTACTCCCCATAGTTTGCATAGACAGAGGTGATGATTCCCTTGGCATCGCATACCATCTGCATGTTCATGGAATGCCAGTGCTTGTGGTTGCGATAGATGTGCTCAGTGGCCGTAGGTGGACATAGGGCCAGATGGGTGCAATCAATGGCACCAAGCACTTTGGGGAAGTGTGCCACCCTGTAAAAGTCCTGGACCACGGCCTGCCTTTCTGCAGGTGTTCTGGGCATGTAGATGTGCCTGCAGACTGAGGGGCGTGCAGTCTTGATTACCAACACCTGGTGTATGTAGCGTGACTGCGTGGTCTGTGAGATGCCCCCAACTATGGCAGTTTTCTGCTGAAATGACCCAGTGGCCAAAAAATGAAGGACATTGAGTAGCTTTTCCAAGGGGCTCAGTGCTTGGGAGCACAAGGTGGGTGATGGGAGGTCATCCTCCCACTCAGTGACGAGGTCCAGGATGATATGAGGTGGAAACCTATACCTACCATTGACCTGGTCATCAGGCATCCCAAAAAGGCTGGTCCTGGGTAAGAAATTGCGGGGCCTGGCTATCCTCCTCCTGCGGTGTCCCACGATCACTGCTGCGAGAAATGGGATGTTCATCGTAGCTGTATATGCTTGTTTGTTGTTTGCGTGCACTTTTATGCTGCACAGAGGCTCTTCTGCCTGCTTTCGCATAGTGGACCTGTTTCTGGCTTTGCGCGTATTTTGCAGTGCGTGGGTTTGCCCTGTTCAATTCCATGAATACGTCTTGTTAGCGCATGTGTGGGCGTTGCGAGGATTTCGCTGCTGAACTTCCCCCGTTATGCCCCGTTATGCCCACATTTTTGCATGTTGTTCCCCATTCTGCGTGTTCAGCCCCCTTTTTAGGTGTGTGCGCTGAACGTTGTGCGCCTTCACTGGGCGACTCACGCACAGCGTTCGGCATGTCACAGCGACGTGTGCGCCATGCTCTGATTCAGCGCACATTTCAGGTAAACCAGGCACAGTGCCTTCCATGAATCGGGAAACGGGCACTTGCGTGCATTTCACACGCATGCGTTGCGTTTTTCACGCTTGTGCCAGACTTTTTGGTGCACAATCATTCCATGATTTCACCCCGTAAATGTGGACTATACAGAAGGACCTAAGGATTGAGAAAAATTGTGGTTTTCTGAACTAACAGCGACTATTTCTGCTATTGTTTATCTAGATAATGAGAGGCCACGCCCCCTTCCCAGTATACACTACTTTAGGGGTGGGGGCACACATCTGCGTGCCTGCATCCAGCAGAGTGCACCAGGTGAGTGCTGTTTGCTCTCTACGGGGTGTGGGACGCAGGACGCCCCCTTCTGTCTCTCTGAGTAAGGAATCTAAGGGTTTTTAGAACCACCGCTGGTGCCACCTGGCTGTGGGGGTTAGGGTTGCCCAGTGTACTAATATTTACTAATTTCCCACCTGGTTGCAGTGGGTTTTAGGTGGTTACCACTGGACTAAACATCACTATACAATACCCTCATATTACCTTGACTCATATTCTTTGCTCCCACACAGAGAGTGTGCCACATAATATCCAGGGTAGCATGGGCCCTAATCTTAGTTTTCACAATTTAAAAAGAAAAACACAGAATAGAAGTGCTTCACCCATTAGCCCTCCCACATCTACCAAGGACTCCCAGAAGGAGAAAATAGGTTTAGGATTGGGATATAAAAAGCCAGTCTAAATGAAAGGTCGATTATGGTCAACCAAACATTTTAAGCTTTCAAACCAAAAGGGATATCGCAAAAGAGCTACCAAACGAGGAAATATCATGGTTACCTGACAACAGCTCCATGTCTGATAATAATGTATTACTGAATTTATGTCACGATTTTAGACGGCGCTCAATGGGTATGCTGGCAGTATTAGGTGCTCCTCTAGCAGAAAAATGTATTGAGCAACTGGAGAACATGCACAAGGTGATCGAAACAAACTTTTCAGGGACCCCAGACTTGGAAGAACTCCATAAATGAGGATGAGGTCTAGTCATGGAATGACCCTGAAAGCATTGTTTACACAACTCTAAATATGGGGGGAAAACTTGATGCAATTACAACAACATTGGACATTTTACTTGGCATTTGCACTAGTCTCATGAATGAGCAGCGAGACATTAAGAACTTAGAAACAACAATAGCCAAGAACATGTCAATAAAAAGAGATCTTACTAAAGAGTGCATTACAGAAAAAGTGGGAATGATGGAGGAGGTTATAGATGATCCGAATGAGTTATATATAATTATGGGGGATGAAGAATGTGGAATGATGAATGGAATAGAAACAAAAAGATAAGAGATAAATGAAGCAGAACCCGTTGTTGGGAGTATTGAGAATCTAGACACTAATTCAGAGGATGAAATGTCCGATACACATGGGCACAAAAGGCATACCCGCGATAAAAACGAAACGACAAAACAGGGGTCAAAAGTAAGGGGAAAATGGGAAAAGTAAGAAAGACTGATATAGCAAAAAAGGCCAGTATAGCATTGGCTGAGACGACTAAAGAGGATTTTGTTTGTGTTGCCATGGGTAATAGATTTGAATTAAGTTCAAATCTTAAGGAAATAGATGAAGTAAGTAAAAGTACTGGGAAACATGGCAGAGGGATGGAGAAATGGTTGAAAGGGAAACAGGAGGCATTTGACTCTGGTGCAGCCCCGATAATTCCAGCTAATGAGGACACTTTGGAAAAGTGAGAATGTATGGGGAGGACGGTGTGGTATTTGAATATCTCCACTAACAAGGTTATCAAATCCCTCACTTCCAGGGAAAAAGACATATATATGGGAGAAATGGAGAGACTTGTAATGTGTAATATTAATGGAAAATACAGTGAAAAGATGGTGGGTGTAGCTAATGATAATGATGACCAGGTATTTAATTTGGGCGAGTGCATTAAGATAATTGAGAGGATTCTTTCTTAGGAAAGCCCATACCTAAACAGTGCATGGCTTTTAGAATGCCTACGCAGGGTTCCCAAACTTCAGTGCATAAAAACCATGGATATTGAGAGGGTGACACTCCCTGAATCTGGTAGCTGGGACAATTGGGCAACCGATCAATTTGGGAGAGCAGTGATAGGGGATTTGATTTGGGACATTCGGAGGCACTATGGGATAAGGGTTTCGAAATAATAATTTGTAAAAGCATTTTGAATAATGTCCCCAAAAAGAGTAAAGTAAGTATCCCTAATGGAAATAAAGAGCTAATCTCAGATAGTAGAAAGAGAATGGACAGGTGGATCCTGGACAGGAATTATTTTGAAGAATGTTGATAAATGGAGATGGGCCATGAGCTTATAATTATTTCCTGGAATGCCAGAGGGTTCTGATCCTTTTTACATAAAGATTGGACAAGTAATATGGAGAACTGTGATGTGTTTGCTTTCCAGGAGACATGGTGCAATTTTGGTTGATGGTTTCAACATCCTGGTAAAACCTGCACTTTGCAGTGGCAAGGGACGTCCAGTGGGGGGACTTTGTATAGGCACTTAGAGACCAATTACAATTAGAGGGTACAATAAATTTGGTTGCTCCCCCTTTGTCATGTGTATGATCATAGGGAATCTGGGTAAGATTGGTGATATATTATTTATAAATGTATACTCCCGGCCGGGGGGCATAAATGAAGAAATGGTGGGTAAGCTGATAAAGGACACCATTGAAGGTTGATCGATCGAATCTCTCAAATCGGAAATCATGATAGTGGCGGACTTTAATGCCTACTGTGAGGAGGCCACTGATGGGATGGTAAAATGGAATGATCTGTGTGGGGAATTTGAGATTGTACCTCCTTCTGATTTGGGAAAATATGGAATTGGACAAAATCACTCTCTACAAATCACTAATGGGATCAGATGGATAAACATGTGTCAAAGCTGGGGATTATCTTACTTGGACTCAAAAAAATGTGGGGAAAATCAAGTGACCTTGTCAAATGGAAAAGTGAGTTATTGTATAGGTTATCTGCCTGATTCATGGATTTATTTACGTGAAAAACGCAGATTTGCACACCTTTCTGCCCGTAAATCCCCATTCTACAAACAGGGATTTTCGAGCAGAAAGGCGCACAAATCTGCGTTTTTTTCCGCGCAAATAATTCCATGAATCAGGCTGTGTATGTTTGTTAGTGATGAGCTACGCATACAAGTGGAATGTTTTGAGCATATACTCGCCCCTAAAGTGTTCATAGGGTACTGAAATGACCATTTTTGAAACATAGTAACAGAAAACCCAACAAGCAGGAGATATTTTGAATATCCAGAGTACAGTGTGTGGGGAATAGAATACCATGGATGGAAAATAAATGTGGTCAAATTTGATAATATGTTTAATATACTGCCCATTGAAGGAGAGGATATTGCCTTAAATGGTTTCGAGGTTGTAAGTCACTTACTCAGTATGATACAAAAAAACAATAGTACAGTTAGTGTCACTCAATGTACTGGTAAAAAAATACAATGATATGTATGACAGTATAATAAATAAGAAGAAAAAGAGTGTAAAGGAAGAAATAAGCAAAGTAAATAAGAACAAGGAGATGAAAGAGGATGTGAAGAGGCAAAGAATAATTACCATAAGTCGAAGTTCAATAATTGGCTAAAATCCAAACAGAATGTCAATAATGTCAATTGCTAAAACAAATATATCTTATTACAAACCAATGATTCAAAATAATTCTGGTATTTGTATACACAACATCTTATTGAAGAGGAGAACGACGATGTAAATGTTATTCGCATTTGGCCCTGATACCCCTGGGTCTGGTGTGCATTACAAATGAATAAACTAAACTAAACGTATAACATTGAAAGAATGGTATAAATATAAACAACAGCTATATTATATGCAGATTAAGATCCGTGGGATAAATAGAATGATTTGGGATAGTGGTAAAATAACATTTCCATTTGATATGGCTTACATCCATAAAATAATACATAAAATGAAATCATCCAGAGCCCCCGGCCCGTATGGACTAGCAAATATAGTTATTAAACAGAATCTGGAAAAATGGGCCTATGTCTTCCTTCAACTGTTTACCTCCATATGGCAAAGTGGCATCATCCCTGATAGTTGCCACAAAGCAATACTTGTACCTATCTTTAAAAAAGGAAAAGAAAACTAGCGCTAATAATTATTGTCTTTGCCATGGCTGATACTAGTTGTAAAATGTTCTGCTTTCCCTTGTTGGAAATTAATAACAAATGGATTGAGGAGAAAAATCTATTATGCCCACAGCAAACTGGCTTTAGACAGGGCCATAGTACCCTAGATAACATGGTAATGTTGAACCATGTGGTTGCGTACACTATGGATAGAAAGGATACCAAATTGTATGTGTGTGTTCATCGATTACTCCAGAGCTTCCGACTGTGTCAATAGAGATAGACTCTGAAGCAAATAAAAAAAATGGGATGTTAGCACTGTAGTGTTGTATTTTTTGAGAGCCATGTATTCAGAAACAACAGTTAGAATCTGTCTGGGTAAAGGAGCTAATATGTCTCTCACTATTAAGACAAACATGGGGTTGAAACAAGGATGTGTTACATCTCCAGTCCTATATAGGCTCTATGTGGCTGACATGAGGGAAAGATTAGAAACAGTAAAGAATTACCCGCCTAAAGTTGGGGATGTGGCCATTAGTTGGATGACGTATGCAGATGTTACGGTCATCTTAGACAAAACTCAGATAGGATTACAGAGGATGCCGAATGCCCTGTATACATACGCGAAAGATAATAATTTATGCATCAACGCAAATAATACCAAGATTAGGGTGTTTGGAGGACAGAAATCCAGGAGGGAAAAGTATGATTTTAAGTGGAAGATTGATATGTAGATTTTAGAGGTAGTTGATATCTATCCTTATTTGGGAATATCCATTATGAATAATACTCCCAGGAAATATATGGCCAAAAAGGGGGACCATTCAGTGGAAGGCTTCCTAGAAATATATAAGATCTGCATCGTACTGGGTGAGTTATACACACTGGAGTCCTGGGTGGGTAGATATATCACTGGTTTGGATGAAATAGAGGGAAAATTATGGAGACTAGTTTTGAGACTGTCTAGGTCTACAACAATTGAAGCCATCAGATGTGAACTGGGACTGACCTCTTGAAAGGCACTATGGAAGATAGGTTTCTGTAAGCTGTATATCAAAATGATGGTACGGGAAAGTAACCTAGTGGGTTTGAAGAGTGTGAATGGTAGGAGTATGAACAAGAGAGAAAAGTTGAGTAATGTAATGGCCTACAGACCACTGTCCATGCTCTTTTAAATTACATTGGTCTGTGCCTACCAAGGGAGGTAGGTGAAATTGAATATATGTATAAGCGGCTAAAAACAAAAGCTATGGAATGGGATGTAATCAATTACCTGGTTATATTTTCAAGAAAGAAAGAAAAGGTATGTCACATATAGCCTATAGGGGTTACACCCCGCTGGGTTACTTACTAAAAACTAATAATAAGGAATTTTTTAGATTCATACCCTTCCTTCAATTTTATACCTTACCATTAAAGTGGTAAGGTATAAAATCAATTTTATACCTTACCATGTTTTGAGTACATGGAAGTGTGGATTCTTGTTCCTCGAGAGGAAAGAGTGTGTAGGTTTTGCCGTAAAGAGATGGAGATAATTATACATCTTTTAACTGCCTGTAATAACCTTCAGAATCAGTGCCTCAATGATGAAAAGACGGAGATCCTCATGGTTGGCTCCCCCGCTAAAATAGAAACACTCCCTCGCGACTATGCTGTCATCACCATTGATGGTACACACATACCCTTCCATAAACAGGCCAAAATGTTGGGTGTATACCGAGATGCCAACCTGACTATGACGAGGCACATCAATGCACTGTCCTCTGCCGCATCCTACACAACCAAACTTATCACACTCAGCCAGCAATTTCTGACCCCACAAAACTGCCTTACACTTGTACATGCCCTAATCCTGTCAAAACTTGACTATTGCAACATACTACTGTTAGTCACCTCCAACTCCTTCAAAACAAAGCCCTGCATGCCACATTGGGCATTAAAAGAACCAACCACATCTCCAAGACTAGGAGAGATGCACACTGGCTCCACATCAAGGCTAGAATCCTCTTTAAAACACTGACTGTTACTCATAAATGTCTCACTAAGAATGCCCCTACTTATCTCAACATTGCCATGTCTTACAATATAGCTACTAGATCCTTAAGATCCAACTCTAGTACCCAACTAGCTGTTCCTCGCTTCAAAAGATCCAGGGCAGGGTGAAGCAGTTTCCCAGTAGAGACCCCAAAAATCTGGAACTCCCTCCCCGCCCTCATCAGAAATAAGCCATCCCATCTGGCTTTCAAGAAATGTATCAAAATGTGGCTCTTCAATAAATTATGGAGTAAGCAGCTGACACTAAAGCCCACCATCCACATCACCCGTGTCCACCATGTACCCCCACCTCATCTCTGTACCAAAATCTAAAATGTATAAAATGACGTACTCTGCATGACTTCTAAAATGTATAAAATGGAATACTGTGCATATATTTCAGAACAGCCAGGCAACCAGCTCTAATGTGTACAGATTATAACATAGATTGTAATATATTTTATACTGTACTGTATCACTGATCTTCCCTGTAATCCAGCTTTTTGTAACCTACGCCGTCATACTTCTGGCTTTTGGGCGTATAATAAATGTAATAAATAAATTATAAGGGCTACAACGAATTAGTATGTGATATACGAATTATAGCATCTAACCAATTCTGGTCCACAATCTATATGGCTGAATCTTTGGTATATGTGGGAGCAGCATAGAGTATATGGAAGAGAACAATCAGATTGAAGGAAATTGGGCTGCGATACCACTTGAGAGATGGTTAATTGCTACACTCTGGCCCTCATTACAACACCGGCGCTAAACCATGGCGCTATTAGCACCATGGTTGGTGCCGGTGTTGTAACGGGTCCGCCATGGTTCAATGGGGAATTACCACCCCATTCCAAGGTTGGCGGGGCGGTAATTCCCCATTGAACCATGGCCCTTCCCCATTCCCATTTTCGCCCCATAGGGCTCTATGGGAATGGGGAAGGTGCTAAGTACGGTACCGCAAATTGAGGTACCGCACTTAGCACCAAGGTCCCTTTGCGGGTCTCTAATTTAACGGCTGGTGTAGACGAGCCGTTAAGGTCGGGTCCCGCAAAGGGACCTCGTAATCAGGCGCTAATGGGTTAACGACGCCGCAGCCTTTTACGGCGCCATTAACCCATTAGCGCCAGGGTCGTAATGAGGCCCTATGTCTCTTTGGGGCATAATAATGAAATAAAGGAAATAAAGGAAATTTGTTTTACATTATAACTTTTAAAGCAGATTAGTAGAAATTATGTATAGGGAAAAGCCAATTGGTGAATTG